>NC_057415.1:11742871-12391499 GCF_019320065.1 Cervus canadensis | reverse complement strand
ATATCAGTATTCACAATTGAGTAGAAATATTTCTAAAGCCCCAAAGTCAGACATTATACATACTTTAGTAGCTGTTCATTTTAATTTGAGATTTTATGTACACTTTAGGAAATCGTCCGTATGTTTTCTTATCTGCTCGAGTACATCCTGGAGAAACTAATGCAAGTTGGGTAATGAAAGGAACGTTGGAGTATCTCATGAGTAATAACCCTACTGCTCAGAGTTTACGAGAATCCTATATTTTTAAAATTGTCCCTATGCTAAATCCAGATGGTGTCATCAATGGAAAGTAAGTTAAGCAATAGTTACAGAGAAATTCCAGATTTTTGTGGCTGTCCCATGTAAACTTGTTGAAATAATAGCATCCAGGTTAATTTGGAAAGCAAATCTCATGATTTTTCTAGAACAACAACAAAATTTAGTGAAGAATTAATCTGTGATAAATTTTTAAATGAAAATTAAACTGTATACTAGTAGTAATATGTTTTGGAAATTCTGTATCTATTAATGAGAATATAATTTCATAAAATATATGTTTTGCTTGAATCATTTTAGGAAAATCACAGAATTAGGATATGAGAAAGATTTTTAACACATTGTAGTCTCTTGTAGTCTCCTTTCTTATTTATCAGTGGCATGATCTTGGTTGTTCTAAGATTTAGAATTTTCTGGGACCTCTTTCTGCTTAATATGGAATTAGCTCCATCTGCTAACTTCTTCCTGATATGAGGAGGAATTATTTAAAGTGGAAATACTGGAAGATTACTTTTTAAGTGGAGGTGGCTTGTAGTTTAGTACAGTTCATTTATTGTGTTAATTAGACCAGGGTCTCTTTAGTGCTTCTGAAAAGTGGGATTTTGTCTAGCTGTCATGAGCATCTCCAAAGTTGAGGGTACTATACTTTATTTATTCAGTAAGAGTACTATGAATATTTATCATGTTTTAGGAAATGTTTGAATTTAAAAAGTAGAATAATTTTTCTAGATAGTATGATTATGGAACTAAAATCAGCTTTTATGTCTAGTTTTAATTCAGAAACATATTGACCAGTTAGAATTCTGTTTCTAGTTCTGTTAGCCCCTTCTCTTTGCTTAAATTTTTGCTTAATGAGTTTAATACTTAAAACATACAATTAAATGAAAATGTATTTGAATTTTTATAAGAATGTGTACTTTTTATGTACTTATCTTTCTTAGAAGGAGGGTCCAGATAGCATGTTTAATAATGAATACAGTCAAAGTACAGAATGTTAGCATTAGAAATGTAGTCAGAATGGAAAATATGGCCATGAATACATTTTGTGGTGTCTGGAACAAAACCCCAGAATGGAGAATTTTTCCTGTAGCTTGAAAATTTTAACCTGTAAAACTGCAAGCTTACCACAGTTTAAATGCATGTAACCCACTATCTGGCACATAGCAAATGCTAAATAGATGTTTACTTAAGGATTATAACATGCATTTTGGTGAGCCCACCACTTACACCTGTTTGAAATACTTAGTGGAATAGAATCATAAAATAAATCGAGTGCATATAAGAATTTATTGATACCAGTGTTTATCTGTTGTGTTTATACAGTCACCGCTGTTCCTTAAGTGGAGAGGATTTGAATAGACAATGGCAAAGTCCAAATCCAGACTTACACCCTACAATTTATCATGCCAAGGGTCTGCTACAGTACCTGGCTGCCGTGAAGCGTTTACCACTGGTAAGTGGCAGTGTGTGTTTGTATAATCAAAGAGGTGATTTTGTTGATCATTAGCTTAGTATTTTATAAATAATTGTCTGGTTATAAAAGCTGTGTGTTAGTTTCAAAAGCAGTTTCTATAAAGTATCTTTGTCATCAGTCACTTGTATATTAATTGTGGTATCTAATACAGTGTATCCATATTCTTATTTCATTAGGTATGATTTTTATAATTCTCATGAGCCTTTTATTTTTCTTTATTGTTTATGAACATTTGTCACTCCTGGTTGTAAGCTGTAGGTATTTGATTGCAGTGTTTAAACAACAACACGAGGGTAAAAGTATGTATCTTCCAAGTTCTTAAAGTACTAGAAGCTTATATTTTAACTCTTTAGCCAGTTCTAAAGCTGGTAGGTCTTGAGTATCACATGGGAAAGGTAGAATAGGCATGGTAGGAGACCCTGTGCATATGTATTTCTTCTGTTTTCAGCAACTTTTGTTTTAAATGTTTCCATCATGTTAAGCCTTAATCTTCCTTCGGGAAAGATGGAATATTTTGCAGAGTGGCAATATTGACATGCAAGTCTGACCGTTTTCTATTTTTAAAATGATGCTCTTATAAACCATACCCTCCACCCCCTTTAAAAAGAGTGTTTTTCTTGAGAGCATTTTTATATTCTCTTAAGTTAGGTAAGTATTTTAACAACCCTTGGGGCAATCAGTGATGAATGCAGCTGTAGATTTGACCTAAAATTGTATTTATTATTTTTTAAATGATGGATAGTAGATACAAAAGAAAGAGTGGAACTGATGGCTTGATGCAGGACATGCCTGCAAAGGATTTAGCCATTCTAGTATTAATCATAAATCCTTTCCAAAGGTAGATATATACTATTACTTTTATGAATTCTACTTATTAAATGGTAGCTTATTTACAATAAAATGACCAAGGAACACAGACCTGTTATTGGCTTCATACTAACTAGTTTGACTTGGCAATGCATGAATTTGAAGGATTTTAATTTTAAAAATATATTGTCTTTTCAAGGTTTATTGTGATTATCATGGTCACTCCCGAAAGAAGAATGTGTTTATGTACGGCTGCAGCATCAAAGAGACGGTGTGGCATACAACTGACAATGCAGCATCATGTGATGTTGTGGAAGATGTGGGATACAGGGTAATTATTATAGATGAGGCGGGAAGTTTTGAATTTCAAACATTCATAAGACTACAGAACACAAAACATATAGAAATTACTTAGAGTCAGTAAATGTTGCCATTTTGCTATTCTGTTTCAGATTTTTTGATTGAAATGTTTCTTCTAAAAGTTTTTGCTTTTCACATTTTTTTATTAAAGTATACTTGATTTACAATATTATATTAGTTTTGGATGCATTATGTGGTTAGTTAGTATTTTTGTAGATTGTGCTCCATTTAAAGTTATAAAATGTTGACTGTATTCTCTGTGCTGTACAGTGTATCCTTGTTTTGTTTATTTGTTTATTGTGTACATAGTAGTATGTATCTCTTAATCCATTATCTTCATCTTGCCACTACCTGCATCCCTCTCGCTACTGGTAACAACTAGCTTCTTTATAGCTATGAGTCTGCTTCTGTTTTGTTATATACAGTCATTTGTTTTATTTTTTAGGGTTCCACATATAAATATACAGTATTTGTCTTTCTCTGTCTGACTTATTTCACTAAACATAATATTCTCCAGGTCCGTCCATGTTGTTGCAAATGGCAAAATTTCATTTTTTATGACCGAATAATTTTCCACTGTATATATGTACCACATCTTCTTTATCCATTCATCTGTTGATGCACACTTAGATTACTTACATGTTTTGGCTATTAGAAATTGTGCAGCTGTAAACATTGGGATATATGTGTCTTTTTGAATTAGTTTTCATGTTTTCTGGGTATATGCCCAGAATAGGATTGCTAGATCATATGGTAGCTTTATTTTTGTTTTTTTATTGCTCTCTGTAGTGGCTCCATCAATTTGCATTCCGATCAACAGTGTAGGAGGGTTCCCTTTTCTCCATACCCTCTCCAGCATTTATTATTTGTAGAATTTTTGATGATGGCCATTATAACCCAGATGAAGGGATAGCTCATGTGGTTTGATTTACATTTCTCTACAAATTAGTGATGTTGAGCATCTTTTCATGTGCCTATTTGCCATCTGTATGTCTTCACTGGAAAAATACCCATTTTTCTGTCCATTTGGTTTTTCTGCCCTCTTTTTAATTGGGTTGTTTATTTTTTAATATTTAATTGTATGAACTGTTTATATATTTTGGATATTAGCCCCCCCAGTCATTTGCAGATATTTTCTCCCATTACATAGGTTATCTTTTCATTTTGTCAGTCATTTCCTTTACTGTGTAAAAACTTTTAAATTTAATTAAGTGCTAGTTATTTATCTTTGCTTTTGTTTTCTTTACCTGAAGAGAAAACAAAAATCTGAAGAGACAGATTAAAAAAAAATATTGCTACTACTTGAGTGAAAGTGTTCTGCCTATGTTTTCTGCTGTGAGTTTTATTGTGAAGGGAAGGGAAAGTCACTCAGTCATGTCCGACTCTTGGCGATCGCATGGACTATACAGTGTTTGGAATTCTCCAGGCCAGAATACTGGGGTGGGTAGCCTTTCCCTTCTCCAGGATTCTAACTTGCCTCGTGAGGCAAAAGCAGTAAAACTCTGCACACAGAAATACATGCCAAAATCTTGTGTAATTATGGAAGTCAAATTACAGATTTGGTAGCATGACTATAGTCAAAGAAAGGCAATGCCAAAGAATGCTCAGACTACCACACAATTGCACACATCTCACACCCTAGTAAAGTAATGCTTAAAATTCTCCAAGCCAGGCTTCAGCAATATGTGAACCATGCACTTCCAGACGTTCAAGCTGGTTTTAGAAAAGGCAGAGGAACCAGAGATCAAATTGCCAACATCCGATGGATCATCGAAAAAGCAAGAGAGTTCCAGAGAAACATCTATTTCTGCTTTGTTAACTATGCCAAAGCCTTTGACTGTGTGGATCACAATAAACTGTGTACAATTCTTCAAGAGATGGGCATACCAGACCACCTGACCTGCCTCTGGAGAAACCTGTATGCAGGTCAGGAAGCAACAGTTAGAACTGGACATGGAACAACAGACTGGTTCCAAATAGGAAAAGGAGTACGTCAAGGCTGTATATTGTCACTCTGCTTATTTAACTTGTATGCAGAGTACATCATGAGAAATGCTGGGCTGGAGGAAGCACAAGCTGGAATCAAGATTGCCAGGAGAAATATCAATAACCTCAGATATGCAGATGACACCACCCTTATGGCAGAAAGTGAAGAAGAACTAAAGAGCCTCTTGATGAAAGTGAAGGAGGAGAGTGAAAAAGTTGACTTAAAGCTCAACATTCAGAAAACTAAGATCATGGCATCCGGTCCCATCACTTCATGGCAGATAGATGGGGAAACACTGGAAACAGTGGCTGACTTTATTTTTCTAGGCTCCAAAATCATTGCAGATGGTGATTGCCACAGTGAAATTAAAAGACGCTTACTCCTTGGAAGGAAAGTTATGACCAACCTAGATAGCATATTAAAAAGTAGAGACATTACTTTGTCAACAAAGGTCCATCTATTCAAGGGTATGGTTTTTCCAGTGGTCGTGTATGGATGTGAGAGTTGGACTATAAAGAAGCTGAGCACTGAAGAATTGATGCCTTTGAACTGTGGTGTTGGAGAAGACTCTGGAGAGTCCCTTGGACTGCAAGGAGATCCAACCAGTCCATCCTAAAGGAGCTCAATCTTGGGTGTTCATTGGAAGGACTGATGTTGAAGCTGAAACTCCAATACTTTGGCCACCTGATGCGAAGAGCTGACTCACTGGAAAAGACCCTGATGCTGGGAGGGGTTGGGGGCAGGAGGAGAAGGGGACGATGGAGGATGAGATGGCTGGATGGCATCATTGACTCAATGGACATGGGTTTGGGTAAACTCCAGGAGTTGGTGATAGACAGGGAGGCCTGGCGTGCTGTAATTCATGGGGTCACAAAGAGTTGGACACGACTGAATGACTGAACTGAACTGAACTGAACTGTTTATTTTATACTTTTATTGTTCAAATTTCAGCAAGGTAACTTAGCTCCTCTCCACGAGGGGACAGTAGTAGGAGCAAGCTTATAGTTCACTGAACAAAATTAAAAGCCTACAAAAAAACTTCACCTCCTCTTTGCTAAATTAAAGTTTAAAATTATTTATTAACAGTAAAACAAAGAACTGAAGAACAGTAAAACAAATATTCTCAACTAAGTCACTAATAGTAGGGCAGGTGCTTTGAGTCATTTTTTCCAACAATGGTGAAAGTGTAAGCCCTTCGATTTGCAGTCTCTTCCTCTTGTTGACCAAGTTTTTTTTTCCGTTTATTTTTATTAGTTGACCTTTTTTTTTAAAAGATAACTAGAAAAGTCAGGTGACAGTTCCAGTGACCATGTTCAAAAAGGGATAGAGAAGGAAGAGACTAAATTCTTGACAATGATCATCCTATTATCTTTATACTCAACAGATGAAACTACTAATATCTCAAGTAAGAGAAATAAAGAAGCTGTATTTTTCTTATAATTTTCCTTTTTCATGTTTTTAGAAAACTGGAATTAGCACTTAACTTTTAGGAGGTTAATCAGCCTGGTAAACTAAACAGAGAGCAAAGTGCCTGTCAGAATCAGCCTATCCTTGTGAGTTTTATTGTATCCAATCTTAAATTTAGGTCTTTGATTCATTTTTAGTTTATTTTTATATATGATGTGAGGAAATGTTTTAATTTCATTCTTTTACATGTAGCTAACCAGTTTTTCCAGCACCAGTTATTGAAGAGACTGTCTTTTCCCTATTGTATATTTTTGCTTCCTGTATCATAGATTAATTGACCATATGTTGGTGCTTTATTTCTGGGCTCTCTGTTCTGTTCCGCTGATCTGTGTGTTTGTTTTTTTGTGCCAGTACTATCCTGTTTTGATTACTATAGCTTTGTAGTAGAGTCTGAAGTCAGGAAGTCAATGATACCCTCAGCTTTTTTTTTTCCCCTCAAGATTGCTTTTATGTCTTTTGAGGTTCCATATAAATTTTAGGATTATTTGTTGCACTTCAGTGGAAAATACCCTATGTATTCTGGGTATTTTGATAATGATTGCATTAAATCTGTAGATTGCTTTGAGTAGTATGGATAGTTTAGCAATATTCTTCCAATTCATGAATAGGGATGTCTTTCCATTCTTTAGTATCATCTTCAGTTGCCTTCATCAGTGTTCTGATTGTCAGAGTATGGGTCTTTCAGTTTATTCCTAGATTTTTTAAAATTAGATCTAGAATGTAATTAGCTTTGGATTCCTGAACTAAATGAGTTTTTTAGTGTATACAAAAGAAACAGATTTTTGTAGTTTGATCTTTATCCTTTACAAGAAAAATCCCAAATAAACAGCCTAAGCTGCCATCCACATTACTTAGAAAAAGAAGAAGAAAGATCAAAGTCAGCAAAAGAAAGGAAATAATAAAGAGCAGAAATAAAACTGAGACCCTGCCACATCTCCTTCAAATAGAAAATGTCAGTGAAGCCAAGAGTTGATTTGTTTTTGTAAAAAAAAGAAAATTGCCAGGCTTATTAAGAAGAGATCCCAGTAAACAGAATAAAGAGGAGAAATGTCAACCTATATCATAGAGATATAAAAAAATCATGAGAAAACTATGAACAGTTTTATGCCACCAAAATTGGAAGACCCAGAGAAATGGATAAATTCCTAGAAGCATACAGTCTTCCAGAACTGAATCAGGAAGAAATAAATAACCTGAACAGAATGATACAACAGTAATAAAATTGAATCAGTAATCAAAAAACACCTAGCAAACAGAAGTCCAGGGCTTGATGACTTCATGGGGGAATTCTACCAGACAGACATAGAAGAGGTAATATGTGTCTTTCTCAAACTCTTTCAAAACACTGAAGAGGAGAGAACACCTAAATTCATCCTATGAGGCCAACCAACATTGCCCTGATACTGAAATCCAAATACACTGCAGAAAAGATTATAGGCCAATATCTCTGATGAATGTAGATGCAAAAATCCTCATAAAAAATTAGCAAACTGAATCCAAGAATATATGAAAAGGATCATACACCATGATCAAGTGGGATTTATTCTAAGGTTGTAAGAAGGGTCCAGAATCCACAAATCAGTCATTGTAATATACCACATTAAGAAAAGGAAGGATAAAAATCACATCATCATCTCAATAGATGCAGAAAAAAGCATTTGACAAAATTCATCCATTCATGTTAAAGATTCTCATCAAAGCTGGCATAGAGAGAACATATCTCAACATAATAAAGGCTGTTTATGACAAACCCACACTAATATCATACTCAGCAGTGAAAAACTGAACATTTTTCACAAGTGCTTTTTCACACTTAGACTTTTATTCTATTCGGAATTTATTTCTGTATGAGATGGAAGGGTATAATTTTTGTTTCCCCATGTGTAACCAGTTGTGTCAGCGCCATTTATTAAAGAGTACCTCTTTCCTCTGCCGATTTTATAAAGCCATCTGTTATATACCTTGTTTCCCATGTATGGGTGTGTTTTGAGGTATGCCTAGAATTGAAGTGAGATCTTTACTTTGCGTCTTGTCTGCTCTTCATTCTGTCCCAGTGTCTGTCCCACTATATTTATGCCTAAATCAGCACCCCAGATTATTTTCCAAAACAGATTTCAGTAACATACCACTACCTTTAGCAGAACTTCAAAGCACTTTTTCTTTTTGGTAACCTCTCTCTTCTTCTCCTTTTCAAAATAAATGAGTAGAGTCATATTAAAAATAGAAACACTCCACAAATATAAAGTAGTAAGTAAAAGTTATCTTCTCTCAGTCACTAATTAATCACTTTCACAATGTGTATTGTGAGACTTGCCTATAAGCACATTTACGCATAGGTGTGTGTAAACATAGTATATGAAGTTTTAATATTTTTTCACACTCCACAGCAATTTTTTTTTCACATAATATTTGATGGCCATCTTTTCGTCTTTATATCTGTCTCTGTCTCTTTTTGACAATTACACAAGATTTTCATTGTGTATTTTTGTTGTTATTGTATGGATACAGCATAATTTATTTATTCAGTTTCCCTTGTTGTGGCCACTTTGTTAGTATTGCCAAATTGTCTTTCATAAAGATTGTACAAATCAGTACTCCCCAATGATTGATAGTGCTGTTTCTCTAAACAACTTACAGTCACCTTTGCCAGGTGAAAACATATCTGATGGTTTTAGTTGGTGTATCTGTAATTATAAATATATGAGATCAAGTATCTTTCCCTATGTTTGATCCCTATTTTTGATCCTAGTTGATCCAATTATGATCTTTTTTTTTAAATGGCCTTTTACATATTCTCTCGTTGCTTTGTGTAAGTCACCTAATTATTGTTTTGAAAACACTCTTCGTGTGTATTATATTACATTTTTTTAATGATGTGCAGTAGTTTAAAACTTCTGTCGTATTTGTTGATTTTTTTAAGGTGGTTTCTTCTTTTGAGGCTTAGAAAGATTTTTCTCATTCTAAGATTTTAAAAGTAGAGTTCCATATTTACTTTAGAGCTTTTAGTTTCATTTAAAAATTTAACTTAGTGATTTAAAACTTAAATTCTCAATCTCATGAGAGTTTAATTTGATAGAAAGTGCCTTTAACTAGTTTTTCTCAATGACTGAGCAGTTGTCTCAGCATTTTGTGAATGGTCAATCTTCCTAACTAATAATAGTACTAACTTTAACAAATACCTTTGATTTTAATTCTGAACTCTCTTTCTAAAGATGTGCTATTCCTACACCAGTATCACCATTTAACTTCTGTTTGATGTATATTTATCTGTTGGATTATTTCTCTAATCATAGCCTTTGATTCAGAATTCTCCAGGGAATTCTATATTTTATTTTCAGGCGAATTTGATAATTTTAAGTTGCAAAAATGTGGGCATCTAGATTGTGATTATCTTAGCTTTATTGATTAATTTAGGGATGATTAACATTTACAGTGTGAAATCTCTTAGTCAAAACATCTTCGTGACTGAAGTCAAAACATCTTCATGACATATTCATTTTAAAATATGTTTTCCTTAATACTTTAAAACATGGTTTTCTTAGATAGTTTTATTTCACTTATTGGTTATTATTATGAATATTACTTTTTCATTCTATTTTCTGACTACTGTTTGTCTGGGAAAGCAGAAAAATCTGACCTAGTAAAAGGATTATTTTGATGTTTTGGATAGCAGGGGATATAGGAAGAAGATCTTTGAATATTTCATCATTTTTATCTTTGCAGACTTTGCCTAAGATTCTAAGCCATATCGCCCCAGCATTTTGCATGAGCAGCTGTAGCTTCGTAGTGGAAAAATCTAAAGAATCGACGGCTCGTGTTGTAGTTTGGAGAGAGATAGGAGTGCAAAGAAGCTATACCATGGAGACGACTTTGTGTGGCTGTGACCAGGGAAAATATAAGGTAAAACATCTCAGGATCTCTAGCCATAGACATATTTCAAGACTGTCCTTTCATACATACTCTAGTAGTTTTCAAGTGTATATTAAATGATATGTTTGTTATACTGAGTTATATGTAATTCACCATAATGGGATTGAACCATATGCAGTCTTTTTTTTTTTTTTTTTTTTTAATTCTCTGAACTAAATAGGTTGCTTTGGGTCCTTATGAAGTCTTAGTTGAGTCTATTTATAGTCATCATTTTTAAGAAAGTACATTGGCTTCAAAGTTCAACAGCAGTCCATTTACTTGTGATGTCCCTTTTCCTTGGTTCTTAATTTTGATTTACCTCTCATTTGTCTTTTAGCAATTTTTAAAAGATTATGTGAGTAGTATATTGTCTCAGTACTTGTTTATCTGATAATGGCCTTCTATTCCTTTCACATATTAAAGTTATCTTGACTAAGTACTTTTCTTATTGTTCTACTTTGAGCTCAAAACTCTACAGAGGTTATTCAAATGTCTACTAGAACTTGTTTCTGAATGGGAGTGTTTTTAGACTAACCTGATTTTTGTTCCTCTGTAAATAACATTTTTTTTTCCTACTTAATGCTTATAGTTATTCTGTTTCTCTTTGCTATTAAAAAAAAAAAAAATGTCTAGGGCTTTCCTGGTGGCTCTGTGGTAAAGAATCTGCCTGCCAAGGCAGGAAACACAGTTTCCATCCCTGGTCCAAGAAGATCTCACAGGCTGCAGAGCAGCTAAACCCTTGAGCCAGAACTATTGAGCCTGTGGAAGAGCCCAGGAGTCACCACTACTAAAGCCCATGTGCATTAGACCCCAAGCTCCACAACAAGAGAAGCCACTGCAATGAGAAATCCCTGCAGTGCAACAAAGACCCCCCTCGCCACAACTAGAGAAAAAATCCCATGCAGCAAAGAAGACCCAGCACAGTCAAAATAAATAATTTAAAAAATTATAAAAAAAAAAGTACACTGTAGTACACATTTAAATAGTGATTAGTGATTTATGATTTATAATGAACTCTGAAGGTGGTACATTACTAATTAAAAGTTCTATCGTTTAAATTTATTGAATGTAAGTATATTTTTATACATTTAGAAATAGACACATTTATTTATAAAGTTTTTTTTTGTATTTAGATTTTGTGCATGTGTGACTTATAAATGCATGAAGTGTTTGTGAGTCACTCAGTTGTGTTCGACTTTTTGCTACCCCATGGAATGTAGCCAGCCAGGCTTCTCTGTCCATGAAGTTCTCCAGGCAATAATCCTGGAGTGGGTTGCCATTCTCTTCTCCAGGAGATCTTCCTGACCCAGGGGTCGAACCTGGGTCTCCTGCATTGCAGGCAGATTCTTTACCATCTGAGCCACCAGGGAAGCCCTTTCAATGCACATCCCTCACTAATTTTTTTTTTCCCCTTTACTAAGACTCTTCTATGCAGCCATAGGCTTTTATTGGAAGAGAGTTCAGACTTTACTTTTGAAATTTAAGAATAAATTTAAGAGTAACTTCCCTGGTGGCTCAGAGGGTAAAGATACACCTGCAATGCAGGAGACCCAGGTTTGGTCCCTGGGTTGGGAAGATCCCCTGGAGAAGGGAATGGCAACCTACTCCAGTATTCGTGCCTGGAGAACTTCATGGACAGCGGAGCCTGACTGGTTACAGTCCATGGGGTCACACAGAGTCAGACACGACTGAGTGACTAACACACACAACAAACGTTAGGTGACTTTGAGTGTTTTAAAGATTGAGAACGTCATAGGAAATAAATAGACCTTAGGTAAAACAACTGTTATTCTGTTTAGTTGTGTCTTGTTTTTTTGATGTGCTACAAGAGGAAAGTCAATTTCACGTAGCTCACGTAAAAGCAATTATAGCTTTATGTTTAGAAGGAGTTAAAAATCTTCCAGGTGGTTAGTATTAAAAATGTAAACATATTATGGTTGGTGCCAGAATCTTTAAGTGGAGAGCTTTGTGACTTTTCCATTTTGTAACAAACTAGCAAAAAAAAAAGGTATAAATTTTACAACTGATGTTCAAACTTGGAGGCTCTGGATGGGTAGAACTTGGTGAAATTCCAATACTTTGTGGAGGGTGACTTTTCCCTAGTGACTTTAGGTTGACCTGAGAATACTGTTCTTTCAGAATGTGCTGTCTTTTCAAATCTCTCCAAATCTTGTAAAGTGGTGACTTCTAGACTCCCAAAGTCATGGTTGTGGTGAGAGAGGAGCTTGAGTACCACAGCCCGCAGATTGTGCCTCGGGTCATTGCTTTAGTGGACTGTCTGCGTGTGGGGTGGGGAAAGCCTGACAGTCACTTTTGTAAATGGCCATGGGGGAGGGGAAATCTCGTACTTTATGATTTAGGGAAACAGACTGTAAATTATTTTTTCTTAAAGAGATCCTTTATGCAGTCAGGTTGGAAAAAGAAACTAAAAGCATCAGTGTCTGTGAAACTAGTTTCCGGGGGTAGGGAGAGAGGATGTCAGGGAGGCTGAAACTTGAATGCCCCTTAAAATCTATGGCATAATAACAGCAGTATTTTCTTATTAGATTTGTATTCTACTTACAGACTTTCATTGGGTTTTTTTTTTAAATGTTCTGTTTTTGCTTTGATAAATGTATTTGGTCATTGAAAAAACATAAAATATCTAAAATATATTTTGAAACATAAAATGTTAGACAAGTTTTGTAAAAATTGTTAATTTTAACTTTTAAAAATAAAATGGACACATAACAAATAGTTGACTTCCCAGGTGGCTCAGTGGTAAGAATCTGCCTGCCAATATCGGAGACGCAGGAGACATGAGTTTGATTCCTAGGTCGGGAAGATCCCCTAGAGAAGGAAATGGCAACACTCCAGTATTCTTGCATGAAAATAAATCTCATGGACAGAGGGGCCATGCGGTTGCCAAGAGTCTGATATGACTGAGTGACTGGGCACACAATGAATAGTCATTTCTCTTTTATATGATTTATATTGATATACTTTATGTGATTTACACGGATAGAATTACATTGCTTTAATAAAACTCTTAGAGAAGTATGTCTTACTACTAAAAGTAAGTTTTTTACATCTAAAATTCAATCCTTTTATCATAACTTATACTTCTTTTAAATTTTTTTAACTAGCAAACCTTTTAAAGAGCAACTTTAGAAAAATTGAGTGCAAAATACAGAATTTCCATATGCCCCCACCCTCCCCTCCCACCACATAATGTATACTTTTCAAACTTGTTAATATTAGCTAATAAGTTGTGTTAATATAATAATATTTTAAGAAAACAAATCTTTTCACCCTCAAGCATGTTCTTATATTACTAAATTTTAGGTTTCAAATATTCTTTATTTTTGATGAGCTAGTTCAGGAATAGGCATAGCCTTTCTAAACCTCTTAGATTAAGAAGGCAAATCCATTTTCTAATAAAGTTAGTTAGGTTACATTTCCTGGAGTATTTGGAGGTGGCCAGACTATTTAAACAGTCAGTCAGTCATTATTTTAAAGGCATGTGTTTCATAGAGTAAACAACAGTTTTTCTATAATTTATCTCTTCAGTTGCTGTATGCTTTTAGATAGTCATTGAAAGTCAAGTCCACTCTTAGGTACACCTGCAGCCTTTGTTGGTGTAAGGATTTTATTTACTTTAGAGTTTCATTTTTATCTGAAAAGTAAATGACAAACAGTATCTTGATTTACAGTAGTCAATTTTTATCCTTTATGTGGTAATGTTTAACTTTTGCTAAACCTTATACTGTTTATTGGGAAACTATTAGTTTAAAAAGTGTTGTGGTAAAATTTTATTTTTGCTTTATTAGACCAAATTTGAAATGGGCATTCTTAACTGACATGAAACATAAGAGTTTATTTTATTTCTACCTCATTGGCTTAGATTTGATTTGGCTTAGAAAAGATTTGTTTGATTCTTTTTTTTTTTTGACATAGTCACCTTTCTTTTGTTTGTTTTTTACTCACTGGTTTCTGTTTATCATGTAGAGAAAGTATGTATAAACTAATATTCAAATATACAGATTGGAGCCTTGATTGTAATACTATTTCAACGTTGGCATCCAAGTAGTAGATTACAAGTACTAGCAAGATCTTGTAAAAATATACTTTTACACATGAGCTCCAAGAATAACTTACCTTCAAGATAGTTTTCTGCTTTTTTTCCCCCTTCTCAGTGTGTTGGTGAAAATGTTTTGCACACAGTAAATGAGAATAGACATTTTAGAAATTTTTTTTTAGATGGTTTCTTTTTTGACTTAATCTTTTATTGTTAAGACACTGTGCTTATGAGTTGTAGGTTCATACAAAGTAACAGGCTTTTATTTTATTAATATAGCTTCAAATTCCTTTTATGTAATATTAATGAGATATAGCCAGAGGATAGCAAATGTCCTAGTTACATGTTTATTATTGCTTTATGTCTAGGGTTTACAGATTGGTACTCGAGAATTGGAAGAGATGGGAGCAAAATTTTGTGTTGGTCTATTGCGTTTGAAAAGACTGACATCCCCACTGGAATATAATCTGCCTTCCAGCCTGCTTGACTTTGAGAATGACTTGATTGAATCGAGCTGCAAAGTAACTAGGTAAGACACACTTGTTTTATTCTTTCGTTTTATGGTAGTATGCTGTTAGACTTCATAGTTAAGTAAGAGGAAAGACATAAAGATTTTGACAGTCAAAAGCATTTTTAGAATTTATATAAATAACTTTGCACATCTAATGTATGTTCCAAAATGTGATAATATTCTTGATTCTTTTAACATTGGTATTTGGATAAAATTTTAGTGAATTACCCTTATATTTGAAATGCTATTTTAGTAACCTTAATGATTTGCTTTTAACTCAGAAGTAAGCATATATCAGATAATGTATAAATTAAGAATGCTTGGAGCCAAAATTCATACTTCAAAAGAAATTTTATTTTGTTGATAATCTATACACATCAAATGGCTTTCTAATAACTTCTAGTTACATCTACTAGAAACAGCTAATTTAGTATCACTCTGAAAATTTAACTACATGTGACAGGTATTTTTCTAAGTAGGTAATCTTTTGCTCCCAAAATTCAGTATATGTAAATTTTGATCAGATACAGGCTCAGACATAATTTGATATCATATTTCTTAATCATAATACTAGAGTTTAGAATTTTATAGTTTGATACATATAGTTAGAAATAGTCCCATTTTATAGAATCTTCATGGTTTTTGTTGGTAGACATTGACATCAGATTTGTTAATTTATTGCCAGGCTCTGTTGTATGCGTCAACTTAGCAGTTTTAAGTGTAGTAAAACATTAATTAGAACTGTATTTTTATATAATATGATAACTGAGATAGTGATTACCTGCATTCTCTACTCTTCAAAACACTTGGTAAACAATAATGGAAATAATTATAAATACATTTATTTATTAAATAAATATGAATAAAGTTGTTCTCATTGATGTTTAGAAGCTTCCTTTTAATTTATTTTATGTACTTTTGATTTCTGTTCCTCATGTTTCATTGTTGGTATTACCTCTTTATGGAGATAAAATTCACAAATATAATTGTAAGATATTTAAAGTATACAATGTGATGATTTGGTGTATGTATGTATACACTGTGAAAGGATTTCCCCCATAGAGTTATTAACATGTCCATATATCACATCACATGTTTACTTTTGCGTATGTGTGTTGGGAAATATTTTTCAGTTCTGCTCTTCTAGCAAATTTCAGTTACACAATCCAGCGTCATCTAGTATAGTCACCATATTGTTCATTACTTCCTCAGACCTTATTTATCTCAACAACTGAAAGTTTGTATTATTTTTACCTCTCCCTCTTGCCTCCTCTGCCTGCCTCCCACCCCCTGGCAACCACTTTGCTACTCTCTGTTTCTATGAGTTGTCTCAAATTTTTTTTTTTTTTTTACTTTCACATGTAAATGACACCAAGCAGTATTTCTCTCTGTTCTCACTTAGCATAATGCCCTCCAGATTCATCCCTGTTGTTGCAAATGAAAGGATTTCCTCTTTTTAAAGGCTGAATAATATTTCATTGTATCAGTTCCGTTCAGTTGCTCAGTCATGTCCAACTCTTTGCAACCTAATGGACTGAGCATGCCAGGCTTCCCTGTCCATCACCAGCTCCCAGAGCTTGCTCAAACTCATGTCCATCGAGTCGGTGATGCCAGCCAACCGTCTCATCCTCTATTGTCCCCTTCTCCTCCTGCCCTCAATCTTTCCCAGCATCAGGGGGTCAGTTCTTTGCATCAGGTAGCCAAAGTATTGGAGCTTCAGCTTCAGCATGAGTCCTTCCAGTGAATATTCAGGACTGATTTCCTTTAGGATGGACTAGTCCAAGGGACTCTCAAGAGTCTTCTCCAACACCACAGTTCAAAAGCAACAGTTCTTCGGTGCTCAGCCTTCTTTATGGTCCAAATCTCATATCCATACATGACTACTGGTAAAACCATAGCTTTGATTAGACAGACCTTTGTTGGCAAAGTGTTATCTCTGCTTTTTAATATGCTGCCTAGGATTGTCATAGCTTTTCTTTATATCTATCTGCATTTTTCTTATCCATTCATCTGTCGATGGTCAGATAGTGTTCAAACTTTGACTATGTGAATAATACTTATTTGAACAAAAGAGTCCAGTGTCTTAATGGTTTTTAGCATACAGATCCTCCACTTTCCTGGTTAATTTGTTTGAAATTGTTTTCTTGATTTCTGTTCCTGATGTTTCATTGTTAGTATATAGAAATGCAGCTGGTGGTATTTTTACGGATTCTATATGATGTCTTGTCTATTGCAAATAGAGAAAATTTACTTTTTCCTTTCTTATTTGGGTGACTTTTATTTCTTTTCTTGTCTAATTGCTTAAGCCAGTACTGTGGTGAGAGTGGGCATTTTTGCTTTGTTCCTTATCTTAGAAGAAAAGCTTTTGATATTTCATGGTTAGCTGTGGGCTTGTTGTATATAGCTTTTATTATGCAAGAGTGCATTTTCTCTTTACCTGGTTTGTTGAGAGTTGAATGAATGGATGATGAATTTTGTCAGATGCTTTTCTGCATCTATTGAGGTGATTATATGATTTTTATCCTTCATTTTGTTAATGTGGTAAATTACATTGATTGATTTGAATATGTTGAACAAAGGTGCAAGGTGATCATGATTTATGTATGAGTCTTTTAATGTATTATTGAATTTGATTTCCTGATACATTTTATTGAGGACTTTTGCTTCTAAGTTCATCAGGGATATTGACCTATAGTTTTCTTTTTTTAAAAGTTCTTTCTCTGACTTTGTTATTTAGGATAATGCTGACCTTATAAAATGAATTTGGAATTGTTCCCTCCTCTTTTAATTTGGGAAGAGTTTGAAAATAATTGCCATTATTTATTCTTTTTTTTTTTTTTAATTTAATTTTATTTTTTTTATTTATTCTTTAAATGGTTGGCAGAATTCATCATTGAAGCCATCTGATCCTGGGATTTTCTTTCTGGGGAGGTTTTTGAGTATTGATGCACTCTCCTCACTCATAATTGCTCTGTTCAGATTTTCTATTTATTTCTTTGTGATTCAGTCTTGGTAGGTTTTATCTTTCTAGGAATTTTTTCCATTTGTTCTTGGTTGTCCAATTTGTTGGTGTATAATTGTTCATAGTAGTCTTTTATGATCCTTTATATTTTTTTATGTATCTTTTGTGATGTCTCTTTCATTTGTCATTTCTCCATTTTTTTTTAGAAAGTCTTAACAGTTTATCTGTTTTTTTTTTTTAAATTAACTCTAAATTTCATGGATCTTTTTATCTTTTTAGTCTCCCTTTTATTTATGGCTGTCTGATTTTTGTTATTTCCTACCTTCTGCTAACTCTAGGCTTATTTATTCTTATTTTTCTAGTTCCTTGAGATGTAAAATTGGGTTGTTTATTTGAGATTTCTTTTTTCTTCATGTAGACCTTTATTGTTATAAACTTCCCTCTTAGAACTGATTTTGCTGCCTGTCATCAGTTTTAGTATGTTGTATTTCCATTTTCACTTCTCACAAGATATTTTTTGATTTCTCTTTTACTCACTGGTTGTTCAGGAACATGTTGTGTAATCTCCACATATCTGTGAATTTTCCAGTTTTCCTAATTGATTTCTACTTTTCTGGCCACACCATACAACTTGTAGGATCTTATTTCACAAACCAGCAATTGAACCCAGGCCCTCAGCACTGAGAGTGCAGAGTCCTAACTACTGGACCACCAGGGAATTCCCAATTGATTTTGAGTTTTGTTTTGTTGTGGTTGGGCTTAATATGATTTCGGTCTTCTTAACTTAATTAAGACTTGTTTGTGGGCTAAGATATGATTTACCCTGCATAATGTTCCATATGCGCCTGAGAAGAATATGCTTTTTTTTTTTTCTGTTGGAAAGCATGTGCTCTATATCTTTTCATGTCTGTCTGACCTAATATGTAGTAGAATTCCATATATATAACTTGGGAGAAATGGACAAATTTTTAGAAAAGTATAACCTTCCAAAACTGAACCAGGAAGAAATAGAAAATTTGAACAGACCAATCACAAGCACAGAAATCAAAACTGTAATCAAAAATCTTCCAACCCACAAAGCCCAGGACCAGATGGCTTCACAGGTGAATTATACCAAAAACTTAGAGAAGAGCTACCAAAAAATGCAGAGGAAGGAAAACTCCCAAAACCATTCTACAAGGCCACCACCATCACCCTTCTACCAAAACTAGACAAAGATGCCAAAAAAAAAGAAAGCTACAGGCCAATATCACTGATGAACATAGACACAAAAATCCTCAACAAAATCCTAGGAAACAGAATCCAACACCATATGAAAAAGATCATACATTGTGATCAAGTGTGCTTTATTCCAGGGATGCAAGGATTCTTTAATATCTTCAAATCAATCAGTGTGATACACCAAATTAACAAATTGAAAGATAAAAGCTCACAATGGATTAAAGACCTAACTGTAAGAAACCAGAAAACCAGAAACCATAAAACTCTTAGAGGAACATAGGCAGAACACTCTGTGACATAAATCACAGCAAGATCCTCTATGACCTACCTCCTAGACTAATGGAAATAAAAACAAAAATAAACAAATGGGACCTAATTACATTTTAACACAATGAAGGAAACTATAAGCAAGGTGAAAAGACAGCCCTCAGAATGGGAGAAAATAATAACAAATGAAACAACTGATGAATTAATCTCCAAAATATACAAGCAGCTCATGCAGCTCAATACCAGAATAATGAACAACCCAATGAAAAAGTGGGCCAAAGAACTAAAAGACATTTCTTCAAAGAAGACATACAGATAATAAACACATGAAAACATGCTTAACAGCACTCACTGTTAAAGAAATGCAAATCAAAACCACAATGAGTTATCATTTCACACAGGTCAGAATGGCCATCATCAAAAAGTCTACAAACAATAAATGCTGGAGGGGGTGTGGAGAAAAGGGAACCCTCTTATACTGTTTGTGGGAATGCAAACTGGTGCAGCCCCTATGGAGAACAGTGGAGATTCCTTAAAAAAAATGGGAATAGAACTGCCATACGACCCAGAAATCCCACGGCTGGGCATGCACCATGAGGAAACCAGAACTGAAAGAGATATGTGTATCCCAGTGTTCATTGCAGCAGTATTTACAATAGCTAGGACATGGAAGCAACCTAGATGTCCTTCAGCAGATGAATGGATAAGGAAGTTGTGGTGCACATACACAATGGAATATTATTCAGCTATAAAAAGGGACACATTTGAGTCAGTTCTAATGAGATGAATGAACCTAGAGCCTATTATACAGAGTGAAGTAAGTCAGAAAGAGAAAAATGACTACTGCATATTAACACATATATATGGAATTTAGAAAGATGGTACCGATGATTCTACATGCAGGCAGCAAAGGAGACACAGATGTAAAAAACAAACTTTTGGACTCAGTGGGAGAAGGTGAGGGTGGGGTCATTTGAGAGAGTAGCACTGAAACATGTGTATTACCATATGTAAAATAGATGGCCAGTGCAAGTTTGATGTGTGAAGCAGGGTACCCAAAGCCAGTGCTCTGGGATAGGGTGGAGAAGGGGGGTTAGGATGGGGGGGACACATGTATACCTGTGGCCAATTCATGTTGATGTATGGCAGAAACCACCACAATATTATAATTATCCTCCAATTAAAATATAAATTAATTAAAAATAAAAATCAACAATGTGAGATGACACACACACACACAAATTCTTAATTGTAATGAATTAAGGGGAGATTGGGAGAAAGAAACTCTCAAAAAAAAAAAAAAAAGACTCCAGAGAATGATTTTTAAAAATTGATAAATATTGCCCAGGCTCCTAAGCCCCAG
Source organism: Cervus canadensis (assembly GCF_019320065.1). Classification (NCBI taxonomy): domain Eukaryota; kingdom Metazoa; phylum Chordata; class Mammalia; order Artiodactyla; family Cervidae; genus Cervus; species Cervus canadensis. The sequence goes on along the minus strand of NC_057415.1, from coordinate 12,370,859 downwards.
CCAGCATTGTGGGAGCCCAGTAGAACTTATCTAGAGGAGACTTCTACTTACTTTTCTCACTTCACCCCCTTTCTGCCTTTTGACTCTTAAGTGAATAGCGTCTCTGATAAAACGTCTTTGAAAAGTCAGCTTCTTTCTATTTGGGTTAGGGGATGGCCTAAGCAAGGAGATCTAAAGATCTGATTGCCCTTATAAAGCCTTGTAACCAACTCTGTTTTCAGTTTCCCCTGATAACCATTATCTTCAATTCCTGAAGATATACAAATTGGCAATTTTTTCTTGGCCTCCCCTACTGTAGATGCTTAGCAAAGCGGAAAAAGTTAGAACTCAGGCCTCCTGTTTTTATCCATCTTCCTCCATCTTCCAAAATTTTGTTGATATCTCTCCTTTGCTATTAACTCTTCCGTTTTCTTTTTTTATGTATTTATCCTTTTTAAAAAGTTATTTTTTCTGTCATCCTAGTGGCTTTTGAGATCCACTATGTTTATCATAAGTTACACAACTTTTTTTTTTTCAGTGAAACGAAAATATAATTTAATTATATTTTATATTGTTAGGGCATTTGTTGGAAATTACCACACACAAATCATTTTAGTTTTACCCAGTTGTATTTGTTGTATAATAAAAATTCCATTTCATACAACACTAAGTCTGCCTTATATCTTTCCTAGGGGGTTTGTTTCTTTTAGGTCAAAGCTGGGAATGTTCGTGAAAGTCATTTAAGAACTTAAACCTTGTTGGGCTGCACCCTACAGACCTGCAATTCTTGTAATTGCCCAGCCGTAAGACCAAATAAAGCATCCAGAGATAGCTAGGGAGATCAGTGGTTTTCTTTAATAGTGAGTCTTAACACACCTGATGTAAGGTCCTGGAGAGCAGACAGTGGACAGGACATGGCAGCAGTTCTTGCCATGGTGGAGGGGGTGGGTGTTACCAGTTTTACAGGGAATTGGCGTCAGGTTGTCTCATCAGTTACTAGGGAAACCAGCAGAAAGGCCTGTTCCTCATCACCACTTTGATAAACTATTAATAGTGGGTGGAGCCATTCTTAAAGCTCAACATGCAGAAATCTAAGATCATGGCATCTCGTCCCATCACTTCATGGCAAATGGATGGGGAAACAGTGGAAACAGTGATAGACTTTCTTTTATGGGGCTCCAAAATCACTGCAGATGGTGATTGCAGCCATGAAATTAAAAGTTAATGCTTACTCTTTGGAAGAAAAGTTATGACCAACCTAGACAGCATATTAAAAAGCAGAGATATTACTTTGCTGACAAAGTTCTGACTAGTCAAAGCTGTGGTTTTTCCAATAGTCACATATGGATGTGAGAGTTGGACTGTAAAGAAAGCTGAGTGCTGAAGAATTGATGCTTTTGAACTGTGGTGTTGGAGAAGACTCTTGAGAGTCCCTTGGACTGAAAGGAGATCCAACCAGTCCATCCTAAAGGAGATCAGTCCTGGGTGTTCATTGGAAGGACTGATGCTGAAGCTGAAACTCCAGTACTTTGGCCACCTGATATGAAGAGCTGACTCATTAGAAAAGACCCTGATGCTGGGAAAGATTAAAGGTGGGAGGAGAAGGGGATGACAGAGGATGAGATGGTTGGATGGCATCACTGACTCAATGGACATGAGTTTGAGTAAACTCCAGGAGTTGGTGATGGACAGGGAGGCCTGGCATGCTTCAGGTCATGGGGTCACAAGGAGTCAGACATGACTGAGCAACTGAACTGAACTGGAACCATTCTGATCCAAAAAGTAGAACAGTCACTAGCTAGGAGTGGGGGAATGGGAGGTGGGGCGAGTTATTGATTAATCTGTATGATTAAGAGGGGAGGTTGGTCATGTGAACAGGCTGTGGGTGAGGCAAGGACTCCTTGGGTGGGGATGTACGCAGAGCAGGAGTAAAACCATCTTGAGTGGCCTGACCGTACATGGCCACGTAGTGTTTTTGAACTTAGCAAAAAAAATCTTTTTTTATTTGGCTGCACTGGGTCTTAGTTGCAGCACTTGGAATCTTCATTGCCATTTGTGGGCTTAGTTGCAGCATGCAGCCTGTAGCTTCCTAACCAGGGATCGAACCTGGGCTACTTGCATTGGGAGTGTAGTGTCTTAAATCGTTGGACCACCAGGGAAGTCCCCAGCAAAAGTGTTTTTACCTGTTAGCTGAACTATTAAACAGTATTTTTAGTGACCCTCTTTTAAAGGATTTGAGAACTGGTAAAACATTTTAATAATGTTTCTCATTAGGATTTGTGATGGTGACTAAATTTCAGGATATTAAGCATATGATTTTAAGTATGTTTTAAAACATTATGGAAAGTAAAGTTGAAAAATACCAAACTCTATACTGTTTTATTGTAATTAAAAATACAGCCATGTTTTAAAGGAAGCCTATTTTACTATCTTATAATCAAATAGTGTTTGGATTTTTTTTTATTGAGATGAAATTCACACAGCATAAAATTTACCATTTTAAAATGAACAATTTAATGGCATTTAGTATGTTCACAATATTGTACAATCACCTCTATCTAATACCTTTTTTTTTTTTAAATCATCTGCCCAGAGGAGATCCTCATACCATTAAGCAACATTTCCAGTGGGGTATGTGTTTGATACCTGGCTGGGGAGCTAAGATTCCACATGCCTCGTGACCAAAAAACCAAAATATAAAACACAAGCAATATTGTACCAAATTTAATAAAGATGTTTTAAAAAAACAGTACACATGAAAAAAAAAACTTAAGAAAAGGAATAAAATTATTCTTCTTACATAGATGTCTATTTGAAACTTCAAAATAAGACTGTTAGAATAAGAAAGAGCACATATTTATTTGAAGAGGATTCATTCTCTCCTCTGACAGGCCATAGTGTAGGGCAGATTGCCCCAATTTAGTGAGGATCTGAGCTGATTTGAGGTAGATTTGTAAAACTTATGAAACGTGTAATTCTTTATTTATCCCTCCCCCCTTTCTAAGTTGTCGCCTTCCAGAGGTCACAGTTGTAGGCCCAGGGTTTCTCACAAAACTGCCCCAAATTCTCTTATTTTCTGTTGTATTTGTTTTGCTGCTTTCTGCTTTGCTTTTTAGCTTCTTGCTCTGTGTATTTTAAGAATTTGTCAAATGCCACTAGAGAAAAACCACTGGGTTTTTCACATCTCTGTAACTCCTTTCTTCCAGGAAACTTGGCAGCCTGGAACTCCAGCTTTTGCCTCCATTCTTTTGAAATTGCTGAAAGCTTTGATGACTCCTCTACCTTTGTCTGTGGCTCTTGCTGGGCCTTGGTTTCCTCTGGACTTTACCCCATGCACCTTTTCTCTTGGTTGATTTTGCTTTGTGTATTTTCAGTGTAATAAGTAATAGCTTTGAATATAACTCGGTGCTGAATCTTGTAAATCTTCCTAGCAAATCACTAAACCTACAACCAAAATCATTCTACCCAGCAAGGATCTCATTCAGATTTGACAGAGAAATCAAAAGCTTTACAGACAAGCAAAAGTTAAGAGAATTCAGCACCCACCAGACCAGCTTTACAATAAGTGCTAAGGGAACTTCTCTAGGCAAGAAACACAGGAGAAAGAAAAGACCTGCAAAAACAAACCCAAAACAATAAAGTAAATGGTAATAGGATCATAATATCAATTATTACTTTAAATATAAATAGATTAAATGTTCCAAACAAAAGACACAGACTGGCTGAATGGATACAAAAGCAAGATCCATATATATGCTATGTGCAAGAGACCCTCTTCAGACCTAGGGAAACAATACAAACTGAAAGTGAGGAGCTGGAAAAAAATATTCCGTGCAAATGGATATCCAAAGAAAGCTAGGGTAGCAATACTCATCACAGATAAAATAGACTTTAGAATAAAGACTGTTATGTAGGAAGAACAGTAATTATTGATCAAGAAATCAATCCAAGAAGAAGATATAACAACTGTAAACATATCTGCACCCAACAAAGGAGCACCTCAATATATAAGGCAAATGCTAACAGCTATAAAAGGGGAAATCAACAGTAACACAAATAATGGTGGAGGACTATAACACTTAACTCACACCAATGGACAGATCATCCAAACAGAAAATTAATAAGGAAACATAAGCCTTAAATAACACATTAGATCAGGTGGACCTAATTGATATCTACAGGATATTCCATTCAAAAGCAGCAAAATATACATTAATCCTCTAGTGCACATGGAACATTCTTAAGGAGAGATTACATCTTGGGTCACAAATCAAGCTTTGGTAAATTTAAGAAAATTGAAATCATATCAAGCTTTTTTTTTTTTTTATACCACAATGCTATGAAACTAGGTATCAATTACAGGGGGAAAACTGTAAAAAAAATAAAAATAAAAACACATGAAAGCTAAACAATACGCCTCTAAATAACCAAGAGGTCACTGAAGAAGTCAAAGAGGAAATGAAAAAACACCTAGAAACAGATGACAAGAAAAACACAACCCAAAGCCTATGGCATGCAGCAAAAGCAGTACCAAGCGAGAAGTTTAAAGTAATACAAGCCTGCCTGAAGAAACAAGAAAATCATCAAATAAGCAGCTTAACCTCATACCTAAAGCAACTAGAAAAAGAACAAAAAACACACAAAATTAGTAGAAGGAAAGGTCAGCAGAAATAAGTGAAAAAGAAACGAAGAAAACAGTAGCAAAGATCAATAAAACTAAAAGTTGGTTCTTTGAGAAGATGAACAAACTTGACAAACCATTAGCCAGATTCATCAGGAAAAAGAATACTCAAGTAAATAACATGAGAAATGAAAAAGGAGAAGTTACGACTCACACCACAGAAACACAAAACATCATAAGAGGCTACTACAAGCAACTATATGTCAATAAAATGGACAGCCTGAAAGAAATGGACAAATTCTTAGAAAAGTACAACCTTCCAAGACTGAACCAGGAGGACATATATGAACAGACTAATCACAAGCACTGAAGACAAAATATGAACAGATCAATTGCAAGCTCTGAAATAAAAACTGTGATCACAAAGCTACCAGCAAACCAAAGCCTAGGTCTAGAGAAGCACTAACACCTATCTGCTCAAACTCTTCCAAAAAATTGCAGAGAGAGAAAAACACCCTGAAAATTAGAATGGTCAAAATAGAATGAATCATAGGTTTTTGAAAGTAAAAGAATAATTGTCATTTTAAAGGCAAAAAATTAATTCAACTTTTTTCCCTAAGATCCTAACAGAGTGATGATATTTTAGTTGTGTAACAATGAAATTGTTCTTTTGAACGTTAGATGTGCTGTAAAGTCTTGTGTAGCCTCCAAACCACTCAGCCTGGTTTATCAGTACCACTGTGTCATGGTGCAAGCTCTGAACATTTAAGAGGAAGTTTACTATGCAAGATCAAGTTGATTTTGCAATATATTTTTCTCTTTCCTTTAATGAGCAATATTAAAACAATTCTAGGAAAAATGATACTCTCATCGGATGAGTTTTGCCTTCTCATAAAATTAGAACCATATAATCCATTAACTTGTCTTTTCTGTTTAAACTTCAGATATTTGAACTGAATTTAGTATTCAGTTGCAGGAATTCTTTCATTTTCAGTGCATGATAACATCAGCTTCTCTGCTCATTTGAAAATATTATTGTTCCTTTTTTTATTGTCTGATTTTATAGCTTTTAATTGCATCAGCAATAGGAAATTCTTTTTTGGAAGTAGGTAGGTTATAAACAAACATACATCTGTATGAAACTTAGATTCTTTTGGTCACAAAAGGGGGGGTGTTGAGATGTTTCTGTAATGTTTCTTTGTGTGTGTGTGTGTGTGTAAAGTCTCCCAAATGGGGAGAAATCAGAATATGTGATGTTTTTTTTGAAGAGGAAAGAATATGTTACCTAGTGGAAGGGTTGCCTTAATCCCAAACAGCCTACCTAATGAAATATTTAGAAGCACTTAGCGCTTTTAAGCAAGTATCTTCTGTATCCCAAGGGAAAGTAACTAATCTGGGTATAGAATGTTCCCTTGTTTTTATTTTTATTCTTGACCAGTGGAGACTGTGAGGATGGGTATATGGGCTCTTCTTATGGCAAATGATTGTAGACTTAGAATAAGTGGTTTCAGGGTATTACTGGAGGAACCAATTAGATACCACAGTTTCTTATAAAGCCTCTTGAAATTATCTTTTACTTGACTTACAGTGATCAAAATAAACTCCTAAGCTTACAAACTGATGAAATCCTTCAATGAAGTAACCTACTGAGAGAGTCCATTTTTTTTTAGCTATCTAATTGTAGGATATATATCGATACTCTTGTCATATAATTCAGTTAGCAGTTCACTCTGTATTATCAATGCAGTTATTTTCAGCTATTGCAAATGTCTTAGTTTGTTCATTTGGATGACATTTTAAGAACTAACCCAAACTACTACTTGTATTATATTGAAATCAGTGTTAATCCAGTATATAGTCAAATAATCTTATTTTAAAGCCTTGTAACCTAACCAAGTCTTATGTGTTCTGTATGCTTTGGCTGCAGCCCCACCACTTATGTTTTGGATGAAGATGAACCTCGATTCCTTGAAGAAGTTGATTACAGTGCAGAAAGTAATGATGACTTAGATATTGAATTGGCTGAAAACACAGGAGACTATGAACCTTCTGCCCAAGAAGAAGTACTTTCTGACTCTGAATCAAGAACATACTTATCTTGAACCCTTTGCCATCACTTATTAATTGCAAAGAAGAAGTGAAATATCTTGGTTTTTGTTACATAGGAAGTGTGAGAGAAATGACTTTATAGAAAGCTGACTCAGAAAGACGGAAAGCATCTTGGACCTGTTTGGTTTCAAGACAATAAATATGTTATTAATTCATGATAAAATTGGCACTTGTTTTATTTTAGATATTCAATGCACTTTACATAGCATTGAAGTATCAAATATTGGATTTACTTTTTAAAAAAAACTCTTGAGTGTCACTGCATGAGTTTTTAATCTCCTCATGGTTATATATCCTGCATCAAATGGATAATTTTGAAGTGCGTGAGAACATAAAGTCTAAATTCCAGAGTTGTTGAGAATCCTGAGTTACTGAAAACTAATATATATGTACATGGATTCCTGTAGATGTGTCTGTGTAAGGATGGGTAGATATTGAAGATAAGACTGTTCTTCACAATCATGTTAACTGTTGAGTTGTGACTGAAATCATCCAGAGTTTGCCTTGAAACCATTACATTCTACATTTACCAAATTAAACAAATAAAAACTATATTAAATGTTGCATTCATTTCGTCATCCTTTTTAACCAGCTCAGATTATTTGGTCTATGGAATCTTTGGGGAAATATTATAATAATCTGACATCTGAATACACTGATAAAAATTTGTGAAAAAAGTGCTTAATTTACTAGCATTGTTTATATAGTAGAGGCATACCTATCATAAAAAATATATTTGAACAGCTCTTTTCTCTAAAATTCTGTCTCATGGGTGCACCTAAAGTCTGCTGCTGCAGACCGTTGCTGCTGCTGCTAAGTCACTTCAGTCGTGTCCGACTCTGTGCCACCCCATAGAGGGCAGCCCACCAGGCTCCCCCGTCCCTGGGATTCTCCAGGCAAGAACACTGGGGTGGGTTGCCATTTCCTTCTCCAATGCACGAAAGTGAAAAGTGAAAGTGAAGTCGCTTAGTCATGTCCGACTCCCAGCGACCCCATGGACAGAAGCCTGCCAGGCTCCTCCATCTATGGGATTCTCAAGGCAAGAGAGTACTGGAGTGGGGTGCCATTGCCTTCTCCGGCTGCAGACTGTTTAAAAGCTTTAAAAATGTAGTGAGGGTATGAGCCAGTGCTAAATGTATATGAAGCTTATGCTGCATCTCCTGAGCTGTGCAGTTATTAAGTGTACTGACGTGAATTCATTTAGGGCATGCTGACACTGTAACTGAGTCCTAGAAAAGGCAGTGAATTTCAGCCTTTTCTTGTAGTGACATCTTCCCAAGTTTAAGCTGTCCTGCTACAGGAATGACTTTGTCCTTATTTATGAAGCAAAATAAAACAAGTCCAATGACTTTGGATAACTGCTCTAAGAACTAAGTTTCTGTTGTAACAAAGCAAATCCAAAAAGATAATGTATGAACAGACTTGCCAGGGCTTGGGTGCTTCAGTTTTGGCATGTTATCTTCACATATTTTGGAGAATTTTTCAAAATCTTCCTTTAGAGACCTGTAATAATGAAAAAGAAATTATGAAAGTGTTTCAGATTTTTGCACTTTCTAAATCAACGATTTTCATTGTCTTATTTGAGACATTTCACCCACAGTGTGGCTTCTTTTTGGCGCCAGAGGAACCATGTTTAAAAACCTAGCAAGGGGCCATAATATTGAGGTCTTATCTCTAAATAGCCTAATTCTTACTAATCTCAGAAAGTAAAGACTAAATAGATTGGGAAGTTGAACTAGCCCTCTTAGTGTGTGGTGACCTGATTTAGGAAATATCAGGATACTTTAGCATTATTTATTTAACAATTAATGATTTGTAAAGTTAATTATTATTTTATATATTAATAGAAGGTAATCACATATATAACTATAGTATTTTCAGAGGGTGGATTATAGAGCCACTATGTATGTGAGCTTTTCTTGGCTCTTACAAAACTAGAAATTAAAAATCAGAAAAGTCTTGTATGAAAGGCAACTGCGGCTACTAGAATATGCAGAATACCTCAGAGTGTGTGTTTCTTATGTTAGCAGTATAAAAACCTCTTACCATATGCTGCTATCATACTTTATATTGATGAGGCATATCTTTTAGTATATGTTGCATACCTGAACATGCTTTTTATTAAATAATTATTCATAAAATTGAAGAGAAGTTCTTTATAGTTAGGAGATGACTAACTAAATTTTGGAAAAGTAAGAAATAATTTAAATCCTAACTTTTCTAATTAGGGGTAAACTAAATGTTATTGGCTATTTGTAGCTAAAAATGCCCTGAATTTTACCTTTTATCTTTTTAGATTTTCATAAAATGACTGAGATGCCTTCAGTGCCATAATCCTGATGAATGTGGCTGATAAAGTGAAAGTGAAAGTCACTCAGTCGTGTCTGACTGTCTCTGACCCCATGGATTATACAGTCCATGGAATTCTCCGGCAGAATACTGGAGTGGGTAGCCTTTCCCTTCTCCAGGGGACCTTCCCAACCCAGGGATTGAACCCAGGCCTTCCTGCATTTTAGGCGGATTCTTTAGCAGCTGAGCCACAAGGGAAGCCCAGGAATACTGGTGTGGGTAGCCTATCCCTTCTCCAGTGGGTCTTCCCGACCCAGGAATCAAACCAGGGCCTCCTGCACTGCAGGCGGATTCTTTACCAACTGAGCTATCAGGGAAGCGTGGTTGATAAACCACGTCTAATAAATGAACTTAGACTTATTTGATTTACTTCACATTTGGAACTGTGAATTTCGTAACTGTAGCTTTGATCTAACCCATTGGTTCTCAAATTGTGTATATATTGTGTGCATCAGAATCACCTGGAGACCTTGCTTCTCAAAACACAGATGACTGATTCTGTGGATCTGGGGCAGGGCCCCCAAATGTGCATTTCTTAAAAATTCTCAGATGGTGATGTTGTTGGAGTCACACTGTATGAACTGCTGATATGATCTGATACTCTGTTATTATCACAGTTTCCTAAGAATCACAGGACCCATGAATTGGAAGTCAGCACTAGAGATGAATTACAATAAGATAATTTGTAGAGTCAAGAAAATAGGCAGAGATCAAGAAGGTCACTGAGGGGCAGAACTGGGGCTTTAGCCCAGGTCTCTTGACAATTAGCCTCATGTTCTTACCAAAGAAGAAGATGCTGTCTTTCGCCTTTCCCCCTCAAGTGAAGAATTTAAAAGCTTGAGGGTTGGTCTTTCTTGAGTTTATAAAATTCATCTGGCAAAAATCTATGGCTCACAATGGCTTTTTCTTTATTGCAGTCATAGTGTTGTTTGAATACAGGATTTTGTTCTGGATTAAGTATTATTCTTAATCAGTCTCTGCCACTTCTTCCAGTTTTTGTGTGGTGTTTAGAAACATGGAAATTTGTCTGAATCCTAATTACAAATAAGTAAGCTGGTGTTCCACTTTGGATAGTACATTAACCACAGTGAATATGATACTTCTAAATTTCAATTATCCAAATTAAGGTAATCATATTTAATATAAGCACTGAAATGGATAATATAATAAGTGTACTAATGGAGTTGTTTTTGTGCATGATCCAGAAATAAATTACAGTAATGAGATGATAAATGTATCTTTATAAATCTTTTTGCTTTCCTACATTTATTTTAATAATTATAAAATATTAATTGAAAATTAGTGAACTTTTCTCTTATTTTGGTGAAAGGTTAAACCCTAGTTCTCCATTAGGGAAAAACCTGTAGAAGCAATATCTTAATTGAAAGGCTTCCCAGGTGGCGTTAGTGGTGAAGAACCTGCCTGCCAATGCAAGAGACACAGGTTTGATCCCTGGGTTGGGAACATGCCCTGGAGAAGGAAATGGCAACCCACTCCAGTATTCTTGCATGGAGAATTCCATGGACAGAGGAGCGTGGTGGGCTACAGTCCATGGGATCACAAAGAGTCAGACATGACTGAGTGACTAAGCATGCACATTAACCCATCAATTCTATTTTATATGACAGAATGTTATCATTAATTATTGCTTCCCTGGTGGCGCAGACAGTAAAGACTGCCCGCAATGCTAGAGGACCGGGGTTCGATCCCTGGCTCAGGAAGACTCCCTGGAGAAGGAAATGGCAACCCATTCCAGTATTCTTGCCTGGAAAATTCCATGGACAGAAGAGCCTGGGGGGTTACAGTCCATGCGGTTGCAAAGAGTCAGACACGACTGAGCTACTAACATCCACCAATTCTACTTTACATGACAGAATATTATCATTAATTATTAAGTAAATATTTCTCTGGTGAAAGCATATTTAAATTCCTGCACTGAAAAAGGAAAACTCAAAAAAGAAAGAAAAAGGAAAACTCAGAAGAAAGTCTCATTTTCTTTATGATGATTAGTGTTTTGAAGATTTAGTCCTTGAAATGTTACATTTCAGCTGTTTCTCACTATTAACGATATTTATAAAGCACTTCTTGCCTGTACTGGGCTGACACGGGCCGTGGGAAGTCTGCCTTTGTGGTGCCTTCCTCTTTCTAGACCTGAACAGTAACTTTGGTCCATGGCCACTTACTCTTCCTGCCCCACCTCAAATGCCTTCTTCTCTATACTCAGGCGCTTGGACCTGCTGGCACCCTCTGTCAAATCCGATCAAGTCTACAGAGCTCAGATGGTTGTTGAGGGTATTGAGTCATTAAACCTATTTTTTTTTCCCAGTTTGAGTTTGCTAAGTAGGCAGTGCCTAAATCCAAATGAATGGCCCTGTTTTGGTGGCATGGGAGGCATCATGCAGGCTAGTCAGAGTGTTATTTGGGAGTCTGGGACATGGTTGACACTGGTGAGTGTGGACAGGGTCTCTGTGGGTGTGCATTTGTGCAGAAGATGGTCACCCCCATGAAATGGAAATGGATTTATGGTACCTTTCTAGCTGTAAACCCAGACAGCTTTAAAGAGCTGAAGAGATCTGGCTCTGAGTATTCAGAAAGGTTTATTTTTATAATATCAAATGTATGATACTATCCATCTCAAAGACATCACTGATAGAATGCCAACTGAAGATGAGGTGAGGATCAGGAAAGAGTAATTCTGATGCTGATCTTCCAATTACTTTTAATGTACTTTTAAACCACATAAAGATCCATGATAAATGACAAATGTGAAGAAATTATAAAAGGCAAAGATGCTCATTATTGAAAATTAAAGTAGAAAGGCTAGCTAGTGTTTAATAAATGTGAAGTCCACATCTTTGAAAATAGGTCATTTTCACTGTAAGCTTATTTTCTCTAGCTGAAGGTGTAATTAAGTAGGAAATTTTAAGACCATATTTTCATGTTCAGTGCTCATGGTAAAACAGTAAAGTTATGTACTCTGTTTACAGTGTCATTTTAAAAAATTATTTATACTTTCTTAGATTTTGTATTATCTATGATTGTTTTTCCTCCTTTTAATTCTTAGAAATGTTTGACATTTCATCTCTTTTCTTTTTCTTTCAACATATGAGCACTTGAAACAGAGTGCATAGATTAGATAGGATAAACTTCAGAATCTAAAAAAAATCATATTAAAGGATTATCATTTGTATTTCACATAGAAGGAAGTCCAGTGTATAACTATCTTTGCCAACCTTTATTTCCCCCTCCTGAAGAGCTACACAAGATGAAAAAATAACAAAAACTAAACCACTGTCTAACCCAGATCACTTACAGGATGGAGCAGGCACACCCAGTCTCCCCTTTGTCCTAACCAACCTTCAAAATCTGTGTGTTCTGAGGTTGCCAGCTTCCGGAGTGGAGCATGTGACCTGAGCTGAGTCAGTCTGCCCTTGTTTCTGCTGACCATCTGCGGGGGGCCCGTGATCTAAACTAGTCCAAACAGAATGTTGGGACTTGGCGAAGGCAGTGCTGGAACGAAGACCCTGCCTTGGTGGTGAAGGATATTCTGCTAACAGCTGCCATGCAGCCCTGAGAGTGCGCCTGAGACAGCCAGCATCAAAGGAAAAAGACATGGAGAAGCTGAGTCTTTTTCTCAATTCAGTCCCACATCAAGCTGTACAGGAAACCTCAATTGCATCGGTTATATGGGCCTATAAATTGCCTTCTGAGTTTAGGCTATTTAAATGGAATTTTCTGTTACTGGGAAGCCTATGTCTGTTACACAGGTTTGAATGTCTGAAACCTACCTGAAAACCCAGGCACCTTCAGTGTCCACCGCTGAAGGGGTGGCTTCGTGCAAAGCACATGTCTTAAGAGAAGTTACAAGGGAAAGACACTCTGGAAAGGTCAAAACAGCAGATATCCACTCATATATGTCAGACAGAAAGTGAAAGTGAAAGTCGCTCAGTCATGTCCAAATTTTTGCGATCCCATGGGTATAGTCCATGGACTTCTTTAGGCCAGAATACTGTAGTGGGTAGCCTTTCCCTTCTCCAGGGGATCTTTCCAACCCAGGGATCGAACCCAGATCTCCCACATTGCAGGTGAATTCTTTACCAGCTGAGTCACAAGGGAAGCCCCTCATGTCGACAAACTCATGTTTATTTTGTATATATCAGGCAAGAAAGGAGTCATGTTTTTGTCATTGCCTACTTGAAACTCAGAGATTATTTCCTTAAGTGATGAAGCCTGTTGTTACTGGCTTGTTCCAAGAGAACATTATCCCAAGAGCTGACGTTTCAGTATCTTGAAAGTGCTCTGTAGTAGTGGAGGACACAAATGTTGTGAACTATTAATATTGAAAGTGAGTACCTCTTCTGTGATGCATCATACAAAAAGGTGGACCCAGGGAGCAAGCTGAGAGGGAACACAACTCCCTTCGTTGAGTTACGTCAGTGAGACCAATGAGCACATATAATGGGATGAAGTTGTAATATTACTCAGTTACTAATCTCAAAGCAATTTCCATCCAGCCACTTCTTAGAACTGCAAATCCCTGCCTTTCATCCATAGGTGATGCATAAAGAGCATTTCAACAGCTCTTTAAAATTTAAGAAGTTCTTTTCTAAGTTATGTCATTTGAGCTTCACAAAAACACTATTAATAAAGAGAGACATGAGCATTTCCATTTAATATGTGAGGAACACAGGGCTTTGAGAGGCCATATGATTTACCTGGACTTTGGTGCATAGCAGAGCAGAGACTCAGACCCGCCTTGGGCGCCTCCGCTGACCACCTGCACTTCTCTCACAGGTGGTAACCAGCGGCCTGCGCCACCTCTGTGGGCAAGCCAGCCCATCAGCCTTGTGTAGGGAGTTTGATGACACTGGGAAAATAGGCAACTGTGCTATCACTGCGCTCCACGGGGTTCCTCAGGCAGCGGGCAGAGCGAAGCCTGACAGGATCAGCTGTGCCTAAAGCACTCTCCTGGGTGCTTCAAGAAAACACTCTCAATGGAAACATTTGTTCTTTTAGCCTATGGAATGATTCTCATATTTTCCAAACTAGTATTTTCATGGATAGTTAGGAAGAAGGCAGTCCATCCAGTTTTTGTTTCTAACCATTGCATATATATATATATATATATATATATATATTACAATATATATTGTAATATTACAATATTATAACTTCATCCCATTATATGTGCTCATTGGTGTCACTGATGTAACTCAACTCAATGTATACATTTATGTGTATATATATATGCACATATATATATATATTTTTTTTTACTTTTTTTAAGGAAAGAGAGTCTGGAGTCTTTTTTATTTTATGTTTACTCAAATAGGTAATGGTTTTGTACAAGTCTTTCTCTGTCTTTTCTGCTTTCTCTTAAGGCTGCTTTTCTAACTATAATGGTGAGGGAAAAGATTTTTGTCTAATTTTCTTACCTAAAGTTAGTTGTATCTCATAGACCTAAAGTACATCTCAACCTAAAGTATATTTAAAAATAAATTTATATTTTTACCAGGAAGATACCTTCTTCTTTTTTATCACTTTAACCGAGGGCCAATCAATAAGATTTAGAAATAAGCTGTTTTTTAACCTGTCTTTCTAGATTGAATTTTAGTTAGAGGAATATAGCCTTTTATAATGTAAGACAAGAGTAAGATGACCCAAACACTCCAACCTTATATTTGTATTAGTTTATGATTGAGTTCTTATCCCATCTTTAAGCCCATCAAATTTACAAAACCTTTTAGTAATACCACTCCAAAGCATGTCCATCTGTCCTATACCTGGAATGAATAAAATAATGCTTTTCACTTTGATGATAATAAAGGCTAGCATTTGCAGAGCACCTACTGTGTTATAGGTACTGACCTGTGTACTGTGTATATGCCTATTTAATCTTCACAACAGCCCTACAACAGGTACTATTATCCCCATTTCATAGATGGGGAAGCTAACTTGCTAAAGATCATACAATTAATGAATGTTGGGACATCAATTGATTCTTAAGTTGAGCAGGAAAGTGACTACTGAGGACTACCATATTAGGGATTTTACAAAATTTCATCCCAGATTCCACAGTATCTCACAGGGAGTATATTTTATGACCAGTGTGGTTCAAGCATGGTGTATTTATGTGTGCCTGTCGTTTTGCTTATACCCCCAAGGAACAGTACAGTGGAACACTATTAAGTCCAATCTCAGGCCCCTTGCTAACTCGGGAACTGTAGCAGGACGGCCATCACATTTAACTTCTCAGGAGTATCTCTGTCTATGGGCTGGCCCCTGTCGTATGCCTCCTTTTGAGTAAGCCTCACAAGGCTTACTGGGAGGGCTTAAGGAATCTCTCATATTGTCGTGTAAGTAGAATCTGATTTAAATAACCTGTGGGGCTGAGGATGCCCTTTCATAGGTGTAGTGTATTAGCTTGGATTTACTGTCTCTTTAATTTATTCACCAAATATTGTTATAGCTTGTGAGGTTATAGAAACCCAGATTTGAATGGTGTGAGGTACAAAGCCCGGGACAAAATAACAGCTTAGTAAATAGTGTAACCTGTGGGTGGTGGCCCATTTGACTCTATTTAATTTATTCTACTTCGTATTTCAGAGATTTTCTGTCCTTCTGTAGAATCCTTAGTGATGAAAAGGCCCTCAGAGGTCACCGAGTCTCTCCTATTTTAGATGGATTCAGTCCAAGAGAGGGTAAGAGGCTTGCCTTAGGCCACCCCATTTTCTGACTCAGCTCCCTGAACCCCCTTTATCAGATCCCCCTGATACATACACTCTACTTGCACCATCAGTTTAGGCTGAGCAGGACTGACTCAGTTTCAGAGTTGTTTCATATTCTGTTGACAATTACATTGCCCATCTTGCCATTTATAGCTCTTACTTTATAGCTTTGGGAAGCACCTTAAAGGATAATTGCAAATACTCTACCATCCAAATATGCACTCCCCATGCCTAATAACAAGGCTTTTAAGAGGTGAGATAGGAGAGCAGCAAGATGATAGCTCATGTGAAATGAGAAATCTGGGCAAATGGGATTTGGTAATGGACTTTTCAGTGACACTTCTTGTCTGATCATCGGTTCATGGTTACGCTGGTACATTCTGTATTTTGAAAGGCATAAAATGTCAAAAGGCCCAAATATTGGTTAAGATTTTATTTTGCAGAATTGCAGAAAAAAAGAACCTCAGGACTGGTTATTTTTCCCCCAAAGCTTTATGTTTAATGTTCTTATCCCTTGTTTAGAAGTTGCACTTTCTATTGTTTGTAGGACTATCCAAAAATTTTTGTTTGTTTTTTTCCTGTTGCCTCAGTGATTTAATGGTTCTCGTCTTTGAAGAGAAATTCCAACTGCCTTTTGATTTGAGACACGTAGAAAATCTGCTTATGAGCTTGGCAGCTCTTAGTTGAGAGCATTCATTCACTCATTGATCTGTCAAACTTTTATTAAATACTGGGGTACATGGTACTGTGGCAAGTGAAAGGAATGTGTAAGTGAGTAAGACGTGGTTCTTATCTACAAGGAACTCGGAGTCCCATGGGGGAGATAGGCCTGACTTCAATAAACAATGATGCCAATTTTGCAGGGACAAGATTGCCAAGGGGGCACTTGGGAATGACCAATCCCCAAATGGACGTCTGAGAAAGGTACAGGGATGTGAGACCAGCTGGATCTTAAAGGATGTGGGGGCTTGAAAGGTGGAGAAGGGAGCTGGTAATGGAGATGAGGGTGGTGGGAAGGTATTCCAGGCAGAGGGAGTGAGATGCACAGAGGCAGGTGCTGGGCAGGTGAAGAGAGGTGGGGGGAGTGTGCTCAGGTCATGAAGGGACTAGGAAGCTATGCTGCAGAGTTTGTATTCATAAGCCAATGGGGAGCTACAGAAGGATCTTAAGCAAATAAATAATGAGATTAGTGTTACATTTTAGAAAGATAAAGAATGACTGGAAGGGTATCAACCCCTGATTTCACTTTTGGATTCAACAACCAATTGGGTTTCTTAGGTTTGCCTCACAACTCCCGTCTTTGGGGTTGAGTTTGTAGCTGACCCCCAGCTCCCTCAGGCCACTAGCTGCCCCCGAATGACAAGCTCACAGGGAGCCCTCAGAAACAGGCCCGCCCTCTGAGCCAGGGCCTGCTGCAGCCTGCTCCATAGCCCAGGGGGGAAAATGGACAGGGACAGTCGCACCAGAGTTACCCGTGCTTCTGTTCAAGACATGAAGATGTTCTTGGAACATTTGGGAGCAAAAACAGGTAACAGGGTTCCTTGCTCACTTTCTGGGCAGTGAGCTGGTCCCTTCAATGGAGTGAGGGCTGTGGGGGAGCTGGTGGGAAGGGCAGGAGGCGGAGCCTAGTGGTCTAACCGCTCCTTGGAGGTGCTGTGTGCAGGGATCATGTGGAGGACCCTGCTTTTGCTCCCTACACCTCAGAACTGGCAGCTGGGTTTTGGCCTTTTTATAACTTGCTGTTTGCAATTTGCCCTGCACGCACAGTTATTTTTAATTTTTTTTCCATTTATTTTTATTAGTAACAATAACCTTATATTTTTAATTTTTATTTATTTTAAAAAAATTTATTTATTTATTTTAATCGGAGGATAATTGTTTAGCCGCTCAGTTGTGTCTGACTCTTTGAGACCCCAAGGACTGCAGCATGTCAGGCGTCTCTGTCCTTCACAGGGGGATAATTACTTTACAATATTGTGATGGTTTTTGCCATACATCAATATGGATTGGCCACAGGTATATATGTGTCCCCTCCATCTTGAACCCTCTCCCAGGTTGTCACAGAACACTGGCTTTGGGTGCCCTGCTTTATACATCAAACTCACACTGGTCATCTATTTTACATATGGTAATGTATATGTTCCAGTGCTATAGTTTTTTTGTATTCCATTGCTTCTGAGGAGAGGAGATGTTTGTCCAAGTGCAAGGACTGCAGTCACGGGCCCCAGCCCGTCTCACTGTCGCTATGGCCTGGCAGATGCACATGGAGCCCAGTGTAGCTCATGGGCAGCTTGAGCAGATGCCCAGCTGAGCCCAGGCTACATCAGTTGAACCAGAGAGTCCACCTACAGACCTGTGAATGCAAGAAAAAGTGCTCATGGTTGAAGGCCGCCGAGTTTTGGTTTGTCAGGCAGCACTGTTGACAGAACAGCTGGCTGTACCCAACTTGGCAAAGACAGACGTGCCTCCTCAGTACCTTGCTCTGAGGACTAATGGAGAACATGTATGTCAAGTGTTCTGAGCAGTACTTTGGCCTGTTATTACTGTTATTTGGCCTGTTACTATTAATCCCACATTGAACTTGACTCACAGAACCAAAACTCTAGAATCCCTCTTAGTGGGACTGGGAAAGAAAACGTTGACTTACCATCTATTGGATTTGATGTTGAGTAGGCCTGAGGAAGGAAGGAGAAAAGAGAGTGGTGGGGCAGGGAGAAGGAGAGGAAGGAGGAGCAAGGTCAGATCCGGGGGCTCCCATCCTCCATGTCTTACCATCTGCCTTGTTGCAGGCCATCATCCACGTCCTGCTCACCTCTGGGAAATCTGTGAGGCAGGCCGCCTCCTTTCTGTCCACCAGGCGGGAACTTGACCCTGGTCCTCTGCAGACAGGTCAGCACCTGGGGTCCTGCCTCTGGCTCTTCGAATCCCAGTGAGAGCGCACCCCAGCTTGCTGAGGTTTCACAGCATCTCTACTGAGATGTTCAGAAGTGTGCCAATGCCCTGTAATGGGGATCAGAAGGAAGTGAGAAAAACAGGAGTCCGGCCCCAGATTTATCTCTCCACGTCTTGGGGCTACAGGAGCACCAGGCTCTCTCCTCTGTGGGCCCCACCCCCTGTGTCTCTCATGCGCCCCATCCTGGCCCCCCGCCCCGCCCCTCTCACTGTCCGGGGCCCCACCCCCTCTCCTAGCCCTCACCTGGAGCGAAGACCCATCGCTCCCCAAGATCTCCCCTGCCTTCAGAACTCTTCATTCCAGTGTGAATACTGGCTGAATCCACAGTGGAGCAGGAGCAAGTTCTGGATCTGAGAGTAGGTAGTGGGCTGGGCAAGGCGGGAACGTCAGCTCTGGAGGGTGGGGGAATGAGTCTCTACACCGAGTCTAAAAGACCTAAAGACAAGCACATGTGTGCATTACCACAACCAGCTCCTCACCAGAGATGACGTCCTTGCCGTCTGACAGGAGTATTCCTCCTGTCAGAATGACTTCAGCCACTTCTCTCTGAGGAAAAATACCTGTCTTTATGAAAAATTTCCTTATTAACCAAAATGGTACCACCATTTTTATATACGTTTTTCCTAATTTGAAAGTTTCTAGCTTATCTCTTGTTAAGAGATGTGTGTGTTTGTGTGTATGTATATGTGGTGTGTGTGTGTGTGGTGTGATCTGTATGAATTTGTGGCATTTGGTGTGTGATTGTGTGGTGTGTGTATTTGTGTGGTGTGATCTGTATGTGTGATTACGTGGGGTATGTGTGTGTGGTGTGTGTATGTATATGTGGTGTGTGTGGTGTGATCTGTGTGAATGTGTGGTATTTGGTGTGTGATTGTGTGGTGTGTGCGTGTGTGTGTGTGGTGTGATCTGTGTGAATGTGTGGTATTTGGTGTGTGATTGTGTGGTGTGTGTGTGTGGTGTGTATTTGTGTGGTGTGATCTGTATGTGTGATTACGTGGAGTATGTGTGTGTGGTGTGTGTATGTGTATTTGGTGTGTGTGTGTGTGTGTGGTATGATCTGTATGAGTGTGTGATATTTGCTGTGTGATTGTGTGGTATATGTGTGGTATGTGTGTGTGTGTGTGTGTGTATGTGTGGTGTAATCTGTATGTGCAATTATGTGGGGTATGTGTGTGTGGTGTGTGTATGTATATGTGTGTGTGTGTGGTGTGATCTGTATGTGTGATTATGTGGGGTATGTGTGTGTGGTGTGTGTATGTGTGTGTGGTGTGTGTGGCTCATGCTCACATTTACTGACGGGTAATGTGAGGGGGAGGCTAATCGGGTGGGGGTCCAAAGCACTCCCCGCCCCCACCTGCCAACTCTGGCTGAGGCAGAGGAAGAAGCTCTGCTTGCGCGTGTGTCACGTGTTGGATGATTTTGCTTGTTTTCTCTGAAACAAGTTTGTGTGTCACTGACTATCATGAGACACCAGCTGTATCTGCACGATCCTTAACTGCTGGGGCGACAGCGTGCTCTGCCCTCCCTCTGAAAGAGGATCCTGATTTTATTCAAGATGGCAGCGTGCCCAGACCAGGAGCTCTGCCTTCAGAGGTTGGGGAAGACGTCACAAGAGAGGTGGTATTTGAACTGAATCAAGAGTTTGTGTGTGCATCCGTGTCTGTATGTGCATATACAGCAGTGTAGAATTACAAAGGGCTGCCCAGAGTCCCGCAGCCCTGCTGACACCTTGCCTGCAGGCTCCTGGATTCAGCCCAGATAGAGAACCCTCTAACCTCGCTGGACCCAGACTTCTGACTGAGAGAAACTGAGATAACACGTTTCTGTTGTTCAGTCTGCTCTGTTTGGAATAATTTTTGTCTGCTAAATGTGTAGCAAGAGAAAACTAATCCAGAGGAGTGAACACAAACAAAAACCACCAGCCGTCCAGCTCCCACGTGATGAGTTCTGCCTGTGTTTAACGAAACTGCAACTCAGCTCCTTGGGTAAACAACACTAACCGCCTTTCCTGTTGTTTGAGCTAAACATTTTCATGTTTGGCTTCAGCTTCAAGGTGCTGCTTTTTATTTGTTTGTGAGAGCATGGAAAGTTTATTTTAATCCCTCTTAGAATTATGAAAGTACAAAAATGAGAAAAATATACCTTCCTCATTTAGAAAAGTCAAATAGTGTGGAATGGGTTGAATTTTAAGGCTTTTCATGTGATGAATTCTCAGTGTAGAATAACAGTTCGGGTTAAGTTTGGAGGGAAAAGAGGTAAAAACGTAGCAGATGAAACCACGAAGCAGCCTGGCACTGTCTTTTAGAACTGCTGAGTGCTCTGGGAAGTGGCCTGACTCCCTTGGGCTTAAATAGCTCAGCCAGTTTTGGTATCCACACTTGTGTGGAGTCATTTTCAAGATGCAGAGAGAGAATTGCACACTCCACAGTGCTCTTGGCCACATAGGCTTCTCTTCCTTGTGTTTTGAACCTACTACGGTGTTGCATTTTATTGGCATGACCTTGGTCATTTTAACTTTTTAATATTAGAAAGGTGGAATTTACCATTTTAACTTTTTAGTATAAGAAAGGTGGAATTTTCTGGCTGTTTTTACTAAGTGTGATCATAATTGTGCCTCAGTACATACAGGATTACCAGTGAACAAAGTTCTCTGAGTCAGTGAACCAGATAGAAAAGGTGAGACAGGGATGCACGGTGTCGATGCACCAGGGCGTGGAACTGTGGGAGCAGCCATGGAGGTGCTTTTCTGGCATCCTCTGTGAGAGGGCCAGGGGCTGGATGCTGGTGGTGCAAGCTGAGGGCACTAGGGGACTGCAGGGAGCTGTGTCATCATGAGGAAGACCCCGCAGACACAGGCCTCCTGATACACCTGTCTCCAGAGGGCGCCGGCAGCCCCTGGATGTGAGCCTGGGAGGCTTATAGCTGGGCCAAATCTTGTCACTAACTATTAACCCGAGAGGCAGGGGTAACCAACAGGAAGAGGGCTACACTGGGACCCAATGACCTAAAAGAAACGTTGTTTGCCTCTCCCTGCCCCTCACCCGTACGTGCTGGAGGAGCGCGGCCTGGAAGCCCAGGGATGACGAGGGGTTCAGCCACGACATCCTCCCTGCCTGCATTCAGGCTCTCCCTCAAGTCAGCCCTGGAAGAGGGAGAAGATGAGGATTGGATCACATCTGAAGTTAAATGTGTGAACTCAGATGTCATCAAGGGAAGGAAATGGGAGATTTGACATAGTATGATGAAAAATAATCATTGACTGTTTTGGTAAGTGAATTTGTTACCGAACGCAAGTTCATTCTCCCGATGCACAGTGAGGCCAAACAAATGAAAATATCCTAGTTTGGAGCAGAGAAAGGTTTATTGCAGAGCTATGCACCGACTCGATGCACATGAATTTGGGTGAACTCTGGGAGTTGGTGATGGACAGGGAGGCCTGGCATGCTGCGATCCATGGGGTCGCAATGAATCGGACACGACTGAGCGACTGAACTGAACTGAACTGATGCTGGGTGAGGGTGGCTCATACCCGAAAAAACCCTGAGCTGTTTGAAGGGTTTCTGCAAGGCACTTTTAAAGGCCAGGTGAGGGGGGTGGGTGGAGCGTGGTTAGTTGCTGCAAGCTTCTTGGTGTTAGAATCCTTGTTCTTGCTCCTGTCCACATATATCAGGTCATGCCGTTCCTGTAAACCTCCAACAAGACAAATGTTATTCTCTGTTCTGTAACTTTTTGTCTCTATATGAATGGGCTCTTCAAGATCAGAGCTCTGAGAATAGGCTATCCTGTATATTTCAGGCTGTAGGCAACTGTCTTTTACAAAAGGTGCAGAGCCAACATGAGTAAACACAGGAAAGGGAACAGATCTAATATGGAGTCAGATTTGTTCTTTCCTATCACAAGTAAGCCAGACAGAGAAAGACAAATACCGCATGGTCTCACTTATATGTGGAATCTAGCAAAACAAAGGAAAACCAAGCCTATAAATATAGAGAATAGATTGGTAGTTGCAAGAGATGGGGTTGGGGGGTAGGCAATATGAGCAAAGAGGTCCAAAGGTACAAACTTCCAGTTATAAGATGAGTGAGTCCTGGGGATATAATTTATAGTATGGTAACTATAGTTAATTATGTGGTTGTTGTTGTGCTCAGTTGCTAAGTCCTGTCTGACTCTGTGACCCCGTGGACTGAAGCTTCCAGGCTCCTCTGTTCGTGGGATTTTCCAGGCTAGAATACTGGAGTGGGTTGCCAGTCCCTCCTCCAGGGGAATCTTCCAGACTCAGGGGTTGAACCATATCTCCTGCATTGGCACGTGGATTCTTTGCCACTGAGTCACCTGGGAAGCCCATAGTTAATTATAAAGAATCTGCCTGCAATGTGGGAGACCCAGGTTTGATCCCTGGGTCAGAAAGATTCCTTGGAGAAAGGAACAGCAACCCATTCCAGTATTCTTGCCTGGAGCTTTCCATGGACAGAGGAGCCTGGTGGGCTACAGTCCTTGGGGTCCCAAAGAGTCGGACATAACTGAGGGACTAACACTTTCACCTTCATATTTGAAAGTTGCTAAAGTTCTAAAGTTCTCATCACAGGTTTAAAGTTCTTTAAAGTTCTCATCACAAGAACAGATTTTTTTTTTTTTAATTATGTATGGTGACAGATGTTAACCACACTTATTGTGGTGATTACTCTCATTACCTACAAATATTGAATTGTTATGTTGTACACCTAAAACTAATATAATGTTATGTATCAGTTATATTTCAATAAAAAATCTTTGGTGAAAAATAACATGGTTTCATGCTTGTACCCCCATAGAGCTGAGAACCGCTCAATAAATTGGTACAGAGGTCATGCAGTAGGATTTCAGGGGTCCAGATGGCCTCCATGGATGCTGGGGGAAAGTATGAGGACTGATGGGCTTGGACTCAGTGTAGGGGGTGAATGAAGGTGGAATATGCCGACTGATAGTGAGTTCGCCATCTCTTCAGGGATGTGGGACGAGATAGATGTTCTTTAAAGCTCCTTCAAAACCGAGGCTTCTCCTCCTGTTCTGGGACGCCTGGGAGAGGTGGACAGGTGGGGGTGGCTCAGGAGGAGAGCAGGGTGGTGGTGGCCTGCACCGTGAATGGTCCTGGGGCCAGTCTGGGCCTGGAGGTCAGTGTCACTTGTGGCTAGCCTCTCCAGGCTGGGTCTCCAGTTGCCTTTGCACGGACTCAGGAAGGCTCTTCTGCTGGGCACCATTTCCTGCTGCCCCTGGGCACAATGATACTCAAAACCAGTTGTATTAATACCAGCTGTTGCACTGGGTCTGGCCCAAGGACGCAAAGGGAGGTAGAGCCAGGAGGGCTACCTGCAGGTCACCCCATCTCTGCTCTGAAAGGAGGGTCAGCCGCTGCTCCGCTGTCTGGTCACCTCTGCCGCGGATGCGGATAGACAGGGATATTTGCATGGTGTGCAAAGGACGGTTAGCAGGTGACTGAACATCTTGGTCAAGGGACTTGAGGCCCTGAGTACTGTTGATGTGAGTGTTTTGGGAGAAAAAGAAAACATAACAGATGGGATCATTAAGTTGCCCCCCAGGGCTTAGCAGGGGACAGAGAATGGTAGGAGTTCAAGTCTACAGCTTCCATGGGCCTCCTGGGTCATCAAACCTATTTCCCCAAGACATCAATTCTCTTATATCCTCCTCCCCTCTTGACACCCACGAAGGTGGGGACTTGTGTCCTTGCTCAGTTCAATCCCTTCCTCTGACTCACGGGAAGGAGGCAGAGGGCTGTGTTCCTTTCATGGGAAGAATGCAGTGAAAAGAGGCCCACAGCAGCTTCTGCAGTGAGGCTGGGGCTCATGGCTGGGGCTCACTGCGGGGCCAGATTTAGCAAAGAGATAGGATGCCCAGTTGAACTTGAATTTCAGATAAACAGTAGAGTATGATATTGGGGGCTTTCTTGCACTAAGGACTTATTCACTGTTTATCTGAAACTCATATTTGACTGGGCATCCTGTAACCCAGGGTTACCAGATAACCCTTAACGAAGCCCAATTCTGCAGTCCACACTCCTTTCCCCAGAAGTGGGCAAAGCACTCAGTCTTTGGAGTGGTAAGAAGCCCAGCTAGGGACACCCCAGTCTTTACTATGAGCTGAGTGTGGGGCATGGGGTGGAACCTGAATGACCTGCTTGACCAGCTTGGGGTCAGACCCAGCTGTGGTGTGATGGGTGTGGAGTCCTCCTGTGATATTCAAGCTGAGCCGCAATCACCTGCTTGCCCACTGTATAGAAAGTCCAGAACCGCGCCCTCTCGGGGTCTCCCTTTCACCCGGGGTTTGTGCACTTTAAAGGGATCAGCCCTGTTTCCACACTTTCTGCTCTGCTCCCTCCACCTGCCCCTAGCCCTTAGCTCAGATCTCTGGCAGCCTCCATGGTTTCCTGAGGGAAGCCGCTTACATACTTGCTGAAGGTTCTGCCAGTTTTGTTCAGGGCAACGAGTTCAGGAGGGCTGCCCGGCCAGCTGGCCCTGGTGGGCTTGTCAGTCAGCTGCCTGTTTTCTGATAAGCTCTTGCCTCTGTCCTACCAGCTGGCCGTGGCCAGATTGTTTCGGTCCAACCCAGCTGCTCTAGTATCATGAACCTCAAAGACTCAGGTCAGTTCCCCATCCCTGTGCACCCAGGAGGTGTCCTGGCTCTAGCAAACATCCTCATGTCTCTTTAGCCACCTGCTCCGCATGGAGAGTGGTCCTAAAAGGAGGGGCCTTTGTTATGGCCCAGGGAAGAGGAGGCCTATGGTGTCACCTTTAAAGAGCCAGGAAAGTCACCTAGTGACTCTTCCATGAACAAAATCTGCCAGGCCTGTCCAGGCAGAAAAGTAGTTAGAAACTTTAAGATGGTAGCTTCTCAAAATTCCACCTGATCTACCTGAACGGGAGAGAGAAAATGCAGCTTCCTGCTGGGTTTTGGTCAATTCGATCGTTTCACAGGATTGTTTAAAGGAGTCCAATCAGCTAGTTTGGCATGACTGTACCACGTAAGAGTGGCCTGTGTGCTGTGCAGGTGGGTGTGCATGTGTGTGCGTGCGTGTGTGCGCGTGTGTGTTCAGTATAGAGTTCAACAAGTCTATGGATCCACCGGAACAGGTTGTCAACATGTCTTGTCTCACAGAGCACTTCTTCCAAGTCATCAGCACACATACAATCCATATTGTGTTTGAAGGAGACAATAGTTCAAAGGGTTTGCCAGGCTATTTTTAACACTGAAGTCTGGAAGGGAAATGATGTCACATGCTGGGAAAAGTGTCCAGATATTCCAGCAGACTGCAGCCAAAGAATTCTGGTTTGTGTTTGTTTCTCTCAGAATTGGGATCATTCAAAATAGGTGAGTTTTAAACCCCTCATTCCGAAAACCTTTGCTGCCTGACCCATGCCTGGAACAGCTTTCTCCCCTGTGGTTTATCAAACAGACACAAAGACTCCTGCAAAGCAGGAGAGTGGGTGGCAGTGCGTGAGCTGGTGGCAGGGGACGAAGGGCCTCTGTGAGCAGGTGGATTTTACATTGCAGAGGAGCAGGAGGCTAGCTACCTCAAAGTGAGAGAGAAAGAAAAGAAAAACAAACTGATCATTTCAGGATTATCTGCCTCTGCTCTGTGATCTTGGACACATTACTGAACCTTTCTGATTTTCAATCATCTCATCTGTAACACGGTACTACCTAAACCTCTGAAGATTGTTGTGGGTATTAAGAAAATGAATGAGAATAGTTATTACGGTGCAGGGCACCTACTGGGTTAAACGAATATTAGTTCTTGCCTCTCCTTTCCTTTGATGTTGTTTTTTCCATTATCATGTTTTATTTCCCCTGTTGTTTACTAGGGAACACATGTTACAAAGGTCTCCCCCAGCTACTCTGACTTTTAAGTGAGGAGCAGCACCTCAAAGAAATACAGTCGTAGTAGGGGTGGGAAAGCAGGAGGAACAGGACTGTGATAGCTCTGTTCCCTTGGGAGTAGCTGCCCACGTCTCTGCAGGAAACGCTGGTTTTATTTGCAGATGTGTGAGGGCCTGACATAGTCCATGTGCTGACTGAGGAGAGAGGAAGGTCAACCTCCCTCTGGGCCAGAACTTCCAAAACAGCCCAGCCTGCTTTGGCATTAGGCGCAAACTTCCTGGTTGGGGCTTCCCAGGTGGCGCTAGTAGTAAAGAATCTGCCTCCTAATGCAGGAGACGTAAGAGATGAGTGTTTGATCCCTGGGTTAGAAAGATCCCCTGGAGGAGGACATGGCAGCTCACTCCAGTATTCTTGCCTGGAGAATTCCGTGGACAGAGGAGCCTGGTGGGCTACAGTCCATAGGGTCACAAAGAGTCGGACACAACTGAAGTGACTTAGCACACATGTCCACAAGCTTCCTGGGGGGGCTCTTGCAGTCTGCTGGCCTCCTGGTGAGAACTGAATTTTTTACCATCTATTTCACTCCTGCTAAGGTTCTGTGTTTATAACAAGGAGCCTGGAGGCAGTTGATTTTCATTCTTGGTGTTTCTGCCTGAAAGCCCCAGGCAGAAGGAAAGGAAGCAGGCACCAGTGGGAGGGATGAGGCCCTGGTTCCGGAGCCTGGCTTGGGAGTCAAGCTGCCTGTTGCTCTCAGGAGAGTGTATGGGGCAGCTTTGGTGGGGGTGCGTAGTAATTTCTCAACTATCATGTAAAATCTAGAGACTGGCTCAGCTTCCTCCCCTCTTTTTTCTGCTCACTGCTAATTTAGCAACTACAGCCCAATGACTTCCTTTTACAAAAGAGACTCAAAAATAGTTCATCTGGTGATCCTGGTGCGAGGGGAGAGTTAGGTCAGTTACCCTTAGGAGCAGGATGCCCTCTTTCGAGAGTGAGGCTCCACCTATCATTGCTGTTTGTATTCAGACCTGCTGGTCCAGCTTTATTCTTGGATCATTTGGTCTACGGGATTCCGGGAAAGGCACCAATGAACAATGGCCAAGAAGACTGGGGTGGACAGAGAGGATGGACACCTCACCTGGGTCAGTCTCTCTGGAGGAAGTTATGTCTGAGCTGGGAACTGTGGCTGAACTCTGAAGTCTGAACTCAGAAGCCAGGGAAGAGAATTCTGAGCAGCAAGAACAGAATATGCAGAAACCTGGAGAGAGACAGGCAGAAGGTTTTAGAGAAGCTACGGGTGCTCTGTATGGTCAGCGCAGAAGGTGGAGAGAGGGGAGGAGGAGGCCTGAGAGGTGAGCGGTGGTCCGGCAGGGCCGGCCCTTGGTTCAGACAGAGCTGTGTGGGCTGGAGGAAGATGCCTCTGTGGGCATGGTGAATGGAGCTCCTGCTCAGGACAGAGGGGATCTGTGAGCCTGTAGCCCAGGAAGAAAGCGCTCTGGTGAGGAAAGGTGAGGATGTCTGTTTAATGCCACGGAAGGGAGTGTTATCCTAAGATGAGAAAAGAGAGAGGGCAGAGCTGGGGTTACCTTCTCCCACCCTTACGAGGAAGGTGATCAGGGATGAGCTAGATTAACCCTGCAGGAAAGCCCACAATTCCAGCACCCTCCATTCTGCCAGTGTAGATGGTGGACATTTGTCCTTCATCCTTTAGCTATAGGAGCCCAAGAGAGGGAAGATGAAGAAGAGACAAACAACTGCGGCAGGCACCCTCACCTCACCTCCCAGCAACCTTCCTTCCCTTCTTCCTCACTGATTGAACCCTGGTTTATTGTGTGTGTGTGTGCGTGTGCGCGCGCTTGTGCCCGAACACACACGTGTGTGTGTGTGTGTGTGTGTGTGCGCGCGCGCGCTCTTGTGCCCGAACTAAATGGGCCCAAAGAAAAAGCGATATTTCCCAGTCTTCCTGGAAGGGAGCAGTGTCCATACAACACAATTCTGCCAAAGCGACATCAGTGGAACGCATTGGGTGAGCCTTCTGGCCACTTTGTAAGGGGGTGCGGGTTCCCGGGGCCCCGCGCCCTTTGTCTGTTCCCCCTGCAGCAGCTCCGGGCGGGGCCTACGCCCTTGAATTTCTGACAAGCTTCCCGCAGCGTGGATGCTGCGGTCCGCTTTGAGAACCACTGCTCAGCGTTCCTAAGGACCGGGCGGGAAAATGGTGTGGATGCCTTCCAGCCTGCCGAGCAGCGGGAGGATGTGGGGGTGGGTGGAAGGGTGACCCTGAATGGGGGGAATCGTGACCGGGAGCTCAGAGGGAACTGGACGCCGCCGCTGACTGTCGCCAGCAGAGTAAACAACATGTGCCCTTTGTTCTTCAGGAACGACGGCGACGTGACCAGATAAGGGTGTCCTCCCCGTGGAGCGAGCGCAGGCAGCCTCCCAGCGCCCCCCGCCCCCCGGCCTGCGCCCACCTGGCTGGACTCGGAGGCCCTGGGCTGCACAAGCCCTTCTGGATGGCAGCGTGTTTTCTCCATCAGGACCCGGTCGTTACCATACACAGTGTTTATTTTTCTTCATAAAAATATGCAAGCTGTGTGCCTCCAAATGCTGGAAGCTCCGAATCTTCCATTTGTTTGTGGAGAGACAGACGGGGTGGCACAATTTCAGTCATACTAGGAAATGCAGCCTGGCAGCCCCGGAGGGAGGAGGGAAGAACGGCCCCCTGTGCTTCTCCTTCCCAGGAGCCAGGGGCTGGGGCGCTGGGACCACCTCCCATCCCAGGAAGGGGTCCTAACGCTCGTGTTCCCCCAGGACGGGTGACCAGGCCACTGTCAAGGTCCATCCTTCCCCTCCCTGGAGATAGGCAGGGCCCCGTGGGACGTGCTGAGTCCCATTGATTTACTGTGGGTCACCAGACATGGGTCCTTTTGGTTCCCAAATGGAAATGGCCTTTTCCCCCACTAATAACAAAAGTAATAAATGAACATTTCAAATTTTTCATGAAACAAAGACTGGAGACTAAAGAAGCAAAGACTAACGTCTCCCTGTCTGTATGTGTCTGTCTGTACCTAACCTACCTTTTTCAACTGTGGACATCTCCCCCTAGGTTAACACACCTAGATCTGTATCCTAAATTGTGATGCCTGAGTCTTACCCCACTGTGTGGCTATGTCAGCCCCAAAGCAAAAGGTGGTTGGTTAATTACCAGCTGTTTTTGCTTTTATAAATTGCGCTGCATTGGACATCCTTCTACATACTTCTTAGCTCTCTTTGTTTCTTTACTTGTGTAGGCTAAACTCTTAGCCAAGTAATTGCTTTTCAGGAACATTCCTGAACTGTCCTCCCTGAAGTCTGTGCAAAGACGTCCGACCCCACAGAGTAAGAGCCTCACCCCCACCATCACTCCAGAGCACACTTTTTTGTCACTTTCTCTTAGCTTTCTAATGATTAGTATATCTTGACATGGAAAATCTTTATGATTTAAAGTTTATTACATAAAGATTTAAAGTTTTTCTTCTTATTATAAATTGTAGTTATAGTAGTATTTTGTAACAATAATTTTGTTGTTCAGTTGCTAAATAATATTCCACTCCTTCCAACCCCATGGACTGCAGCACACCAGGCTTCCCTGTTCTTCACTGTCTCTCGGAGTTTGCTCAAACTCATGTCCATTGAATTGGTGATGCTATCCAACCATCTCATCCTCTGCTGTCCCCTTCTCCTTCTGCCTTCAATTTTTCCCAGCATTAGAGTCTTTTCCAGTGAGTCTGCTCTTCTTGTTAAGTGGACAGAGTATTGAAGCTTCAGCTTCAGCATCAGTCCTTCCAATGAATATTCAGGATTGATTTCCTTTAGGATTGATTAATTTGATCTCCTTGCTGTCCAAGGGACTTTCAAGAGTTCAAAAGGATCAATTCTTTGGCACTTGGCCTTCTTTATGGTCCAACTCTCATGTCTATGCATGACTAGTGGAAAAGCCATAGCTTTGACTACACGGACCTTTGTCAGCAAAGTGATGTCTCTGTTTTTTTAATAAGGTTTGTCATAGCTTTTCTTCCAAGGAGCAAGCATCTTTTAATTTCATGGCTGCAGTCACTGTCTGCAGTGATTTTAGAGCCCAAGAAAATAAATTCTGTCAGTTTCCACTTTTCCCCAATCTAATTGCCATGAAGTGATGAGACCGGATGGCTTGATCTTCGTTTTTTGAATGTTGAGTTTTAAGCCAGCTTTTTCACTCTCCTCTTTCACTTTCATCAAGAGGCTCTTTTGTTCCTTTTGCTTTCTGCCATTAGAGTGGTGAAAGTGAAAGCCACTCAGTCGTGTCCTACTCTTGTGACCCCATGCACTGTAGCCTGCCAGGCTCCTCTGTCCATGGAATTCTCCAGGCAACTGGAGGGGGTTGCCATTTCCTTTTCCAGGGGATCTTCCCAACCTAAGAATTGAACCTGAGTTTCCTGCATTACAGGCAGATTCTTTACCGACTGAGCTATGAGGGAAGCCCATTAGAGTGGTATCATCTGCATATCTGAGGTTATTGATATTTCTCCTAGCCACCTTGATTCCAGCTTGTGATTCATCCAGCCCAGCTTTTCTCATGATGTACTCTGCATATAAGTTAAATAAGCAGGGTGACAGTATACAGCCTTGATGTACTCCTTTCTCAATTTTGAACCAGTCTGTTGTTCCATGTCCGGTTCCAACTGTTGCTTCTTGACCTGCATACAGGTTTCTCAGGAGATAGGTATGGTAGTCTGGTATTCCCATCTCTAAGAATTTTCCGTGGTTTGTTGTGATCCACACAGTCAAAGGCTTTAGCAGAGTCAGCGAAGCAGAAGTACATGTTTTTCTGGAACTTTCTTGCTTTTTCTATGATCCAATGGATGTTGGCAATTTTATTTTGTTTCCTCTGACTTTTCTAAATCCAGCTTGTGCATCTGGAAGTTCTTGATTCATGCACTGTTGAAGCCTAGCTTGAAGGATTTTGTGCATTACCTTGCTAGTAGGAAGTCAAGTGATACCTGGAGTAACAAGCATGTTTGGCCTTGGAGAAACAAAATGAAGCAGGGCAAAGGCTAGCAGAGTTCTGCCAAGAGAACACACTGGTCATAGCAAACACCCTCTTCCAACAACACAAGAGACCACTTTGCACATGGACATCACCAGATGGTCAATACTGAAATAGTAATATGCATTTGAATTTTTCCTTATTTTAACTTTGTCTTATAAAAATGTTCATAGCTGAGACAAGTTGAAATACTAGTAAAATAAACACCCACATATCCTCCATCTAGAGTCAATGATTTACATTTTGCTATATATGATTTCTCTATCTCTGTGAGTGTGTATTTAAATTTTTCTAACAATCACAGTACTGTTATCATACCTAAGAAAATTACCAATAATTTCATAACATTGTCTAGTCCATATTCAAACTAACCCAGTGTACAAAAATTATCATTCCAGTATAGTAGTTGCTACATAATATGGAGAGATAGTATTCAGGACTCTCAATCCTGGCTTATGCATCATAGTCACCTGAGTCTATGTTTTAAGTAGGTGCTAGGGCTAGAATTAGAAATTCTTCAAGGAATTTTGAGGGGTGAGGGAGGGAGGTAGGATTTTTTTAATTGGAAGTTTTCCTGCAAGTTAACAAACTAATCTGGAGACGAGGTACCTAGGAGTCCTGGTGCAGGGGGAGTGGCAGGGCAGAAGGAAGGAACATGATCACCTTGGTGGGGGAGGGTGGGCGGTAATGACCCCCTCAGTGGTGCTGCTGCAATTAGCCCAGCACGGAGAAAACAGCAGTGAACTAACAAAGCTGGGGGGATGTGTTAGTGGTGTGGGAGGCTGGAGAGAGATGGTGACAGCAGAATACCCCCAAGCCCGCTACCATGACTTATTGTTTGTGCAACGTTGCTTTGCATCCTCAGATTCAGCGGCTGG
Organism: Cervus canadensis; assembly: GCF_019320065.1. Taxonomy (NCBI): domain Eukaryota; kingdom Metazoa; phylum Chordata; class Mammalia; order Artiodactyla; family Cervidae; genus Cervus; species Cervus canadensis. The sequence continues at coordinate 12,338,311 of NC_057415.1, read as the reverse complement.
GCGTGCTAACTGCCCGTTATCTGTTCCCTGTGGTCTGTCACCCTGCGGAGAAAAAAACTGAACAGGTTTTGTCTGCAGTTAGTGACATCTCTCATCGCCAGGAGAGGCCACTTCATTTAGAACTTGGATCCACCATGGTTTTCAACAGCAATGCTTAATGAACTGGAGCCCAAGAAATAAGCAATAAACTGTCTGGCCTGCTTAGCCAAATACCGTCTCTTTTGTCCTGACTGCAGTAATGTGTTCTATTTCCCATTTTTTTTTTTAACTCTCAGCTAAAGGCCACATTACACCAGTCCCGGTGCCTTTCTTTTTGGCAGCAGTGGAGATCTCAGCTTCACATTGACCTCTGAGCATCTCAAATGGTCTCCAGCGCTATTCTGAGGGTGTACCAAAGCCACTGAAGATGAGATTTCAGTAATGGCAGTGGTTTGTCACCTTCCCTCTTATAAGTACAACCTTTTTTCTTTTGTATTTGTTTGGATTTATATTAGCTTGGATTATGTACACTGGCAGGGTGTTTTTTAAAATTTTTTAGTGAAATTAGTAATGCCAATGTAAAAAAATTAAAATTCCCTTTTAACCACATAAAACAGATTAAAGTGGGGGCTGCCTGCCAGAGATACTTCTAAGACGCATCTGAGAGTTGGATTTCAGGCTCTGTTTCCGGACCGTGGCTTCCTTTTAAAACATCTTTGCACTAGGTTTAAAATCATCAGTAATTTGTTAATTGGAGGCAAACATTTGTTTTTGCAGCTGCAGAGAGACAAACTGGGACTTGGTCATCAAGTGTCAAGGACTTGGGGCATCAGTCTTAGAGCAGTCATTTCTGAAGCCACCGAACTGTTCCGAGGCTCAGTTGCCTAAAGTCTTCTTCATCTCTGACCTTGAACATCCCTTGAACCAGACTCAGGTCTGTGACTCTGTCAGCACAAAGGAGCTCTTCAAAACCAGGATATTGCAGTTGTATTGCATTTATTGAGATGGTGAATACAGGTTCCATACACACCCCTCCACCCCACCCCTCTGCCCTGACTTAGAACTATAGTGAGTTTTATGTTTAATCATAGTTGGAAGGGAAAAATTATGAATAAATGGTATCTGTAACATAAATGCACCACAGCCAGGCTATGAAAGAAAACTGTTGCTATTTCTCAAGTTTTTCTGAAAATTGTTTTACAGATAAATCCTAATTCTCCTATGTTTGAAATATTAAAAAAATAAAACCCACAAAAAGAACCCTAAAGGATGGAAAATCAAAATGCTTTAGTGATTGCTCACAGTTCAGTTCAGTTCAGTAACTCAGTCATGTCCTACTCTTTGCGACCCCATGGACTACAACATGCCAGGCTTCCCTGTCCACCACCAACTCTTGAAGCTTTTTTAAACTCATGTCCATCAAGTTGGTGATGCCATCCAGCCATCTCATCCTCAGTTGTCCCCTTTTCCTCGTGCCTTCAATCTTTCCCCACATCAGGGTCTTTTCTAAGGAGTCAGTTCTTTGCATCAGGTGGCCCAAGATTTGGAGCTTCAGCTTCAGCATCAGACCTTCCAATGAGTATTCAGGACTGATTTCCTTTAGGATTGACTGGTTTGATTTCCTTTGTGTCCAAGGGACTCTCAAATGTCTTTTCCAACATCACAGTTCAAAAGCATCAATTCTTCAGCAATCAGCTTTCTTTATGGTCCAACTCTTATATCCATACATGACTACTGGAAAAACCATAGCTTTTACTAGATGGATCTTTAACAGCAAAGTAATATCTCTGCTTTTTAATATGCTGTCTAGTTTGGTCATAATTTTACTTTCCAAGAGCAAATGTCTTTTAATTTCATGGCTGCGGTCACCAGCTGCAGTGATTTTGGAGCCCAGGAAGAGTGATTTTGGAGCCATAGTGATTACTCTAGACAACCTGAAAATAGTAGCATGTAAGCCATCTATCCATGCATGCATGCATCCATCCACCCAATCCTCCCTCCATCCATCCATCCAACACTCCATCCACCAATCCATCCACCATCAACCCATGCATCCATCCTTCCATTCACTCAACCATGTTTCTACCATCTTATAAACTTGATGCTTTGACTTATGCCCTGCATGCGTATGTCAGTCACACTTTGTCCTGGACAAACAGATGATATGCCTGAATCACCTTGTGTTGCTGTCCTGTATCCCTCATTGACTCTGAAGTCATCCTCCCAGGAGTGTCTTTCCAATTCCAAAGCAATTAATCCAGACTCTACCCCTCAACTACCTCCCTTACTGGATTTTCACACTTACAGCCACTATCTATTTGCTCTATCGTCCAAAGGCCAGATGCCAGGCAATTAGGAAGAGTCCCTATATTCCAGAGTGCTCTGAAACTATTCATACAAGCCAGTTTAAGCCTGTTTATCTTGCCTTGCCAAAAAACCACTATAAAGGCTCTTGTACATGTTTCCTCCTCACTCCTCTGCCTCAGGATCATTTCTTTTGTTGTTGCTGTTAAGTGGTTATTTTTGGGGGCTGCATTGGGTCTTAGTTGCTGCATGTGGGCTCTGGGTTGTGGCATGTGAGTGTGGGTTTCTCTAGCTGTGGCCTGTGGGCTCTGTGGCTTGCAGGCTTAGTTGCTTTCTGGCATGCGGGATCTTCCTTCCCCTACCAAGGGTTGATCCCTCATCCCCTGCATTTGCAGGTGGAATCTTAAATTCACTGGGCCACCAGGGAAGTCTTCTCCTGACCATTTCTCATGCCCTTCCATGTGGCCCCTGAGGCACGGTATGCCCTCTTCTCCTAGGAACTATTTAGTGGCAATCCTCTCCCCATCTGTCAGCTTTACCATAACTGAATAATATTAAAACCTATTAAGATGACTACTATTGGGCATTGTATGAGGCACTGCAATGTGAAGGTGAGCAAATTAGAGTGCCTACTTCAAGGATCCTTACAGTTTGGATAGAGACACAGACAAGAAAATACAGGTTTGACAACTCAGGCAGAGCGGGAAGTGCAGATTTTCAGTTTTGATGTGGGCACAAACAAAGGGGGCTACGTCTTGAAAGATGTGAGGGGAAAAGCTATAAAGCACAGAACGGGGTGGGTATGGTGGGGTTAAGGAGTGAGAAGTCATTTGGTGGAATGCAGGGCTGGGGGAGCAGGAAAGCTCAGGTGGGGGCTTTAGAAGTTCTCGAACGCCACAGTGAGGTTGGGGACAGTAATCTCTGAGTGATGAGAAGCCAGAGAAGGTGTAGGGGCAGGTGACATGATCAAATGTCATCTGAGGGAGAGGCTGGAGTCCCTGAGATCAGGAGTCAGGTCGCTAAGGTTGCTTGTTGGGCCTTGGAGAGCCAAGAAAGTTAGTATCAGGGGAGAAGGATTCAAGAATCAATTTGGAGACTTAGCAACCAGGCCCCGGTGCCTAACTGAAGGCGAGGCCCCCTGAGTGGCAGTGTGTGACCCATAAGCAGGTGGTGAGGGACTGTTAAGTGAGATGGACGGGGAAGGATGGATGGATGGAAAAGCTGGGGAGGGAAGGGTAACGTTTACATGCTTGTAGAACCTTCTGGGGAAGACAGAAGTGGCCTGTGGGTCGTGGCGCTCCGAATGGGAACTTAGAGGAGGAGTGAGAATGCCTGGAAGGAAGGCTGATGGCAGAAATGTGTGCTGCAAACATGTGGTACTCCTGTCAATGCCTGCTCCTGGGTCCTCATCTGGTTTCCTCTTCTCGGCCGTCCTTTCCCTTATCACTGGATGTCACCCGTCACGTGTGTGTGTGTGAGAGGGGGAGGTCAAGGGCGAGTTGACTGGAATCTGCTGAGAGGTTGAGAAGTGAAGGAGCGAGAGGTCAAAGCATCATTCATATTTGATGAAACAAAGAAACTGAAGAGGATGGAGGGAAGGCATGGCTTTGCGGAGGAGGAAGGGTGTCTCCTCCCCTGGGCAGGGGGGAAGTAGGTGAAAACAGGCTTAAGCGATTTAGAGGCAGAGAGAATATTAGATCTGAATGTTTGTCTTCTCTGTGAATCTACAGGTGAGTGGAGGCTGGTACCTGAGGCAGCAGAGTGTGTCACGGGCCCTTCCAGTAGGGCAAGAGACGCTGTCACTGTTGAGTCGGTGGTATGTGTCTGAGAGCCTTCTTGCACACATGATGGGCACCCAGATGCTGTGGGCGGTCCGAAGCCCATGAAGGTGAGCGACACAGGCTTTGCCCTTGTGGGGCATGAGTCGGCAGCCTCACCCCTGGCTACAAAGCAAAGTGGCAGAGAGTGATCCAACAGCCGTGAGCCTGAACCCTGAGGGACCCGCACAGCTTCCCAAAGGACGTGAATTTAAGCTTGTTTTAGAGGATGTACAAGAGGCCAATGAGCTGAAAATGAAGGGGACCAATTCTTTGGTTGCAAACACGGCAAGCGGAAATGTCAACTCCTCAGTAGAAGGAGAAAACTGAACTTTAAGGGATGGGGTTAGAGAGCGAAGGCAGTTTTAAAACGACACCTGTGGCTTTTTCTCTGTCTTTGCAAGTGAAGATCCTCAGCAGTGACTGAACAGTGTTGAGCGTGTTTCTAATTATCACATCGAGCCTTTGATCTGTTTTATTTGTTTCCCCTGAAAACACAAATTTGACTCATTGGTGCTGTATTTAGCCAGCTGCTCCTCTTGGAGGTACTTGGACTGTGGGCCATGTATGTTTCCCAAATGAAATACAATCATCCTGTCTTTCTATTTGGGCTTCCCAGGTGGTGTTAGCAGTAAAGAACCTGCCTGCCAATGCAGGAGACATAAGAGACATGGGTTTGATCCCTGAGTTGGGAAGATCCCTTGGAGGGAGGGCATGGCAACCCACTGCAGTATTCTTGCCTAGAGAATCCCATGGACAGAGGAGCCTGGTGGGATATAGTCCATAGGGTCACAAAGAGTCAGACATGACTGAAGCAATTTAGCTGCTGCCACCACCTTCTATTCAGCATATAAACATGGAGTTCCTACTGTGTGCTGGGTGAAGGGGAGTGCAGGATGAATAGGGCTCCTATTTGAGCTTGCTTTGGATGCTTCTGTCTAGCTGTCTCTCTTTCCCTGGGAGGAGATTCTGGAGGAAAAGAGAAGAAAATATGATAAAAATCCTGATCAATTAGAATCCAACTTAGATCAATTAGAATCAATTAGAAACACGAATACCTTTGTAGGTGTATCAAAGCTGGAGATTTGTTAGCTTAAAAAAAAAAGCTTTCTGCAAGGCCTTGTGGGATTCACAGTGTTAGCTCCATATTTGAAGGTTCTGCATTTTTAGTGTAAAATTTCCTGCAATAATTGGATGAAAATGCCACATGGTTCACCCAGCTGACTTAGGCTGGGAGGCAGAGTAATACAAAAGTATTTCAAAATGCAAGCTTGTGGATTTTAGAATTAAAATACTTTACTGAAGTATATTTTACATATCATATTGTTCATCCATTTCAAGTGTTCAATTCAATGATTTTATTTTTGGGTAATCTTACCAATTTGTACAGTCATCATAAATGACATTTCCCTAATAAGTTCTCCTATGCATCTTTACTGTTAATCCCTGTTCCTCCCTATCTCCCTGCTCTGTATCCCAGACATCCACTAATCTACTTTGTCTCTGTATATTAGCCATTCCCGGACATTTCAAATGGCACCATACCATATCCAGTCTCCTGAATCCGACTTCATTCACTTAATAACATGTTCTTGAGGTCCATTCATCTCATCATGTATCTGTTGTCTGTTTCATTTTATTTTAGAATATTATTCCATTGCATGGACATACCACATTTTTAACCCATTCACCAATTGATGGATTTTTAATTTTTTTCCAGATTTTGTCTATTATGAATAACACTGCTATTACCCTTCTTGTTCAGGTCTTTGTATGAGAGAAATACTTAAAATTTGAAATTAAAATTTTGCTCCAACTTTCAGTTACTCAGAATGCTATGTCAGCTCATGAAAATGGCTTATGGTGCTGGTCAGGATATTATGTGTAAAGCGTGGTGGTAGTTTCCAACAGGTGAGTTCAAAGGAAAGAAGACTGAGCCTTAGTTTATAAAGACATTCTGCTCAGTCCCAGGGGGAGAATCCAGCTGTTAAAAAGAAGTTGAGTTGACAGGCATTTCTGGATGTTCAGGCACTTGATTCCTACGTGTCTGGATAAGCCTGGACATGTAGTTGATACAAACCCAGCTCGAGAACCTAGGACTCAGTCCCGGCACCCCCAGTGCTTGCAGTGGTTTGACATCACAACATCCCCATGAGCTGCGTATCTATTGGATATCTCACCAAGAAATACCTCAAGGGGTGAGTGGAGGTAAAGTTTTCTTACTAGAGTGAAAGTTCTGAGCCCCACATCAGACTTCTCAGTCTAAGGTCTGGCAAAAAAGGGAGGAGATGCCCCTAGATAATCTGGCTTTGCAGGCCAGAAGGTTTGGTAGAAGGAATTGCACAGGATTGGGGGAAACAGAAACTTCACCCTTGGAGGGCATGCACAAAGACCCATAAGCACCGAGACGCAGGGGAAGAAAACAATGACCCCCATAAGAGTTAGGCCACACCTATCTTCTGGTATTGGAGGGTCTCCTGCAGAGGCAGGGGGCAGCTGTAGCTCACTGTGGGGACAAAGACACTGGCAGCAGAAGTTCTGTGATGTGCTCATTGCTGAGAGCCCTCTGAACAACCTGCAGTCTCTAGTGCTGGGAAGTTCAGTTCAGTTCACTTCAGTCGCTCAGTCGTGTCTGACTCTTTGTGACCCCATGGACTGCAACACACCAGGCCTCCCTGTGCATCACCAACTCCCGGAGCTTGCTCAAACTCGTGTCTATTGAGTTGGTGATGCCATCCAATCATCTTATCCTTTGTCGTCCCCTTCTCCTCCTGCCTTCAATCTTTCCCCACATCAGGGTCTTTTCTAAGGGGTCAGTTCTTTGCATCAGGTGGCCAAAGTATTGGAGATTCAGCATCAGTTCTTTCAATAAATATTTAGGACTGATTTCCTTTAGAATTGACTGGTTGGATCTTCTTGCAGTCCAAAGGACTATCAAGAGTCTTCTCCAACCCACAGTTCAAAAGGATCAATTCTTCGGCTCTCAGCTTTCTTTATGGTCCAACTCTCACATCCATACATGACTACTGGAAGAACCATAGCTTTGACTACTTTATGGACCTTTGTTGGCAAAGTAATGTCTCTGCTTTTTAATATGCTATCTAGGTTGGTCATAGCTTTTCGTTCACGGAACAAGCATCTTTTGGTCTCATGGCTACAGTCACTATCTGCAGTGATTTCGGAGCCCAAGAAAATAAAGTCTGTCACTGTTCCCATTGTTTCTCCATCTATTCACCATGGAGTGATGGGACTGAATGCCATGATCTTACTGGCAAGAACTGCCATGCCAGTTTTTTGAATGTTGAGTTTTAAGCCAGCTTTTTCACTCTCCTCTTTCACTTTCATCAAGAGGCTCTTTAGTTACTCTTCACTTTCTGCCATAAGGGTGGTGTCATCTGCATATCTGAGGTTATTGATATTTCTCCTGGCAATCTTGATTCCAGCTTGTGCTTCAATCAAGCCCAGCATTTCACATGATGTACTCTGCATATAAGTTAAATAAGCAGGGTGACATGATACAGCCTTGACGTACTCCTTTCCCGATTCGGAACCAGTTTGTTATTCCATGTCCAGTTCTAACTGTTGCTTCTTGAGCTGCATACAGATTTCTCAGGAGGCAGGTAAAGTGCTCTAGTATTCCTGTCTCTTGAAGAAATTTCCACAGTTTGTTGTGATCAACACAAAGACTTTGGCATAATCAATAAAGCAGAAGTAGATACCTGATTAAAAAAACTATTATCCAATATACATAAAGAACATTCAAAACTCAACAATAAGAAAACAAATAGCCCAATTAAAATATAGATCAAACATCTTAAAAGTTACCTTACCAAAGAATACATATAGTAGGTAAACAGACATATGAAAGAATGCTCAACATTATATATCATCAGCAATTCTCATCTCCTGGGGGATCTTCCCGACCCAGGGATTGAACCGAGGTTTCCTGCATTGCAGACGGATTCTTTAACATCTGAGCCCCAGGGTAAACCCCATATGTTGTCAGGGAAATGCAAATTAAAAACAATAGTGAGATATAATTATATACCTATAGTTGTTGTTCAGTTGCTAAGTTGTGTCTGACTCTTTTCAACTCCATGGACTGCAACACACCAGGCCTGCCTCTGCTTTGCTATCTCCTGGAGTTTGCTCCAACTCATGTCCATTGAGTTGATAATGAGATGGCCATCCAGCCATCTCATCCTCTGTTGCCTCCTTCTCCTCCTGCCCTCTATCTTTCCCACCATCAGGGCCTTTTCCAGTGAGTTGGCTCTCCGCATCAGGTCGCCAAAGTGTTGAAGCTTCAACTTCAGCATCAGTCCTTGCAGTGAGTATTCAGCATTGATCTCCTTTAGGATTGATTGGTTTGATCTCCTTCCTGTCCAAGGGACTCTCAAGAGTCTTCTCCAACACCACAGTTCAAAAGCATCAATTCTTCAGTGTTCAGCTTTCTTTATAGTCCAACTCTCACATCCATATACGACTATGGGAAAAACCATAGCCTTGACTAGACGGACCTTTGTTGGCAAAAAGAGATCTATTAGAAAGGGGAAAATTCAAAGCAGTGATAAAACCAAATGCTGATGGAGATGTGGAGCAGCAGGAGCTTTCATTCACTGCTGGTGGGAATGCAAAATGGTACTGCTGCTTTAAAATACAGTTTGGTGTTTTCTTACAAGACCAATATATTCTTTCCATGAGATCCTGTGATCATGATTCTGGGCATTTATCCAATGGAGCTGAAAATCTATGTCTACACAAAAACCTGTATGTGAATATTTATAGCATCTTTATTTATAATTGCCAAAACTTGGAAGCAACCAAGCTGCCCATCAACAGGTGAAGGCATAAATAATCTGTGGTACAGCCAGGAAATGGAATATTATTCAGCACTAAAAAGGAGTGAGATATCAAGCCATGAAAAAACATGAAGGAAACTTAAATGCATATTAGTAAGTGAAGGAAGCCTGTCTGAAAAAGGTATATACTGTATAATTCCAACTACATGACATTCTGGAACGGGCAGAACTAAGGCTACAATAAAAAAAATCAGTGGATGCTAGTAGTTAGGGGGAGGGAGGAATGAGTAAGCAGAGTGTGGGGTGATGGAACCACTCTGTGTGATACTATAATGACTAATATATGCCATTATACGTTTATCCAAACCCATAGAAGGTCCAACACCAAGGATGAAACTTAGTGAAACTGCAGACTGTGATGACAATACTGTGTCAATGCACCCACATTCTGTTTAGGGGTGTTGATAATGTGGGAGCTTGAGGGGGCAGGAGTATGTGGGACATCTCTCTGCCTTTTTATTAATTTTGCTGTGAACTCAAAACTGCTCTAAAGAACAAAGTGTGTTGAAAAAAAGAGAGAGAGAGGGAAAGAGAATGAAAGGCACGAAAAAAAAAAAATCTCACTGAGGAAATTTGTCTAATTAAGCATGTTATGGATGGCTGACAATGACTTTTGGGGTCAAAAGAGAGGGGTAATAATTCTTTGTATACATTTGGGTACTGGGTTGTGTTGTCCACTTGGGCTGGGATGACTTAAGTTCCTGTAGTGTACCGAGCGATCTTTGCTCATCTGTACACCACATGGATGAGAGTGAATGCGGAGAAGCTGTTCTTTAACACAGTTGTGCAAAATAAGGACATGGAGAGTTCTAGAAAATGTCAGTAGGATTGCATTTACATTAATGGGGCAGATGACATGGTGGATGCTAATGAAAGGGAATCAGGGTGAGTTATGGCAAAGTGGTGATAATGCTTGAACAGGTGTCTGTTCTTCAGGTCCCTAGCTGAGGTATAGGCTTAGCAAACTTGTTATGAGAGACCTGTGATGCTCCAATGCTAGACCTGCCAGTCCTTACTCCTTCAGAGCTCTCTGTTTGGATGAAAAAGGACATACAAACAGATAATTTACAATCCAGCAAGACAATTGCATCACAGAAGAGATGGAACAAGAAGAGGGGGCCACCACTGACTGATGGTGTCTTAAAGTCCAGATTCACAGAACAATGTTGTGCAAGCACAAAGAAAACTTATTCAGTAAATGATGAGTCGAAGGGTGTGTGTGTATGAGAATGTGTGTTTGTGTGTGTGTCTGTGCATGTGTGCATATGTGTAGGATGTATTTGTGTGTGTGTATGAATATGGGTTTGTGTGTGTATGTTTCTGACTTCATGTGTGTGCATGTGAGGAAAGCATCTATGACATAAAAATAATGCTGGTAAGAGTAGGCTGAGTCTTTGAATGTCATAGTACCATAGAGTGAATTTCAAGCTCCCAGGAAATGTTTTAAAACACAGGGTGGCCAGATCATTTATGAAATCCAGATATCATTGATGAGGAATGTGGAAAACAGATGGGAGGAGATGAGGGCTCCAGAGAGGCCTGAGAGAAGTGCCTTACTTGGGGTTAGGCTTGGCTTCCCTGGCTGGGAGCCTGCAGTCAAGGTGAGGGCAGTGAGTAGGGCCATGGGTGTAGTGGGTGCTGGGCTGTCATCCATGCTGAGGGGTGAGCAGTGGGGAAAGCAGCAGAATTCCTGGCCTGGCTCCTGGGGCCACTCACCACTGCCACTAAGCTCCCCCATGGCTCCCTGACATGCTCACGAGAGATGACGATTCTTGAAGAGTGAGCAGGGCCCTTGGGCTCCCAGACCAAAGACTTGGGGCTCTTGGCCTAGACCTACTAACTTGGACTGAGAACTAACCCTGTCCTGTCCAGTGGTTTCTGGAAGTTGCTGAAGATGACTTTAAGGATGCATTTAGAATAATCCCTTCTAATTTTGCTGCTTTCTTATGCAAAATAAGGGCACATACATTTATTTATCAGACACACACACACACACACACACACACACACACACACACACATTTATATATTTGGCCCCATAGAAGACAGCTGATCACCTCTGAGGATCCCAGTCCTTGGCATCTGTTCTGAAGACACACGATACCCACAGAATGAGGAGCTCAGATAATCACGGATTTCTAAGATAATTTTAGACTTTCTTTTCTTTGAAGGATCACTGAGGGTGAATTAGCAGGGGAGGTTTGCATCGTTGAGGGATAGAGTAAAAGTGAGGAAAGCTGACATGAGAAGAAATGAAATTAAAAATTGATTTCTAAAATTATACAAATGAACTTACATACAAAAGAGATATAGACCCACAGACAAGAAAGTAAATTTATGGTTACCAATGGAGAAAGAAGGGGAATAAATTACAAGTTTGGGATTAACAGATACACACTACTGTATATAAAATAAATAACTAACAAGGATCTAATGTATAGCACAGGAAACTATACTCAATATTTTGTAATCACAGAAAAGGGAAAAGAATCTGAAAAAATAGATAAATATGTATGTATAACTAAATCAATTTGCCGTATACCTGAAACTAACACAACATTGTAAATCAGCTATACTTCAATACAAAATTAAAAAAATTCTATCATTGGCCAAAAAAACTGGTTTCTAATTTCTGGGAGGTTGCTAGCTTTGACTCAGCAGTGACTTATTGGCTCCAAATCAGAAGGGTCTTCTGATCCCTTTGTTCAAACCCCTATAATACAACAAGGAAGTAAGAGAATCTAGTCCAAGTCTTTTATGCTGCAGATGAGTAAACTGAGGCACATGGAGGTCAAATGACTCTCTGAAGGTTATAAAAAAATGCTTGTGGTAAAACAAAGGCTTGAATCCCGGTCCTGGACATTCAATCCTAATATTTTAATAGTTATGCGAAGCAGGTACAGATACGTCTATTCATAAATAAATTTGGCTCCATATATGGGAACTGATTTTGGTCTGGAGTAAGAAAGAAAGGAAGCAGGGGTATAGGATTGTCCTACCAAGTTTTAATATAGTGTGATTTCAATATAGTATAGTAATTTTAACACAATATAATTAACCACATAGAAATTTAATTTATGAGTGTATCCCCTATTCTTTATAACACTGAGAATGGAATAAAAAGAGAAAGAAATTTCTTGGGGGGAAAAATAAGGACAAATTGGGTGTAATGGGATGAAATGGAGAAAACAGGGATATTCCCAACAGGTTCTGTGCGGGAAGAAAGCTTCCCCCGCTACAAACGTGCCACTGCTTGTTCAAAGTCCTCATTCATCCTGTGCACCAAGAGCCTCATATATATCATTTAACCACCCCTTATCTGGTAAAGAAAAATGAGGCTCAGGAGATTTCAGTACTTTGCTTGAGGTTACAAAGCTGGAAAGTGATAGATTCACTCTTGGAACTCATTATTTTGAAAGCCTTATGGACTAGAATTCAGGCATCTTCCTTCCTCAAGGAAAAGGCTCTATGTTGGTTCCAGAGAAGGAGAGCCTCTGAATGTCCCTTGGGCTTAGGGGAGGGTCTCCATCTGTCTTCTGCAGGTAGGCAAGAACAGAGCGTCCCTCTGTGGAGACTCATCTGGTGGGTGGTTCAGCGTGGTGAGGAAGAATGGGGAGGGGTCCTGGCACATTGGTGATAATTGTGATTTGAGATGAGAAAGGACCCAAGAGAAGCAGAATCTTCTATGCTGGACATGAATCTTTGTGAAGCTCTAGCTTTTACCAGCAGTCAGCCACAGCGCCGCTGTCCCGTGGAGGGGGACTGTGGGCTCCGAGTGTGGGGGCAGCTGTTGCTTGGTTGACTGGAGTTGGACTTTGCTTTCATCAGCAGCACGGCCCTCTGGGTGTAGACAGGTTCACTCCTGAACTCTTGATGTACCCCAACCCTGTTTTTCTGGGTTTTCCTTCAATACAGCTCTTACTAAAGCGGGGGAAGGGAGCTTGCCCACCTCTATGAGGGAGGCAGGAAAAGCGGAAGCTGGGGGCCCTGGTGGTCCCAGGAGTCTCCTTCCTGTTATGCCTTTGGTCCATTATGTGGAACTGTCTCTTGTGGGCTTTCTGGAGTCTTCCCCTTGCTGTTTGAAGTCCTGGCTGTGGTTTAGGTTGAGTGGAGTGGAAGGTGGGACAGGACAGTTGGGGGGTGGTGAGGGCATCTGGGAACCTCTAGAGCAAAGCTGGGCAAATTTTTCTGTAAAGAGCCAGATAGGAAGTATTCTCGGCTTTGTGGACCATGCAATCCGTGTCACAGCATTCCACTCTGTCGCTGTGGTGGGAAAGCAGCCATTGACAAATGCAAAGAATGGGATGGTGTGTTCCAGTAAGACTTTACTTACCAATGCAGACAATGGGCTGGATTTAGCCCATAAGTGTAAATCGCAGGAATTGATCGAGAAGATGGAGCAAATTAACTGGATGGGAGGAATCATTTCTCCATGCATATCAAATCATCATGAAGTACCATTTAAGTATTTTACAATTTACTTGTCAATTATACATCAGTAAAGCTGGGGGAAAAGAGGATGAAGCAGCCACAGTTTTTCACATGAGTGCCATTGACCAGATGGACGAGATGTCTCAGATTGACCTGAGGATCCACAGGACCCGAGACTTTGTACAGCCAACAGCTTTTTGTGCCAGCCTGCCCCATGCAGCTCCAGAGGCAAGGTCTGCCTAGTGTTAGGGAACCTCGTTTCAGAGAATCTTATTAAAGGAATCATGGGCGGGAATGTAGGCCTGGATAATTTAAGTGACAATGTCCAGCTTGTTCATCAGAGCGTGCCAGCTGGGGGCTGAGCCAGCTCTGGGCTGCGTTCAAAGGCTGCTAAACTTTGCAGAGACACATTTCGTCCACAGACGCACGCCCAGCACACGTTGTTCCCATTATGCTGGCCCCTCACGGTACACACTTGGAAAATGTATGGAGTCTGAATCTGCAGTGGGCCAGCCCAATTCCCAGACATGAAGGGGCTAGAGGGAGGTTGAGGCATGAATCAGGGCAAGTCCAGGAACTGAGGATGCAGTGTAGAAGAGGGTAGGCACCAGAGAACAGTTCCCATGCTGGCAGTGGAGAGGAGGGAGTGTTTACTTTTGGCACGGGTGCTGGCTTCATGGAGGAGGCAGCCTTTGTGGTGGGCCTTGGGGGATGGGTCAGATTTAGACAGGTGAGGATAAGGGACAAGGGGTAGGAGACTGTGGACATGCTTGATCAATAGCCAGTGCATCATATGGCTTTGGAGTATGGGGCTGATCGTATTTTCCAAAGGTAATCCCAATAACGCCTCTCAAGCTCCATGCTTTTCTCCCCATCAAGTGGAATAGTTGAGTCGCTTCTCTTTGAATCACGTGGCCAGTGCCCTGTACGTGGTCACCAGAATGCAGTGTAAGTGACATCACAGGAGCTCTGAGACCATAGAAGGAGTTGCAGTGCCTGCCCTGTGGATCTGAACACTCACCAATGGTGTCTGAGCACCTGGGTATGAAGCTGAGCCTGCCAGGGCAGGGGAAAAAGCTGCCATACACAGAGTGGCCACGTGGGGGTGCACTGGCAAGCGGTCCTGTCCTCCCAGCTCAGTCCTGGGTGTTCCAATGACTCCAGCCTCCTGATCTGGGTCACGCTGGCCTCTGCGTCTCCCAGGTGAGGTCCCAGGCCATGGTGGAGCAGAAGAAAGATGCCCCTCTGTGTCCGTCTGGTTCCGGACCCACAGAATCAATGGGCATGTTAAAGAGTTGTTAGTTTACCCACTGAGGTTGGGGCGCTTTGCTCTCTGGACTCTGAACCTGGGAGAAGATTGTAGGGAAGATGTATGACACTGGCTGTTTTATGACCTTGAAGCCAGATTCAACCTTGAACTTCTGAATAAGCAGCAGGAACCCACAGGCAGGTTAGCTGGAGGGAATGGATCTCTTCTAGCTGTGCTTTCAGAAAAATAAACTGTAGCAAAATCCAGGACAGAGTGTTGAGAAGTGGCTGGAAGGCAGGGTGGAGAAGCTTGCCTAGGCTTTGTGAACTGGTTGAGATGCTCAGTCTCAGGTGAGCTGTGGCTCTGAGAACAGTCAGGAGGGGCCCGATGCTGCTGTGGAAGAATAGACAGGAGCTGTTCCTCACCTTTCCGCAGCCAGCCATAATCCTAGATAACCGAGAGCACATGTGTGGTGTTCTTTGGAGCCTGGCTGGCATCATCTTGTCCTTGGCACAAGACTTTCTTTGTAAAACAGGCCTGAGGCTTCTCACCACGTATTGGAGTAATAAAAGACAGAGCTGGTTTCCAGTGAGACTGCTATGTGTGGGTAGGGCAGTAGGAAGAGCTGAGTTGGCAACCTAGGTGGTCATCAGACTTGGGTATTTGAGGGACACAAGACCCAATAGCTGTGACAAGTCTAGGAAGACAGGCAGGCCACCATCTCCCTAAAAACACTAAAGTAAGATTGGCCTGATTTTAGCCTACCCTTGTGGGCTGTCACCATGGGGCCATTTCTGGGGAAATCCTTCTGTTGTGGCTGTGTCTTTCATGTAGATTCTACCTTTTTTCTCTTGGTCAAGATGAAGCTCACTGTTGAGATACTTTAGTGTCTTAAATTCAGACTATAGTGTAAATGACTGATAAGTGATTATTCCCTGAATGATAATTCTGAAGCTAAGAGCACTGGGCCACATGAAGCTATTGGGTTGCTGAAAGAGAGAGAACGGGAAGGAGAGAAAGGATGCAGACAGAGGAGACAGGGAGTTGACACTCAGACTTCACTGACCTCAAGCCTGCATTTAGGTCTGGGTTTCCCTACAGCTAGAAATATTCTCCTGAATCAACCCGTTGTTAATGAACATTGTTGGTTCTGACTGGTTGGAAGTCAGTTCTAACTTGTTGGATATTTATTCTGATTGGTTAAGTGTCCTTGAAGATTTGTTGGGCATTTCTTCTGATCCGCAGTTGTGAAGTTCACCCTAGGAGGCTAAACCCCAGGGGTAGGAGCAATTCCTTGGATCCAAGTGTGGAAGACAACACAGGATGTCCTGTCCAGTCCTCTCACCTCTCTGGGACCCATAACCTTAGGTCTTGACCAACCTATGTGTGAAAGTTGCCAGTCTTTGTGACCTGTTCATTCTCTCTTCTTTCCTATTGTCCTTACAAGCAACACCTCTCTCTCTTCACTTAGCATAACATCTATGGCAGAGACTGTGGTGTCCCATCTAAGTCCCTCCAGGCTTCATGATTCTCAAGCCCACAGGAAACCCCTTCCAACTGCAAGTGCACGTGGCCTCTGCCTTCCTCTGGCCTCTGAGGCCCTGTGGCCAGCTCACAGGGCAAGATGAAGTCCTGGGCTGCTGTTGTTCCAGGAACAGCCCTCAACCAGGGGTGGGTGGGATTGCTGGATAAACATCCCCCTCCACTGGGATATCTCAGAGGCATCCCACACCATCTCCCAGAACTTCTTGGCAGGCATGAGCTCCTGTCACCCACGTTGCTAACCTGCCCACTTCCTCCCCTCCTTCACTTCCTCCTGACAGTTCAGTTCAGTTCAGTTCAGTCACTCAGTCGTGTCCGACTCTTTGCGACCCCATGAACCGCAGCATGCCAGACCTCCCTGTCCATCACCAATTCCCAGAGTCCACACAAACTCATGTCCACTGAGTTGGTGATGCCATCCAACCATCTCACTCTCTGTCGTCCCTTCTCCTCGTGCCTTCAATCTTTCCCAGCATCAGGGTCTTTTCAAGCAAGTCAGCTCTTCACATCAGGTGGCATCACTTCCTAAACAGCTATGCGCACTGACGTCCTTGTCTTGGGGTGTCTTTTAGAGGCTCCCACAGGCAGGCACCCTCCCACAGATGCCATGATTAAGGGAAACTAAAGGTGATGGGGGTACAGGCAACTCGTGCTGTTTTCCTTATAACACAACCATCTCTGATATCAAGGAACGAGGAGGGCATGGATGTTTTCCTGGTTCTCAGAGGTGAGAAGCATAGTGAGAGCCAAACACAAACTAACTCAATTAAAGACTGTCTCAAGTTCAGCCGTGGCCTGAACCCAGCTACCTGCAACTTTCTGAAATAAGACAAATCCATAAATTCTTTTGGAGCCTGTGGGCCTGTGACTCTGAGTTAGGTATCTACAACCTGCAACCACAGAAGTCCCACTTCATTGAAGATCTCAGCTCAAACATCTCCCAAGAGTCTTCCCTGGTCACCTTTTGTTATGAACGACTGTGTCCCCTCCACCCCCAATTCATACATTGAAATCCTAACCCCTCAATGAACTGGTTGCCCTTTGGGAGGTGATTAAATTATGAGCATGGAGCCCTCTTTTAGTGTTCTTATAAAAGAGAGATTCCTGGCTCCTTTCACCATGTGAGGACACAGTGAGAAATTGGCCATCTACAAATCCAAAGAGGTTTATAGATCTTGCCAGATCTGGCCATACTGGCTCCCTGATCTTGGACTTCCAGCTTTCGAACTGTGAGAAATAAATTCCTATTTTTTATAAGACAAAACAAACAAACTGTTCTATTTTCTTGGAATCTCTAATGCACAGCAAAAAAAAGAAAAAAGAAAAAAAAAAATTCTCCCTCCCTTCTAGCACTAACCACACTTCCCTGTGGTCATGAATTTATCACATCTTTGAAGACCCTGCTTTCTCAGCTACTAGTGTGAGGTACTCAGCCCTTTGCATTCTCGGACAGAATCTCTTTCAAGCTCTACTTCCTCTAACGATTAGATGACATTAAAGCAAGATCGAAGCATCTGCTGTGAACATACCTCGGCAGGTGCCTCAGCGCCCCCAGGGTGGACGCCTCCCCAGCTGACATGCTGTTAACCGTGAACACGCAGCAATCAACACGCTCTCTATGGAGGGCTGCGGCTGCTTTGTGGAGTCCACTTTTGATGGAGACAAAGCTGCTAGTCTTCAATTCGCTTCTTTAAACCTCTCTGGACCTTTGAAGTCAGAACTAGCATCAGTCAGGTTGGGGAAAACACAGGGCTGCAAAGTTAGGAAAAACACACAGATTTGAATTATCCCTCCATGATGAATTTGAAAACCCATTTGAAAAACAGAATCCAACTGTTTAGTCAGAATTGAGCACCACTTTTCTCTTGACGCCTTTGTTTGGGGCATCCTGTCATGTGGCGTGCAGGAGGCAGGGTGGCAGAGGTCATTCCTTGCTGGGGGCCAGCTGATGCTCAGGAGCGACGGGGACGTACGTAGAGGGCCCATTCTAGGGCTGTCAGTGGTTAAGAGGTTTCCTACACGTTTTGTTCCCTGCTCTTCCACAGATTAATGATAAGCCAGCCCTTCCCTCAAACCCCAAGTGCCACTGGAAATGAACGCTTCCTTCTTACTTGTTCTCTTCCCTTCCTTTTATTTTCCCATCCCCTGTCTTCTTCCTCCTCTCATTTTCCGCTTTACTCCGTGTTAGTTTGCCAGGACCAGCATAGCACAGTTGTGGTTAGTTGCCCAGTCGTGTCCGACTTTTGTGACCCTGTGAACTGCAGCCTCGCAGGCTCTTCTGTCCATGGAATTCTCCAGGCAAGGATACTGGAGTGGGCTGTCATTTCCTTCTCCACCATAACACAGTACCACATACCACATACCTGCTGGCTTAAACAACAGACCTTCAGCTGGAGTTGGAAGTCCAAGGTCAAGGTGCTGCAGGTTTGGTTTCTCCCGAGCCCTCCCTCCCTTCTTGCCCTGAAGATGCCATCTTCTCCCGGTGCCCTCACAGCTCTTCGCTCTGTTCAGCTGCATACCTGGTGTCCCTCTCTTCTTATGGAGACACCAATCCTACTGGATGGGGGCCCACCCACATGACCTCATTTAACCTTAGGTACCTTTTGAAAATTTGTATTTCCAAAGACAGTCACATACTGAGGTGCTGAGGGTTAGGACTTCACTATGTGAAATTTGAGGGAACCCTGTTCAATGCCATCACACCCTCTTCTCCACCCTGTCTCCACAAATGGTCTTACAAAATCAAGTTACATGGGTTCGAATCTTGGCTTTTCCATTTTTAAGCTAAATGACCTGAATAATCTGCCTGACCTCTTTGAGCTTCAGCTTTTTAATCTGTAAAATGGGAACATTAATGCTTGGTGGCAGTGTTGTGAGGATGCAGGAGGACAGTGCATGTGGAGAGCCTGCCCCGGCACTAGGCAGGGTGAGGTGCACACGGACTGTCTTTCCCCCTCTTCCCCCACTCCTCTTCCCACTTGTGCGCCTCTGGCTTAGTCAGGATAACTTGCCACCTCTAGAGAAGTTGTCCTGAAGGCCCTGGGCTGCAGTGACTCCAGAAGGATTACAAACCTGGGGTTCCTGATGAAAAGCCCAGTTCCCTAGCTCTGCTCCTAGAGGCCGCTAGGGAGGCTGGGGAGTCAGGCCCTCAGGTGCTTGGGATGTGTTATCAGGTTTGGAAACTGCTGCCCCTGAGTTACTCTTCTTTTAGATTTTAGATTTAGATTTCACTTTACAGGATCGATACTTTGGTTTGAAAATTACCATTGATGCTAGCTCCTATTTTTATAAAGATTGTTATATCAAAGATGTTTTTCTCTGCTGCACATGGATATGTGTTTTTGGCAGAGTTGATCACTTCAGTTTCCCCATGAAACTGAGCACAGAACAGATCTAGAGACATGGTCTGAATTAAATTCAGTTTCCGTTGCCTTGGAGGGGATTGCCCAACTCTTGTGGGGAGTAATTTCCCATTTTTCACAGTGGGACTGTGGGCCGACATTGTCCAAAGTTGGTAAGTTAAGAAATGGAGATATGGTGGTCTCTGCTCCCTGAATATTCATTATGCTGGTCTCTGTAGTTATGAGGCAGTAGAGGGAATAAAAACTTGTCCAAGTATGCATCTATTCAAAAATTGCGTGCAGTGAAGTATTAACTGCTCAGTCATGTCTGACTCTTTGTGACCCCATGGACTGTTGCCCACCAGGCTCCTCTGTCCATGGGATTCTCCAGGTAAGAATACTGGAGTGGCTTGCCATGCCCTTCTCCAGGGGATCTTCCCAAGCCAGGGATTGAACCTGGGTCTCCAGCATTGCAGGCAGATCCTTTACTGTCTGAGCCACCAAGGAAGCCCCCAAATTGTCTAAACATTGGTAAAATTAGTTCCTACTAGGACATCTTCCCTTTTTGACACTTATAGTTATCTGCACCTATTATGATAATTAATTCAGTCAATTGCAAACCTTAAATAAGATGTAGAAGTTTATGTAAACCCGAAAGTGACATAGGACAGCTGTATGAATTACACTCAAAGCCAATGACAGACGAGGGTCTGGTGGAGTGAAGCGCATCAAGAGCTGGGAGGAGGAAGGCTGAGTAGGATGACAACAGCACAGTCGTTCAGAGGAAATGAATTTGAGTATCACACAATAAAGAGAAATGCTTGAAATTTATGAAGTCTTCAAATGCTCTTTGCAAAAATGACCATTCTTCTCTGATTGAACCATGAAAATCAAATACGATGTCCTATCCTGTTATTGTACAATTTTCTCTGCAAAATTACTCCTCAACCCTTTAAATGCTTGATTTATTCTTTACTCTTTCTAAGAACTAGTGTGCACTTGCCATTATAGTAAAAGTTTAATTAAATAAAAATACATTTATTTTTATCATTTTAGTTTCAGTTTCCAAGATAATCTCCTAATCACCATTTACTGTGAAATTTTGATCTCCGTTTTAAGTGGGCTCACTTTAAGTGGCTTTTTTTTTTCCTGGTGCCACTTGTCCTTGGATAACAATGTGATTGAGAGGGATGATTATAAGCAACCATTTAAAACAGAAACAGTGAAGAGAGTAGATACCTCATGGAATGGAATACAGAGATGGACATGAGAGTAGCTTATAGTTTTGATTGCATACTTTTCTGTACTGTTTGAACTTATTTCATTGTATTTTGTTTTGCTGAAGGCACAGCATTCAAAATTTTTTTTTTTTTTGCCAAAAATATATCAGTGATGTAATTGTAAAAATGGCCATGATGTGAGGTCTAATGTGGGTTCCTGAGTTTGTGTTGGTGGCAGACATTATTGGTACCCCATCCTTGTCCCTCCAGCACTTACTGTTCTTTCCCTGCACGTGCTGGCGCTTCCTGCATGAGCATCCATGGCTCTGCCTGAGGCCGTCTCGGGCTGCTAGGTTCATGCATGGGGCAGGTGCAATGTTCATGGAAGTTGGCACCCTGAGAGCAGTCGTCAGCTAGGATATCTGAGGCTGGAAAGTCAATATCCTAGCTTCCACCTTGTGGATGGGCCAACTCTGAGGTGCCTCTACAGCATCCCCAGAGATCCTAGCAAAGGTGAGCTCTGGTTGCCCATCATGGTGCTCTGCTGGTTAACAGGTCCTGTCCTGGCTTCCTTCATTTCTCCACTTCCTACTGTGCCACCTGGGATCACCTTACTTCTTGCACTTGAACCCTTGTCTCAGAGTGTGCTTTGAGGGAGCCCAACCCAAGACGTGTTTTAGCGTGAGTATCAGGAAGCCTTTGACTTTTGAGCAGGGTGGGTGGGGTGAGGAGGTTCTGAGGAAGTGAGCACTTTTTAGACGAGCTCGCCCCCTCTCCCCCCACCAAGGCTCTTGGGGTTCAGAGGGACTGGCATAGTGCTTTCCCGGGCCCCTCACCCCTTTGTTGGAGGGGGCCTGGTAACAAGACAACACCAAGAGGAAAGGGCCCGAAGGTCATCATCTCTCTAATTCTTTCCACTGCTTTCTAGGGGTTACTGAGCCCACTGCTACCGGTAGCACCAGAGAACACAGAAGCCCACGCTGGGAGACCCAGGGCCTGGGGGCCAGCTACAGGAGTTTGATTAGTCCTCTAGAATGTGAGCCCCCAGGAGAAGGGAGAGGAGGCCACACACCCACCTTCAAGACCACACACTCCACGCAGGTTTGAAGTGTTGCTCACGTTTCTGCAAAGCCCTTGTCAAACATCTGCAAAAAGGACAACATGTAAACACAGCCATTCAGGCCCCTGAGGAACCAACAGGATTTTCGAAATGAAGAGAGGTAGCTTGTGTGTGACTGCCTCGACCAACACAGCACAGTGGAAGGTTCTCTGTGCCCGTTTCCAGGCCCCGTCGTTAAAGGACTACAGTCTTCTACTTCCTCTTCTTGGAAGTTCCCTGAGTGCTCTGAGAGGCAGAGGGGCTGGCTAGCTTAGTCCAGCCCAAGCTCCTGATCCATAAAATCATGAAATCTAATAAATGGCTGTTTTAAGCCACTACATTTTGGGCTACTTTACAATAGATAACTGAAATGAGGATGTTGGATCAAAGCCATGGCATTTAGAATCCACTCTTACTAATATTCTGAAAATCAATGTTCTGTTTAGCAAGAAATAAATTTGGAACTATAATTTCCTTAAGTGAAATGTATTGTTATCATCCCTGCCCCCCAGTTAAAAATCTACAGACTTCGATTCATGGAATGAATCTAAATTAAAATTCTCACTTCCTTGTGTGGTAGATTGAGTATATGAGTGGTCCCAAATTTTCATGCTTTCAAGGGCC
The DNA here is from genome assembly GCF_019320065.1 of Cervus canadensis. Classification (NCBI taxonomy): domain Eukaryota; kingdom Metazoa; phylum Chordata; class Mammalia; order Artiodactyla; family Cervidae; genus Cervus; species Cervus canadensis. Next base: position 12,315,846 of record NC_057415.1, on the reverse strand, counting down.
CGTGTCCTTTGATAACCCCCCATCACAGCAACTCTGAATTAGTTCACATGCTATGGACTGAACTGTGTCCTCGGCCAAATTCAGATGTTGAAGTCTTAGCCTCCTTCTCCCACCCAGTACCTCAAAATGTGGCTATATTTGGAGAAAGGAAATTTAAAGAGGTAAGTTAAAATGAGGTCATAGGTAGGCCCTAATTCAATATGACTGGTGTCCTTGTAAGAAGAGGAGGTTGGGACCAGATGTGTACAGAGGAAAGACCATGTGAGGAGGCAGGGAGAAGATGGCCATCTACAAGTCAAGGAGAGAGGTCTCAGAGGAAACCAACCCTGCAGACACTTTGATCTTTGGCTTCTATCCTCCAGAATCATGAGGAAATAAATCTTTGTTGTGTGGGTATTCATTCTATTAATTTTTGAGAGTTTGCTAGTGACACTTCAATTAAAAATCTTAATTTATCTACTTAAAAAATAATTGTAATATATAGTGAAACTGTATGTAACTTTGTTCTGTGTTTTACAAGTCCCCTGTAAAGGTGTTATCATACTGGCATAATTTAAAAAATTAAAAGAGAAAGAGGGAAAAAAGAAAATCTCTGTTGTGTAAGATACCTAGTCAGTGGTCTTTTGTTATGGCAGCCTTGACAAAGTAATACACCATGTGTCTTGCTTTTGCCAATAGTAGTCTTCATGCAAGTAGGAGGTTGAAAAACGCTTGCAAATTTCTGCTTCTTCTCTTCTCCCCCATGCTGTTCCTAAGAGAATATATCCAAGTTAGGCCCCTGGAAGGAGGTGAGGGACACATGGAGACCCAGGACCTCCCAGCTGAAGCCAACCTAGACCGACCATCCACAGTCCACCTGCGATCTGACCACAGATGCGTGAGAAGCCCAGCTATATCAGCTGAGTCTGCTCACAGCAGCACAGCCCGCCAGGTGACTCAGTGATGTGTGAGAAGTGATAGATGGATGGTGTCTGAAGCCACAGTCTTAGCATGGTTTATTGTGGAGCATTATTGTGGTCACAGGTAATTGATACTTCCTGCCTAAGACCTTCACAGACTACTTAGGGTCACCACTTCCTCCTCTCTGCCACTCTCTAACATCAGAACAGAACAAAAACTAAAGCAAAGCCTCTGTAGCACACACACTTACACATCGACACCCACTGCTGAGATGGTCCCCTGCCCAGCTTCCCCAACCTGTTGCCCTGTGTTGTCTTCCTGAAACATTCTGTTGGCTTTCCAACATAAACCTGATCTCCTCCGGGAGTCCCTTCCTAGCCTTCAGCGATAGTTGCCTGTCACCACCACCATAGCCAATTACCACAAATTTAGTGGCTTAAAGAAGCACACGTTTACTCTCTCTCAATTCTGGTGGTTAAAAATCTAAACTCAAGATATTAACAGGGTTGTTCCCTTCAGGGGGCTTCAGTGGGAGCTGTCTACTCCTTGTCTTTTCCAGCCTCTACAGGTCACCCGCATTTCTCAACTTGTGGCCTCTTCCTTCAACTGCAGACATACCCCTCTACCTTTTGCTTCTGTTGTCGCATCTCTTAATTCTGCATCTGATCCCGTGGCAGCCCTTGTATAAGGAATCTTGTGATTTCATTGGACCCACATGGTTAATCACATCTGCAGATCTCCTTTACCTGTAAGGTAACACATTCACAGCCTTCAGGGGTAAGGACGTGGATATTTTGGCGGGTCATTATTCAGTCTCTATTTTCTGAGCCTTCTCTGAATATTCTGTATATCTGAACAAAATGCCTAATGTTGCACTTGATAAGCAGGTTGAGATTGTTTACAACTCTATATCCACTATTAGACAGTGAATTCCACAAGAAAAGATGTTTTGTGCGCTAGTCATGGCACCTGACATGGGACAGGAGTTCAGAAAAGAGTTCTGGATGTTTAATATACATGCAACCGTCAGTGTCCTTGTATATAATTGTATATGAGAAATACGTGTGTCTATACATGAATAGACGTACATAGACATTTATAATATATTTGTATATAGTGTTTTCAAGGGAATGTGTGTGTGTGCACTCAGTCATGTCCAACTCTTTGTGACCCCATGGACTGTAGCCCACCAGGCTCCTCTGTCCATGGGATTCTCCAGGCAAGAATCCTGGAGTGGGTTGCCTTTTCCTCCTCCAGGGAGTCTTTTCGACCCAGGGATTGAACCCACATCTCCTGCGTCTCCTGCACTGGCAAGCAGATTTTTTCACCACTGAGCCACCTGGAAAGCCCTTTGAGGGAATGAGTGGGAAACATATGTATTGGGTGAATAATAATGATTTATTTAATCACCTGGTGAGATCAAAGAAGACTGTCTCCTTATAGTCTGTCTTTTGCTTTCATACTTCTGTTTCTGCATTTTCCATCTTAGAGAGGACTAGACCACACACCACACACAGTAGATTCTCACATGCCCTTTACCTGGCATCCTTGGGGAGAAAGGATGCCTTCATCCTCCTTGTTGGGAGTGTGGGAAATAAAGCCCAGGGCAGCTGAGTGGCCAGACAAGTTGTGGAGGGATGAACACAGCGTGGGGTGCTGGCCTCCCAGGCCAGCGTTTGGCTTCCTGGACGCCGATGATGGGTGGTCAACCTCACATCCAGGTGTATGTCATTACCATGCTCTCATCATCTACATCACAGCTTTGGGAAACATTATTCCTTTGGCTGGAAATTTTCCATGCTTGATCTGTATTCAAAGGGAAAGGAAAGATAAAAATCAAAGAGAAAATGTTCCCTGCTTTGTAGCTAGATGAGAGGATGGTTTTGTGTGTGTGTTTAATATGCAAACAAAGAAAACAAATGGAATTTGTCTTCCTTGTAGATAACAGAAGAACATCTGGAAATTACAGAATGAAACCTTCCATATGTTACATACTCCATGGAGAAATATGGGCCTATAAAGTTTGAGAAAATGAAGCACTGGCATTATTCATGGTGCTCAGGTCAACTGCCCCAAAGCTTCCTGAGGAACTCAGCAACATGACAGGCTCCGTGGTGTTACATATTGGGGTGGCCAGAAGACTTCTCACAGGCTTTCTGTAACTTATACAGGAAATCCTGAATGGACTTTTTGGCCAACCCAATATTCCTCCGCAATGGTGATGGGCCCCACACAAATGAGGGCAGGATGGAGAAGAAGACCTGTTCATTATTAACTGTCTCAAGCTCATTGAAATGATGCCAGTTCTCAGAGAAACCAGCTGGTGCTGGAGGGGAGAGTGGCACTCACTCTAGCACTCCCCCCAGTCCTTCATCATAGGAGAGCTTTTCCACAGAGCCATCTTTCTTCATCAGCCATCGTACCTCTGAGAAAAAGGATCAGTGAGGTGGTGTTTGCAACCTAGTGACAGTTTCTTGAAACAGAAATCTGCCCTCCCCTCACTCAATTTTAGTGAAGACTGTCTTTAATGTGGAGTGGGCAGCATCATTGCTCCAACTTTCTAAACAAGGACCCAGACTCTCCCCTTTGTACTCATTTACTAGCTGATATAACCCAACTCTCACTCCATGAGAAAAAGGCCAGTTCAGCTGCCTACCTGTATCCCTCTGGATATCTAGCCAGCACCTCAAACTTGCCATGGCTAGAACAGAGTTCATCTCCGAAGTCCAACAATACCTTAATAACTCAATGCCTCAAAAATACTAGAACGGTCCACCTTGCCACATCTTTCCTGCTTCTGCCCTTGGCCAGGCTCCATCAGCTTTGGAAATATCATAATAGCCCCTGAATTAACAGTACAGCTCTCATTCCATTCCCCAACCATGAGCCAGGGAAGTCTTTAAAATCTGAATCAGATGGTGTCACTTTTCTGCTAAAAACATTTTAATGGCTTCCCTCCACACTTCAAAGTACAACCCAACCATGGCACACGTGGCCCTGGCTGATCAAGACCTTGGTTGCCTCCTGCCTCTCTCATACTCTCAATTCTTTTCCTTTTTTAAAATAATTGTTATTGGATTATCATTGCTTTGGGCTTCCCAGGTGGCTCAGTAGTAAAGAATCTGCCTGCCAATGCAGGAGATGCAGGAGAAGCAGTTTCAAGCCCTGGACTGGGAAGATCAGCTGGAGGAGGAAGAGGCAACCCACTCCAGTATTCTTGCCTGGTAAATCCCACAGACAGAGGAATTTGGTGGGCTATAGTCCAGGGGTCACAAATAGTCGGACACGACTGAATGACTGAGTGTGCACATTTTATAGTTGCTTTACTATGTGTGTTAGTTTCTACTGCACAGCAAGGTGAATCAGCTATATACATACACCCCTTCTTTTTTGGACTTCCTTCCCATTTAGGTTGCAGAGAGCATTGAGGAGCATTCTCTGCTATGCCACAGGTTCTCATTAGTTATCTATTGTATGCATAGTGAAAGTGAAGTCGCTCAGTTGTGTCCGACTCTTTGCGACCCCATGAACCACAGCAGGCCAGGCCTCCCTGTCCATCACCAGCTCCCGGAGTCCACCCAAACCCATGTCCATTGTGTTGGTGATGCCATCCAACCATTTCATCCTCTGTCATCCCCTTCTCCTCCTGCCCTCAATCTTTCCCAGCATCAGGGTCTTTTCAAATGAGTCAGCTCTCCGCATCAGGTGCCAGAGTATTGGAGTTTCAGCTTCAACATCAGTCCCTCCAATGAACACCCAGGACTGATCTCCTTTAGGATGGACTGGGTGGATCTCCTTGCAGTCCAAGGGACTCTCAAGAGTCTTCTCCAACACCATAGTTCAAAAGCATGAATTCTTCTGCACTCAACTTTCTTTATAGTCCAACTCTCACATCCACACATGACCACTGGAAAAACCATAGCTTTGACTAGACGGACCATAGTAGCATATAAATATCAATCCCAGTCTCCCAATTCATCCCACCTCTCTCTTTCCCCCTTGATATCCATACATTTGTTTTCTTTGTCTGTGTCTCTATTCCATTCTTCCTTCTACTCCAGTCACGCTGGCCTTCTTTCTGCTCCTCCATCCCCTCCCTGTTCACTCCCCACCCATTCCAAGGCCTTTGTTCATCCTGCTCATCTGCTTGGACTTCTCCCCTCTGAGATCTTTGCAGGGCTGGTACTTCCAGATCTCATTTCAAGTACAGTCTCCTTGGATCTTCTGATCACCCAATCCCAGGGACTCCCTCAGTGCATTTCCTTATTCCCCACAAGCTGACTCCCCAGTGGAAACTCAAGTTCATGTGCTGAACCAGGGCTCTGGCTCACCGCCCTCTGCCTTCCCAGAACCTAGCATGATGCCTGGGTCAGGAAGTGCCAACTGGGTCAGAAATGGAATCAGGAGTCTCCCTGGGGCAGTGACCCTGGGTGGGTCTCAGAGTCAGAAGACCACAATCCACCCCTGATTGTCCTGTGGGAGCCATTCATTTCGCCTGAGCTGAGAGGGCTTTGTCCATTGTGTTACATCACTGTAACATCCATTATAGTGGAGTTAACAATGCTTGATATCAGCTGGTTGCTCTGTGGATTAAATAAGGTCACACATGATGGTTCTGAACACACAACAAATGGTCATGGTGCATTTTCTATCTCTTTCGGAACACAAGGCTAACAAGGTAAGAATTTCATGGACTTAATGTCTCATGAGCTGGTTGCAACTGACTTCTTGGCCTCAGACTTATCTTGCTCATATGACATACCATTTTACAAGCCATCTCAGAGCACATGTCAGATGGCACCTGGTCTATATAATAACACAGATAGTCTCAGGATCCACCAGGTTATGGTGCATGAACAGGACCTCAGTAACGGGACATGGAGATGGCAAATGACATGAGATTGTTACCAGAGGTGAGAGAGAAACAGGGGCTTCCCTGGTGACTCAGTCAGTTAAGAATCGGCCTGCGATGCAGTTTGAGCCTGCCTGCAATGCAGGACCTCCAGGTTTGATCTCTGGGTAGGAAAGAGCCCCTCAGTTGGCAACCCACTCTAGTATTTCTGCATGGAGAAACCCATGAACCCTGGCAGGCTACAGTCCACAGGGTCGCAAGAATTGGTAACAACTTAGCAACTAAGCCACCACCACCACCAAGAAAGAAATGGAAGTGGCATTCATTGAACAGCTATTCATTTCGGCTGATTTAAACACAAAATTTCAGATGTCACAGGACTCTCAGTTGTGGGCATCGTTGTCCTGATTTTACAGATTGAGAAAAGTGAGGCCAAAAATGACTGTGCAAAGAATATACATGTTGTGAAGCCTTTTGCTACATGCTTCATGACTTTTTAAAAAATTTGCTCACTAGCAGTTAATCTCCCCGCACCCTTGCAGAATTGACTTTTTGAGGGTGTAGGTGAAAGACACTTAACATTTACCTTTAATTAATTCAGTCAATATATCAGGAATTTAGCAGCTGGTTAATACGCGTCTGCCTATAATGTGGAAATCCCAGGTTCGATCCCTGGGTCGGGAAGATCCACTGGCCAAGGAAATGGCACCCAACTCCAGTACTCTTGCCTGGAAAATCCCATGGACGGAGGAGCCCGGTAGGCTATAGTTCATGGGGTCGCAAAGAGTCGGACACGACTGAGCGACTTCACTCACTAATAACAAGTAGTGACAAAATATATTTTTTCAAGTTTAAAATAAATTGTCTTGAGCATTTTCTAGCAACTTAAAGCCATGAGAATGTATGTGAATGGCCGAAACACTTTTGTAAAGACTGTGGAAAGGTTATTGGGGATTTCCTAACAAAGTCTTCTCATGCAAACCTCCTAAAAGAATGGTGGTACAGGCTGGAAAAGCAGCACTGTGGGTACTAGCTTTACTGTTAAACAGATGCGAGCAGATGTAGGCCCCAGGGTGCTAATAGGTTCAGCATAGCCCAGTCCTTTCCCCTCCCATCCCCTCATCTTAGCCCTAGAAAGAGCAGCCTGTCCTTGTACTGGTCAGCATGGGAGGGAGTGGTATGCTTTCTGGTTCTCCACAGATATTGGATTTCATAGTACTTTGGGTTGCTATTCCTTGATTCAGAATCAAGGGGTTTCACTGTTTCTTCCTTGAGCCCAATTAGAAAGAGTTTGCAAGATGTGGAAGCTGAAGAGAACATGCCCAAATTGTCTATTTTACTTTCTTACTGGTCACAGGAACCACATTTTCGCAAGCAGAGGGCTGGTTTTCCTCTTCAATCCAAGTATTATGACACCAGCTCCACTCTGGTGGGTGGTAACTTCTCAGCTGTCCTCGAAGGGGGCAACTGATCTTCTTTTCATGTGCTGTGTTCCTTTCATCAGTTCCTGAATTGTTTTTTCCACTCTTAAATCCATCTTAAATTATTTCTGCTCTTACCTGCTAGTTGCTCAGTCGTGTCCAACTCTTTGTGACCCCATGGACTATAGCCTGCCAGGTTCCTCTGTCCATGGAGTTATCCAGTTAAGAATACTGGAATGGGTTGCCATTTTCTTCTCCAGGGGATCTTCCTGACCCAGGGATCAAACCCGGGTTTCCTACATTGCAGGTAGATTCTTTCCCACATGAGCTATCTGGGAAGCACCACTCTTCTATCCACTCTTAAATCATTTCTACTCTTAAATCCACTCTTAAGTCATTACTCCACTCTTAAATCCTTTCCAGCACACAGCTGGTCTTGCCAGAGGAATCATAGTGCCTTCTAACCACTGGCCCTGTAGCAGTTCATCAGCTGTGATTCTAGTTGCAAGATCCACTTTCACAGGTTCTTTCAAAATGCTTTTAGCACATCACTTACAAAATCCCCAAGTGGATCTTCAAAACATAGTTATCCCTTTCTCACTAAGTCAAAAATTCCTCTTCTGAGCTTGCCATAAAGTGTGGTTCCCACATAATAACATGCCCTTAGGCATCTCTGATCCAATGTCACACATGACTGTAGCCGTGGGGATTGATGACTGCAGGGTTCCCACAGGGGCTTCACAGCCTTGTTCCCCACAGTTAAGCCACAATTGCCTTTGTGCTGAAGTTGGTAGCATCAATAAAGCTGCTTTAAACCGTTGTGCTTTCCAGCTTCAGATCTCCGTATACCCTGATGTGAAGATATGCTCTAGCTGATAGGAGTGAGGCTTTGGATGATCAACCTGGACTCATGTCTGAATTTCTTTGAGTTCTCCCTCTCAGAAAGCTCCATCACAAGGTGCCTTCACATAGGCATCTCAGACACTTGCTTCTGGCATGCAACGTGTTCCTGTTTCATACTTTTTAAGAAGCTCACCTCTAGTCCAAGAAACTTGATAGTGGAGCTTCTAGCAAGTCTCCTTTCACCCTTTTAGTTTCTGTTTCCTTATCTGCAACCACAGGGACCACATCAAAGTTCCCTTGTCCCAATAGTCTTCCAAGACACAACTTTCCTGAAGAGCCGCTCTATCTCCCATCTTTAGTTGAACAACTTCTCCTTCTGAAAATATCCCTGAAGCCCTTGCTGTTGAGGTGATTTACTCTTTGCATTTGGAGTTTCTAAGGGCTCTTTCGTGAGAATGAAGTGGCCCTTTGGTGATTGGGAGGGCAATGGATTTGCTGCAAGGCCCCACATAGATGGGGTTAGAGGATGAGACCTGAATCTTCAGCATTTAGCAAATCTTTCCCAGAGGCCATGTCTCTGGGTAATTTTTTCTTCTTATTTTCTCTCTGGCTAAATTTTGAATTTGGAACTATCCATGCTTGGTAATCTGACATTTCTTCCACCAATGGGAGGAAACCTTGTTCACAAGAACATACATGAAGTTCCATCTTTCTGAGCCTTAGCAACACTTGAGACATTTGGTGGATTTTCTAATGAAGGGCTATTTCTTTAATGTTGTAGCAAAAGCAACATGAAAAGGAGGGTGTTTCTGTTTGAGGAAGAAGGATAAGGTGAGTTGATGACTGATGGGTGAGGTTCCTAGTTTAACAATGCGCTACACTCATCTTACAAAAGCAACTTTCAACTTTCAAAGTGGTTGATGTCCCTCAGTCAGAGGTAGACTCAGGGTAGATAGAGTGGAGGCAAGAAGGTGCAAGTGAACGAGAGATATCAGAGACCACCCCAAACATGAGACCCTGGGGAAAAGATTTCATCACAGCTCTGTCCCAGGAGAGACCAGGAGACTGGAACAGACAAGAGAGAGTTGACTTGGTTTCTCTGCAGTGACACCCTAATTCTGAGGGCCCTGCCTTTCCTTTTCCAATCTGTAAAGACAAGGGGGTAAAGGAGGCAGGTCATTTAAGATTAGGTGGCAGGGGCTGTGGTAGGGTGATTTTCCTTAGAAGGGGCTCTGGGTAGACAGATACCAAATTACATGGCATGATGGAGTTAATCAAGAGCATGGGCTAACCAGGGAAGGAAAAAAAGAAACTTAGAAAATTATGTACACATTTATAGAGATAAAAGCTAGATTAAAGTTTAAGGTATTAAATGAAAACATGAAAATCACACATTAACTCTAGTCTTCAGGCACATTACTGGAAGGATTATATAATTTCTCATCTTAGGTCTGGACCAAACATTTCGAGAACCAGAATAGTTTTAGTTGACAGAGGGCAGGACTAAGAAAGGGACTGTGTTGTAAACAATGCTTTGTTTGTTTTATTACTTTACTAAATACCAGTACCATCTTTAACTCTAGAAGCAGAGTCATGACTTTGCATCTAATTAGACCAGGGACTCAGACAGCAGAAAACCCTGAACCCTTGATATTGTCTTTAACAATGATGTGTTTGGATTTAACACTAACAGCAAAAACAACAAAGGCAAAAATGAAACAAACAAAACACCCCAAAATAAGGGGGACTATGTGGGTGTTAGTTGCTCAGTCATGTACTACTCTTTGTGACCCCATATTCTGTACCCCGCCAGGCTCCTCTGTCCATGGAATTCTTCAGGCAAGAATACTGGACTGGGTTGCCATTCCCTTCTCCAGGGGATCTTCCTGACTCAGGGATTGAACCTGTGTCTCCTGTCTGCCTGAATTGCAGGCAGATTCTTTATCATCTGAGCCACCAGAGAAGCCCAAGTGGGACTATATCAAGGGGTTAATAGCTAAAATATATGAAGAACTCATAAAAACTCAGAAAAAATCCAATTAAAAACAGGCAGAAATTTTTCCCAAAGAAGGCATACAAATGACCAACAGGTATTGAAAAGGTGCTCAACATCACTAACTATCAGGGAAATGCAAATCAAAACAACACCTGTTAGAACAGTTATTACCAAAAGACAAGAAATGAAAGTGTTGGGGAGGTTACGGAGAAAAGTGAACCCTCCTACACTGTTGGTGGGAATGTAAATTGGTGCAGCCATTATGGAAAACAGTATGAAGTTTTCTCAAAAAACAACTACCATATGAACCAGCAATCCTACTACTGCTGAAGGGAATCAAATCACTGTTATAACAGCAATTATGTTCATTGTAGCATTATTCACAATAGCCAAGACACAGAAACACCTAAGCATCCATCAACGGATGGATGGATAAAGAAAATGTGATGTATGTGTATGCGCACACACACACACACACACACTGGAATATTATTCAGTTTTAAAGAAGACAGAAATCCTACCATTTGTGACAACATGGATGAAACTTAAGGGCATTATAGTAAGTGAATTGAGTCAAACAGAGAAAGACAAATACTGTATGATCTCAGTTTTATTATATGGAATCGCAAACACCCAACAAACCAACTTCATAGAGGTAGAGAACAGATTGCTGGTTGCCAGAGATTGGGGGGTGGCAGATGGGCTAAATAGGTGAAGGTAGTCAAAAGGTACAAACGTCCACTTATCAGATGTGTAAGTCCTGGGGTTGTAATGTATAGGATGGTGACTATAGTTAATAATACTGTATTGTGTACTTGAAAGTTGTTAAGAGAGTGGACTTTAAAAGTTCTTTTCATAAAAACGTCTTTAACTGTGCAGTGATGGAAGTTAACTAGACTTTGTAATAATCCTCTCATAATGCGTACATGTGTCAAATTATTTTGATGTGCTCCTAAAACTAATGCAATGTTATATGTCAATTATTAATATTCTCAATTAAAAATAATAAAAAAGAAAACCCAGAAGCAATTAAGGGAACCTATCCTTAAAGTTTTACTCCTCTAAAACCAGACTCCAACAACATGAGTGGCAAATCTATACATGGACATCACCAGATGGTCAACACTGAAATCAGACTGATTATATTCTTTGCAGCCGAAACTGGAGAAGCTCTATACAGCCAGCAAAAACAAGACCGGGAACTGACTGTGGCTCAGATCATGAACTCCTTACTGCAAAATTCAGACTTAAATTGAAGAAACTAGGGAAAACCACTAGACCACTCAGGTATGACCTAAATCAAATCCCTTATGATTATACAGTGGCAAATAGATGCAAGGGATTAGATCTGATAGACAGATGGACGGAGAACTATGATGGAGGTTCGTGACATTGTACAGAAGGCATTGATGAAAACCATCCCCAAGAAAAAGAAATGCAACAAGGTAAAATGGTTGTCTGAGGAAGCCTTACAAAGAGCTGAGAGAAGAAGAGAAGCGAAAGGCAAAGGAGAAAAGGAAAGATATACCCATCTGAATGCAGGGTTCTGAAGAATAGCAAGGAGGGATAAGAAAATCTTCCTAAGTGATCAATGTGAAGAAATAGAGGAAAACAATAGAATGGGAAATACCAGAGAGCTCTTCAAGAAAATTAGAGATACCAAGGGAATATTTCATGCAAAGATGGGCACAATAAAGGACAGAAATGGCGTGGATCTAACAGAAGCAGAAGATATTAAGAAGAGGTGGCAAGAATACACAGAGGAACTATAGAAAAAAGATCTTAATTATCTAGATAACCACGATGGTGTGGTCACTCACCTGGAGCCAGAACCAGACCCAGGTATGAGATTTTTGTGCCAGTCCAGGTTCAGTTAGAGCAGCTGGGCCACTAGGATATGTACATGTATACGATTTTCACAGGACTTGACAGCACACTTGTGGGCTGCCGTTGAAGCAGGTTCTGTGGGATTTTTGTCTTTGCTGGAGCCAAGCCCCTGGGGGCTGAGGAAGATGTAGAGTGGGGAAGAGCTAGGGCAAGCCGGAACCCTTGCAGAAAGGGGAGCACCAGGGGACAGACTGGAAGCCGTGTAACGCAAAGTATATGTAATAGTTTGCAACTTCTAGCCCCAAATTACTGACCCATCCCTCCCCTAACACCCCTTCCTCTTGGCAACCAGAAGTCTGTTCTATAAGGACATTTATTTATTAATTACATAGATAGTCCAAATTACTGACCCATCCCTCCCCTAACACCCCTTCCTCTTGGCAACCAGAAGTCTGTTCTATAAGGACATTTATTTATTAATTACATAGATAGTTTATATTCCAATGTGGGATGGAGAAGAATGCAATTGTCAGATACCTGGAACCAATATTACTAGAATATGTGTCATAAAGGAGCTGATTAAAAGACTGAATTAACAAATCAGAGATACTTAAATATATAAAGATATATAGCAATTTATATACAGATATAGAAATAAATGGCGATCCTTCCTTCCTTCCTTCTTTCTAATGAGGGAAGAGAGTTGAAAAGAAGAGTAACACCTGAGAGCAATGATGGATGAGAAGAGCATGGAAGAGCAGATTAGGCCCCTCTTGTCTTGACATCCAGTTATAAAGAATCTCAGTTCTAACCCATTAGGTTGGCAGGAAGTTCAGTCTTTTTCTGAAGCTACTTCTCTCATGATTTTCTTAGAACCTCCCATCACGTCTCTTGTCCCCTAATTTTCTTTGAATACCATCGGCTGGTGGATCAGAGGCCCAACATTCCTCCGGGGGCCTGGGGGTCTGTCGCTGTTAAGGCTGGTGGATCAGGGGCCCAACATTCCTCCGGGGACCTGGGGGTCTGTCTCTGTTAAGGCTGGCTGCTGCAGCTGGTGTGACCAGGGATTTGCAGGCCCACAGTGTAGAGGAATTCAGGAGTTGTGTTTTGCCTCAGTTCTGCCCTGATGCAGTAAGGAGGATATGTCACCTTTAGTGGTCCATTCAATCTTCATAGGTGTGTGCAGAGTGTTTGTGTGTGTGTGTGTTTGCACATGCATGCATTTGTTAAGGGGTGCTGTAGTGTGCTCCAAGGCCAGGTGCCCTGAGCCCCATGGTGCTGAGAACATGGATGTGGCTCATGCCTTTGCCACCACGACTGGGTGCCCTACTGGATAACCTGGGGTCGGGGAGCTGGGTTCTCAGACACGCTCAGAGTTCCCAGTGATCTGCTTGTCTCTGTGGCCGTGACTGTCTGGGTGAAGGCTGGGCTCAACAGCAGGCTGGGTGATCCCCTGGCAGTGCCAATAGTCCCTGAGTCTCTCGGCAGCCACTGCTCTTGGCGAATCTGCAGAGTCTGATGACCTAACCAGCCTCGGGAGAATGGGAGACACATTCCTTCTTTCTGCATTATGTTCAACAGCATGTGGCCCAGGTCCCAAGGATCTCAGTTCTTTGGTTTAATCACTGTGCTGGGCTGTGCTTAGTCACTCAGTCACATCTGACTCTTTGCGACCCCATGGATGGTAAGGTAGCCTGCCAGGCTCTTCTGTCCCTGGGGATTCTTCAGGCAAGAATACTGGAGTGGGTTGCCATGCCCTTCTGCAGGGGATCTTCCCAAGCCAAGGGTTGAAGCTAGGTCTCCTGAATTGCAGGTGGAATCTTTACTGACTGAGCCACCAGGGAAGCCCTTAATCACTGCTGTTCTCTACAAATGGTGCATGCTCTAAAAAATTCATGATTTTTAAAAAATATCGAAAGGAGGCTAAAAATCAAACTAAATCCAATTATACCCCAGTCACCTGCATTAATATTTTCTGAACATTAGAATAGATGCATGTCTATGCATCTGGGTGTAGGTACGCACACATACATACACAAAGAATTTCTGAAGAGTAGGAGTACACTACACATAGTGTTTTTAAAAACAAAATTTATTATATATAATATTGATTGAAATCATATGAATGGTAAACTGATGTAAGACTGTTGGAAATGCTAACCTTTAGATAACTTTTCCTACCCCAAGAGATTGTTACAGCTCTGAAAAAATTATTGTGAAATATTTGCATATGCAAGAAGTAGAAATAACAGACACTATGTCTCCACCATCACCAGACTAGAAAGTGAAATGTTGCAGTTTAAAGTCACCTTCTGCTCCTGCAGCTAGGCTCCTGGGCAAAGACAAGTTCTGGAACCAGCTGGTTTGTGGGCCTGGAGCTTATGACCCCTCCAAAGTGCCATTAAACAAAAATCACAGGCCCAAGATGGTGTTGCTTGCACTAAAGTCCATGATACCAAGCCTAGATCTAGTACCAAAGCTGAGTTGCAGACCTTCCCCAGAAATGTAATCTTAATCAACCAGTTTGGAATTTTCTGGTCAGCACCGATGAGATCACTTGTCAGGTGGGTCGTCTTTGCCCTGACCCCACCTCCTGAGGAAGAAGAGGCAACCTGCTTGTTAAACCCTGTGCTCTCCCCTACCCTACAGAAAGAAGGTGTCCTGGCCCCCAAAACCCTTTTTTTCTTTTACTAATGGTTTCCTTGCCCCGCCCCCCCCCCCAACCTCTTTTCTATAAAAGCCTTCCATTTTGTACCACTCTTGGGAGCTGAACATCCTTTAAGTTGCTAGACTGAATGCCGTCCAATTCAGGAATTGTTAGATAAAGCCAATTAGAGCTTCAAAAATGTCCTCACTGTTCTGTTTTTGACGGTGTCCAGGGTGGGTTCCAGTGTCTCCGCCTGCACGCTGATCTCCTTCTTTCCCAGGTAGGAGGCAGGTGACCTAGCAGCTTGCGCTCTGCGTTACCAGGGCATCTCCTGCCCCTTGGAAAAGTCAGCTTTGGTGGCCACCCAGCGACCATCCAGAGTCGCAGCCACATCAGAAGTGCACTTTCAGAGAGCCAGAGCCAAAGGGCAGATTTTACCCCCGACAGGCTCCTCCTTCTCCAGGCCCTTGTTGCTGACTTGAGCTTATTCAGATGTCCTAACGGGTGAACCTCACTATTTCTGGATGTCCTTACCTGTTAGTTTCGAGTTTATGAGTTCCTCAGGCCTATTAAGTTTGCCATCAATTGCTTCATCTCTAAATTTATCATGATCTGACCTTCTGGTGGCGCTGCTCTGGTTTATAGGAACTGCTAAGCGCTATGCTTACTTGCTCAGTTGTGTCCAACTCTTTGCAACCCCGTGGACTGTAGTCTGCAGGCTCCTCCATCCATAGGATTTTCCAGACAAGAGTCCTGGAATGGATTGCCATTTCCTTCTCCAGGGATCTTCCCAACCTAGGAATTGAACCTAGGTCTCCTGCATTGCGAGCAGATTCTTAACTGTCTGAGCCACCAGGGAAGCCCATGAATACTGGAGTGGGTAGCCTATCCCTCCTCCAGGGATCTTCCCAACCCAGGAATCGAACCAGGGTCTCGTGCGTTGCAGGCAGATTCTTTACCAGCTGAGCTACTAGGGAAGCCCAAGAATTGCTAAATATTCAATTACATGTATTTATTCTATTATTTTAGTAGGATTTTGCAGGGAGAAAAGATAAAAATTTGTATTCTATTGGGTATTTTGAATAGCAAGTCTCATTCTATTTTTATAGAATCTGTATCTATCTATAGATATAGCTGGAACAATATAGAATATATACAGCAGTGAGAAGAAAAGCAAGAGTTATTTAAAAAATAGTGGAAGATTTTGAATTTTCATGGGTGCCCCTCAATGTAGTGGGGCTTCCCAGATGGCTCAGCGGTAAATCCCCCTGCTGGGGCAGGAGATGCAGGAGACATGGGATTGATCCCTAGGTCGGGAAGATGCCCTGGAGAAGGAAATGGCAACCCACTCCAGTATTCCTGTCTAGAAACATCCCATGGACAAAGGAGCCTGGTGAGCCACAGTCCATGGGGTTGCAGAGTTGGACACGACTGAGTGACTAAGCATATACTCCATTTAGTAATCATGCTTCCAACCTTGCATCTTAAATACATTTACTAAATTGTTACTAGTAGCTTTATTTTTTCAGGTGACTTATTACCTTTATCTCTTAAAAATTATTATATTGTTTTTTCAGTTTTATTGAGACATAATTGACTAATAAAATTTAAGATATTTAAAGTGCACCATATGATGAGTTGACAGATGCACTGTGAAAGACTTCTTCCCCCAACTGAGTTCATTAACACATTCAGGTGATTTACTAAGGATGTCCCTTGGCATTTGATGACACAGGGCTGGAAAGTGAGTTGCATGCAGGGCTGAAGGGTGGGTTGGGAGGGTGGTCAAATTTGGACTGAGAATTTGCTACACCTGTTTCTTAATCACTCTGAGTTGGTTGAGGTAATCTTAAAGTTGTCTGGGGGACTCTAGGAACTGGATGTCAGTTTCAGACCTTCAGTTCTGGGCTGGATATTTTCTTTGCCTGTCCAGAGCAGGGGAGAGTTCTTCTGCTCTCTTCTTAGTAATGATGAACCTGCCTGAACAAATGGGCTTCCTTGTCCTCCAGCTCCCTCTTGGCTTCAGCTGATGGGTTGAGAGGGAGAAGAGTGAGGTTGGATATTTGCTCTCTTGGATTCCTGCTCCTGTGGGCTGGCCTTGGATGGCTGTGCCCTTTGACAGAAGAGTAAGGCATCTCTTAAGATGACATCCTCTACAGGACTTCTCCCTTCTGGCAGGTAACCACACCTTCCTCTCTTTCCTTGAGTTCCGAGTTTCTAGTCTCAGTGACACTAGTTTGGGGGACTGCACTATGTCCTGTGTTTTCCCTGCAAAATTTTAAATAGTTCTTTTATTTAATATTTGCTGAATTATCC
Source organism: Cervus canadensis (assembly GCF_019320065.1). Taxonomy (NCBI): domain Eukaryota; kingdom Metazoa; phylum Chordata; class Mammalia; order Artiodactyla; family Cervidae; genus Cervus; species Cervus canadensis. The sequence continues at coordinate 12,299,044 of NC_057415.1, read as the reverse complement.
CAATTTGAGCATGTCACCTCTTTCCTATCAGAACCTTGACTGTTTCCCATGTATGAAAAAGTGTTGTTAATTAAGCATGATACTAATGACATAGTTCTAAGAGGATGAAGGAGGATATATGACACATTTTCACATTTTAGCATGTGCAGTATTGATGCTGTACTTGCTTTGATTTTCTTTTTTTCCCCCAAGCCTTGGGATCCTGGACAGGCAAGCAAAACCTCAACTACAGCTGCAGCAGAGACAGATCAGCATTGAATTTTCCAATTTGGGGTTGCAATTCCTTCCCTTCATTACTCTTCAATCATATGTAATGTATAATTCATGTAAAGGTACTTCTAGGACACTTAAAAAGCCCCCTTTCCTCCCATGCTGCCTGGCTTACTGAGAGTCAAGGAAACCTCTCAGGGATTCCTGGTGTTCAGGGATTCCTGGTGTTCAGTGATTTGGGCTAAATTTCAGCTGCACTTATATTGGCAGGCGAGTCTGAGAGATGCTCAGATCAGCAGGAATTTAGCTTAAGGGAGTGACTTACCTTTACCTGGTAGATAAACAACTCTTACAGAGTTGTACAAACTGGATTCCACTGGCAGATCATGGGCTCCTTAGGGCAAGGATTTTAGTTGATTCACTCTGTACTCTTAATCTCACAAGTATCTGGCAAGAGGTGCCCAATCAGTGCTTGTTGAATGAGCAGGGTGGAATCAGGGCTCCAGGGACCTCGGGAAACCATCTCTTCATCCTCCTGCCTCCTGTGAGCTGACAACAAAGCACAAAAGCTCTCCAGTGTGAGTGAGAGCCTTCTAAAGCTTATTTATCTACACATGTAAAATCTTTTCTCTAAATGAATGCTACATAATTGCAGTTTAAGCTAATTTTATTGGACACAAACAAAAATGAATGACAAGACACTTATAATAGCTCTTTTTATATCTGAAGGCTTTCAGACCTTCTCTGGCTTCTTTCTTTTCTTTGTGGACTTAATTATCCCAATTTCTTAAAAAATTTCTCAGAACTTATACAGTAGAGTATGATGAAATTGGCTAAAGACATCTGAATTTATATCCCACCTATTTAGGGACAATGTGTCTTGGGATTATTCTGCTTTACAACAGTTCAACACGTTCAAGAATCAAAATGGCTCATGAGCTAGTCATTGAAACTGGGTTGCCTCCTTGTAGCCACCTAATTTTCCTTTAGTAGGGCAGATAGATAGCAGGAAAGGATTCGTCGAAGGTAAATAATTTTTTTTTTTTTCTTGGCTGTGCTGGATCTTTGATGCTTTGCTTGGGCTTTCTCTAGTTGAGAGGAGTCTACTCGTTGTTGCAGTGCTGACTTACTGCGGTGGCTTCTCTTGTTCCAAAGCACGGGCTCTAGGGGGCGCTGGCGTCAATAGTTGTGGGGCATGGGCTTAGTTAAAAAAACAGGGAAAAAAAATAAGTCTTCCTTTTAGATGAACAGAACTGAATCACGGGCTCTGAGCAGTCATCAGCAAAACTAGCCTAGATGCCTAAAAGAACTGATGAAGAAAGCACAGCTTGATTTTCTGGCCCCCTTTTGAGTGGTGGGCTTGGAATCAACCTGAGTGGGTGTGGCAGGTACTTACCTCCAAGTCTGGGTGGGTGTTCATGGTCCTAACGGAAGAGCCAGATAGCCTCAGGGAAGTCGGTAGGCCTCAGGATCCATTCACCCAATGCACAGGCCTTAATTAAAAGACAGACTGAATTATGGCCTACATCTGGATTGGGTTGGAAATAATTTTGTTTTATAAACAAAAGACTCTGGATTTACATCTTAGTTTGGATAGAGACTGGGATAGAAGAAGCCTAAAGGTCTAGGTGTCTGCTGAAACCATGGCTTTCACACTGTAAAAGTGGGGAGTGATTTTTTTGGAGGGGACAGACACCCTTAGAGGGCTTCCCTGGTGGCTCAGATGGTAAAGAATCTGCCGGTAATGCAGGAGACTCAGGTTTGATCCCTGGGTTGGGAAGATCCCCTGGAGAAAAGAATGGCAACCGAGTCCTGTATTCTTGCCTGGAGAATTCCATGGACAGAAGAGCCTGGTGGGCTACAGTCTGTGGAGTCACAAAGAGTAGGAAATGACTGAGCAACTAACACTCAGGCACTCTTAGATAGGAGGGCCAGGGAGAAAGAGAAGGAGAGAAAGGAAGACGGGAAAGAGAAGAGCTGATAAATTAAGATCAGGGTCCAAGGGTGTAGGGCAGTCAACAGATTTTTAGCAATGATGACGCTCAAAGTGTGAGTATAGGTTGTACCACACCTCTAAGGAGAGCGATTCACTTTTCAGGTATGAATATTTGAGCTTGAGTATGTATTATCACAGTTATCCACCAGATGTCAGTAGAGCGTCTCATTCTAACAATATAGGATGGTAAAGGCAATTTTCCAACAGACAAAAGTGTCTCGAGGAAGGGTGCTTTAAAAAGATTTGCACAAAAGAATAGTATGTGCTAGCAGAGCCCCGAGTCTCGGCTTCTTCACTTACTATTTAAATATCTTCTTTTTACACCCTCCCAAAAGAGAAAGAAAAGAAAAAAGAACGAAAATACTCCCAAGTTTTCTACCCACCATGAAGCCGTCACATCCATAACCTGTAAAACAACCTAACCAAATGAAGCACACCTTTTATTGTATTCAAGTGCATTTGATCCTTTTAAGAGCTTCTCCTATGGTCCATAATACATCAGGGTTCACTTTGGATATTTATAGTATGTATTCTATAATTATCTATGTTCATGTCTGCTTCTCCTTGAAAATTGTAAACCTTTTTAAAATCAATAATTTATATATTTATTTGTTACAAATATACATATTTTAAAGTTAAATATTACTATTGATCATATAATAAAAACCAGCAGCCACCTACCCAACCCCACTCTAGTTCTACTAGGACTACTCCTTGGACGTACCATTTTACCTCCTTTTCCTGTTCCTTTGACTCTCTACCTCTGTATATCTAAATTATTTGCTTCAATGTCTGTTTCTTGATTAATCAGATTTTTCATTGTTTAAACCACTTCCTATTACAGTGGTTGAATGTATGTCAGGCTAAGTGATGCTAACTGCTATAATACCCTCTCCACCATGCTATCTTAAAACAATATAGGTTTCTTTCCTAGGCAGGTCATTAAAGGAGCTGAGAGGATGTTCTCCACACCTTCAGGAACCCAGGCTCCTTTTATCTTTTGAGGCCACTGTCTTCAACATGTTCCCCTGCAACAGGGAGAGAGAACAAAGGCTTAAACATGAGGGCTATGGAGCAGTCAGGAAGGACTGTGTTCTTCCCTGTGTTGGAGAAGAACGGGGAAGAGAGCGTATCAAGTTGGAGGGTGATAATTTGTGTCAAGTAAGGAAGAGAGGACTGACTATTGGAATTAGCGAGCCAGGTGTCATTGGTATCCATGTTAAGACTGTGGGATGAAAATGTGAGTGGAATGAGTCTAAAAAGGAAGAGGAGTTGGAATAAATGCAATAGCATTATAAGATGATTTTGGGCCCTTTTGTTTGGAGAAATAGGGAGGGAGCTGAAGGATGAAGGAGAATTCAAGTAGTCTTACATGTTGATGAAGATGACCCAGTAGAGATGATAGATGATGGAGTAGCATGGAGGAGAATTTTGGAGTGGTTCTCTGAGCTAGCTTACAGCACGGGAGCTTTACTGTTGGAAAGCGGCCTTTGGTACCCATGCTCAGCTCACTTCAGCCATAGGAAGGAAGAGCAGATGCTGCGGGCAGGTGAAGCCGGAGATGTGGTGACAGGAGTTTGGGAGAGTTTTTCCTGGGACATGAAGGGAGATCATTAGCTGAGAGTGAGGATGGGGGAAACCTGAGAGGATGGATTTAAGCTTTATTTCTTCTTTCTGAAAAATTCTTTTTCAGTCATTTTAGAGCAATCTGGGGAGGGAACACAGGTGTTCAACCTGCTGTATTTAATAGGAAGTCCAATTATAAACTACTTAAAATTCCAATCCTATTCCTTTGCATCTGCCAGGAATCTGAACCAGTAAACTCTCAATAAATATTTGTGTAGCTGAAGTGAATTTTCTTCGTGGTCACAGCCAGCTTTTCCATTAAAAAAAAAAGTTTCTTCCATATCACCTTCACAAACTTGAGAAAACTAAAGATAAATGTGTTAGTGACAGCTTTTCCACCCTTTCTTGCTGGGTGTTTTTGAGGTTGGGTTGTCCATGGGCATGTGTGCTGTTTGATAGACATCTTTGCAGAACATGGAGGGTCTGAAGCGACCTGGTAGAAGTTTGGGAACCTTGTTAGTTGCAGGTTGTTTCAGGACATGTCCAGCCACATTCTGTCTGAGGGTCAGAGGCAGGCCTCTGCCTCCTGCAGAGTACAAAAGTGATGTGCTTCCAGCATGGGATGCCAGGTGTGGGCACTCATGATATGATCTGGAGGAAGCAGACTGAAGAGTCACTCACCTTATGGCTTTTGAATTGAGAATTAAAGCATTTATAGGACAGCAAATTCAAGGGTGAGGGAGCTGGTTATTGCCATGAGAGAGGACAAATTTTTACTCTGTGAGCTTTTGATATTTACTTAAGGACAAGAAGAACCTACATTCATGGAACCTTATTTAATCTTAGTGACTTCAGTTTGAGTATTATTATCCCTATTTTACAAATAAAGACACTGAGGCACAGGAAAGCTCAGTGATTTGCTGAAGTCAGACAGTTCTGTCAGAGGCAGGTTTTAAACTAAGGAGCCTTGGCTCTGGAGCGCGGGTTCCTCCTAACCTCTGTGCTAACTTTCAGAGCCTCTGTTTTCCTATCTTTCAAATGGGAATATGAGCATGTACCTTGCAGAGTCATGCTGAAAATTAAAAGAGATAATATTTATAAAGTATTTGGTATATCATAGGAGCTCAGCAAGAGTTTTTTTTTCCTACTTTAAGTTATTTTTCTTTTTTTTAAACAAGAAATACAAAGATATTATCCTTTTCCATCAGAGGGCAGACAGACTGAAAATCACAATCACAGGAAACTAACCAAACTGATCACATGGACCACAGCCTTGTCTAACTCAATGAAACTATGAGCCATGCCGGGTGGGGCCACCCAAGACGGACAGGTCATGGTGGAGAGTTCTGACAAAACGTGGTCCACTGGAGAAGGGAATGGCAAACCACTCCAGTATTCTTGCCTTGAGAACCCCATGAACAGTATGAAAAGGCAAAAAGATAGGACGCTGAAAGATGAACTCCCCAGGTTGAAAGGTGCCCAATACGCTACTGGAGAAGAGTGGAGAAATAACTCCAGAAAGAATGAAGAGGTGGAACCAAAGCAAAAACAACACCCAGTTGTGGATGGGACTGGTGATGGAAGTAAAGTCTGATGCTATAAAGAGCAATATTGCATAGGAGGAACCTGGAATGTAAGGTCCTTGAATCAAGGCAAATTGGAAGTGGTCAAACAGGAGATGGCAAGAGTGAACATCGACACTGTAGGAATCACCAAACTAAAATGGACTGGAATGGGTGAGTTTAACTCGGATGACCATTATATCTACTACTGTGGGCAAGAATCCCTTAGAAGAAATGGAGTAGCCATCATAGTCAACAAAAGAGTCTGAAATGCAGTAGTTGGATGCAATCTCAAAAATGACAGAATGATCTCTGTTCATTTCCAAGGCAAACCATTCAATATCACAGTAATCCAAGTCTATGCCCCGACCAGTAATGCTAAAGAAGCTGAAGTTGAATGACTCTATGAAGACCTACAAGACCTTCTAGAACTAACACCCAAAAAAGATGTCCTTTTCATTGTAGGGGATTAGAATGTGAAAGTAGGAAGTCAAGAGATACCTGGAGTAACAGGCTAATTTGGCTTTGGAGTACAGAATGAAGCAGGGCAAAGCGTAGTAGAGTTTTGCCAAGAGAATGCACTGGTCATAGGAAACACCCTCTTCCAACAACACAAGAGAAGACTCTACACATGGAACATCACCAGATGGTCAACACCAAAATCAGATTGATTATATTCTTTGCAGCCAAAGACAGAGAAGCTCTATATAGTCAGAAAAACAAGACCGGGAACTGACTGTGGCTCAGATCATGAACTCCTTATTGCCAAATTCAGACTTAAATTGAAGAAAGTAGGGAAAACCTCTAGACCATTCATGTATGACCTAAATCAAATCCCTTATGATTATACAATGGAAGTCAGAAAGAGATTCAAGTGATTAGATCTGATAGAGTGCCTGAAGAGCTAGGGATGGAGGTTCATATCATAATACAGGAGGCAAGGATTAAGACCATCCCCAAGAAAAAAAAATGCAAAAAAGCAAAATGATTGTCTGAGGAGGTCTTACCAATAGCTATGAAAAAAAGGGAAGCAAAAGACAAAGGAGAAAAGGAAAGATATACCCATTTGAATGCAGTTTCAAAGAACAACAAGGAGAGATAACAAAGCCTTCCTCAGTGATCAGTGCAAAGAAACAGAGGAAAATAGAATAGGAAAGACTAGAGATCACTTCAAGAAAATTAGAGACACCAAGGGAGCATTTCATGCAAAGATGGGCACAATAAAGGACAGAAATGATATGGACCTAACAGAAGCAGAAGATATTAAGAAGAGGTGGCAAGAATAAATAGAAGAAGTATACAAAAAAGATCTTCATGACCTAGATAATCACAATGGTGTGATCACACACCTAGAGCCAGACATCCTGGAATGTGAAGTCAAGTGGGCCTTAGGAAGCATCACTATGAACAAAGCTAGTGGAAATGATGGAATTCCAGTTGAGCTATTTTAAATCCTAAAAGATGATGCTGTGAAAGTGCTGCACTCAATATGCCAGCAAATTTGGAAATCTCAGCAGTGGCCACAGGACTGGAAAAGGTCAATTTTCATTCCAATCCCAAAGAAAGGCAATGCCAAAGAATGCTTAAACTACTGCACAATTGCACTCATCTCACATGCTAGCAAAGTAATGCTCAAAATTCTCCAAGCAAGGCTTCAGCAATACATGAACTGTGAACTTCCAGATGTTAAAGCTGTATTTAGAAAAGGCAGAGGAACCAGAGATCAAATTGCCAACATCTGTTGTATCATCAAAAACGCAAGAGAGTTCCAGAAAAACATCTACTTCTGCTTTATTGACTATGCCAAAGCCTTTGCTGTGTGGATCATAATAAACTGTGGAAAATTCTTAAAGAGGTGGGAATACCAGACCACATGACTTGTCTCCTGAGAAATCTGTATGCAGGTCAGGAAGCAACAGTTAGAACTGGACATGGAACAATAGACTGGTTCCAAATATGGAAAGGAGTACATCATCAAGACTGTATATTGTCACCCTGCTTATTTAACTTATATGCAGAATACATCATGAGAAACACTGGGCTGGATGATGCACAAGCTGGAATCAAGATTGCCTGGAGAAATATCAATAACCTCAGATATGCAGATGACAGCACTGATATGGTAGAAAACAAAGCACTAAAGAGCCTCTTCAGAGAGTGAAAGAGTTGGCTTAAAACTCAACATTTAGAAAACGGAGATCATGGCATCTGGTTCCATCACTTCATGGCAAATAGATTGGGAAACAGTGGAAAACAGTGACAGGCTTTATTTTTTGGGGCTCCCAAATCACTGCAGATGGTGACTGCAGCCACGAAATTAAAGACAGTTGCTCCTTGGAAGAAAAGTTATGACCAATCTAGACAGCATATTAAAAAGCAGAGACATTACTTTCCCAACAAATGTCTGTCTAGTCAAGGCTATGGTTTTTCCAGTGGTCATGTACAGATGTGAGAGTTGGACTATAAAGAAAACTGAGCACCGAAGAATTGATGCTTTTGAACTGTGGTTTTAGAGAAGACTTGAAAGTCCTTTGGACTGCAGGGAGATCAAACCAGTCAATCCTAAAGGAAATCAACCCTGAATATTCATTGGAAGGACTGATGCTTAAGCTGAGACTCCAATATTTTGACCACATGATTCGAAGAACTGACTGATTTGAAAAGACACTGATGCTGGGAAAGACTGAAGGCGGGAGGAGAAGGGGATGTTAGAGGATGAGATGGTTGAATGCCACCTCTGACTCAATGGACATTAGTTTGAGTAAACTCGGGAGTTGGTAATGAACAGGGAGGCCTGGTGTGCTGCGGTCCATGGGGTTGCAAAGAGTCAGACACGGCTGAGTGACTGAACTGAACTGAACTAATATTACTTGAGTCACTCGCTAAGAAATACATGGAGAAGCCCATTGATCTGCATGGCAGTTGTTCTTATAGTTCTTTCCATTGTACAGTTTCAAGAATTGGTTTTTGGAGCATAAAGTGCAATTGCAATTTATCTTATATATTTTATTATTCCAATAAAATCTCACAATTCAATGCTTTTTAAAGGAAAGAAAAACTAAATTCAATGCTTTTTAAGGAAAGAAAAACTAATACTATTCAGAATAAAGTTCTCCCACATTTCTTTCTCAGTTTTCATAAAGCATTTATTTTTCTACTATTACTACAAGTCCGTCATTTTTCATTAATAATCTGGAGAATTGACAGGACTAGAACCATTTTCAGCTGAAAGCCATAAAACAAGATCATGAAATAAGGAGTATATATTGTAGATGAAGACTTGTTGCTTTCTTCTTTGCTCAGCTATCTTATTATTAATAGTGACGTCGGTGAGAGACCAGTTGCCAGGTAAAGACCTGGCATGTAGGTCAGATGTAGATGTAGATCAGAATGGATGTAGATCAGAGGACTGGGCACCTATTCCAGCCCTGCCTCTTAATGGTTGTGAATACTTGGTAGGTCACCCAACTTTCTCATGGTCAATTTCCTTACTTGGAATTAGGGATACAGTTTCCCTAAGAATAGGCCCAGAAATACTAGTCCCATGAGATATCAGCAGGTGGTAAAGAAGAAAGAGGCTTCATGGTCAATACATTTGGGAAATCCCACATTAGGCGATTCTAGATTAGAATTATCTTTACCATGAGTTATCTTTGCCAGAGTTATCTTTACCATGGGCCTTCTCAGAGCCTTCACTATGATAATAACACTGCCAATTTCTAAGAAAAGGATGTAGTGGTTTCTAAACTTAATTCATCACAAAATTACTTCCCTTTGTCTCAGATCTGAGATGCTTACATTGAGAAAAATTTGTGACTATAGAAGGCATGAGCAGACACAAGTAAAGGCCCCCCAGATTATTGTAGGGTAGGGCTTCCCTGGTGGCTCAGTGGTAAAGAATCCACCCATCAATGCAGGAAACAAGAGTTTGATTCCTGAGTGAAGAAGATCCCTTGGAGAAGGAAATGGCTACCCACTCCAATATTCTTGCCTGGGAAATCCCATGGACAGAGAAGCCTGGTGGCCTGGAGTCCTTAGGGTCGCAAAAGGGTCAGACATAACATAGTGACTAAACAATGACAACAACAAAAGCTATTAGGAAGATGATGCATTGTGCTTTGCATTGCTCTTGAGAGATCAGGAGTCGGTCAGGTAAAGGAATGGTTTGTTATGTATCAAAATATTGCCCAGCTTGGGACTTCCCTGGTGGTCCAGTGGTTAAGAATCTCCCTGTTAATGCAGGGGGCATGGGTTTGATCCCTGGTCTGGGAAGATCCCACATGCCACAGGGCAGCTAAACTTGTGTGTCACAGCTACGGGGCTGGTGTGCTGCAGTTATTGAAGCTCGCCCACCTAGAGCCCAAGTTCTGCAACAATAGAAGCCACCGCAGTGAGGAGTCTGCACTTGGCAACCAGAGAAAGTCCTCATGCAGCAAGGAAGGCCCAGCTCAGCCAAAAAAAAAAAAAAAATAAATAATGTTGGCCAGCTTGATCATCCAGTGGTGGTAGACTAGTGATATGATCTGTCCTGATAGCTCAGTTGGTAAAGAATCTGCCTGCAATGCAGGAGACCCTGGTTCGATTCCTGGGTTGGGAAGGTCCCCTGGAGAAGGGAAAGGCTACCCATTTCAGTATTCAAGCCTGGAGAATTCCATGGACTACAGTCCATGGGGTTGCAAAGAGTCGGACATGACCGAGTGATTTTCACTTTCACTTTCTGCTCTCTAGTAAGATTGTCAAGAAAATCGTAAGGTGACAAACACACTACTGGCCAGGACCATTTTTCATTACTGCTTTCTCTCATCTCCTTCTTAGTAAGGGAAGTTCTGAGTTAAAATGTGAATGAAAAGTAAAATCACAGACATTAATTTGCTGAATTCTGAACTAAATCAATGTACAAGAAGATCCATTTTGGGTATAAAGCAAGGATTTCAAAATTCAGTCCTTTACAAATTATATTTTTTGTGTATATTTCTCTTCACATATAATTATGATAATATAATATTAATCTATAAAAGTAAATATTTATTGTGCAACCAAAAGAATTTTAAAGCTCCTGTCTGACTTTTTAAACTTTGTTCATTTCCATGAAATTTTATAACTTCAAAGGTTTTTAATAGAAGAGTGTTGCATATAAAAGGTTTAATGTCTTGAATCACACTCTGAATTTGGATATGGATTGTTTTAATACACTTTTGCCCTTAAGTCTGTATGTTTCAAAGCTTGGACACTAAAAACACATTATTTTCATTGTTGTTGTTTAGTCACTAAATTATAACTGACTCTTTGCAACCCCCTCGACTGCAGAACCTCAGGCTTCCCTGTCCTTCACTGTCTCCTGGAGTTTGTCAAAGTCATATTCATTGAGTCAATGATGCTATCCAACCATCTCATCCTCTGTCATCCCCTTCTCCTCCTGTCCTGAATCTTCCCAGCATCAGAGTCTTTTCCAATGAGCTGGCTCTTCACATCAGGTGGCCAAATTATTTGAGAACTCCATTAACAGTATGAAAAGGCAAACACACATTATTATATGACTAATATGATTATTTTTATCTCTCCCCCCTCACTTATACATTAATCCTTGTGTCTCTTGACAACTACATTCCTCTGCCTGCCTCCATTAGTATTTCTACTTTATTTTGGGCATGGTAACTAGAGGAGCAGGTATAATGGAACCTGCATTTAAATGAACCTAATGAACTGTGGTGTTGGAGAAGACTCTTGAGAGTCCCGTGGACTGCAAGGAGATCCAACCAGTCTATCCTAAAGGAGATCAGTCCTGGGTGTTCATTGGAAGGACTGATGCTGAAGCTGAAACTCCAATACTTTGGCTACCTCATGCGAAGAGTTGACTCGTTGGAAAAGACCCTGATGCTGGGAGGGATTGGGGGCAGGAGGAGAAGGGGACGACAGAGGATGAGATGGCTGGATGGCATCACCGACTCGATGGACTTAAGTTTGGGTAAACTCCGGGAGTTGGTGACGGACAGGGAGGCCTGGCGTGCTGCGATTCATGGGGTCGCAAAGAGTTGGACACGACTGAGCGACTGAACTGAACTGAACTGAACTGAATAGGCGCTAAGTAACAGGCCATCCTTCAATAATGGAGTACAAGAGTTGAGAAGAGGGCCTGGGGCACTTTCTGTGCTTCTTTCTAGAATAAAAATTTTGTTTTGATGTGGCTGTTTGTTCTCCAGAAAAGTACTTATGACTGTAGTGATTTAAAAAAATTACTTTCTAAAATTTGTGTTAGTTGCCCAGTCGTATCTGACTTGTTGTGACCCCATGGACTGTAGCCTGCCAGGTTCCTCCGTCCATGAGATTTTCTAGGCAGGAATACTGGAGTAGGCTCTGAAATTTACAGAACATATAATGCTCATTTTAGAGAATTTGGAAAATACAGAAAATACAAGAAGGTACAAAAAAGATAATTAAAAATTATAATCTGAGTTAAGAATAACCACTATAAACATTTGCACATATTTCTTTCTTTTCATTTGCATATATATGTCATATATATATTTTGTGCTTGTGTAAAATATGGTTTATATTGCATTGAGAGTTTTGTAGTAGTTTTTCATGTGGCAGTGTTGATAAGCATCTCCTATATCATCACAGTTTTTTTTTTTCAAAATCCTTATCCATGTTCGTGACTAAGCTCCTCACATGAATGTACAGTAGTTTATCTAACTATCCCCATGTTATTGGAAGTATTTGATATTTTGCAACCACTATGATGAAAAACCTTGTAAATAAATATCTGTCTACATCTCAAATCAGTTTTTAGACTAAATACTCAAATGAAAATACTGAATAGAAGACATGAAATATGATGAGCGTTCTCAACTTGTGCATATCCTTAGTTATTTCTGTACACAAATTCTGTGAAGTGGATTTGCTATTCAAAGAATATGCAGGTTTTGTTTAACTATGTGTATTTTTAAAATGGGACTAGGTCTTTCTGTCTTTTTCTTCTCACTGTGAAAGAAATACATGCTCACCGTAAAAAATATTCAGACACAAAAAATCATGAAGAAGAAAGCAAAAGTTACCTGTCTTTCCACAATTCTTGTTGACATATGGATTCTGGGCTGACATATAGAAATATGTGTATCAATGTAAGAAGTCAATGTAGACCTCCGTCATTTCAAAAATGGGATCCATACTATGCAAACTCTGTTATATACTGATATTTTAAGAAAACTTACATTAAAGCATGGCACATTCAGAAAAATATGCACAAAGCATGAAGTTTATAGCTGGATAAGTATTCACAAATAAACACTCAGATTAAGAAAAAGAAAAAATGTAAAATAGTTCACCAGGTTGTGTGTTATCCTCAGCCAGGTGCCATGCTAACTCTGCATCATTCTAATTTTACTTTATGTGCTCCTGAAAGGAACATTTAAAATGGGTCAGGAATACATTTTCATGTTAACAAAGAAGCAATTCAATGTATTTCATTGACTGCAAGACATCATTGATTGTTAGCATCCTTTTGTTTTAGGTACTGAAGAGAAAGAAAGAAAGAGAGAGAAAAACAGAGGGAGAGAGAGGAAGAGGGAGGAAGGAAAGGAAGAAAGAAGGAAGAAGAGGGAGACAGAAAAAGAAAGCAAGCAAGCAATAGCTGCCAACTAAACCACAGCACAACAATTTGTTGATGGAACAGTCCTGTGTCATAAGCAGTTTCTTTTTTAAAAAGTTGACATAAAATTGACATTTAACACTATATTAGTTTTGGGTGTACAACATGATGATTCAGTATTTATAAATTGCAAAATGTTCATCATAATAAGTCTAGCTAACCTCCATCACCAGACATAACACATTTTTTTTTTCTTGTGATGAGAACTATAAAATCTACCCTCTCAGCAACTTACAAGTGTACATATACAGTATTATAAGCTCTAGTCACCATGCTGTACATTACATCCCAGCATCTTATGACTGGAAGCTTGTACCTTTGGACTCCTTCACCCACTTCACCCATTTTGCCCAGCCCCATCCCTTGCCTCTGGCAACCATCAATTTGTTCTCTGAATCCATGAGTCTGTATTTTGTTTATTTTAGATTCCCCTATAAATGAGATAATGCAATATTTGTCTTTCTCTGTGTAATATAACCAGATTCTTGATGCTTTTGAAATCTGTGCTGAAGTTTGCCCATTTCTCCACCCTTTAAGCTGCATTGTATTGTGTGTGAAGGTAATCTCTTTGCATTTTCCTGTTTTTTGCCACTTTGGGTATCTTCTCTCTTGGGTTCCTTCAAGCACTGGTTGTTTCTTCCCCAGAAAATGTGAAACTGAGGTCATTCTTCTAATGGGATTATTTGCTTTAGTAATATTACATTTCTGCTCTGCTTTTTATGTTTCCACATCTTTCTGTACACACTGAATAATTTTGTTTCAATGCTGAGTTATGGTAAAATCTTTTGAAAGGCATTTTATAATATAATAATTAAACTCAGCGTATGTAAATGTCTGACCAAGAGGGCCAAGATCAGGGGCATTTTCCTTAGACAATTATTCTACCAAAGAACAGCATGGGTATAGAAGATCAGCAATGAAATGTTTGAGATGTACTAAGAGCATGATTATAATTGTGAATTGCATTTAATTACACTTCATGTTAAAAGATATAACCCTCCTCATCTACAGCCCATGGAATGGAAAGTTGGAGCACAAGATTCAAAGACTTCCTTAATTCGATATTTTTTGAATTCCAGGTTGTGCAGAAAAAGAACAATTGTACCCGATTTTACCTCTTAAGAGAAAGCATTTAGGGACTTCCCTGGTTGTCCAGTGGCTAAGACTCCTCATTTACAATGCAGACGGCATGTTCGATCTCTGGTCAGGGAACTAAATCCCACATGCTGTAACTAAGAGTACACATGTCACAACTAAAGATCCCATGTGCTGCAACTAAGACCTGGTGGAGCCAAATAAATAAATAACTATTTAAAAAAGAAAGAAAAAAACAGTTACATTCATCTAAATTCATAAAAACATCCTTAATTATTTTTAGATCATCTAAAAACATGCCTTTATGAGACAGTTGAATAGTAAGAGAAGAATGGAGACCATGGAAAAAATTCAGGAGAGGATGTTCATCACATCAGATGTGGCTTCTTTTGCTTCTGTTTCTTCAGAGGCTGGACTTTCTTTTGTTTTCTGCAGTTATATCTTCTTTACTGTCTTCCTGACCCATTTCAGCCTCTTCCTTTTGCTCCTCTTTCACTGTTTTTGGTTTTCACTCTGAAGATTGGCTCTTTCCTGTTGTCTTGTCGTAGCTTAGTTTCAACATTTGCAGCTACAGTTTGGTGGATCATTTTGCTTACTTTTCTGGCTTTCTTTGCTGGCCCTTGGGCTGGATTAATCTTGCTCTTGGGCCCCTCGGTGGTGTCTGTGATGTTGAGGGCTGCTGCTAGTCCTGTTACTGGTTTGCTGGAAGCTGTATCATCGTTTTTCATGGTTGCACAACGGTCCGTCGCATGGGAATGCCATACTTTATTTGCCAATCCTGAAAATGATGGAAATTCAAGTCTTCTCTAATTTTTCACTGTTCATAAAAGTCAAGGCAAAATTCTTCTGGTCAGATAATTATACTTTTGTGTAACTATTTGTTTGGACTACATTGGTCCTGAAAGACCATTGGTCCTGAAACAAGGACCAAAAACCCAAACGCCCTTGCTCATTTTATGGATCTTATGTATATTAAAAAAGTTACTCAGATTGATACCCATGATGGCATCTGAGAATGTATAATTCCTGCATCCTCAAAAATACATTCTTGAATAATACTTCATATTTTATTGATCTTATTTTATTGGTTACAAACATTTCTTCCAATATATGTTTTGTCTGATTTGTATCTTGTAGATTTATTTTGGGATGTCAGTTACCTTTTCAATTTTTAAATTTTTTCATAGCCTTTTTTTTTGCCATACAGAAATTCTAAAATTTTTTTTTTTTTTTTTAGAAATTCTAAATTTTTATGAGTTCATTCTATTAGTATTCTCCTACATAATTTTTGTATTTTGTCCTATTCTTCTGATGACTTATTTTCTACTCAATAATGTAAGTACTTTATTATTCTATTTATTTTTATTAATTCAAATTTAAAAATCTAATTGTGAATTTGATGAGACTTTCATTCCATTACGTGTTAATTTGGGGATAATTGCCATATTTACAATATAAAGCTTCTATCTAATCTGGACTACAGTGTATTTCTCCACTTTTTGTACCTTTTAGGTACCTCAATATAGGTTTGTAATTCTTTTTACAAATCCCGCACATTTTATTTTGACTTTACACATAGTTATTTTCTCCTGGTTGTTGTGTGAAAGGAAACATTTCCCTTAATATTTCTAATGAATTAATGCTGATATTAATTAAATAATGGTGTTAGAAAAATTATAAATGAGGTGAAGAGTATTCTAGCATCTCAGCAGTTGATGTTAACTTTTATTTGTATGAAGGACTTGGTTTTACTGCAAAAAAACTGAATAATTCTGAGGGATAGAAGCTATCATGTGGCTGACGTTTAGGTCTCATGAAAATGAAAATAAGCTTTTAAAAGAAGAAAAAGAGTAGATGAGGAATAAAAGGAAAGTTCTCAAATATGGACTTTGGAGAGCACCCAATTGATCCCATTGATCCCCAATCATTGGCTTGGATTCAGGTGGAAGAAGCCAGAACTGGGCCTCTTAATCCAGTGTCCAAGGGCTGGGGTCCTGACTGCCCACAGGGGTATGTTGGCAAAAGCCATTTAAGAAAGAATTGCCTGATGGAAATAATGTGTGCTATGTACTGTTAGGGAGAAGGCAATGGCAACCCACTCCAACACTCTTGCCTGGAAAATCCCGTGGATGGAGGAGCCTGGTGGGCTGCAGTCCATGGGGTTGCTAAGAGTTGGACCGGACTGAGCGACTTCACTTTCACTTTTCACCTTCATGCATTGGAGAAGGAAATGGCAACCCACTCCAGCGTTCTTGCCTGGAGAATCCCAGGGACAGGGAAGCCTGGTGGGCTGCCATCTGTGGGGTCGCAGGGAGTCGGCCACGACTGAAGTGACTTAGCAGCAGCAGCAGCATGTGCTCTTAGCTTTTCAATTTGGCTGCATGGTTAGCAAATTTTAGTTTCTTAGTTAATAAAATTTATTTTTAGAAATGTCTTGGGGTCACAGAAAAATTGAGTGCAAAGTACAGAGCATTATGGTATACCCCATCCCTTGACCACTCCCACTTTCAACATCTTGGCAAATTCTAGTTTTTTTTTTTTCCTAATAATACTTTAGTATTATTATAATCTACTAAATATACTAAATATATATAAATTATATAAATTTATATATAAATTATATAAATATAATATACTAAATATACTAAATACTAAATATACTAAATCCTTAGTACTAGAGGATTATTTATTGGGAAGGGGAATTTGTAGCAGGTTTGAATTTTGTATCAAACTTGGCATGAAACAAAAGCAGAATCTACATATGGGTATAATTAGATATCAAGGTTTTATTTATAATGGTGTTAGATTAAATAGGCATTTGATGTACATGAATTCAAATGTCTGATCTGACAGGAAAAAATAAGAGGAAGAGAGAAAAGCAAAGAGATAATGATGTGAATGTTAGAAAATTCCATCCCCTGTTCAATAATAATAAATTTATATCTGAGAGTGAGCATGACAAGGGGGATATTGGATAAAATGTCTTTGCTGGACACACTAACAAGTGATATATATATGTCTCCTTTCTGTTGAAAATTTTCAATGGTAATTTTACAATACTAGATTAGTCTTTCGTTATCTAGGTGAAAAATTATTTGCAAATCATATCATCTCCAAATAGGAAGTCTTCTTCTTTCTAATTTATGTCTCTTTTAGAATATTTGTACCTCACTTTCTCTTTCTTAACATATAGATTGGAAATTCTAGTTTGAATAATGGATGTGAAAGCAAGTATTCTATTCTTGTTCATAACTTAGTTACTACAGATATTTTTCATCATGTTAAGAATCGTTTTTTCTAGTGTTGATTCACAAAGTTTTTTTTCTTTTTTTAACAAAAATAGATTCTCTAGGCCAGAATCCTAGAGAGGGTAGCCTTTCCCTTCACGAGGGGACCTTTCCAACTCGGGGATCAAACCCAGGTCTCCCACAAAACAAGCAGATTCTTTACCAGCTGAGCCACAAGGGAAGCCCCCAAATACTGGAGCGGGTAGCTTCTCTCTTCTCCAGGGGATCTTCCCAACTCAGGAATCGAACTGGGCTCTCCTGCATTGCAGGCAGATTCTTCATCAACTGAGCTATCAGGGGAGCCCTTCTAAATGTTATCAAGTATCTTTTCAGTACTGATTGAGGTGATCTTATACTTCTATGCTTTGACTAATTTTATAAATTATATGTTTTTTTCTTTGATATTTCATCATGCTTACATTCCTAAAGTCAACTTGGCAACGGTATATTATTACTATGGACTTTAAGGTTTGAATTATTTATATTTTTCACATCTATATTCCCAAGTGAGATTTGTCTGTGTTTTCCTTCTTTGTCAGATTTTGGATTAACTGTCTTTTATTTCATCTTTTCTGCCTCATTTTATCTGATTTGATATCTAAAAAGTTCCTTTTGATTCTATTATTATTTTTAATTTTCATAAAGTTGAGCATAAGCATATCCTATAATTCATCAGTTCTACTATTAGATAGAAACTGTTTCAAACCTAGTCTATTCCAATTCAGATTGTTATAGCCCCGTAATAATGCATATGTGTATTAGAAGACATATGAAGAATGTTTATAGTAATATTGTTTATAATGGAAAAATATTGGGAACAATTTAATTGCAATCAGTTGTAAAATGAAAAATATATTGTATATGCAATATTATACATCATCATGAATTACTTTCAAAAAACAAAATACTGAGGAAAAAACACTTAAGGAAGAATATATAAGATATGACTCAATTTACATAAAAGCTCAAAACAAGCAATACTAAATAGCATATTGTTTGGGGATTTATTCATATGTCTGTGTGAAGAAATTACAAAGAAAGGGTAAAAAAATGCTTAATACAAAATCCAGATAGTAAAGATAAGGGTCATGGATATTCTTGAGGAAGAGCACTCTAGGGGGTTCAAAATTAGCTGCAACTTTCTTTCTTAGGTCAAACTATGGATAAATGGATGTTTAAGCTATTGTTACTGATTCTGAACTGTCAATTTACTTGTGTGTACTCTTTTGTATATCTCACTGTATTAGTTTCCTAAGGCTACTGTTACCAACTATTACCAAGTAGGCATCTTTCTAGCAACTAAGTCAAAGTGTCAGAAAGGCTCGACTTCTTCTGAAGGCTCTAGTGGGGAAGCCTTCCTTGCTTCTTAGCTTCTAGAGGCTCCCAGCAATCTCTGGTTTGTATGTGCATACCTCCTATTTCTGCTTCCATGTTTATATGGCCTTCTCCCCTGGGTGGGTTTCTATGTATCTCTTGTTCCTTTAAGTACACCACCCTGTAAAGCCTTCCGTAAGGCCACCCTAATACTCTAAGATTTCATCTTAATTTAATTAATTATATCTAATTACATCTGCCAAGATTCTATTTCTAAAGTGACCAGTTCTGAGGTTCTGGGTGGATGTGAGTTTTGGGGGAAGCCAATACTCAGGTATATAATTTTTTAAGGAGATACATTTAAAAACAAAAAACAAAAACAAGGAATGGAGGGTGGATTGAATTGGGAGATTGGGATTGATGTGTATACACTATGGATACTATGTATAATTAATGAAAACCTACTGTATAGCTCAAGGAACTCTGTGCTCTGTGGTGACCTAAGCGGGAAGGAAATCCCCCCAAAAGAAGGTATATATGTACATGTGGAGTTGATTTCACTTTGCTGTATGGTGGAAACTAAGCAACATTGTAAAGCAACTATACTCCAATAAAAATTAATTAATAAAAAATAGCAGAGTAGTATAAGGCTATGAGTTTGGGAATAACTTTAGCTTAATTTGAGTGTTCCTCATTCTTTTTAAAAAACTAAACGATTTTTGCACTTATAAAAATTATGCTCTTCCTTTGCAACCTGAGTGTACCATTTCCTTTTTCTCTAGTCATGCTGCTTTGCTTCCTAGGCTCCATGTTGCTTTTTTCTGTTTCTTTGCCATTGAAGCAGTGAAGGGCTGTTTGGGCTTGGCTCCCCTGGCTAGTGGCAGGAGTTGGCTTTGGTTCCCCTCATTGTCCACCAGAATGCTGCCAGCATCCTCCTTTCAGATCTTAGGGGATGAGTCTGAGCGCTTATGCATTGCACTTGGCTAACTGTACAGGCATCTTCTCTTCCTATAACTGTTGAATAACTGGCTGCAAATGGGATTCTTCTTGAAACAATCCATCATTATTTCTGCATCAGAAACAGTAAAGAAAAATTTGCTGTTTCTGCAGGATGCTTTTCTGATGGCCATTCCTGACTCCCCACCTGTCTCTTCCATATCTCACACCTTAAAAGTGACCATTTTCTGCCTTATCTATTTCATCTCCTAGTCAGATAGTCTTCTACATATTGCAACCTCAGAATGGTGTGGGAGGCAACTGACAACGCAGTTTAGGGAAGGGAGGCCACGGCCCAGTATGAAGAAAATAGTCTGATATTTTTGCTTCTTTTTTATTAAATTTTAGAAAAATATGAAAAGTTATGTAAATATTTACTTTGATCATTTGAAAATTTTCTTGGCCTCAGCTTTCAGAAAGCTTTCTGGTTAAACCTGGAATGCAATGCTATTCTAAAACTGCTAGAAATGTATTTTCTAAACTCCTAAGGATGTAAAATAGTTCCTTTGCATTTATTTTTTTCATTGTTTACTTTATATACATATTCAAACATGCACATGTACATTTTTAAGCTATTGGATAACAAAATTTTAAATCTATGTTATTATGTAGCAGTAGTTTCTTCATTTTCATTGTTAAACATTATTACATTATATAAAATATATCATAATTTATCCATTTTACTCTTGAAATTTTCATTATGGTAAAGTATATATAACATAAAATTTACTATTTTAACCATCTTGAAGTGTTTAGTTCAGTGGCATTAAGTATGTTTAAACTGTTGCACAACCATACACCACCATCTATTTCCAGAAATTTTCATCATCCAAATTGAAACTCTATACCCGTTAAACAATAATTTCCTGTTCCCCCTTCCCCCAATACCTGCCAACTACCATTCTACTTTTTGCCTCTGTGAGTTTGACTACTATAGGGACCTCAGATAAGTGGAATCATAAAATATTTGTCCTTTTGTGTCTGGCTTATTTCAATTAACATGTTTTCAAGGTTCATATATGTTGGGATATATATCAGACTTACCTTCCTTTTAAGGTGGAATAAAACTATTTTATAGATATCCATTCATCTATTAATGGACACTTGGCTTGCTACCATTTTTGACTGTTGTGAATATTGTTCATATGAACATGGGTATACCAATATCCACTCAGATCTCTGCTTTCTATTATTTTGAGTATCCACGAGTGGAATTGAAATAATTCTATGTTTAATTTTTTGAGGAATTACCATATCATTTTCCACAGTGGCTGCACATTTTACATTTCTATCCCTCCATTCTACTGTTGATGGACATTTGGGGGGGTTGTTTCTAGTTTGGGCTGCTATGAATAATACTAAAAGCAAGCTTATACATGTACCTTGGTGCACCTATGTACACATTTTCATTGAGTATATGCGAGGAACAGGATTGTACATTTGCTTGTTTACCCTAACAGAGAATCCCAGACTTTTTCCAAAGTACCAGTACCAACTGACACTACAGCCAGCACTGTGAAAGTTCCATTTGTTTCCATTTTTGCCAACTTAGCATTGTCAGTTGTTAAGATGTTAGCCATTCTGATGAGTATGTGGTGTATCTCATTGGGACTAATGATGCCTAGTATTTTTCATATGTTTATTGATCATTTGGGTAGACTCTTTCATGAGTGTCTGATTTTAAGCTTTTGCCTTTAAAAACTTGGACTGTCTCTCTTTTTCTCATTGATTTGAAAGAACTTTTTGTTATATTCTGAATATTACTTTTTTGTTGGATATATGTTTTGCAAATATATTTTCCTACTCTGTGGCTTGCCTTTTCACTTATGTACTATACCATTAAAAAACATACTTGTTCCTATATACAATTTCAATCACAATGTAGAATTTTTTCACTTATATTTCTAATTGGTTATTGTTAATCTGCATAAAAGATGGTTATTTATAACATTTATTTTGTAATTAGCTCCTTTATTAAATTAATTCTGTGTTTTATTCAATAATGTCATCTAAAAGGAAGAAAGATATTTATCTTCTTTTTCATGTTTTGTTTATTTTGCTTTTGGGCATTAGCTAAATGTTTCTAAACATTATTGAGAAGTAGTGGTAATAATGTACATTCCTATCTTGGTCCTGATTTTAATGGGAATGACTTTAGTAATTCACTGTTTAGCGTATAATTTGCTGTGGTCTTTTCCATTTTATATTGTATGTAGTTATGGCCTCAGAATGATGTAGAAAGTAAAGTGCTAATTACAATTGGTGGAAGGGTCCAGTATTGTACTAGAGCCAAATATTTGGTCCTCTGTTTCCATTGAGAAGGAAATGGCAACCCACTCCATTATTCTTGCCTGGAGAATCCCATGGACAGAGGAGCCTGGCAGGCTCCAGTCTATGGGGTCATAAGAGTCGGACAAGACTGAGCTACTAAGCGTAGCTGTTTGCATTAAAATAAACTTCCTGTAAGGTAGTGTCTTTCAAAAGTTTTTAATCATTTTGACCTATCACATTTCAGCCTCAGTTTTTTCCATATGTATTTGGAAAGCAATGTTTACATTTTAAGTATGTTATGTATTTTTATGTATGTTTACCTTTTAATGTATGAGTCTGGTGTTTTCCATTCTATTTTCATTTAAGATATATTGGTTGAAAGTGAAGTTGCACAGTCGTGTCCGACTCTTTGCGACTCCATGGACTGTAGCCTACCAGGCTTCTCCATCCATGGGATTTTCCAGGCAAGAGTACTGGAGTGGGTTGCCATTTCCTTCTCCAGGGGATCTCAATCCGGGGATTGAACCCAGGTCTTCTGCATTGCAGGCAGACACTTTACCCTCTGAGCCACCAGGAAGCCAGAGCTACTTAATTGATTTTGTGAACCATTAATAGCTTGCGATCCATTGTTGGAAACATTCTTTCCTAAGTTAATATGTGTCTCTTTCCTAGCCCGTGGGCTAAGAAAAGGTCCTATGGGTAATAATTCAGTGAAACACAGGGAATACTTGAGGACACATTTGTTAATACTTTATAATACGATCCTGTTGCACTATTTAAAAATTGGAAAAGTTCAGAGGTTTTTGAAAATGACTTACATGAAATTCTTAGCTTTAATCACACTTGATGGCTCAGCTTCTTGAGTGAGTTGAAACATTGTTACTGAACTGATGACTATTTATTTACAAATTACAATTTTTCATATGTCATTGTAAAAACAATTTCTGATTAAGTAATAAAAAGGTCAGTAATGGCTGTATTAGTCAACCATTGATGTGATAATATGGCATAAAAATGACTCCAGAATCTCAATGGTGTACGACAACAAACATTAATTTCTTCACCCACAGATTTGGAGGTTAGTTGGAACAGTTCTACTTTAGGCTCAGAGTTGGGTTCAAGTCTGTTAGTTGTTTTTGAGATCCCAGAGCAGCTGTAAGGCACATGCTTTCCTCATGGAAGACGGCAGAAGTACAAAACAGGAAGCAAACTTACAGGAAGTCGTTAAAGGCCTCTGCTCTGAAATGGCACACAGTTGTCTTGTGGACATTCTGTCGGCCAAAACAAGTCACACGTCTGGGCCTACCATCAGTGGGATGGAGAAGTACGCTGTGGAGTTGGTTGACAAGGATGAGGGGGAAAGAAAGAACTCAGAGCCAATGATTCACCCCTCCACATTAGGCAGCAGTTTCAGAACTGTGCTTATTCTGTTCACTTATATCTGTAGTCAGAACAGTCACAGCTCAAAATAATAAATAAATTGGCCCTTTATTTCATTACAAGAAAATTTAATTCCTTGATAAAGTGTTTTTCTTGAAAAAAGGATTATATTTGCATTGTATAAGCAATTGTTTTCCAGTATATTTGTTAAACATCTTAAAAAGAAGTTTTAAATCTTTATGCAAGGTAGCCAAGGAAATGTGTCCTTTGGATAGTTGTTATATTACATTTTTTCAGCCTTAGTGCATGCTACATTTCTAGTAAGAAATATCCAACCATGGACGAAATAAAAAAATTTGATGACTGTCATATAGGAAGAAAAGGCGTCTTTCCTAGTTCCCTTTATGATGAAGTTCTTAACTTTAACTATACCATATCTTTCCCTGTGGGGCCACACAGCTATTTAATCAATAGAAGCTCTAAAAATTGTTAGCTCCTACTTTGATTCCTGTCCTGAATTCAGTTGTAGAAAGATTTCTCAGTGTAATTAAAAATGTGAAAGTCAATAAGTGAAGCTGAACGATGGGAAAAGCCAGTATAAAGTCAATTCTGTTATGACTTCAGTGCTCTCTATTGGAGTTGCCAGAACCATGGCCCATGGGCCAAATGTGGCCAACCATGTATTTTTGTGAGTGAAGTTTTACTGAAACACAGCCATTGGAATTCACTTATATGTTGTCTATGACTACTTTTGTGAGTCATTGGCAGGGTTGAGTACTCGTGACAAAGACTACATGGCCCACAGAGAGGCTAAGATATTTGCTATCTGGTCCTGTACAGACAAAGCTGACAGCTCCTGCTCTACATAGTTATCACAGTGAAAAGAACAGTTTTTAAAATGTATTTATTACAAAATATAAATGCTTTTGATTTCTTAAAAAAACAAATCTCCTGTGTTTCATCCTTGCATCCACTGAAGGTCTGGTATTTTTGAGGAATATCTGACAACCCTCCTATAGGACAGATGAGGAGCAATGAGCATGGGTGAGGTCATGGTTGGTAACAAACAACCCCCAACTCCGAGAGCCTTAACATAGTAGGTTCCGTTCTCACTGCTGCTGAGGACTCATTGTAGACTTCAGACTGTTGGATAAGCCATTAGCTGGAGAGCTTCCGGCCACATTGGCCAAGGTAAAAGGAGTGTGGCTACTTGTGTCCCGGGTGTTAGAGCTTCCAACCAGAAGTGACACACATCACTTTTCTCAGGCCAAAGTGAGTCATATGGCTATATCTAATCTCAAGGGACTGGGGAGGTACAGTCCTATCATACGGGCTTCTCAGTCAGCACTAGTGGTAGAGAACCTGCCTGCCAATGCAGCAGATGCAAGATAAGTGGGTTTGATCCCCAGGATTAGGACGATCCCCTGCAGAAGGAAGTGGCAATCCACTCCAGAATTCTTGCCTGGAAAATCCCATGGACAGAGGAGCCTGGTGGGCTAAGTCCACGGGGTCACAAAGGAGTCGGACACGGCTGAATGACTCACACACACACAATCCCATCATAGACCTGGGAAAGAGTGAAATACTTGGTAGGCAGCACCAGTGACTGCTCCTGAATGTAACAGAGATTGTTTCGGAGACTAGTTTCTTTGCAGGTGGAAACTGGCTACCAGCTTCTTGGGAAGTACAGGCCTAATGTCTCTGAGGTGGAGTTTTGCAAGGACAAGGGGGTGGGGAACATAAGTTCTTTTTACTTCCTTTCTCTGCTCTTCTGCTTCAGGGCTTCTTCTATGCTTTGGTTGCTACAGATTTTGCACAGAGGACATTGATTATTAATTTCCTTTTTGCCAGTTTTACAGCACCTTTGCATTTGTTTGCCTTCACAAGTATTTGATGTGCTGTTGGGATGCTGAAATTCAGAGTCACTTGCTGGCTTCCAATTTATCTTGAAAGTTTTGCTCTTCTTATAAAACTCTATGTTGGGCCAAACTAAAAACATTTTAAAGTACCTGAAAAAGCAAGTCGATGAAACCCACCACCTAGTGGCTAATTTTCAAACTAGTACTGGAAATGAAGCTATTTACTTACATTTTCACCTCAAAGTATTGTTCAGGGACAGACATAACGCATCAAAATTGCTAGAAATTGAACTCAAGTAAATTTGGTGTTTCAATTACTTGGAACTTCTGTTTTGAAGAAGGTATTTTGTTTTCTCTTCCCAAACCTTCTAAATGGCTCCAGAGAGAACAGCCCTATGGTGTATAATGGACATATCCAGCCCAGTGTCTCAGTCTAGAAGAGGATGCCAAGAGGAACTGAGGTTACCTTGACCATTTTCTATCAAGAGTCCATGGAAGGAAGCTGTGGGAACTGAGATGCCCTGTTTCAGGGGTCTGTGTGTCAGTTGTAGATGACTGGGTTTTATTGAATCTGGTTTCCAGAAAGTTCCAAGTGGCATTTATGTTCAATCTCTCTTTTTCTTGATTATGGAATTGACATTTGAGACCCAAGGGGTTAAATCATGCCTCGTCCAGACAATTTGGAACCTGTTTGAAGAAACCAAGATTCTAACACGAAGAATCAGGAGTAAACTGGACCATGAGCCCCAGGCGGCTGCAGGTTTCTGATGGGTGAGCAAGCAGTGCTGGACACCATCTGGGAACTCAGACTCTGAACAAATAAGTCTCCAAGCCCAGAGGCAAGACTGAAGCTGGAATTAAAGAGCCAGGAGATCACTGACAGGCGGAGATGAGATTTGGAGAAGGGAAAGTAGGTGAAAGAGAAGTTCTGTGTATTTTCTGTGGCTGGATGGGTGTTTGCAACTAGCCTGGGTGGCGTGTGTCCTTGGCTTAAAGATGTGTCAGGTTGATTTCAAAGGCCAGAGATAGGACAGATAAAAAAGGTTTTCAAAAAACTTAAGTAAAATGGGTTTTATTTTGTGAATTTATACTTTAGGAGTAAGAAGCATTGATGTAATTTTTTAATA
Source organism: Cervus canadensis (assembly GCF_019320065.1). NCBI lineage: Eukaryota > Metazoa > Chordata > Mammalia > Artiodactyla > Cervidae > Cervus > Cervus canadensis. The sequence goes on along the minus strand of NC_057415.1, from coordinate 12,272,733 downwards.
CTGTGACTTCATTTTTTAAAACAAAAAAAGTACACACTCAATTCATAAATGAAGATGGTTAGGTCCTTGTAAGAACTCAGTGAAGGAACTTCTCCATTAAAAGAATCAAGAAAATAGGAATTGGGGGTCTGACACTGACCCCATTACTGATGACTGATCTCTAGTTTTTACTGACTCCTCTGTCCATGGAATTCTCCATGGACAAGAATGGCAAGAATTCTCCACAGCAAGAGTACTGGAGTGGGTAGCCATTCCCTCCTCCAGGGGATCTTCCCAATCCAGAGATCGAACCTAGGTCTCCTTATTGCAGGCAGATTCTTTACCATCTGAGCCACCAAGGAAGCCCTTTATTGACACTGGCAGCTGGAAAACCCTGTAAGCTATTGTCTCTATGCATAGACCTGCTTGTATGCAGTTCTTCATTTCATCAGCTGTGTCTTTAATCCCTGTGTTTATGACGCCAAAAAATTCATCACACTTTATCTGCAGTTAAAAGCAATTTCATACACCAATATGTGTTTCTTGAAGGAGACATTATCCTATTTTGGTGGTCAGCAAGGATGAGAAAGATTACATGACTTTAGTTTCCATAGAAAGTCATGGAACTGTGGCTAGGACCCTAAATGTCTACAGATCAGTATTGTGTCCAAGATGCTAGCTGCCATGATGCTCCCGAGTGGAGGAGGGCTCCTGGGTTAGCTCCTGAAGACCACGTTGCACAGCCTGGGCGAGTCACGCAGCAGAGGGCTGAATGCCTCGCTGGTTACCTCTGCTTTTCTCTTTCTGCTCTGACAGGAAGTCAGGTGGCCATCGGGAGACTGCCGTTCTGTGCTCTGAGGAACAGCAGCGAAGTTTATCTAAAGGCAGCCGCAGAGAGGAAAGTAAGAGTCTTCTAGCAACAGCTGTGAATGCTTCATGATGAATGCTTTGGTGACCCAGTTGGTACGTTTAGTCTTTTTGTTTTTCTCACTCTTGAGAAAAGCTGGGAGATGAGATAATGGGAGATGAGATACTTTGTGTACAGGAGATGGTGCTAACTTATCTAAAAATGACCCTGAGCAGTGTGACCTCAGGGTGGGGAGGGACATTTAATGCTGTATATTCAGACAGTAGCTATGGAGTCAATCTTTCTCTGGCGAGAGACACATTTAAGTTTTTAAAAAATTTTCATGGGAGTTTAATTTGACCTGCTTCTGGTGATTCTGGGTTGTTGAATAGTGAGGTGGAAATGCAGAGGGTTTTCAGAGTACCGTTAGGGACTTACTCAGCCTGAGATGTGTGAGTGTCCAGGCACCACTTCCTCCTGGGTGGATGTAATTGCATTTGGGCTCACTTTTCAAGAGGCCTCTTTCCAGGGTCAAATTTGTGGTGGGGGACAAAACAATCTAGCCTGATACTTTCTTGGATGTTGATGTCCCACTGACTTGGAGGTGCGCCCTTCCCTGGGCCAGGTCTGGAAGGTTCACATGTCTGACATTTTGGAGCTGTGGGCAGAGAGCCCGTTTCTTCAAGACATATAAGAAGGTAACCTGGAAACCTGGAGGACAGAGCCAAGTGAGGGAGCACTCAGTGACGACACTCTGTGGCTGTTTCCCAGAGAACTTTGACCTCTTGTGGAAATTGATCATAGGAGAATGACTGTTGCCATGGATACTTACAGGTTTAATCTGTCCCTCAGCCACCTGTTTGCAGAAACTGCCCTCCTCCTGTAGGTGCCCACCTGGACACACCCGATTGTCCTGGTGTCAGCCCTGGACTAAGGTGGACCAATGGATTTCTTCTTGGTGTTTCCTGACTTTGAACCAGGGTGAATATCTGGTCACTCTTCCTCTTAGGCTGCTAAAGCTACCAACGGAAATGCTCAGAAACTGTCGGAAGCTCGTTATCCTCTCCACAGAGAAAGCAGACTAACAAGAAAGATACACAGGCAGAGAGAGTGGGAGCCTGTAGGGCTTGAGAGGGCCTGATCCTCATCCCTGGAGGTCCAGACACAGTCCCCTGTCTTAGACATCTATGAGGCCATCTATGATCTTTCTAGTAAGTTCTTGTTTTTGCTTAGACCAGGTTAGGCTGGTTTCTGACTGTTGTCAACCATGGGCTTTGAGGGTGTGGTGTTTTCTCATGAGAAATGAAGAGGAGACCATAGAAAAGGTACGCTCCTGAGGTTAGGAGTGAGGTTTGAACTATCCCTTCATTCCCGCAGTGTGGTTGTGAATCCAGGAGCAGGAGATGTGCTTGCTGAATAACTAACCAAACTTACCACAAGGGCCCCTGGTTAGCTCAGGCCATCCAGAAACTTCCTGGCTCCATGTAGTTGAATCTGTAATTGAGGATGACTCTGAGTGTCACCTGGCAAAAAGGGATGTGGAAGCAGAATCAAAGTGTAAAAACCATAGATGGGGAATGCTGGTTTTCCTTAAAATGCACCTCCCCTGCTTCTAGAACCCCAGGCTTTAAGCTGGGAAACCGGTGGCCTAGCAAAAAGACTTCCTTTTAGCCTCCACTGTTGGTGATGTGAGCAGAATTGTTGTATGGAGCCTCCTAAGAACCTTCTTGAAAAGGCAGGCAACTTGTACTCTCTGTCCGCCCTCCATCCAACTCTGTGGAATGTGGCTGTGACAGCCAGTGCCCTACCCACCCTAGTGGACCGTGAGGAGGAGGCCAGGGCATGGAGATGGCAAAGCGGTGAAATGAATCCCTAAGAACACCGTGAATAGAGCGCCCCAACCAGCCCTGTGCTCTCTGCCTCTGGAGCTCTGCTTGAGGGATAAATGCTTTGTTATCTCCCTTTAGCCACTGTTCATTTACTTGAACAGTAAGTGAACAGGGATTCTCTTACTTGAGACATTACATAATCCTAACTGAGCAGTAAACATTTTTCTTCTATTTCCAGAAGTGATGAGTGATCCATGGGAATTATATGTATTGATAATAGGAGAGAAACATGAGTGATATTTCTCCCCAAATATGTCTCTGGATTTTAAAGAATACAAATTGAGGACAGTGATGGGGGCCCAGGTCATGGATAAAATGAAGCACCATCCTCTATTCTTCTCACCCATTTCCTGCTTTTAGAAGGCAATTGGATGGACTCTTTAGAGATTGAATAGCTTTAGAAAAAAGCTCCTGGAGATTTTATTGACTCAGTGCCCTTAACATACACAGTCATACTCAGAACTGCTAGGCTTCAATTTTAATGACCATGACCCATTTTTAAAAAGGGAAGGCCTTTAATAAAAACAGCTTTCCAAACTGCCTGGGCTTCCTTATAAATGAATCAATGCAGACAGTGCTCTCTCCATTAAGGCAACATTATTGGGGTGTTCCAAAAAAAAGGATGAAAACACTTTTAAGTTATAAAATAATATACAAATCGAAGGTATTGTTATAAGATATTTCTGTTTTCTTTATTTTTTATTATTTATATATTTTAATTTATTAATTTATTTGACTGTGCCAGGCTGTACCAAATAGCACATGAGATATTTGATCTTCGTTGCAGCGTGCAGAATCTTTAGTTCTGTCATACAGGATCTTTTTTTTTTTTTTTTAAGTTGTGACATGCAAACTCTTAGTTTCAGCATGTGGGATCTAGTTCTCTGACCAGGGATCAGACCCAAGCCCCTTGCATTGGGATCATGGAGCCCTAGTCACTGGACCACCAGGGAAGTTCCAATCCTATTCTCTTTAATATCTCCTGTGGAATTATTATTATTTTTTCTTTCTGAGGTCTTTATTTAGCTTTTAAAATGTGAATAATACCTACCTCCCAGGTTTGTTGTGGGAATTATACAGTTTTTTTGGGGGGTTTGATTTCTGTCATACATCAACATGAATTAACCATAGGTGTACATATGTCTCCTCCCTGTTGAATCTCCCTCCCACCTCCCGCCCATTTCCACACCACTAGGTTATTAAGAGCCCCAGTTTGAGTTTCCTGAGTCATATAGCAAATTCCCATTGGCTCTCTATTACATATGTTAGTGTATATGCATCCATGGTAATCTCACCCTCTCCCTCTCCTCCCCAGCCCGTGTCCATAAGCCTGTTCTCTGTGTCTGCATCTCCATTGCTGCTCTGTGACCAGATTCCTCTCTACTGTGGAATTATTGATAAAATCATTCAACTGGAAGAGAGGGGGTCTGATTTGTAAATGAAGGGCAATTTTCTCTCAAAGTAAGACTCCGTTCTCCTGAGAGTCCAGTTGTGTGTGACAAACTTTACAGTTTGCCAAACATGTTCCCTTTATCGTAATTCTTTTGTTTAATCCTCTTAAGAATTGAATTTTTAATTGCAAAAGAACAGAGGCGCAGAAAGCTTAAGAAATGTGCTGAAGTCCAAGTCCCAAGGCTGGGATGGCTGTGACTGCACTTGGAGAAGTTGGGGAGTGGGGGGCAGGTGGGAAGAGGGAGGGAGGAGAATCCTGCCGGTTCTCCTGGGGCGGGGAATGCCAGCAGCTCACCCTCAGACAGCGGGTACCTCCATCCCAACCATCCCGACCAGAGTCATTTCAGCCTGAAATCCCTCTCCCACCTGATTTGACGGGACACACCCCTCTCCTCTGCAGGCACAGTGCGTCCAGATCAACTCCTGGCATTCTGGGCACATCTGCAGAGCTTGCAGGAACAGCCTCTCCAGGCAGCTGAAGTGCAGCCGCCTCTTAGCAGATGGTGGTTAATAACAGGCTTTGTTCTCCAGGTCCTTCTATTTTCAGCCACTGAATACGATTTATAAAGAAAAAAATACACACACACCACCATCCCCCCCACCCCCCACCAGCCCTTATCAGATCTCTTATAATTATAGAACAAGGTGCCTGCGAACTCCCAGGGAGCTGGTTTCCATGACAATGACAAGCCATTATATTCTAAAGGCCAAGCTAGAACTCCACCCCCTCGTCCTCCAGTACTGTGCCTCTTGTTATTGCAGTGCTCCAAAATAAACTTGCTGCCTAATCGTAAATCCCATATAATTAGAGATGAGCTAATCGTCTCCCACTACCTCTGTGCGGCCCACTCATCATGCCAGCAGTTTCTGGAATAGGGATGCTGACGGACTGTTTGATGTCAGAACAGACCTTCCACCCCCAGGAAATGGGTGCAGCAGAAATCCATGTATGGCTGGGTACCCAGAAGCCGGAAAAGAACCTTGGAGCTCAGAGCTCTGTGAGCTGCCTCTTGGGCTTAAACAAATGAGAGAGAGAGAGAGAGAGAGAGAGAGAGAGAGAAAGAGAGATCATGTAGGTAGTATCCAGGCTGTCACATTGGAGAACCTTACCAGCTCCATGAAGTAAGGGCAGAGACAGTTCATTGGAGGTGGCAGAGAGCCCCACCTCTCATAGTTTTTGGCCACCCGGTATGACCAGGGAAGAACATGTCACCCTGCGACATTTAGCAGAAAAGAAGTCTTTACCACCCTCCCTCCCAGTTCCCGCCCTGCTCCCCAGCTCCTTCATAGGCATGAGTTTGCTTTTAGCACAATTTGTATCTTGGGCTTGTGTGTATCGTTCTGTCCAAGAGTGATCGTTGTCTAGGATTCAGCGAGTGGGGGACTCGAGCATTGTTCTCATTGAGGAACAAGATAGGTTCTTGAGAAACTTGACTCTCCTGGGAGCACAGGATAAAAATCAACAAAGGGAACAGTGTTGTTTCAGACGAGAGCTGCCAGGGAAATAAAACAAGGTTGATGTGTTAGAATGTGTTTGGGGTCTAGGGGGCTCATGCAATATCTGCGCAGAGACCTGGGGGACTAGAGGGCCGATTGCAGTTCACCTGTTCAGAAAGCAGCATCCTACATGTTGAGCTTAAATGCCCATCAGGTCCAGCTTGAGCTGCTGTAGGACTTGCTGGCCCTGCCTCCAGGCGGTTTGTTTGCTGACTCCTCTCTGTGCCCTTCCAGATTTGCTCTCTGCCCCCATCCATCCAGGGGTCTGCCGCTCACCTTCAGAGCCACCAACAGGTCCTAGCTTGTGGTCCTAGCCAGTGCTCCACATGAGACTGGGGAGCGGCAGGGGGTGGCACTTGGTCAGGCTGGGCCTCCCCTGCCCCCTTCCTGTGGGATCTCTTGGGGTGGCATTGCCTCCGTCTTCAAGACCACAGGTGCTGCAGGTGGGCCCCTTCAGAGTTGCCCTCTCTGGGTCCTAGTCCGGGCTCTCTCACCTTGTTCCTCTAGGATCAGGGCTCCTGTTCCTTTAGCATTATGGCTCCTCAGTGTTTCTGGTCCAAGGAGACCTCACCACATCTTACATCTCTTACATCTGTCATCATTTCTTACATCTTACATTTCATACATCTATCATCACCCCTGCAGACCCCATAGTTGTTGAACCTTGTTTTCCACCCTTGAAGGGGCTGGCTTTTGCCTCATTGGCCCCAGCCTCCTTTCTATCATTTCTCTAGTTGCTCACCCACTACCCCAAATGTTTTCCTGTTCCCCCTGCCTATTTTTAATCCGGCTCATTCAAAGATCAGCCCAAGTCTCACTTCCTCCAGACGCCTCCTCCCACCCGCCTTCAATTCTCTAAGAATCAGCCTCCAGGAGTGTAGCAGCTACTTCCTGTTCCCTCACTGTTTCCCGTCTGTGGGTTTTACTTCTCCAGCTAGACTTTCATCTCTGCCAAGGACAGGACTGTTTCAGGATGCCCTTCTTCACGACTCATAGAGTGCCAGGTGCATCTTCCTGCTTGAGGAACTCTCCTCGGGGGCTGTGGTAGTCTGGAGCTGCTCGGGCCCCGCCTCAGTATCTCGGGTTGTCAGCTTCTGAGTGCCAGGGCAGGGAAGCAGGTTTAGCTATTTCATCTGGGATCCTGACGGGTGGAAAAGCACTACCACGGGGTTGCACTTCCTTTTCATTTCCTAAGACGTGGTGGGTAATTCCAAAGACTTCGTCTGGTTTCCTCTTGAAAATAGTAAATGAAGCAAATGCATGAAAGCTGTTTAGGGAAATACATTGCAAACCCTGTCTACACAGAAAGGAGCAATTAATAGAGTGAAGAGAAGGGGAATTGGCAATCGCAGAGTGAAAGTGTGCATGCATACTGGGTAATAGGTACAATGAGACAGTGAAAATAAAGAAATGCTTCTAAGAGATCATAATACTTGGTAGGAGGATCATGTAGGGCTCACATTCAATATTTTTAGACTCTTTAGAACCCCAGGAGATGTCAATGAAATCAACAGATTTATGTTGCTTCTTTGGACTGATGAAAAAATAAAACCAAGGCTGATATTTTGAAGTGCTGATAGAGAATAATCTGAAAAAGTAATACTCAGAGGGTTGCCCAGGATTAAAATCAGGGGAGAAGGAACAGAGGACAAAACCTCCAAATCCATTCAGATCAACAAGAAGGGTAGCTTCCCAGCAGGCTAATAAGAAGATTTAAACAAATAAAAACACAATTGTCTGTTAATGGACATTTGTGAATATCTTCACTGCTTTATTGTGTTAAGGAACTTTGTAGTATTCTGTCCTGTGTCCAGGTTATCTACAGCAATCAGGGGTTAATTTCTCTGGTCCCAAAGCTGGGGGTAATTGGAGGTTTATGCTGAGATGGGTCAGTTCACCACAGATTCAGCTATAAAAGCAGGTTCCAGTGTGATTTTGCTCTAGGTGACTTATGGCAAAGGAGCTTGGATGATTTGTCCATCAAGATGAAAAATGGTGCTTTGGTAATATTTCCTTTTATTAAATGCAAGTACATTATTTGGTGGTCCTTCCCAGTAGAAAGATCTTGTTCAGACAACATCCTTGGATTTGATTCTGGATTTCCTTCCGTGGGGTGAGGGGAGGAAGGCAGGACTGATCTGAGACTTTCCTAACAGGGTAGCACATGAGAGAGGAAAAGAGAACTCTCCTACTTCAATACAGAACAGCACACAGCTCTGGTCTCCTGAGTCCCCCATGTGCCAACAGAGGTGCCTGGGTGGGCAGCCTTGTCCAGAGGACACATGAGTATCCATCAAGGACAGAGTGCCAGTTGGTAAAGGTATGACACAGTGGAAGTGGTGATCTATAACAAAATGGTGCTTTTATGGCAAAGATGAGGTATATCTCTGGGACCCCCAATCCCCGGGTCATGGACCACTATTGATTAGGAACTGGGCCACACAGCAGGAGGTGGATGGCAGGCAAGTGAGCGAAGCTCCATCTCTATTTCCAGCCACTCCCCTTCACTTGCATTCCCGCTTGAGCTCCGCCTCCTGTCAGATCAAGGGCAGCATAGATCCTCATAGGAGTGCAAACCCCGCTGAGCTCGAATCATCCCCAGACCATCCCCCTACCCCTGGTCGGTGGAAAAATTGTCTTCCATGAAACTGGTCCCTGTTGCCACAAAGTTTGAGGACTGCTTGTGTATCTGATGGAGGGGGTTGGAGCAGCAGCAGAAGATAAAAACTGGAAGATGTCATGTGACAGGTTCAGATGCTCTAAGAACTGATAAGACATAATCTCTGGAATTTCCCAGAAGTACTTGGAGATGGAGGACATTATGAGTGGCTGAGACTTATGTTAGGAGAGAGGGAAACATGGATAACAAGTACAGTTAGGAAAGTTAGAATGGGGAGACTCCAGACCAGTGGGGCTGTTGGAGATGCAATAATAATGGGTTTGAAATTTTGTTTGTTGATTTTGAAGTAAATTGGACATCCAAGTGAAATGTTCTGTTGTGTTCTTCAGTACAGAAAGGATGATTGCATATTTGGAGTTTTAAAATTACTTGTATGTCCTTCAGAAAGGAGATCCTTTACGTACAAGTTAGTCATTTACACATTAGTATAAACAAATTTTTGCAAATAGGTTTTGTTAAGAGGGCAAAAATAAGAGCCACATATAGATACTACTGGAAAAGTGGTTATCACTGAAGAGAGAAATTCAGTCACAGAGGAAGCCCGAAGTAGGCAAATCTATCTTTATCATAAAGCCCTGGGCCTGCTCTGCTGAGGGCAATTCTCTCTCCATCAGGGCTACCCTTAATCTTATTTCCAAGTTTATGGAAAAACAAATTTATCCAAAGGTATCTCCCTTTGACTCTTTTTTTTATTTATTTCATTTTTGGCTGCACTGGTTCTTTGCTGTGTGCTGGCTTTCTCTAGTTGCGGCGAGTGGGGACTGCTCTCTGGTTGTGCTGTGTGGGCTATTATATTCCCCGCGGTGACTCCTCTGTTGTGAAGCACAGGCTCTGGGGTGTGCAGGCTTCAGTAGTTGCTGCACATGGGCTCAGTAGTTGCGGCTTCAGAGCTCAAGCCCACAGGCTTAGCAGTTGCGGTGCACAAGTTTTTTGCTCCGCGGTATGTGGGTTTTTCCAAGGGACACCAGAGATCGAACTGATGTCCTTTGCATTGCAAGGCAGATTCTTACCACTGGACCATCAGAGAAGTCCCTCCTTTAGACTCTTATATCTTATTATAAGAGAGAAGGGAATGGAGAAGGGAATGGCAAGCCGCTCAGTATTCTTGCCTGGAGAATCCCATGGACAGAGGAGCCTGGTGGGCTACAGTCTGTGGGGTTGCAAAGAGTCAGACACGACTGAGTGACTAACAAACACACATCATATTATTATCATTCTACCTTTGGTTTCAATATATTAATGCTTCTTGCACGTTATATTTTCTTTATTGATATATGGATTACATATAATAAATTTACCAATTTTAAGTGTACAAGTTAATAATTTTTATTAGGTTTACTGAATTGTACAACTATCACCACAACCCAGTTTTAGAACGTTTTGCTACCCCTGTGAGATAACTCACGCCCATTTAACGTTAATCCCAATTCCCATAATTACTTTTTTGTGTGTGGAAAATGAAGTTTCAAGACATGTCAAGTTCTTCAGAGAAGTCAGCAAGAACTCAAGACATCCTTGAGTTTTAGACTCAGTCTAATTCTACCTCATTCACTACATACTGTGAGTTTATTTAACTATTTTGAACATCAGTTACTCATCTGAAAAGTATGATTAATTGTATCTAACTTGTAGAAGTTTTCAGATGATCAGAGATAACACATATGAATGGCCTGACATATAGTAGGTGTTCAGTCAGATTATGAAATTATCTTATCATGAATACACAGATGCTTGCAAATAATAGAAATTGGTTGGGCTCAAGGACTGAACTATGGGATTCATTATTTTTCTACTTTGTAATTTAACCCACGAAATGGGGTATGGAGGAGAAAATACAATTAATTCATTTGTAATAGCTGTTTGCTGTTTTAAAAATTAAATGCATTTAAAAAATCTTAATTTCTTTTCTTTTTTTTTTAAAAATTTATTTATTTATTTATTTTTTCAGTGGGTTTTGTCATACATTGACATGAATCAGCAATAGATTTACATGTATCTTAATTTCTTTTGATTTATATTGCTCGAAAAATTTTCCTCTTAAAACTACACAGAGATTTTCTTTCCAAATGTCTCAACTTCCGCTGACCTCATCCTAACTCTACGCTGTGTTCTACACTTTTGTCTTGCTTTCTTCTGCAAGAGCTTCGAAAAAAATAAAATAAAATAAGACCCTGGCTTTAGCTCTTCAGAGCCCATTAGTGATTTTCTCTCCTGGTATGAAATTTAAGACCCATAAAATGCAATTACCGTTTCCTGTGGAAGCTCCGTCTCTGTGTTCCTATTTCATATTTATTACCATGTGAGTCAAGATCACAATAAGTTGCTCCATTGCTCCTTGTTATTGATAGAATGTCATCTGTTTACATGGGGATGGTGAGCTCCCGACCTGAGTACCTGGCAAACCAAGCATAGCCACCAGGGGGCGCGTTTCTCCCAGCGTCTAGTCCTGCGTCCTAATTTGGAACCGGAGAGAGGACCAGGGATGAGGCTGCTTCAGCCCTGCTGCTCTTCCTCCCCAGGAGACGCCACAGGTGAGAAGCATCTTTATGCCCAAGAGCCAGTCCTCACAGTGGGGCAGCTTCCCCAGTGGACAGGAGAAGCATGGGACCTCCTTGCCACCTTTGAAAGCTGGGGGCCTCCCTGGCTGCTTCTGGGGAGGGTTTTTCTATCTGCTTCTGGAGAACCACTGGAAGGTTCTTGCTAAATATGTAGATTCTTGGATTTCCTTCTCTAAACAAAGTGAGTCAAGATCTCTGAGGACGGAGTTCAGGGGTCTTGGCTGTCTAGATGATTTTAATTGCACACCAGTTAGGACCCTGAAAATGTATTCTTAGAAAAAACTTTAAAAAACCCAGCCCTTCCCTTTCAAAACCCAAACCCAAACCGAAGTCTTCAGAGAATATGCCATCGCCCTAGGTCTCCATGTTCATCTTGTCCACTCTGTGGTGTAGAATAATGCTTCCATCTCTGCCCGAGTTTGAGGGACCCTCGAAGACTACTTTGAATTTCATAAGTGATATTAAGAAAAACAGTGTTGAAATCATTATCAGTATTAATTAGGAAATGTGACTATTTTCTTTGAAAAAGAAATGGATTCCGTCTTAAATAGTTTCCTGTGGCAGTTGTAACAAAATACTGTAAACTGGGTGGTTTAAACAAGAGGGACTTACTTATTCCCTCAGAATTCTGGAGGCTGGAAGTTGGAATCCGGGGGTCAGCAGGGCCGAGCTTGGCACCCAGGGCTTTCCTCACAGACTGCATGCTTTTCTCTTAGCTTCTGAGTTGCTAGCAATCCTACATGTTGCATGGTTTGTAGCTGCATAATTTCAATCTCAGCCCCTCTATCACATGATCATCTTCTCCTGCGTGTCTATGTCTTCTTCTCATAAGAACACAGCCATGTTGGATTAGGGCTCATCCTAATGACCTTACATTAATTTGATTACATCTGCAAAGACCCTGTTTTCAAATAAGGTCCCCCAGGTGCTGGGGGTTAGGATTTCCTTCTACGCTTGAAAGTGAAAATGTTAGTCAGTCATTTCTGACTCTTTGTGACCCCATAGACTGTAGCCTACCAGGCCCCTCTCATGGAATTCTCTAGGCAAGAATACTGGACTGGGTTGCCATTCCCTTCTCTAGGGGAATCTTCCTGACCTAGGAATCGAACCTGGGCTTCCTGTACTGCACGCACTCTTTACCATCTGAGCCACCAGGGAAGCCGCCTATGTTTGCAGGGACATAATTCGGCATATATTGTTTCTTATAAGTGATTATCATTATTTAAGTTTCCAACCCACTGAGTCATAAGGAAAAACTAAATTTAGTCCAAGGCAATAATCTCAGTCCAATCACGTGACTTAAAATGGCCTATTTATTCTCTGTAAGCATGACTAAATAAATGCTCAATCTTCCTTTTTCCTTTCTTTCCTTTTTTTCCCCTTCCTTCTCTCCCTCCCTTTCTTCCCCCTTCCTCCCTTCCTTTACCCTTCTCCATAACATGTTATCTGCAGGTATAGGTGACCAGGGTACCTGACTTCATGGTAGGGAAAGGGGCAGACTCACTCTGTCCCTGGCTCCTGGCTGGTCTCTGCTGCAGAATGGCCTCTCTGTTCCACTCCAGCAATGGATCCCACTGATGCAAGGTTGGTCCTATCTAACATTTTGGATCTGATCTGCCACCCTCCTCTGGAACCCCATAATCTTAACCATTAGTCCCTGAAATTTAGAAATCTTCCTCATCTTAAAGACCAACTTTCAGGCTGTTGTTTTATTAAAGAAACAGAGAATATCAGCTTTAAGATTCCAAGTTGGTTAATGGCCCTTTTGTTTTCAATATCAACCAATCTCTTCATCTCAGAGGCAATTACCCTGATGGTTTAGTTTCTGTCTGCAAGGGAACAAGAAATAAAAGCACACCAAACCCACATGGCATGTTAACTATTACTGTGTCGCAACACATCCCAAAGCTCAGTGGCTGAAAACAACGGTTGGCAAACTGTCCCGTGGGCCAAATACAGCCAGTGGCATGTTTTCATAGGGCTCACAAACTCGGAATTGTTTTAAATATTTTGCCTTTAAAGTGTTTAAAATACACAAAAAGACTATGCAACAGAGACTGTATATATAGCCTGTCAAACCTAGAATATTTACTATCTGGTCTTTTATGGACAAAGTTTGCCAACTTTGGATTAAAATAATTGACATTTATTATTGCTCACAAGGGCATCCTTGATGGCTCAGAGGTAAATAATCCATTTGCCAATGCAGGAGACACGAGTTCGATCTCTGAGTCAAGAAGATTCCCTGGAGAAGGAAGTGGCAACCCACTCCAGTATTCTTGCCTGGGAAATCCTATGTACAGAAGGGGCCTGGTAGGCTACAGTCTATGAAGTTGAAAGAGCCAGACGTGACTTAGAGACTAACCAACAACAACAACTGGTCACTAATCTATGGGCTCTTCAGCAACTTGACAGACTCCTTCATGTCTCTGAGGTTAGCTGTGGGTCAGGCAGGCAACTTGGCTGATCTTGGCTGGTCTTTCTCACTTGATTGGAGGCTGGCTGGCTGTAGGCTGATCGAAGCGGGCTTTGCTGGGATAAGTGGGTTCTTGTCTACAAGTTCTCTTATCCTCTAGAAGGCTAGCCTGGCCTTGCTTTCATGGCAACAGGAAGGTTCTGAAAAACATCAGAAATGAGCAAGCTCTCTTGAGGCCTAGAATTAGATTTGACACATTGTCACTCCTGCCACATTCTACTGGTCAGAAGTTCTGGCCCAGATCCAGGCTGGAGAAATAGACTCTATCTTGACAGATGGAGCTGTAAGGTCACAAGTTAAAGGGTGTGGCTACAGAAAGTAGTGAATAATTGAACCCTGTTTTTGTAATCAATCTACCACATATGGGTTATTAGTTTCTAAATATTCTTCCAATGACAAAAAAATTACATTTATCTATCTTTTCCAAATATTCCTTATCTTAGGGCTCACTTGTGTAGAAGCAGGTTTGATTTGATTTAGAGCACAATAGAGACTTGTGCACCTTGCTTATAGGACTTGTAGGTTCTAAAACCCTAGGATTAAGATTTTTAAGACTTTATACTAAGGATATCCTCTTTTACCTTCAATAATGCCTTCTCTTTCCATTCTCAGATACCCCCACCTGAAGGAGAGGAAAGATTAGTTTAATATTGTTAGTTTTATAGCTAATAGTAGTTACAAAATTTCCTATCACTTCAGTCCATCCTTTCTGAAATCTGAGCTGGTTTTGGAAAATCCTTGAGAGACATTCGCCAGATACCAACAACCCTTATAAAGTTGCCATGAGGCATCTCCTCGCACAAGATTTAAAAAAAAACTTCTAAATTGATGCCCAGGAGAACCATCTAGAATTTCATCCCAGCCAACCACAAGACAAATTTACCACCAAACTTTCTTTAACCCAATTTTTAAACTCTGTGACTCATCTCTCCCTATGTTGGGAGCCCCACAATTTTTGCCCAGTGCTGTTTTAAGAGGGAAACTAAAGCAAACCACAAAGAGCTGAAGCATCGACTTTTGGAGCCGGATGGAATGTCCAAACTTTTTCTGATACATGCACATTCTGCTGCCTTTAAGAAGTGGCAGGCCAGCCTGTTGGCTGTTTCCCATATCAGAGAGCTCACTACCTACAAAGACAGCTTTCATTAGACTAGGTTAATGTAGACTCCGTTTATGGTGCCCAGATACCTGAAGAAATATCTAGGTCATGCTAGCCATTTTGTCTTTGGAACATGACTTCAAGGCCAGCATTTTGTTGGCAAAATAAAATGAAGCAAACCCAGGGACCTGCCTGAGGTCCTGGTGGTCCCAACTCAGCCAGAGAAATGCTGTGATCTTGAACATTCTTTCTAAATTCCAGTTGTAAAATCAGGCCCTTACCAAAGCTCTAAAAATGAGGCCTGGAATATAAATTCCTTGGTGGTTTCCCTAAAGGCTGACAACTAGCTCAGGGAATGAGGGGTGTGTGAAGGAAGAGACCTGTGTTTTTTCAGCACAGTCTCATGGGAGCAAGAGGAGGAGGTCTGGGTAGGAGGGAGGGAGATTTTCCTTCCAGGAAGAGGCCCATGTACGCAGAGCAGGCTGCCTAAAATCATATGGGGCCTGGTGGATTTGAGAACTCTTTTCCTGGTTGCCATATGTGAGAGAAACTGCTGATTATCTGCCTAATTACTCACTATCCAATCTTCCCTTCTTCGTTACTCACAGAACACCATTTTGTTTGGAGCAGTTCTGTGCCCAGCTACAAATGCTCACTTTCCCTGATTCCCTTGCAGCTATCCCCTGGTGACTGTGATGTCGTGAGTGAGGGCCAGTGAGGTGTGAGAGGGTGTCTTCTGGGATTGTCGGGGAGAGCCTTTGCTTCCTGTTATGGTAACCATAGGCAACAGCGTGGATGGAAATTGACACCCTTGGGATTCACTCTTCAGCCGCTGAACCAGCTCAGGACTACATCCCTGGACTGACTCCATGGACTTCATCCATGGACCACATCCCTGCTTTGTGAAAAATAAACCTCTGTGTGTTTAAGCCAACAAGAGTTGGGCCTTGTCATTACTTTCGGCTCAGTTCTCACTGCTGCAGAGCTCATACAGTATAACTCTGAATTTTTCATCTTTTGAGTTTGATACCTGAGGGTCCAGACTTGGCATCAGTCCCGGGTGACCTCTGAGACAGTCTTCCCCATCGTGTTTTTGGGTGGAAACTACAGAGACAAGATGAATAAGGACTGCTGTGTCTCTGATCTGGGAGACTTTCTCCGGGCAGGGGGAGCCCTCTGAGTTGGCGAGCATGCGCTGAGCCTACAGGATAAGCGTGGTGCAAAATGTCAGTGGGAAGCCAGGGTGCTCTGGGCTGCTGTGACAAGGTGATCCCACACACTGGATTCCCATTCTTGGTGGCCAGGCATGTTCATGTGGGGGAGGCGGCAAAGGAACCTCTGCCCTTGGGTGGCTACAGGGCCTCCTGATGAGCTGGACGGGTTGTACCTGCTGCCTTCCTGGTCCAATTTCCTTCCAGCAGCTGAGTGAACGTGGTAGGAAGTCAAAGTCTCTCTGCACCTCATGAGTCTGAACACCAACTCAGACCCGTGAACATTCTGTGCCAAAGACCCAGCTGATTTTGTTAAGACTAATTAGCCACATCTTTCCTCTCCATGAACAATAATTATCTTATTAACCTTTTGTGCAGCCTTTCACATTGCCTTAGATATATATTTTTGGGGGATGGGTTGGGGTGTAAATGACTTTTATTAGTATGATAATTATTAATACTTTTAAATTGAAGCTTTCCTCATCAATGATGATTGCCTCCTGTGGGCACTGAAAACGTTAGTTCTCCAGGAAGAGTTGATGTGATGGTCAGGGGCCATTCCACCTGTCGTGGGCAGGGAGGCAGCACTGAGAAATGAAAGTGACGTAGGCCTGGAGGTCAGGGAAACTGGCAATGAAGTCCAGATGCTACTGTTCCAGTGGTGATGTCTTGGGGGATTTATTTGGGCTTGCTGAGTCTCAGTCGCTGCATTTGTGCATTGGGCCTAAGTCTTTGTGTAGATGAAACAAAATAGATAAAATGATCAAGCATAGTCCTGATCCAGGCACAAACACAGGCCTCCCACCAGTGTTGTCTGCCTCCCTTCTTTCAAATCACTAGTAATATTAATAATATTAATAACATCATCACCATCATCTGTGTCATGGTTTCCTCTTACAGTGGAGTGGAGTGAAGTGCTTGGATTCTTGAGTCAGACTTATGAGTTTGAATCTTTAGTCTGCTCTTTGGAGCTGAATAACTTTGGGCAAGATATTTAACTTTTTGGTGGCTCATGTGCTTCATTTGTAACATGGGGAGAACAACAATACCTACTTCATAAGCTTGTTGAGAAGCTTAGTGAAGCTGATGATAAAGTGTCTGGCACAAAGCTTGTCACATGGTAAGGGCTCATTACATGGTTACAAAAAGGAGAATGTTTATAGGAGCTCAGGTTATGAAGCTGGCAGAGCTGGGGCTCAAAGCCCGGCCCCTTGTCACTGATCTTGTTCTGTGCCTGGCACCGTGCTCAGCTTGAGGTATTTGACCTTGAACAAGATGCAACTTCAGCTTATGTTTTCAAGAAGCTGAGGGCCTAGAGACCACAGGATTCAGGAAATGAGAATATCACAGTTCTTACTCCTTTACTACCTTCAACTGTTTATAGAGTTCCCTCTCCCTAGGAACAGGGAAGGTGCCCCCGAATCTGAATAGATGGTCACCCGGGACAAGCTGGTGGAGGCTAGAGGCAAATCTACGAGTTCCTGCTTGTTGTTTTCCATCTCTGCTGCATCTGTGTGCACTGCTGAGGTTCTTTGCCTCCCGGATTTATGTAACTTATCATCAGAGTCACATCTATGTGTTTTGTTGATGCCATTTAAATTCTGTTACTATTTAATACCAAGAACATCTAAAAAGAACATTTTGAGGGACTTGAAAAATCCAATTGGTCTCTTAGTAATTCGATTTGTAGGAAATTGGAGAAGATCATATTCTGAATGGAGTGCTTTTAAATGAGTCATCATGGCTTTCCTGCACAGGCACTAGATGGGCTCAGATGGGGAGCCCTGCTGGACCTCGCATTAGGTGGGAGATGCAGTCTGTGTTGGTTAGGAAAGGCTCAGTTCCATGTGGCAGAAAATCCAAAATAATAATGGCTTAAACAAGATGGATGCTATTTTCCTCTCATGAAAAAGAGTTCTGGAGGAGACAGTTCATGGCTGAGAGGTGTCTTCACGGAACCCCCAGGGAGCCAGACTTCTTTCATTTCCTTGTTCTGCCATCGTTAGAATGTGGCTTCCTCCTGATGGACAGAGAAGCCTTTCAGACTCCATCATAACCATTTGTGCCTGCATTTCAGGCACAGGCAGGAGGGAGGGATGAAAATGGCCTGCCCCCTGCTTTTAAGGTATTTCCTGAGAGTCATAAATTTCGCTTTTATTCATATACTCTAGGTCAGCACTTAGTCACGTGGCCACGTCTACCTGCCAGGAAGACTGGCGTCTTAGATCAAGCTGCTACAACAAAACACCATCGACTGATGGCTTATAAGCAACAGAACTGTATTTCTCATAGTTCTGGATGCTGGACGTCTGAGGCAGGGTACCAGCACAGTCAGACTCGGTAAGAACTCTTTTCCAGGTGGCCAACTTCTTGTGCCCTTACACAGAGGAGAGCAGAAAGGAGCATGAAGCTCTCTCATAACCCTTACAAGGGCACTAATTCCATTCATGAGGCCTTCACCCTCATTATTATGTTATTTAGTCACTCAGTCATGTCCAACTTTTTGCGACCCCATGGACTTTAGCCTGCCAGGCTCCTCTGTCCATGGGATTCTCCAGGCAAGAATACTGGAGTCATGGCCTCATCCAATCCTAAGTACTTTCCAAAGATCGTACCTCCTAAATTCATCACATGGAAGGGTAATATTTCAACATATAAATTTTGGGACCACCCAAACATTCAGTCTATATCAGCTGGGAAATTTACTTTATTGCAGGTACACAGGTAAAATAGGTTCCATTATCATGGAAAGAGGGGATGAATGGATACTGAGGGGCTTTGCAACATATTTTTGAAGACATGACAATACCACTTTCTCTACCAGCAAAGGTTTTTTTTCTTTGTTTGTTTGAGAAGAATAGCAAGGACCAGCAGGAGAGAAACCCCTAGTGCAGATGGAACTGCAAATAGAACATATGGGACTAGGAAAAAAGAGACAATTGCGAAGTAGGATTTAAGACAGAGTTGGAGAATCCTTGGAAGTCATGGAGGGCTGAAGGTCAGCCCCCTTATGTAACATATGAAGATGCAAAGGGTCGGAGGAGTAAGTTAGCTGGCACGTCAGAGGTGATTAAGTTCACCTTCTAGCTCCACAATTCACTAGGACTCACAGAACTCGGAAAAATGGAAAAGCTGTTATAGTCACAGTTTATTACAGTGAAAGCATACAAGTTAAATCAGTAAAAGAAAAAAAAAAAAGACTCAGGGTGGAGTCCAGGAAAAGCCAGGACTCCTGTGAGCTTTTAGTTGCTGTGTCCTTGTGTGGTCAATGGACAGGGTTTAATTTGCCTGGTCACAAGAGTGTGATAACATGTACAAAATTTTGCTAACCAGAGATGCTCACCTGAGCCTGGCTATCCAGGGCTTCTTCTGGGAAATTAGCCCCCAAAGCAGGCAATGCCCACATGACTGACTCTAGTTATTCAGTCTCCAGCCCACTCTTCAGGTCAAACTGGCAAAAAGTGGCAAAGACCCCCATTATAAGTCACATTGTTAACATAAACTCTTTGGTGTGGCCCAAGACCCTAGGTATGTGGAGACACTCTTATCAAGCAGGAATTTCCCATGACTCAGAGATTATTTCTCAGCACTCTCAGGGTTGTAGACCTCTACAGCGTGCAGGGTTTGGGCAGCCCAGGCCTGCTGAGATAACCCCCATTGCACACTTGTTCAGAGTCACACAGCTATGGTGGAGCCAGACCCAGAATATTCACCTCCTGGAGGACAGCCGAGCGAGCTGCCTTGCCTGTAGCAGAGACAGATCTAGAGTAGATGTCTCCAGATCCCCATCTAGGACACCGACAGGGCTGAAGGTATGCTCTGGGACCGTCATTTAAAGTGGCTCTGACACTTAATGGCTGTTTGACTTTCTCAGGTTGCTTATCTGTAAATGCGAAGAAGAGGAGAGGACTAGCATTTATTTACTCAGCGTTTCCGTTAAGGCTGAATCCAACCATTAACATGAGGTTCTAGGAAGGGTCAGAGAAGGCAATGGCAACCCACTCCAGTACTGGGGTCGTACAGAATCGGACACGATTTAGCAGCAGTAGCAGCAGCAGCAGCTAGGAAGAGTGCGTGGCATATGATATATGCCCAAGAAGTGAAAGCCAGTATTTTTATTATCATTCATATCACTTTGCTATTCTGCAGTCTCTTCTTATGTCTGTAGAAAGCTCTGGAGCTGGCTCAGAACCTGGCTGTTGACAAATACCTGCTTGCCCAAGACAGGATCTCTTCCCAGAAGATTGGCCACCCAGCAGCAAGCTGCACACGAAGTTCTGTGATGTCCTTGGCGTGACTGAAGACCAAAGTCTCATCTATCCTTGGCATTGCCCATATTGCAAAGATTCCCTCAACATTCACTCTAACCCTGTTTTCTATAAAATAAAGCTGCAGTGTTTACGTTCTAAAAAAAGTCTGGTTTCAAAGTTCTCTCTGATCTTTTCTCATTTCCAGAAGCATTTCAGATAAACCTTTTTCCCTTAGAAGTGATTCTCTGCAATGCTTCAGTGTTCTCCGTGTTTCTCTAGAGAAAACATTCCTGATTAGCTTCTCTTGTTTGGTCAAACTCGGCCCCCAAAGACAGGAGCAAAGGATTCAGGGATCTCTTCCCTTATTTGTCACTATCAGGCTTTGTAATTTTGGGAAAGTCATTTCTCTGGGCTTCAGTTTGCTCATTCCTAAATTGAGAGGGAGATGGATGCTAAGATTCCTTCCTCTTCTGTGCTCAGATGCTGAATGTGAACATGCTTAATCTGCGTCTTGGGCCATTTAGTCGTCATAAGTATACAGATAGCATGTGTGTGTGCATGCATGCGTGCATGTGTATGCACGCTCCTAGAAGACAGGGATGCAGCAGGGACTCAGCTAATGCTGTTTATTCCCCCAGGTTCTCTGTTCCTGAGCAATCCTGAATCACAGGCCTGTCAAAGGGGAGGCTGTTTGTGTTGGGGTAAGAAGCTCTCAGCTGTACTCCACCCCCTCTCTCCACACTGTAAAGGCCAGTGCGCTTGGAAGGGATGGAGGAGAGAATCTTCAATTTCCCAGAAGCTTTTAAGTGGCCTTGAGACAAAGACCCTCCAGTTGGTGGGCACTGCCCTACAATCCTGGCAATTCAAGGCTGAATTTTACCCAGAGCCATCATCCTGGGTTTGCAAAGAAGGGTTCTGGGTGGTGTTTAAGAGGAGGAGGACCCCAGGGAGAAGAAGACAAGACTCCTGTTGGTCCCTTCCCCTTCTTTCCCTCCCTCCCAAGGCTGTTCTTTTCAGAACCCAGTTGCCTGTCTGGCTTCCTAAATTCTAGAGGAAGTGCCACCCCCAGCAGATAAGAGCCTCCTGCATGCCTTCGCATCCCTCACTGCCCTGCGCAGCAGGCACCTCGCTCAGCTTCTTTTTAAAGAGATTTAAAAAAGGAAAGAGATGCTCCCCATGAAGCCTGAATAGCGGCACTTCTATCATCGGTTGTCATGACATGGGCTGACATGGGAGCAGCCCCAGCAACGGGGCTGACAGTTTGATGGGTTTAATTTTGGTGCAGATTCCTGCAAAGAGGCAACTGCTAGAAGTGCACTGCCATTGGCTGGGGAGGCTGACAGGGAATCAGGCAGGTGGTGGGAGTCTAGTGCTGTAGCCCATCGCCACAGCAGCAGCCCAGAGGGGCTGCCTGCAAGGGCTTCACCTGGCACCAACACCAGCATCACTGGTGGCTGATTTCAAGCTCTTCAGTGGACTTGTTAATAACACTCAGCATTTGCCCTGCTCACTACTCGCTCTCTAGGGGGGGCCACCTTTGGTCTCTGTCTGAGAAATGGAGGTAGACACCAAATAAATTACCCTGAGATGTGGTTGGTTGAGGTGGCAGAGGAATCTCCAATCCCAATTCTTGGTCCTGGGTGCCAGTCACTCTGAAGCAGAGAGAGGCAACAAAGTAGCATCATTTCCTCCTCCATTCTTAACCCCACTTGATGTTCTAAGGTGAAGTCCAGTGCAGGTGACAGAGGATTTAATGACAAGGAAAGCAAAATGAGGCAGGACTCCTTCCTCCCAGCTCTGTGCTTCTGTTCCCTTGTACTCTCTCCCACCAGGGTCTGTGAGATCTAACTTCACAAGAGATGGGATCAACAAACCATTTGCTACCCTGCTCTCTTCCATATTCTGACATCCTATTTTGTTTCCCTCTGAGCCCTGAGGATCAGGAAGTCCACGAATTACCATCATGTATTCATTCCACTAATGTTAGGTGGTCCTGCCTGCTAGACACACCCTGCTACATGCTGGAGCCACCAATTATGTGTGCATCCTGTCTTTTAGGATCTGAACATCTGGCAGGGAGGACCGACAAGTGAAGAAACACTCTTAGGAAATGCAAATTAAAGACCAGCTTGTGATGCCATTTTATACACACCAGATCGGAAACATTTAGAAAGTCTGATGGGCATACCAGACCACCTGACCTGCCTCTGGAGAAACCTGTTTGCAGGTCAGGAAGCAACAGTTAGAACTGGACATGGAACAACAGACTGGTTCCAAATAGGAAAAGGAGTGCGTCAAGGCTGTATATTGTCACCCTGCTTATTTAACTTATATGCAGAGTACATCATGAGAAACGCTGGGCTGGAGGAAGCACAAGCTGGAATCAAGATTGCTGGGAGAAATATCAATAACCTCATATATGCAGATGACCCCACCCTTATGGCAGAAAGTGAAGAAGAACTAAAGAGCCTCTTGATGAAAGTGAAAGAGGAGAGTGAAAAAATTGGCTTAGAGCTCAACATTCAGAAAACTAAGATCATGGTATCTGGTCCCATCACTTCATGGCAAATAGATGGGGAAACAGTGGAAACAGTGGCTGACTTCATTTTTCTGGGTTCCAAAATCACTGCAGATGGTGACTGCAACCATGAAATTAAAAGGTGCTTACTTCTTCGAAGGAAAGTTATGACCAACATAGACAGCATATTAAAAAGCAGAGACATTACTTTGCCAACGAAGGTCCATCTAGTCAAAGCTATGGTTTTTCCAGTAGTCATGTATGGATGTGCGAGTTCGACTATAAAGAAAGCTAAGCACCAAAGAATTGATGCTTTTGAACTGTGGTGTTGGAGAAGACTCTGGAGAGTTCCTAGGACTTCAAGGAGATCCAACCAGTCTATTCTAAAGGAGATCAGTCCTGGGTGTTCATTGGAGGGACTGATGTTGAAGCTGAAACTCCAATACTTTGGGCACCTCATGCAAAGAGCTGACTCATTGGAAAAGACCCTGGTGCTGGGAGGGATTGGGGGCAGGAGGAGAAGGGGATGACAGAGGATGAGACGGTTGGATGGCATCACCGACTCAATGGACGTGAGTTTGGGTAAACTCCGGGAGTTGGTGATGGAGAGGGAGGCCTGGCGTGCTGTGATTCATGGGGTTGCAAAGAGTCAGACATGACTGAGAGACTGAACTGAACTGAAGAAAGTCTGAACATATTAAGTGTTGTTGAGGGTGTAAAGCAACCTCTTTCATACGCTGCTGGTGAGAGGGTAAATTGATACAAGTATCTGCAAATTATTTCATATTATTTAATAAAGGAGAAGATGTGTATATGCTATGTTATGTCTGGGGAAGTCTATGATTAAGTCTGTGCCCGGGAGAAATCACTGTGCACATACTCACAATAATGTCTTTTGAAACAGTAAAACACTGGAAACAATCCAAATGACTACTAAGAACAGAATGAATAAAATCATTTTGGAATATTATATAGCAGTGAAATGAATATATATATTAATTCACTACTATATATATCAACATACATGAATATTACTAAAAGTAATATTCACCAAATATTCACTAAAAGTGTAGTAATATTCACTAAAAGTGTAGAACAAGAAAAGCAAGTCACAGAATAATATATTGACTATGACTTTGTTTATACAAAGGTCAAATATAGACAGAATTAAGCTACATCTATAGTAAGTGTATTTTTAAACACATCAATAGAATTATAACCACAAAATACAGGACAATGCTTCCCTCTTGGGCGGGTAAGGTTCAGAGGGGCACAATCATAAATAGCTCATGGCTGAGCCTTTGCACAGGCCCATGTACAAGGATGTTCATGATATCCACATAGTGATTTTCCTCATTAAAAAACACAAACATTTTATTGAAACATAATTGAAATAAGATGAGCTGTGCGTATTTAAAAGTACAATTTGATGTATTCGAGATACTTTTCAAACTTCTTTTGGCTATTCTAAGTCCTTTGCATTTCTGTACCAAATTTAGTTTTAAACACTTGAGGACTGAGCACATGTTAAACTTTCTTTTTTAGAGTCCTTTCAATTACACTGATAGCTTCCCTGGTGGCTCAGATGGTGAAGAATCTGCCTGCAGTGCAGGAGACCCAGGGTCAATCCCTGGGTTGGGAACATCACCTGGAGAAGGGAATGGCTACTCACTCCTGTATTCTTGCCTGGAGAATTCCATGGACAGAAGAGTCTGGTGGGCTACAGTCCATGGGGTCACAAAGAGTCAGACACGACTGAGTGACTAACACTTTCACTTTTTCATTTGGTTAGTGAGAGAGGCGGTGGTGCAAAGAGCAGTGGTGGAAACAGAGGAGTCCGATGCTAAGTAGATATAAGGATCTTGCAGCCTGATGATGTCAATCAGAGGAGAGTTAAGTTCTCTGCCCTCTTGAGCCAGCATGGCCAATGGTGTCCATCCGTACAACATTGGGAAGCTCCTTATGTGTCCATAGGCCCTGAATGGTACTCTTGTCCTGAATATTATCCTAAACATCTTTTCTGCTGGCTTCTTTGAGGACATGGTGGTGACAATATATTGTGCCAGATAGACCCAAAAAGCAGACCCCAGCATGTACTTCCAGTTTCTTGAATAACTTCTTCATGGCTCTGTCTCTTGTGAGAACATTATGAAAAATGAAGTTGAGAGTAATCCATCCACTAGTGTGAGAGACCCCCTGGACTCAACTTCTTTCTGCTTAAGCCAGAAGGATTAGTAAACAGGATGAAGGTTATGGTTCCTCTCTTGCTTCCAGATGCACATATGCAGTCATACATTTGAACTGTGTTGGAGAACCCAGGGAGGCAGCTGTGGAGGACATGTGCCGTCTCTTGGGTGACTAACATCCAAATCTCCCTCTTCCTTTAATATCCTGATTTCCTAACAAATGCCTGAGAGCATGTGGAGAAAAGGGAACCCTCCTATACTGTTGGTGGGAAGGTAATTTGGTGCAGCCACTATGGAGAACAGCATGGAGGGTCCTTTAAAAACTAAAAATAGAACTACAGTATGATCCTACAATCTCAGTCTTGGGCATATACCCAGAGAAAACTGAGTCAAAAAGATACATACTCCCCAATGTTCATTGTAGCACTATTTACAATGGTCAGGATATGGAAAAAACTTATTTGTCCATCGATAGATGAATGGATAAAGAAGATGTGGTATGTATACACAATGGAATACTATTCAGCCATAAAAAGAATGAAATAATACCATTTGCATCTAGAGATTGCAATTAGAGATTGTCTAGATTAACTAGAGATTATCTAGATTAACTAGAGATTATCATACTAAATGAAGTAAGTCAAACAGAGAAAGACAAATACCACATGATATCATTTATATGTGGATTCTAAAATATGACACAAATGAACTTATTTATGAGACAGAAACAGACTCAGGACAGAGAAAACAAATTTATAGCTACCAAAGGGCAATGGGGGAGGGGGAGGGATAAATTATAAGTTTGGGATTATCAGATACACAGTACTACATATAACAAGGATAAACAAGGTCATACTGTATAGCATAGGGAACTATGTTCAATATCCTGTAATAAACCAAAATGGAAAGGAATATGAAAAAGAGTCAGCATATATATGTATAACTGAATCAATGTGTTCTATATAAGAACAAGCATTTTAAATTAACTATACTTCAAAAAGAAAGAAAGAAAAACTATCCTGGTTCTAACTGGGGCAACTCACTACAGTGTGTTATCTTGCTGCTGCTGCTAAGTCACGTCAGTCGTGTCCGACTCTGTGCGACCCCATAGATGGCAGCCCACCAGGCTCCCCCGTCCCTGGGATTCTCCAGGCAAGAACACTGGAGTGGGTTGCCATTTCCTTCTCCAATGCATGAAAGTGAAACGTGAAAGTGAAGTTGCTCAGTCATGTCTGACTCTTAGTGACCCCATGGACTGCAGCCCACCAGGCTTCTCTGTCCATGGGAGTTTCCAGGCAAGAGTACTGGAGTGGGTTGGCATTGCCTTCTCCGATTCCTGGTGACAACTGCTCTCTTAGCTGGCCTCCATGGAAGTCAACAGAAGCCAGATTTTTTCTCAGTCTTTTTGGAGAGGCTGGGGACAAGCACATGACCTAAACTTGACACATAGGACACTGGCTCCTGGGACATTGGGTCTGGGGCAAATGAAGCTAAGATGCTGGGGCAGGCATATCTGTAGATGTGTGGGAATATTCTGGTGTCCTATCTTGCTACATAGAGGATGCTCAGTGAAAGAATCAGTGCATAGCTAGTTAATACTGTCAGCAGATCCCATTTCTCCAAAACAAAAACACTGTTTAGAATAAAAGACTTGTCAAGAATGAGCAAAATTTGGTTTTTCATTCTCATCTAATTCAAATTCTCCATTTTGCTGGTAAGTAAACATACACAGGAAGTCCAAGGGACATGGTCAGAATTGCAGCCCCTACCACTGCTCCCCAGGTACACACAGAACTGGGTTTTAAATATTCAGACTCCCAATTTATTTTTTTTTTCAGCTATCTTATTCCAAGACTTTAGAAGTATATTAAGATATTTGCCTACTTAACTAGACATACCCTACATAAACATATTTATAGAAAAATCTTTGAAAGTGGTGCCAGTGGAGGGCAGTCTTGATACCAGCCAAGTTTCAGAGAAGAGTGTTTCAAGATACTAATTAATAGGACTCAAGCTGGCTATTAGTCTAGGTGGGTTATATATAGCATGAGATACAGGATCCCAAGGGCATCCCAGGTGGCCCTACTGGTAAAGAAGCTATCTGCCAATGCAAGAGATGTAAGAGACTCTGGTTCAATTATTGGGTTGGAAAGATCCCCTAGAAGACATGGCAACCCACTCCAGCATTCTTGCCTGGAGATCCAATGGGCAGAGGAACCTGGTGGGCTACAGTCCATAGGGCTGTGAAGAGTCAGACATGACTGAAATGACTTAGCACACACATACAGGATCTCTCAAAGTATCCGTTCACTTTCTTCATTTTCAGATCATAGTGTAATATAAGTTGACTTTCCTGAGTCAATAAGAGGGCTTCTTGAAACCAGCCAACACTTTGACTCTTTTGATGAGACCACTGGGTTTGCAGATCCAGGATGAGCTTCTAGAATCTAGAACACAAATATTGCCATTTTCTAAAGACATACACGCTGAATGCAGATTTGCTTCAGCAAATGTAACTTGTATAAAAAAAGCTTTATAGTTAGTTGCCAAACAATCAGCCTAGTGGCCAACTGTCTGTATTTGTTGCCAGGAAACTAGGATGGAGGGCTTCCCTGGGGGCTCAGTGGCTGCCAATGTAGGAGATTCAGGTTTGATCTCAGGGTCAAGAAGATCCCCTGGGGAAGGAAATGGCAATCCACTCTGGTATTCTTGCCTGGAAAAGCCCATGGACAGAGGAGCCTGGCTGGTTACAGTCCACGGGTTCACAAAAGAGTCGGGCATGACTTAGTGACTAAACAACAGCAACTAGGATAGACGCTTTAAAAATGTCCAAAACTGAATTTACTAGAAATGCTGTTATCAGTCTTAGACAAACTGTGTTAAATCTCCATGAAGTGTGTGGCAGTTTCTTTTTGGGTTTGGTATTGATCAGAGAAGGTAAAGTTAGAGAACAGGCCTTGTAATTTGCATCTAGGTATCCTTCAAGCGAGCATCTGAATTTGAGTCCTTCCAAAAGCAGACGCTGTGACAAGAAACTGGTTCCAAGAGGTTTATTTGGGAGATGGAATGATGGAGAGGGGAGGGAGACACAGGAAGGGAAGAAGAGCCAATAAAAGGTGCGACCATGGGCAGGTTACTGCTATGGGCAACTGAGGTTCAATCCTGCTGGGGATGCTTTGAGAGATAGTACAGATTACCCTGCACATTCCTCCCACCCCCCAGGGAGGACGATGCTGCAGAGCCACCAACTCCTGCCCTTTCTTGCTTGAGGGTTGCTCCTGAGGAATCAGCTTTCAGGTGTCTGCCTGCAGGTCACCACTGGGCTTGGCTAAGCCTGGGGACGGGGAACCAATGGCATGTGCTACAGTAAGGAAATACTATTCCAGTGACTTGGAGAACATAGAATCTTCGTATAGCCCTTTATAGTTCTCCCTTTCTTTAAACATCACCATGACAACCACCACAAAATAGAACACCTAAAGTTAGGAATAATTTAAAATTTCAGGGAATGTGGACTATAGGGTAGATTTGCATTTCCATTCTATAAAAAGGCTTTACAGGAAAAATTCAATACTCTAAGTTGATGGTGGCTCTTTATTGTCCATATATGTGCTGTTAGCATTGATTTCCCTCTCTTGACATCTTGCATAATTATAGTACAATATCAAATCCAGGAAATTGATATTGATGATATTGACACAATCCAGTGACCTTATTTGGATTTTTACCAGTTTTACATGCACTTATCTTGTATAGCTAGTCCTTTGTAATTTTATCAGCTGGGCAGATGTGTGTGGCTGCCACCACACTGGAGGTACAAGACAGTTCTATTCCAAGGATCACTTGATAGCTACAACATCCTCCTTCTTGTCCCCCTCCCCACTAATTAGTGCTGGCAACCCTTAATCTGCTGTTCAACTCTATAATTTCATCATTTTGAGAATGATGTGTAAAAGGAATCATACAGATGACCTAGAATGGAAGAGAATGCGAATAGCTTTACTGGACACCTGAAACTACCACAACATTATAAATCAACTATAGTTTCAATAAAAAAGAATTTGAAAAGGATTCATATAGCCTTTGAGAATTTTTCTCAGTGTATCTCCCTTCAGATCCATCCAAGTTCTCATGTGTTGTTAAGTTGTCAATAGTTTGTTCCTGGGACTTCCCTGGTGGTCCAGTGACTATGATTCCAGGTTCCAGTGCAGAGGACCCAGGTTTGATCCCTAGTCAGGGAACTAGATCCCACATGCTGCAACTAAGAGTTCACATGTTGCAACTAAAGATCTTGCATGCTGCAAAGAAGATTGAAGATCCCATCTGCAGCTAAGGCTTCACAAAGCCAATTAATGAATAAATAAATAAAAGTAAATAAATATTAAAAAATAGTGCATTTCTTCTTATTGCAGAGTAGTATTCCATGGTTTAGATGTATCACAACTTCTAGCCATTCACCCATTGAAGGACATTTCAGTTGGTTCCTATTTGGGGACATTGTGTATAAAGCTGACCATCCATGTACAGGTTTTTGTGTGAATATCAGTTTCCATTTCTCTGGCACAAGTGCCCAAGAGTGTATTTGTCAGGCCATGTGGTAAATGCAGATTTGGTTTTGTGAGAAACGGCTTCACTCTTTCCCAGAGTGACTGTGCCTGCCGTTGCACACTTCCACCAGTGATGAGTGGTCCACACACTTTCCAGCATGTAGTTAGTACTGATCTCTTTCTTGGATCAGAGAGTCAGGAGAGTCCTACTTTGGTTTGAGAGCAGTGCTGTGTTTGTGAACTTTGCAAGAAATTAGTCCCATGCTTGGGCCATCTAGCTGATAACTCTTCTCATTTTTGCTCTTCTGCTTTCTGATTGCCTCTCTTTGTACTTTGAAATATTGATGTATGCGATAAGATGCAGCAAATCAAAGCATTTCCAATGACTAACTTCCCTCAGTTAAAAAATAAAGGTCTCTTCCCTAGTCTGTAAAGGTGAGTAAGTGATTCACTGTAGCCTGAATCAAAGCAAGAATATGGATGGAACAGGGAGAAAACTGAAGGATGGGAGAATAGAGGAAAAGGATCAAAGGAATCTTTTTATAGGACATAATGAATATGTAATAGTTGTGAAGTAGGCTAAATAGCTTCAGTACACACAGCAACAAAGAGAAATGTATTTGTAGCGATACTGGCCTGTGAGCTATAATACTTTAAGGGGGCTTGGCTGATTATACAGACTTGATGAATTTGCTTGAGTAACACTGTGCTCTGCTTAGTCGCTCAGTTGTGTCCAACTCTTTGCAACTCCATGGTCAGTAGCCCGCCAGGCTCCTCTGTCCATTGGGTTCTCCAGGCAAGAATACTGGAGTGGGTAGTCTATCCCTTCTCCAGGGGATCTTCCCAATCCAGGGATCGAATCCAGGTCTCCCGCATTGCAGGTAGATTCTTTACCATCTGAGCTATCAGGGATGCCCTTAGAGTAACACAATTTGGGTTAAAAGGGGCAGGAAGGCCCATCAATTTAAATGTCATCTTAGAAATAATACCACAGTTTTAGGAATGATGTAAAGGATACACAGAGCAATTAAACTGCTTGTCCAAAGTCACACAGGGAGCTAACTGCAGACAAGGGCCAGAGACCCATGCAGCATGAGACTGCAGTGGGCTTCCTACAAAACTGTGTGGGGTAATTCATTTAAAAAAAGATACTTACCCGACCCAAGTCAGGTATGTTCATGCCCTAACAGGCCGGCTTTCTTTGCTCTCCTTGGCACGCTGCTCGCCTGAGTTGGAAGCGTCCAAGTTGTTCCATTTTGCCTCACACACCTATCGAACTCCAGAGAACAGGCCCAGAACAACTGAGTGACTTGTTGACAAAGGTCCCCTTGTTCTCAGAGATGTCTGAAGGCTCAGAAGTAAAAACCGGAGCTGATTGTCTAAAAAAA
This sequence comes from Cervus canadensis, assembly GCF_019320065.1. Lineage (NCBI taxonomy): Eukaryota > Metazoa > Chordata > Mammalia > Artiodactyla > Cervidae > Cervus > Cervus canadensis. Next base: position 12,242,156 of record NC_057415.1, on the reverse strand, counting down.
AAATAGATTAGCTAGAGCAGGTTTTAAAATAGCAAGACTTAAAGTGATTCAATGTTAATTGAATACTGAGTAAGGAAGAGGTAGGGAGTTAATTGAATGAGTGAGCTTGGGGTTTTGGGTAATTTTTTTCATGATGTGAAGGAAATTATAACAGAGTTGGACGCAGATCGGGGAGAGAAAGAGAGGCAGCATGCTCTCTGGAAGCCGTAAATGAAAGCCATTTACTTTGGTGGGAAACACATAAGCTTGTTGGACTACTGGCTTTTCCCTTATGCTTGTAAAATTCTTCTTTAAAAAAAAACAACCTTTTTTTTGTTATAAAGGTTATATGCTATTTGAAGACAATGTAGAAACTATGAAGAAGCAAAAAGAAGTAAAAAAGCAAAAAGAACAAAATAAATATCATTTGTGATCTCGTCACCACTTGCATTTTAGTTATATGTTTTTACTCTTTTATATGAGTATTATCATTTATCTATTTATACATACATTAAATGTTTATAAATAAAAGTTTATATTTTTTAGTAACCTATCAAAATTTAATAGTGGTAAATGCCTTTCTGATATAATTTTAAATCACTGCCTCATATTCTATTGTATGAGTGTATTTATACAATACACTTATATTGTATAAATATAATACAATATATTGTATTGATATCCCCAATATTATTTCCCTCTTGTAAACAACACGGTCATGGGTATTATAGCTTCATTTTTTATAATTATTCATAATTATTTCCTTAGGTTGAGTTTGGAATTCCAGTGTCAAATGAAATGTAAATTTTGGGACTTTTGATTCCTATTGCAAAATTATCAACCTGGAAATAAACTGATAAGCTGTCAATCCCAGCCTCAGTTTATAAGTTTCCCCACATTCTTTTCCAAAATGGGTTCCATTATTTCTTTTTAAATAGTCAATTTAGTAAATGAAAAAATATATGTATATTTATACTTTTCATTTCTTGATTACTAAGGACATTATACTTTAAAAACCCCAAATATTTGGGTTCTGTGTTTATAAATTATCTGAGTATGTCCTTTGATACTAATTTTTTCCTATTGGGGACTCATCTTTATCTCGTCAATTCTTTTAAACTTTAAATTAAATTGAAACTTCAATTAGAAAATAAAATAAAACAAACCAATCCCTTCCCAAAACAGAGATTAGTAGAAATAAAGATGCCATTATCCCAACTGAAAAAAAAAAAAAAAAAAGACAGTCAGATTATAAACTGTTACAAAAATAAGATGGAAAATTTTAACAAACTGTTTAAGCTACTTTCTTTTTTTTAATTTATTTTATTTTTATTTATTTATTTTTTCCAATTATTTTTATTAGTTGGAGGCTAATTACTTCACAACATTGCAGTGGGTTTTGTCATACATTGACATGAATCAGCCATGGAGTTACATGTATTCCCAATTGTTAAAAGACATTTCTCTCACTGCCAGAGATCTTGAACAGATTTCTGGTCAGTCATCCAGATGCAGTTCTTTGTATAATTGATGAACTTGGGCTTCACTTTGGGAAGAGAACCACCTTCTTCTGTACTTGCTTGCATTTTACTTAATGTGTTTTATAAAATCAGCTCCTTTTGGTGTTTTAGGAGTTTTTCTATGTTTTTGAGATTCTTGACCTTTTTATCTTGGTGTCAATAGTTTTGAGTCTTGTCATTCTGGTTTGATTTTTATGCATTTTAGATGTGGGTTCAATCTCTGGGTCAGGAAGATCACCTAGAGGAGAGAATGGCCATTGACTCCAGTATTCTTGCCTGGAGAATCCCACCAGCAGAGGAGCCTGGTAGACTGCAGTCCATAGGGTTGCATGGAGTTGGACACAACTGAAGTGACTGTCAATAAAGGACAGAAGTGGTATGGACCCAACAGAAGCAGAAGATATTAAAGAGAGGTAGCAAGAATACACAGACTGTACAAAAAAGATCTTCATGACCCAGATAATCACGATTCTGTGATTACTCACCTAAAGTCAGACATCCTGGAATGCGAAGTCAAGTGGGCCTTAGGAAGCATCACTATGAACAAAGCTAGTGGAGGTGATGGAATTCCAGTTGAGCTATTTCAAATCCTAAAAGATGATGCTATGAAAGTGCTGTACTCAATATGCCAGCAAATTTGGAAAACTCAGCAGTGGTCACAGGACTGGAAAAGGTCAGCTTTCATTCCAATCCCAAAGAAAGGCAATCCCAAAGAATTCTCAAACTACTGCACAATTGCACTCATCTCACACGCTAGTAAAGTGATGCTTAAAATTCTCCAAGCCAGGCTTCAGCAATACGTGAACCATGAACTTCCAGATGTTCAAGCTGGTTTTAGAAAAAGCAAAGGAACCAGAGATCAAATTGCCAACATTGGCTGGATCATCGAAAAAGCAAGAGTTCCAGAAAAACATCTATTTCTGCTTTATTGATTATGCCAAAGCCTTCGACTGTGTGGATCACAATAAACTGTGGACAATGCTGAAAGAGATGGGAGTACCAGACCACCTGAACTGCCTCTTGAGAAACCTGTATGCAGGTCAGGAAGCAACAGCTAGAACTGGACATGGAACAACAGACTGGTTCCAAATAGGAAAAGGAGTACGTCAAGGCTATATATTTTCACCCTGCTTATTTAACTTACATGCAGAGTACATCATGAGAAATGCTGGGCTGGAGGAAGCACAAGCTGGAATCAAGATTGCTGGGAGAAATATCAATAACCTTAGTTATGCAGATAGCACCACCCTTGTGGTAGAAAGTGAAGAAGAACTAAAGAGCCTCATGTCCGACTCTTTCCGATCCCATGGACTGCAGCAGTCCAGGCTTCCCTGTCCTTCACCATCTCCTGTAGTTTGCACAAACTAATGTCCATTGAGTTGGTGAAGCCATCCAACCATCCGATCCTCGTCGAACCCTTTATCTCCTGCCCCCAATCTTTCCCAGCATCAGGGTTTTTCTAATGAGTTGGCTCTTTGCATCAGATGGCCAAAGTTTTGGAGCTTCAGCTTCAGGATCAGACCTTCCAATGAATATACAGGATTGCTTTCCTTTAGGATTGACTGGTTTGATTTATTTGCATTCCAAGGGACTCTCAGGAGTCTTCAATACCACAGTTCAAAAACATCAATTCTTTGGTGCTAAGCCTTCAATTCTTCAGTGATCAGCCTTCTTCCATTATCACCCACTTTAAAGTCACAAGTTTTAGTCAGTTCTGGGGCCTCAAGGACTCGTGTTCATTTCAATCAAACTGTCCTTGGGGTACTGACTAGTACTTGGTAGGAGAGAAAATGGATGGAGATACAGTCGTGAAGGAAGGAATCACACAGGGGTTCTTCCTGATTTTTAATTGCTTTGTGTACATTAAGTTTGGGGCTTCCCTTGTAGCTCAGTCGGTAAAGAATCTTCCTGCAGTGCAGGAGACCCAGGTTCAATTCCTGGGTTGGGAAGATCCCCTGGAGAAGGGAATGGCAACCCACTCCAGTATTCTTGCCTGGAGAATCCTATGGACAGAGAAGCTTAGCAGGCTACAGTCCATGGGGTCGCAAGAGCTGGGCACAATTTAGAGACTAAACCACCACCACATTAAGTTTATTCATTCTCTATCTGTATTCTTTGTTGCCAAAATTTTTTTCTCTGTTCTTTTTAGGCTTTCAATTTTGTTGATGTACTTTTCTATGTTAGTAATCTTTGTTGCTGTTACTTTTTTCCCCCCTTTAGTTTGTTTGATTGCTTTTAGCTTAAAAGCTAAAGGCAGTCAAATCTATTACGGTTGTGATTTCTGTCATTGGTATCATACTTAGAAAGACTATCTCCCTCCTTAGATAATACAATACTTGTTTACATTTCCTTCTAGTCCTTTATCATTTCATTTTACATTTGCAATATATTTTGGTAAAAGGTCTTATTTCAGGAAACGACTTCAGAATATTACATTCTAACTTAAGTGTGTATATAGCCCATTAGGATGATTACTAACCAACACTGTTATATTTCTATTATAAATGACTCATTTGAAAAGACCCCTATGCTGGGAAAGACTGAAGGTGGGAAGAGAAGGGGATGACAGAGGATGAGATGGTTGGATGGCATCACTGACTCAATGGACATGAGTTTGAGTAAACTTCAGCAGCTGGTGATGGACAGGGAGGCCTGGCGTGCTGCAGTCCATGGGGTCGCAAAGAGTTGGACACGACTGAGTGACTGAACTGACTGACTTGTATACAGTATGTCTATAGCTGCTAAATACTGTTACCCACCCTGGGCCCAGAGCCCTGCTGTGAGCGTCACTTTTTCATTGCTTGAAAGTCAGGATAGACCTTGGGTTTCACATATAAGTAAGAGGGTCATCACCATAATGTTACTTGGCAAACTCAAATTCTTCTTCTTTTTTTTTTTTTCACTTCTCAAACACCTAAAATTAGGATCATGTGTTTTCCTTGAGACCTGTGAGAGTAGTTGCTGTATTTCAGTCATTGGTCAGAGTGCATGCTTCGTGAATAAAGCTCTCCTGGGGGATGGCGAAGAGGAGAGTGTAGCCGGCCCTCTGGGGACTTCATGCTTCAGCACCTGTACCAAGGCACTCCCAGCTGGGAGGATCTCAGCGCCGCAGACACCTCTCAACACAAACAGCATCATTCCATGCTGTGCATTTCTGAATGCCTCCAGCTGTAAAACAGATTGCGTTCTACATTAGAATTAAATTTTGTCTTTTCCTTCTCTTTCTTTTGCAAAGCTTCAAACGCGAGAACAAATGCCAATTGTTGGATCAGAGGACTCTTCTTATAGTACAAAAATGCATGCACTATCCCAGATTTGCAAATATGTAAAAGATGGCACATCTTGTTGTTTTTGTTTTTGAGGTTCCTAAACTCCTGTCTTCTAAAATGCAGGTTGCCAGTAGAGTTTTGTAGGTAGGTGACCCAGCAGAGGTGAAATGAGTGGGCAGAGAGAGCCATGAGGAATTCCACACATTTGGGAAACACTTCCATTAATATTTTGTATTTGTGTTTTAAATTTTGGGAGTGACTCATAGGCACTTAGCACAAAAAAGTGATGTAATTAATCTTGCCAGTAATGAGGTTGCTTGGCCTTTCTGTTAGCAGACAGTGAGCTCATGGGCTGTAGGATGTTTAATTGGCTGACTGGTGGTTTGTGAAAGCAATGTAGGTTGACTTTCACTTTAACAAGTGTTATAGTACATCAACCTTGTCATATTGTCTCCAGATGTGATTAAATTTAGGGAGTGATACACTGAATTGTCTGTTTTCCTTATTTAGGCAAAACAGACGTTCAGGACTCACTACTCAGACACGGTAAATTAGGGGCGGATATATTGAGTGAGGGCTTCCCAGGTGGCGCTAGTGGTAAAGAATCCACCTGCAATGCAGGAGACCTGGTTTGACCCCTGGATCAGGAAGATCCCCTGGAGGAACTCACTCCAGTATTCTTGCCTGGAGAATTCTGTGGACAGAGGAGCCTGGTAAGCTCCTCTGCCCTTAGGGTTGCAAAGAGTTGGACACAACTGAAGCTACTTATCACATGTTGAGTGAAGTGAATACTTTGCGTGGTCTAGAAGAATAAATGTAATCATTGTCATGCTCTGGCTATATTTAAAAACAATAAGTGATATTCTTAATACAGTTTGATGTTCTTCAAATGCCTAGCTGGAGCTCAAGGATTATAAAATTAGACTCTTGAGTAGTGCGTTGTGAAAGTGCTAGACACTGAATTGTGTTCCCAGCAGTAATTCATGGGACTTTCCCGGTGGTGCTAATGGTAAAGAACCCACTTACCAATGCAGGAGACAAAAGATGAGGGTTCAGTCCCTGAGTTGGGAAGATCCCCTGGAGGAGGACATGGCAACCGACTCTAGTATTCTTGCCTGGAGAATCCCCATGGACAGATGATCCTGGGGGGCTACAGTCCATAGGGTCATACAGAGTCAAACATGACTGAAGTGACTTAGCATATACATCTGCACTAACTCATATGCTTAATAAAATGTGATTGTATTTGGAAATATGGCTTTTAATAGGTAACTAATGTTAAGTGAGGTTGAACTGTTTGCATTATAAAAATTGGGAAGCTCTCTCTCTCTTTCTCTTTTTCTCTCTTCCCACACGCAAGCACAGAGGCAAGGCCATAGGAGAAGGCAACCGACTGCAACCACAGTAGAGAACTCTCACCAGACATCAACCCTGTTGGCACCTTGATCTCGGAAGTCTAGCTTCCATAACTGTGAGCAAATAAATTTCTACTGTTTAAGCTCCCAGTTTATGATATTTTGTTATGGTAGGATAAGCAGACAGAAAGGAGATGGCATGTTAAATATGGCTGCAGAAGGGAACTTCAAAGGCTGAAGGCTGAAAGCAGAGAGTGCTTCTTTGTGAAGGACCTTTAACAACCACACTGGGTGAACTAGCAGGTCTGGGAGAGGACCTGTCAGAAACATGAGACTGGGTTTACCTCTGAGCATTGCCTTATTTGGATCTCAGATTTCCTCACCTGTGAAAAGAGGTGATGAGATTAGCTTTTCTTTAAGTTCATTTTTAGCAGTTGAAAAGTCCAAGGGGGTGTTGTATTTTAATTATTGGAATATTCCAATGGACTTCAGATGCTTCCGCATTCTTTCATGAGTGGATTCTTAGCTCCTTTTCAAGTGAGACATACTAGCCCATGGGAAGATAGTGTTTCACCCCTCATCCTCATATTCAAAGTTCATTTTGGGATGGGAAGTGGCAAGCTTGGGAAAGATCGTCCCATTTCCACGTCTCTGAATTGGAGTCTTCTCAATCAATACAGATGATCAAGTAAAGAAATTTGGGGGTATCAACCTCTGTGACTTGTGGCATCTGGATAAACAAAACACAACTCTAGCTGCATCTCCACCATCCCTTTAAAATTTATTTTAGTGGGAATCTCCGATAGTTAAAATAGTTATTATCCTTTCTCCAGAATGAGAGAAATTGAACACTTTGCAAACATAGTTAATACAAATAAAAATTTGACAAGCTGCAAATATTCTAACACATCACACACACACACACACATATATACAGACACTCATCACATAGTTTTTTTTTAATTACCTTGTGAGCAAACATGGGCACTTTAAACAGTATTCATGAGTTACTGGGGCTTCCCTCATAGCTCAATGGGTAAAGAATCTGTCTGCAATGCAGGAGACCTGGGTTTGCTCCCTGGGTCAGGAAGATCCCCTGGAGAAGGAAATGCAACCCACTACAGTATTCTTGCCTGGAAGATCCCATGGACAGAGGAGCCTGGTGGGCTACAGTCCATGCAGTAGCAAGAGTTGGACATGACTTAACTTCTAAACCACCACCATGAGTTACTACATTGTTGATGGTGAGGATTTGGGGCTGGTTCCAGGAACACTGGGGGCTGTCTCACATAGGGTGCATGTCACGACTGCAGATGCCACATCCTCCACTGGGAATGGTGACCTCAAGCACAGATTTACACAAAAGATGCCTGGACCTCCTGCTTGAAGGTCAGTACGTCTCTCCCAGTCACACTTAGTTTCATGTGAAAGATCCTGAAAGTTGTATGATGAGCAGTTAGTGCCTGTGAATAGAACTTGTGATTTACTTCTGGGGGTAAATTGTTCCCCAGGACACCATTGAATCGGGGCCAGGGAAGATAGTTTCATGAGGGGCTTGAGGAAATGCCATGTGAAAGAGGGGGAAGCCAATGAAGAAAGTTTGGAGTTTCAGGAAAGCTGGCTAGTACTTAGTGTGTGGCCCTTAGGAGAATTACCTTCTTTCATTAGGAGTGAAAGAATGCATAACTCTATGGTTTCTAAATACAGTGAAGAGAGTGTAGAGTTTGGGGAATGAGAAGTCCCAATAAATGAACTAATGTGTATATAAGCTTTGCAATGCATAAATGGAGTTCATATATATAACCTCATTGATTCTTGGCACATTTCTGCATGGGTTCAATCTTTACCAATTGAGTACCTTGTTCTAGTTGCCAAAGTAAAACATGTGATTCAGAGAGGCTAAAATGACCACCTATGTCACCAAGCTCATACAGTGCAGATTGGAGGCTTAAATCTGTGGTTTTTGACCCCCCAAATTGGGCTCTTGAAAGGGATAGAGTAAAATGGACTTTAGCAGCTTTGGGTGAAGGTGGAGAAAAATGTTACATGTTACTCACTCTGTTTTTCTCCATTCCATCCTGATCACCCTTATAGGGTAACTAGACAAAGATCCTTTTCCAGATTCTAGGCTGAAAAGACATCCCTACCTCAGGAACACATATTTATCCCCTCACTCCCACAAAATATAGTCTCTCTACACTCCTTGCTTCCTTTGGTTGAGTCACATTATTTATATGTGAAGGTGGGAAGAGATAAATCTTTGTGACCCAATGACTGAGAGAACCATTAAGGAAAGAATAACTTCCCTTTGAGGAAAGACTTGACCTTTTCAAACTGAGACTCTCTAGCTCAAGACACCTTCCCTGTTGGTTCATTTCCTTCAATGTGAGGACCTCATATTGATAGGGAGACAATCAAGGAGGCTGTCACAGTCACTCTGATGAAGGACAGTGGTATCTGGAACTGGGAATTAAGATGATGATTGTGGTTGGACATTTAGGCCATGATGACATGGATATGGACATGAAAGGGGGAATATCTTCAAGAATAGCTCCTAGGTTTCTGGCCTATATATTCAGGAGGATGTAAATGTTATTTACTGTGAAAAAGATAATGGAAAGGGGGCCAAGTGAGAGGGGGTTTCATGAGTTCAGTCCCTGTCTTTATGTTGGTGATCAGCTGCAAAGAACAGAAAGTTCTACTGGAATGGAAAGTACCAGTTAGGAGTGTGTGTGGTTTGCAGAACAGAGAGTCTAGAGTAACACACTCTAGGACTTAAAAGGTAGCTCAACAGTTCAGGGATAGTGAGGTTCTTTCTCGTCTACCTACTGTGATGCGTAGCCCTTTCCCCCTTTGCTTATCTCCTCATGGTTCAAGAAGGCTGCTGTGACCCTGCCCTTGTACCTGCATTACAAGTAGAAAATTGGCAGAAGGGCCAAGAGGTGGAGGGCTGTATCCTAGCAAAGATTTTTCCCTTTTACTTGTGAAGGATTCTCTTCCCCAGGAACTTTTCTGACATCACATTGACCTGATCTAAGTTTCATGGCCTCCCTTAGCTAAACAGAAGCTTGGAACTGCAGTATCTTAGCTTTCTATCCTGTATAGGTAGAGAAAGGCCAAGGAGAGGGATATGTGAATAGCTTTTAAGACTTGCATATGTGGTATGGAGTTTGGGTGGTTTTTTTTTTTTTTTAGTTTGGGTGTTTTGTGTCATCCAAGTAGAGATTTCAAGAAAAGAAGAGATATATTGGCCCAGAGCTATTCTTCTCCTTTCCCTTTGTAAGGTGAAGCACATGATTTGGTGAAAATTTTAAAATATGGGAGTTAAGACATGTGCCCTATCTCCTCAAAATAAAAGGAAAGCAGAAAAAACTCTGCAAGAAATTTGATCAACCAAAAGGATGATTCCTTAATATTAACTACTATTATTGGAAATAGGTGGCTAAAAGAACTTTAAAATAAGGGCCCAATAATTCTGTGGGTCATATTTGAAAATGGCATCTTGCATGGACCCAGCCAGTCTCTTTGATGGTGCATGAGTCTGTAGCATTAGCTTTTAATAACCTGGTCACTCGGGGCCACATTATAAGCTTTAATGCACCAATTATAATAACAGTAATAACCTTCCTGCTTCATGGGATGAATCTCATTTTACCCTATATATTTTCTCCTTGAGAAGAGATGATGAGATAAAAGCTAATGTCCTCTCATAGGGGATTGTCACTGAGGAAGGGACAGTCAAGCAGAGGCCTGAAGGAAGCGAGGGAGGAACCTTAAGGGGAAGGAATTCAGGCAGAGGTGGAAGCAGGCCTGAGGACCCAAGCTGGGTTATACATTTTGTTAGCACATAGAGACGGTTTTGGGAGGAGTCTCCCAGGAGAGAAATGGAATATTAGCATCAGTCTTCTTCATTTTAAACATTTAAAGTGAACTATGAAAATGATACACAGGAAAAGTATGATATGGGACTTCCTATTTCCACTGCTACTTTGAGCCCTTTTCCTTGCAAGCCATCCTTCCTTGTTGAATTGGTTTCTAGAACTGCATCTGCATCAATCAGGATACATGGGGTGTCAGCAACAGAAATCCTGACTAACTTTTATCTTACATAAATGAAGTCTGGAGGTAGGAAGTTTTGGGGTGGGTTTAGCAATGTAACAACTTTTCTCTCACGGGGATAAGATGACTACAATAACTCCAAGCATCCCCCAAAGGTGCCCCGAATAGGAAGGAAGGTGAAAGCCAAAAATGAAGCTCCCCCTCTTTCCAGCTCTCTGTTTATTTACAGGACAAAGATCTCCTCAGCAAAGTCCTGCTTATGCCTCACGGACTGTACACAATCAGCTGCCCTTCCCGGAAGATTACCAGCAAATGGTGATAGAACAGTCCCACTGACTTGCAAGGAGCTTGGCTCATCCTCAGAGGCTGAGGGAGGGGTTTAGCTACTCTGAGCTTGTCGTGGTCAAATCAAATTGATTTGTACTGACCATGGAGGGAGGAATAATTGCTGAGGAGTATGTTACCAGCAGTGTCTCTCACACCAGCACAACCATGAATCCTCTCAAGTTTGGTCATAGAAGAGATGAGTACTTTCCTTTTTTTTTTTTTCTGTCCAGATATGGCTGCTCGCTGATGCGTTTCCTGACAAACCTAGAGGGTGGACTCACCTTGTACTAAGTTGGGTTACCTCTGAAGCTGACCTTAGGCAAAGATTCAAGTGCAAAGAGCTTCTTCAGGAGTTGCATGGAACATTGACAAGGATGAGGAAAGGGATACAATCAAGGATGGGAAGGCAGTCAATCAAAGATGAATAGGTACACTAGTTACCAAGGTGAGAAACCGGAGCTTAATCTTGGGGAAACTGGGAAAGAGAAGAAAGCACATGCCTCAGAATGATCCCACTTAGAGGTGAGGAAGCTGAGGTATTTATCCTCCAACTCCCATTGGTCATTGGTGAGAGTTGCTTTGGAGATGTGCTAATTTTCCACCGCTCCTGGCCTGCACACGTCGGTAGGGCAATCTTCTGTGGCTCTGGAAAAAACTCTCAAGTCCAGAGATGCAGATAATTGGTGGTGGAGGTCATCCAAAGCACAAAGAGATGGTAGGAGCTAAGGGACATGAGGGGGGAGTCACAGCATTTGCCACAAACCCTGCCTCTGAAGATGAGGAGCCCCTTCCTTAACGTGCACTCAAGTGCTTTGGTGGAGTGATTCTAACTGATATCTGTAACTTTAACAGATAGTGTATACGCCTCAAAATAAGGATGGAACAGACATACAATTTTGTTGATGTGGCGTCCTGCATGTCACTGCGTATAATACTCTCTTATGTGCATTTTGTTGGTGTCGTGTTGAGAATAAGAGTGACTTCATACATATCACAACATTTGGACCAGTAGTTCTTATCATGACTAGCTTATATGTTGATACAACTTTCCCAGTAATACCAGTAAGTCAAGGGATAAAGTCCTTAAGGAGCACAACTTGAGTAACGTGGGGTAAACCTACACCACACCAAGGAAATGGAGATTGGGTGGATCCATACACTTTGATTATGGTAGTGGCTCAGGCAGTAATGTGCCTGCAATGCTGGAGACCCGGGTTTGATCTCTGGATTGGGAAGATCCCCTGGAGAAGGGAATGACTACCCACTCCAGTGTTCTTGCCTGGAGAATCCCATGGACAGAGGAGCCTGGCAGGCTACAGTCCATGGGGTCATAAAGAGTCGAACATGACTGAGCAATGAGCACTTTCACTTTCTTTCAGTCAGCCCAGTGAAAAAATTCAGTATTGCAAATTCCAGAACATAATCACATTTTACATCTAGAAATTTCCTTGTGTCTCCTTTGAATCCAAATGAGAAGAAGCACAACAATTTCTAAGGTCTATATGGAACATAAGCTGTTTTATAAATGTGGAATAATCCATTGAGGATATAAGTAATGTTGAAGAGGCATCCCCATAAAACCTTGCTTTTGATGTAATCTAGTCAAATGGATTATTTTTTTTTCCTTCTGCCCCACCCCCACCTTCCCTGGTTCATTTTTGCCAAAGTGAGTTTCCATATGTTTCATCTAAATGAGTCACATTCAGAGAAATCATTCAAATTATCTGTGGGCACAGATACTTTTCTTTCATTTGTGGCCTGAAGGTGGGTGGTTATAAGGAGTGGAAATGCTGGTGGGCTTTTCTCCAAACCCCAAATCTTTGGCTTGCTGTGATTCTCTGAGCTCTCTGCATCTCCAGCTTTATTCTCTACCAGAGGGAAATAGCCATAGTAAATTGCTAAGATTATTCAATTTCAGTCCACTTTAAGTGCCCTTAAAGGGAGCCTGTACTCATGACTTCTCAGGGGATAGGCGATGCATCTTGCCATGCATAAAGTGCTGGTTGAGAGGTTTTAAATCACATTTTAGCTTGGAAGACTAATATTGGAGGCAGTCCTCTTCCTAAAAAGTAATACCATCTGTGTCACTGACTGTACAGAGCACAGAGAGTTGGGGGTGGGGGAGAGACCAGAGCTAACTTGTTTAAAGAACGATAGAACCATTCCATGACTGTCTTTCAAGGGACATAAATGCCTTACCCAGATTAATAAAGACCGTCATTGCATTTTACACCTAGTGTCAGGGATGCAATTATTTGCTGTGTCTTCCTAAGTCACCTTTTATCAGTCAATCTGAAATATATACACATCTGAATCCAAATGAAGCACTGCATTTGAGATATGCTTGAAAAAGAAATTTCTGTTGACTGTATTTATTTAAAGCTTTGTTTGATTTTCACCTTTCTCATCAAAGTTCATTTTTATTGAGTGACCATTTATGGAGCACTTGCATCAGAATGGCCTAGATAGGGACTTATTCTTGACTCCCCATACCCCTTGACGTGGTTTCTGTTTTCAAATGAATGGGTACACTGAATAATTTGTAGATTCTGTTGCTCTTTGGATTCTATAATCTCCATGGTCTCTTGGAAAGGACTCAACTCAGCTCCACGCACCCTTGCTGAGCAGATTGCCTGATGTTGGGGTAAGAAACCAGCCAGCCTGTCTGGAATCCCGCCCAGCTGCCAGCCTCTCATGGAGACCACCCACAGCAGTATCCCCAGACACTTGGCTCTGTCCCAGGAATGACAGGGAAGGAGCAGGTACGGAAGGAAGGGAAAAAAGAAGAAATGAAGGAAAGAGAGAAGGTGGGAAGGAAGGAAGGAATCAGGACTCTAAAAAGGTCATATTGTTCCAAGCAGAAGCCATCATGTGTGTGACAGGAACGTAGTTGAGGTGGAGGCAAACATCTTGTCTTTCCCGTTTGCATCTGTGAGCATTACTCCGGCTGGGCAACATTCCACATTGTGGACAGCGTGATACACCCTGATTCCTTCAATTTCAGCTCTGAATGTTTTTGAGATCAGTGAGTCTAAAAAGCTTCCATGCAGATGAGGTGGCTCACATCTAACCCTAGCTGTTCCCTTTCTGCTTCCTCAGCCACCTGGGCTTGGGGGTGGAGGGGAAATCTGTGTCTCTCTGCCTTCCTTCTTGCTCACTCCTCTCACTGGCTGGACAGGATTCCCACAACAACCAACCAGCTAGCCCAGTCAGGCTGACTGATCTCACAGGCTAAGGTTTCCCTGGTGGCTTAGAAGGTAAAGAATCTGCCTGCAATGCAGGAGAACCAGGTTCGATCCCTGGGTCGGGAAGATTCCCCTGGAGAAGGGAAGGGCTACCCACTCCAGTATTCTTGCCTGGAGAATCCTACGGATAGAGGAGCCTGGTGGGTTACAGTCCATGGGGTCACAAGAGTCAGACATGAGCGAGCAAGTAGCCCTTTTACTTTCAAGGTGTGTGGAAGCTGACTGTGACCTGTGCAAATAACAGAGTTTGGAATTAAGTTGGGATTAATGTGTCTTTTAGATTGCCCTTATTAATTTTTTAATGTAGTTATTGCTTAGACCCAGTCTATTTCTAAAGCATCTTTGAGATGAGTGACAATAAAAGAAAGAAAAGTAACTAGATGCATATAATAGGGAAAGAAAACTTATACATGAAATGATAAAGCCAGGTTAAAATAGCTACTATTATTATAACACTCACTTTAGTAATGAGTTCTTAGGCAATCAAAAATGTAAAATGAAGTGAGGACTAAACTTTAATCATCTGATGATAAAAAGGATACATACTCATTCACCAGGAGGTGAGTTTTCTCCCTAGACAACTAACTCTTAATTGAAATTTACTCTGCCTTGAATACAGGCAGAGACTAACATTTTTAATGGTGAAATCTTTCAAGTTGTAGAAATTTTTTAAAATATGTCTGTCCCTCACAGAGTGAAGAAAGTTGATTGGTTCCCATAGGAGAATGGAGGGATAGTTTTTCAGTTTTATTAATCCTTCATCTGAGCTGTGTCTTACTCATGCCAGAAACATGGACATGAACTTTTTGGTAGGAAGAATGATGGATGGCCCACTTTGTCTTGTGCTAAGGCAGTTCACATTCCAGGCTCTTAAAGAGCTTATGACACGTTTTCCTTGCAAGGGTATCTTGTCCTGGTTACACAGTTACTTGGTTACACAGTAAAGCCTTCATTAAGAATTCTTTTATGTTTCCTAAAGGAATTCTATATTTTTTCCTTTTAATTTTTTTCTCTTTATTGATATAAAATTGACATATAGCATTGTGTGAGTTTAAGGTATAGAACTTGATGATTTGATACACTCATATATTGGGCAATGATTACCACAATAAAGTTAGCTGGCACCTCCATCTGAGATTCCCTGGTGGAATAGTTATAAAGAATCCCCTGCCAATGAAAGAGTTGCAAGAGATATGGGTTTGATTCCTGGCTTGGGAAGAACCCCTATAGCCAGGGCATGGCAACTCACTCCAGTATTCTTGCCTAGAAAATTCCATGGACAGAGGAACCTGGCAGGCTACAGTCCAAGGGGTCACAAAAGAATCAAGACACAGCTGAGCACACACACACAGCCCATAGTACCTCATCACCCCACATAATTCTTTTTTTTTTGGTAGTGAGAACATTTAAGATCTACTCTTTTAGAAACTTTCAAGTATATAAGAAGTATTGTTAACTGGAGTCACCATGCTGAACCTACTTGTCTTGTAACTGGGAGTTTGTACCCTTTGACTGTTATCATCCCATTTCCCTCCCACCTCCCCCTAGTTCTTGGCAACCACTACTCTACTATCTGTTCCTATGAGTTTGGCATCTTTATATTTCATATATAAATGAAATCATACAGTGTTTTCCATTGGACTTTATTTCATTGAGCATAATGCCCTCAAGTCCATTCATGTAGTCACAAACGGCAAGATTTCCTTCTTTTTATGGCTGAATGATATTCCTTTGAACATACACACCACAATTTCTTTATTCCTCTATTGAAGGACACTTAAGTCATTTCCATATCTTGGCTATTGTGAATAACCCTGCAATGAACATGGGTGTGAGGATATTTCTTGGAGGTAGCAATTTCAATTAGAGATTCTTGAAATTGCCTCTCCTGGCTCATCCTCAAGGTCCTTGGAGTAAGAATTGGTGGCCCTTTAGTGCTTAGGTCTGTTCCTAAAAGTCTCTGATTATTTTCAGGGAAAACTCCAGGCCTGCCTAACATCTTCTGTATCTTGCTAAGAGCATGGTACTCTGTAACCCGAGGGGTCACTTCTGATATCTGCTGATACCGAGTGCTGGTGCTTGAATCACATAGGAGATGAGAACCAAGCCTTTGAACCGATCCTCAGAATTAGGTATCATTTCATTTCAGCAGCCAGTGCCACAACTAATTTTGGTGATCCTTAGTATTTGACAAAAATGTTCATCATGAATATTTAGAGGATTTAACTTTGAAAGTTCTGCCTAGCGCAATGACATCACAAATGAATAATACTGCATGTCCCAACTTCAAAGGCTGACAAATAGTTTGATGAAAGCAGCAAATCGAGTCTGGCTCAGAGCCACTTATGCAGCAGACATAGACCCCAGATGTCAAATGTTAAATATCATCTAAGAACAGTAATGCACTAGAGCAGCAGAACATTTTACTGGGGTGGGCGATACTATCCCAGTCAGGGGAGAACGCAAGAAGGAAACGATATGGGGAGAAAAATGCATGTAAAACATTTAATAACCCTCAGAACACATGGAAATTAATGATATTCAAAGCTTGCCGAATACCAAGATTTTTCAGCTTAAAATAATCTTCCTGCTGATGCTCAGTTCCTGGAGGGCTCCCAAAACGCCACAGAGAAAATTAGATGCAAGCAAAAAAAGCAAATCTTTGAGATTCAGGGAAGGGTTAGAAATAAAGTAGAATTATTTTTGACTAGTTGAAGAGACAGTGACACAAATACAACACCAGATTGAGACTTGGGTCCACGCCCCAGTTTTCTCCATACCCATTCTAATTGGTCTTGGACAAGACTCTTGTGCCTAGTTTATTTGTAAGGTGGAGTTTTATTTTATTAATGTTTTAGATCTTTTATATCTTTAAAACCATATAATCTATGCATATGACAAAGACCTGATAACCAGATAGACTTCTATCTATACTAAATCTGTACTGAAGTAATAAACTTTCCCCCCTGACCACCCAGTGCTTGGAAATCTGATAAGATTTCATAGCAGAAGGAAGGGCGGCTCCTCTTTGGAGCTCAACTACCACTACATCAGGCTGCCCCAAGAACAGAGCATGGTGTGGGGAAATGACCAGTGAACAAAACATAGCGCTAATCTCCTGGAAGCTATATGTAACCACTTTATCCATTCATTTTCACCTATTGATGCTTTAAATTGGGATTAGATGGACTAATAAGGTCTGGCAACCCTAAATCCCAGGAGTGAAGTTTCTCCAATGACATAGTTCTCTAGCTTAAAAAAAAAAAAAAAAGAAAGAAAAAAAGGCGCTCCCCAGGGCCGGGTGAAGGCACTCAACGGTGACATATCTGAATCTCTTACACTCATTGACTATAATTGAATCGGAGCTTCAAAATCCTTGAACTCTGTCTTCCATTTAACCCTAGGACCTTATGGGCAAACAAAATGCCTTCTAGAGAGTGGACCAAACCAGAAAGCTTTTAACTGACTCTGGATTCAAGAATGACAGACTTTCAAAGAGCTTTGAGGCCTGTGAGAATCATGGAAGTGTTGGGAGGTCACCAGCAGATTTTTGAATTATTAACACATGTTTAACAATTAAAGAACGACATAGTGACAGGCTATCAAGGTAATTAATTATTTAGTTGTACAAAGTAAAGAGTGGAAAAAGAGATTAAGTATAGTGGATATGACTCTTAGGCTGTGAAGACAGATATGTCCGAAATGCTTGTCATAAAACTTTACTTATTTGAAATCAAATCACATCTGATTCCACCCACCACCCCCATTCCACAGGGCTGGTGCAAGTTTAATCTCAGGTGAGATTATTAGCATACTTTCCCCATCTATTTCCAGGGTCATGTATGAGTCCTTATTGAGAAAGGGAGCTGAGGATCAGAGTCCAAGACTACATAGTGGGTCTGACTTCCAGGAGCTCTGGAATTCTGAGCTATGCTGGGGGAAAGGAAAAATCTTACTTAAGGCTTGAATTTAGGTATACCCCCTAATTCATTGCCTCTCAAAGGAAGTGAAGGAGCCAGCTGTGAATGGAAACCCAGTAGCCCTCCAGTCAATTTAGGGCCATCTCAGTTCTCTGCTGCACCTTTCCCCTGCAGAAGCTTTAAGTTCTCTCCCAATTTCTTTTGGAATACCTGCTACCATCCCCTCTGAACTGCCTACCCCAATCTCTTCAAAAATTCAGACTTTCATAAGAGAATGAAAGAGACATTGTCTTCCAGAAGCTTTGTCTGTTTGTTTTGCCTAGCAAAACAACTTTCTCTAGATTCAGGAAGCACAAAAGCCCAGCTACCTGCATGGAATTGCAGGTGGAGATGAGTGTGAGGGAAAAGATGCTGTAAGGACAAGACCAAATTACCCTCCCACTCTCCTGCCATCCTCTGCCCCAATAAATATGGGGGTTCCTTTAGCTCAGATGTCCAGGGCTCTTTCCTAAGCCACTCTCCCGCACAAAGCTGGGGGTGTGATACTTACCCAGACTTTTCAAGGGCCGAGTGTGTGAGACAAGGTTCAAGGCAGCATTTTTGCCTCTTGACGTGAGGATGTAGCTCTGAGTAACAAGAGCAAATGTGTTGATAGGGTATCCGGATGACTACTGATTCCTAAGTACGAGAGCAAGAGAAGAAGGAAGACTGCACTTTCAATGCTCCTTGGTGAGGAGCATCCTTCGTCAAAGAGTTTATGACTAGCATTCAGGATGAACTGGTGGGAAATGTGGAAGCACCACGGCGGCCATCTGGGAAGTAACCGAGGGCTCCCTGGCTGCCGTGGGACTGAGAGGCCTGAGGTTATGACAATCAAGTACATGGAAAACCATCTAACAGAATCCCCAAGAAGGACCTCCTCTCTTCTCACCCCTCTAATGAAATTTCCTCTGACTTCAAGGTTTTTTTCTTTATTTTGATCCCTTAGTAAAATAGAAATTAAATAATTCTTACATTTCTTTATTTAAGGTTTGTCTTCCTTGTAAGCTCCATAAGCACAAGGGCCAATATTTGACTTGAACTTCCTTGGATTTCCAGCATCTAGCACAGAGCTTAGGACACAATAGGTGCCCAACAAATATTTCGGTTGGGTGAATGAATAATCCAGGTAAAGAACATTTTTATTCTAAAGATGTCCCTGGTCACTTAGCCCAGAGAGCAATCTCTCTTCTTTTGCATGTCCAGAGCACTAATTACTTGTGTGATGGAGTTGTCACAGAACGTAAAATGCCTTACGTCTTACACCTGCCCAGCACAAGTACCTGCGAGCTCCCATTGGCAGTTTGTAAGGTCACAGAGGGCAGAACCAACGACTTGCGAGGCTCTGATTCACTATGGCAGTAGCACTGAGCTCTGAGCCTAGTGGGAACCTGATATACAGTATTTACAGATAATTGTTCTATTTAGAAATAAATGTTTGGCGTTCAGCCTTTTCTTGCAAATGGGGCTATTCATGTAATGGAAATCCTTTTGCTGGAAATCAGCTGTAGATCCTTCTGCTACTGAACAATATATGCATTTGTAGAAAAAAAGCACTTTGTGTATTAAACATAAGAGAATTTATGGAGAAATCAGGATTGGGTGTAGACAGTTCAAAACCTGTACAACTCTGTAACCATACACCTCATGAAAACAAGAATTGCTACCTTCGCTGGAAAAGGCCTCGTGGATACTACAATGCACAAAACCAACAGCGTGCAGACGCCTGGCCTGTGGGCACTGAGAGAATGCATTTGGAAGTGGGCCTCTGGGCACACCACCAGCAGGGGACGCTGTGAGGCTGGGGGTGATGGGAGGGGAACCCCTTCTTAAAGCTGAGCTGAAAGGGCTCTCCGCTTGTGCGACAGGCACCATTCAGGATCTTTCCTTTGATGCTGGAGGTTCCTTCTGTTCGGTCTCCTTTTCTTAGGAAAATTCACCTACGAACCAACAAAAGTAGCTCATTATATAGATATGGTTCCCTTATTTAATGACCGTGTGTGAACTATTTGTACAGAACAGACTGTACTTGTGTTTGATCCTGATCTGCTTCCAATGTTCGAGAATGTAGTTCTACTCAGAACTATGGGTTTACATGTTTTCCTCTCACACCAATTCCTAAAAATAATAATGACGACCATAGCAATGACAACTACTTCTTTCCACATCTACACCCTTAGGGATAAGCCTCATTTGGCTCAGAGTGTGGACTGTCTTGGTGAATGCTCCCTTCGAGTTTGAAAAGAATGTGTATTCTGCTGCTGTTGGAAGAAGTAGTCTGTGGATGTCCATCATACCCAATTCACTGATGGAGGTGTTGAGTTTGACTGTGCCCTTACAGATTTTCTGCCTGCTAGATCTGTCTTTTTCTGAGCAGGATATTGAAATTTCTGATTGTGAGAGTGGACCCATGTATTTTTCCTTGCAGTTGTCAGTTTTTTTTTTTATTATTGTAATTTTGTTTTCCATTTATTTTTATTAGTTGGAGGCTAATTACTTTACAATATTGTAGTGGTTTTTGTCATATTAGGAGTATATCTACCTAAAGAAACAAAAGACCTATACATAGAAAACTATAAAACACTGATGAAAGAAATCAAAGAGGACACAAACAGATGGAGAAATATACCGTGTTCATGGATTGGAAGAATCAATATTGTCAAAATGACTATACTACCCAAAGTAATCTATAGATGCAATGCAATCCCTATCAAGCTACCAACGGCATTTTTCACAGAATTAGAACAAATAATTTCACAATTTGCATGGAAATACAAAAAACCTCGAATAGCCAAAGTAATCTTGAGAAAGAAGAATGGAACTGGAGGAATCAACCTGCCTGACTTCAGGCTCTACTACAAAGCCACAGTCATCAAGACAGTATGGTACTGGCACAAAGACAGAAATATAGATCAATGGAACAGAATAGAAAGCCCAGAGATAAATCCAAGAACCTATGGACACCTTATCTTTGACAAAGGAGGCAAGGATATGCAATGGAAAAAAAGACAACCTCTTTGACAAGTGGTACTGGGAAAGCTGGTAAATCACTTGTAAAAGAATGAAACTAGAACACTTTCTAACACCATATACAAAAATAAACTCAAAATGGATTAAAGATCTAAATGCAAGACCAGAAACTATAAAACTCCTAGAGGAGAACATAGGCAAAACACTCTCCGACATGAATCACAGCAGGATCCTCTATGACCCTCCTTCCAGAATATTGGAAATAAAAGCAAAATAAACAAATGGGACCTAATGAAACTTAAAAGCTTTTGCACTACAAAGGAAACTATAAGCAAGGTGAAAAGACAGCCCTCAGATTGGGAGAAAACAATAGCAAATGAAGAAACAGACAAAGGATTAATCTCAAAAATATACAAGCAACTCCTGCAGCTCAATTCCAGAAAAATAAATGACCCAATCAAAAAATGGGCCAAAGAACTAAACAGACATTTCTCCAAAGAAGACATACAGATGGCTAACAAACACATGAAAAGATGCTCAACATCACTCATTATCAGAGAAATGCAAATCAAACCACAATGAGGTACCACTACATGCCAGTCAGAATGTCTGCTATCCAAAAGTCTACAAGCAATAAATGCTGGAGAGGGTGTGGAGAAAAGGGAACCCTCTTACACTGTTGGTGGGAATGCAAACTAGTACAGCCACTATGGAGAACTGTGTGGAAATTCCTTAAAAAACTGGAAATAGTTCTGTCAGTTTTTCCCTCTCATATTTTGATGCCCTATTGTTAGGTTCAGTTCAGCTCAGTTCAGTTGCTCAGTCGTGTCCGACTCTCTGCGACTCTGTGACCCCATGAACTGCAGCACGCCAGGCCTCCCTGTCCATCACCAACTCCTGGAGTTTACCCAAACCCATGTCCGCTGAGTTGGTGATGCCATCCAACCATCTCATCCTCTGTCGTCCCCTTCTCCTCCTGCCCTCAATCTTTCCCAGCATCAGGGTCTTTTCAAATGAGTCAGCTCTTCCCATCAGGTGGCCAAAGTACTGGAGTTTCAGCTTCAACATCAGTCCTTCCAATGAACACCCAGGACTGATCTCCTTTAGGATGGACTGTTTGGATCTCCATACATACGCCTTAAGAATTGCGATGTCTTCTTAGAGAATTGACCCCTTTAACATACTTAAAGCCCCTCTTTATCCCTTATAACTTTCCTTGCTCTGAAGTCTGATCTGTCTGAAATTATTCTCCTGCCTTCTTTAGATTACTGTTAGCAAAACATATCTTTCTCCTTCCATGAGCTTTTAATTTATGATGATTGCTACTTAAATAAGTTTCTTTGTAAACAACATACAATTGGATCTTGTTTTTTGAACCGCTTTGACGACCTCTGTCTTTAGACTGGTGTATTTAGATCATTGACATTCAGAGAAGTTATTGACATAATTGGATTATATCTAATATATATTATTGTTTTCTATTTGTGCGCTTGTTCTTTGTTCCTTCTAGTCCCCCCCACCCCCCGCCTTTGGTGGCTTTAACTCAGATTTTATGTGACTCCATTTCCTCTCCTTTGTAAGCATATCAGTTAAGCTTACTTTTTAAAAAAGTTTTTAGCATTCCCTGGAGTTTGCAATAAATGTGCGTGTGTGTGCTAATTTGCCTCAGTCTTGTCCGACTCTTTGAGATTCTATGGATTGCAGCCGGCCAGGCTTCTCTGTCCATGGGGATTCTGTAGGCAAGAATACTGGAGTGGGTTGCCATGCCCACCTCCAGGGGATTTTCCTGACCCAGGGATCGAACCCTTCTTTCTTAACCTGCATTGGCAGGTGGGTTCTTTACCACTGACGCCACCTGGGAAGCTCCTTGCAACGTATATTTACAACTAATTTAAGTTTGCTTTCAAATAATGGGCTATACCCTTAGTGCTATGTATATGTAAGCGTACGTAATTGAATACACAGTTGCCATTAGTATTTTGCACAAATTGTTACCTGTTAGATCAATTAAGGATAACAAATAAAGAGTTGATGTTTTACCTTCACTTGTTTCTTCTTTAATGTTCTTTTCTTCTTTATGTAGACCCGAGTTTCTGACCTATATTAATTCCTTTCTCTGTAAAGAACTTCTTTTGACATTTCTTGCAAGGAAGGTTTCCTGGCTACAAATTCTCTAAAGTTTTGGAAGGAAAGATTATTTCAGAGGGCACTGAATTCTAGGTTGGTGGGTTGTTTTACTCTCAACACTTTAAATATTCGACTCTCTGCTTGCTTGTATGGTTTCTGAGAAGTCAGATTTAATTCCTATCCTTGTTCCTCCATAGGTAAGTTGCCTCTTCCCCTCTGATTTCTTTCAGGATTTTTTCTTAATCTTTGATTTTCTGTGGTTTGTATGTGTTATAACTAGTTTAGTTCTTTTCTTGGTATTTATCCTACATGGCGTTCTCCAAGCTCCCTGGATCTGTGGTTTTGTGTCTGACTTTAACTTAAGGAAATTCTCAGTCATTATTGCTTCAAATATTCCTTCTGTTTTCTTCTCTCATCTCCTTCTGGTATTTCCACTACATGTATTTTGCACCTTTCGCGGTCATCCCACAATTCTTAGATATCCTGTTTTTTCTTTTTGAGTTTTGTTCTGTTTTCAGTTTTGGAGGATTCTATTGACATCCTAAAGTTCAGAGATTCTTTCCTCAGCTGTGTCCATCAAGAGCACATTTTTTGTTCCTATTTCTTTTGGGTTCTTTCTTAGGATCTCCATCTCTCTGCCTACATTGTCTATGTGTTCTTGCATATTGTCTACTTTACCTACTAGAGTCCTTAGCATATTAATCATAGTTGTTTGAAATTTCTGGTCTGATAATTCCAATATCCCTGGCATGTCCAGTTCCAATGTTTGTTCTGTCTCTTCAAACTGCATGTTTTTGCCTTGCAATTTTTTTCTTGATAACTGGAGATAATGTACTGGGTAAAAGGAAGTTCTGTAAAAAGGATGTTAGTAGTAAGGTGTGCAGGGGATCTGTGTGTGTGGTATTCATGGGAGTAGGTCTCAGTCCTTTAGTGAGCATATGTCTCTAAATAGTGAACTACAGCAGGATTTAAGATTTTCTTCCCCCTCCTCCACCAGGTTAGTTAGGCTCTGATAAAAATCTCACCAGGTTAAGCTTTGGTTAAATAGGTTCTCCTTGCTAAGGAGAACAGAGTGCTCTGGTACGTTTGAAATGATTTATTCTTCTCTCCTGCCAGAAGCACAAGAGAATATTTCTTTGATATTTACATGAAAACCTCATGGAGCTTCAACAGGTAACACCAAACTTTTTATCTCTGCAACTTGTCCATGCTGAGGCTGAAGCAATTAATCATTTACAATTCTAATTTTCTTACTTGGCACTGGTCCCAAAGATATTTCGGCTCCTGAGTTTTTGCTACAGTGAATTGTGATCCTCTGTCTTCACCTGGTGGTCCCTTCAATTTTGGGGGTAATTGCCTTGTAACCTCACTTCTTTACAGATCTAAGAAGAGTTATTGATTTTTTCAGTCTGGTTAGCTTTTCACTTGTTGGTATGGAGTGGTGACTTCCATTTTCCCTACAGGAAGAACCAGAAACCATAACTAATGGATGAGCATTTTACAGACGTTGTCTATTTAATACTCAAGGCAACCTTTAAAGATATCTTGTGTTCTTGTTATTGATGAGTAGATGTCCCCCTGGAGCAGAGCATCGTCTCCTGGGGGTCAGAGATGTTGCCTGCGTGTTAAGCTTATCCACTGGCCCCCAAGCCAAAATGGTAGAGAGAAAAGTCTAGAAAAGCATCCTAAAAGCTCTGACCTTTCTTCCCTCCTGGCCTCAATGAGGTTACACTAACTTTCAAAGGAAAGAGGGGCTGGTGATTTCTTTTTGCTCGCCATCCATAGGTAACTGACTTAGTATCTGGCATAACAGGCAAATGGTTAAAGTCTTTTTAAATTGGCAAGGTGAATCATTTGCTTCCAAGCTGACATTTCCTCTCCTTGAAGCTTCCCAACCCCTTGTTTTATAGTCAGTCAATTCTACTGAGAATTTTCAAGAAAGATTTCTTCCTTTATTATTCTGGAAATACTGTATCAGTCTCTTCCCCTAAGCACTTCTGAACTCACCAGGGGCTGACAAAAATTAAACTTCTTGAAGGCAAAAGGTAATTAAGTTTCTCTTCTAGTGCCAAAAATGTAATTGAAGATTTTAGACAAGGACTTACATTTTTTTTTTCTTTTCAGTCTAACTACAACATCTATAGAAACATAGCTAGTTTTTAATTAGATTATCACATAATGCCAACCACTTCTAATACTTTAATGGGAAAGCATTCTAGATTAATAAGTTTAAGATTGTCGGCTGTTCTGGCATTTACTGAAGGGTGTATTGATAGAGTAAATGTGTTAAGTCAATAGCATCAATGAGAAGTATGAAACAATTTGTAAAAATCTAATGGTGTTATTATATATAAATTGATCGGGTACTGGCACAAGGATCTCCAGAAAAGAGCTATCAAACTTACTCAGAATAAATCATATGCTCATTGCTGTGTGTGCTGTGTGCTCAGGATTGTGTCTGAAGCTAAAACAAAATACAGTGGAGAAAGAAATGGTAGAGATCAAGTATCAACTAATTGCTTATAAAATCCTAAGCCTGTTGAAGAAGATTCTTCTAGTTTCTCACATTATACAAAAGGGAAGTTGGGGGCACCGTGGAGATGAACAATGTGACATTAGTAAAACAATAAGGTGAGATACCAGAAGAGATGTGGCATTGAGTTTGCTGGATTAGCACACCAAAATGCCTGCAATGGGATCAATATCTCTCTGGTCCCTCTTCTGAATTCCAACAAAAGTGCTAATGCAAGATATTTAGTTGGCTTAAACTTGAAGCTCTGTGTCTTATTATAAAATAATCCTTATGGGCAAAAGAAGCCCATAAATAACCTTCAGAAGCTCACTATTTCTTCCACCTTTTTCAGATCAAACTTGACTCCTACTGCTTTTTCCCTGGGTCCCTTTGGCATATACGATGACAATCAGAGCATATTGCTTTCTGGAGCCAGGTTGTAGACTGCAGTGCAGGCAGGAAAATAAAATATATTTTGTGACAGCAATATGGTATCCTTTTGGTCTGGCTGCTGCGACAAATCAGGGCAATCTATGTGGCTTTATCTTTGAATATCATCTTAAATTTGTCATATGGATTGATAAATTGTTATTTAACTTGCAACATGAACTGACTATCATGTTTTATGGCTAAGTGAGGTGATCTGGAGTGACATATGTCTCAAGTCTGAAAATCTTGCAGTCATTAACTGGCAACCTGAAAACTGTAAAGATATGTTCTAAGCCCCAAGAGAGCCCGTACTCTTCACAACATGCAACCTTACTTTGCTCTCCTTGATATCTGGTGTGGCAAAGGAAATTGGCATGCACAATTCACACAGCATTGTAAAAATCCCCACCTTATTATTTCTTAGGACATGCTTCAAGTCAGTTTTCTCAGGGATTGAAAAAGTTGATCAGTATACTATTTCTTCTTTACAACTGACTGAAATATATTGATTTGCTTTGCTACATGATCATAATGGGTAAAGACATGGACTTGAGTCAGCCAGCTGGGGTTCAAATTCTAGCTCCACTTCTCACTAGATATGAAACTTTGGACAAGTTACTTTACTTCTCCATGCCACAGATTAAATGAGATTGCCTCAGATTAAAAAGTGTGTGCGTGTGTGTGTGTGTGTGTGTGTGTGTGTATGGTATTCAGCCCATGATAAATACTATGTATTTGCCATATATTTCAGAAGCCAAAGTAAAGTTTTGCATGTTTAGTTCCAAAATTTTAGAGGCTGACTTTTAGTCACTGTACATAAGTTTTTGAGCAAAATCAATGTCCATAAATGAAGCACAAATGTCTCTTTACCTGGAATCTAAACAACCATCAGAGAAAGAATTACAATGTCCTATTTATGTTGGCAATTAACTTCTGATTCCTTGAAGAGATTTGCTCATTTCTGAGATATTTGTCTTCTAGCGGAGTTAAATCTTTTCTAAATATAGATTCAGTGAAGTCAATTATAAACTATAAAAACTTTGCTATAATAAAGCTTATCTTCTCTTCCAATTGCTACTCATATTTCTTCTCCCACTTCAGCAAATTAACAGACATTAAAATTTCATCATGTTTCTCTAAGTTTGCCTCTTAACTTTGCAAATGGAGAACTAAAAAAAACCCCAAATAAAAAACCCACCATCATGAAACAAAAACAAACTAATGACGTCTTCTCTTAGTTTTTTCCATTTACAAAATTATAGTTTTTCTCTTTCGGTATTTACTCCATTTGGTGTGTTAATTGCCTAGTGTGTTGCAGATGTTGACCAAGAAGCTATTATGAATGTTCCCCATGAGGCTCCTTACTGAGCTCTCAAGCTATGAGATTACCTTAGGAAAAGAAATATGGGATTTGACTTCCTCAAGAAGTCATTGTTCCAGAAGCTTATGGTAAGATACCAAGCAACTAAGCAGAAATCACCTGGAGAGGCCAAGGTGTGTCCAGGAACGAGTCCCTTGTTTCATCTTAAAACATAACACATATATGCTTGGAAAATCCCACTCTTGACCATGGATCTGGAGAAAATGCTAATTTGGAAAGATACATGCACCCCAATGTTCATAGCAGCACTATTTACAATAGACAAAACATGGAAGTAACTTAAATGTCCATCGATAGATTAATAGATAAACATGTAGATAAATACATGCAATGGAATACTACTTAGCCACAAAAACAAATGAAATAATGCCATTCATAGCAACATGAATGGACCTAGAAATGATCATACTAAGTGAAGTAAATCCGACAGAGACAGACAAATATCATATGATATTTACACTTATATTTTCACTTATATGTGGAATCTAAAAAATGGTACAAATGAATTTATTTGCAAAATAGAAATAGGCTCACAGACTTAGAAAAAATTTGGCTACTAAAAGGAATAGTGAAAGCTTAACTTTCACTAGGTGGGGGGAGGTAAATTATTGTTTGGGGATTAACATATATACATAATATATGTAAAATAGATAAACAACAAGGATCTACTGTATGCACTGGGAACTGTACTCAATGTCTTATAGTAAACCATAATGGAAAGTAATCTGAAAAATAATATATATATGTATAACTGAATCACTTCACTGTACACTTGAAACTATCACAACATTGTAAATTAACTATACTTCAATTAAAAAAACCACAAATATTCCAGTACTTTTAGTGCAATAAGAATTCAGCATTGATCAAAGTCCCAGGAAAACTGGAAATGACTATATTAAAAATAGTTTTTAGTATTAGGCAGTTTATGAGGTATTGACAATCTGGTGGGATTCCACAGAGGATGGCCAGCAGAGGCTGAAGTTTGGAATCTTGTCACCTGAAGGGTTAAAGGGAGGCAGAGGTGTTAAGCCTGGTGAGTTCAGTTTGGTTCAGTTGCTCAGTCATGTCCTAGTCTTTGTGACCCCATGGACTGCAGCATGCCAGGCTTCCCTGTCCATGACCAACTCCCGGAGCTTGCTCAAACTCATGTCCATCAAGTTGGTGAAGCCATCCAACCATCTCATCCTCCGTTGTCCCCTTCTCCTCCTGCCCTCAATCTTTCCCAGGATCAGGGTCTTTTCCAATGAGTCACTTCTTCTCACCAAGAAGAGAATGGCAAATAACTTCAGTATTCTTGCCTTGAGAATGCCATGAACAGTATGAAAAAGGTAAAAAGCCTTGTGAAGAGGAAAGGAAATTGAAGCTGTTTTCTTATGCTGGAAATGATGATTTGTAAAGAGGAATTATATCTGTTCTGTGTTACAGATGAAAGCTGTAGCAAGTTTTAGGGGATTCCTTCACTTTGTGAGCCTGTGGGAGAGGTAGATCTCACTTCTTTTTACTAAATCTATTTTTAGGTTTTTCAGACTTTCTTGCAACTAAGTCATGGGGATTGACAAATCTGAGGCATCTGTTGGACTTGCAAAGGTTATGAAGGTTCTCCTTGAGGGGACTGATGATTTCAGGATGAAGCGGTGGAGCAGCAGAAGCTGTGGTGCTCAGGGCTGCATTTAGGATCCGTGCTGGAGATCTGTGTGGGGCACGGTTTAGCCTCTGATTTAGTCACCATGGCTGAGGCATCCCCACCAGCAGTTCTACAACCTGATGTCAGACATATTTCTGATCATGTATCCCTAAAGCTTGTTCTTCAGCCTTCCTAAAAATCCTATGAGATGTGCAATATATTTTAATAATTTTCTTTTCTACCTATATCATTCAGGGTTGATACTGTCGCTTTCATAGGAGAACCCTGAATGATACCTAAACTGGTACCAGGAATAGTTGTAAGCAACTGACTTTCAAGGAAATGGAGGAGTCTGGAATGTTTTATATGCTCTGGTTGGGGTTGAAGACTGTGAAAACCCAACTGAGTATTGAGGCCTGGACTCTTGTAGCTAATGACACATAGTTACAAAACAGTTGTGAATCATAATATATCTGGGGAAAATACTGAAAAACTTCGCCAAGTTACAGATCTTCCGAAGTCTGAAAATATAGGAGTGCAGTTTGAGGTAGCTATATAAAGGGAGAAAGAATATAACATTATATTTATTAATATGGGCTCTATGGGCAAGTATTCTGGATTTAATGTGCTAGCTCAGGTGGTAGGAACTGGTTCTAACTGGTTGCTTGTTTTAGCATCTGTACTCTGGATTAGGTGGTGGCCAAGTTAAATGAAGTTGAAATGCCAAAATTTCCCTGGTATTATGTAGCTGAAGCAATCCCAACTCTTGGAAGGTGAGGATGTTGGAGTGGACTTATTATGTATAAACTGCAAATGCTAGTTATGTCCTGTTGATAAATATATTGGTAGAAGAAGCATCAGCACTTCAAGTACTTTAGTGTCTATTCCTTATAGGTTGAGGATTTAGAACAAGATGATGTGTAAACGTGTCCTCTGCTTTGAATGTGGAAACCAAAAGGTGGTCTGTAGGTACCACACTAGACAATAGACATGGCCTTGGAACCAGAAATCCCCAGATAATTTTGATGATAGTTAATTGGTCTTGGGGCCAATTAGGATAGAAATGAATCAGCAGTCCATTAAAATAGAATTTGATTTATAAAACCGATAAAACAGCAACCTGTTGAAAATAGGCTTGATTTGACCTACTGGAATAGAGGCACAGTCCTGTTCTCGTCCCAGGTCTTATAAAGAGAAGCCAGCGGCCTTGAGAGG
The DNA here is from genome assembly GCF_019320065.1 of Cervus canadensis. NCBI lineage: Eukaryota > Metazoa > Chordata > Mammalia > Artiodactyla > Cervidae > Cervus > Cervus canadensis. Next base: position 12,212,182 of record NC_057415.1, on the reverse strand, counting down.
TCTTCATCACTTACATTTTCTGAGAGAAGGGTATGCCATACAAAGCCACGGGAGAAGCATGAGGCAGTTTTCTGTTTTAATTTTTTAAACTGAAGTTTAGTTGATTTACAGTGTGTTAGTTTCTGGTGATACAGTTACACACAGACACACACACACAGACACACGTTTATGGTTTTTCCACTATGGATTATTATAGGATATTGATCAGGAGGCAGAAGTTGGGGTGAGAGGAAAGCCCAGACCATGGCCTTTATTGGGGTTTCTGAGAGAAGGACAGGGCAGGCAGCGTGAACAGTTTGGATTTAAACAGTCTGAATAATGTTATCAGGCCTTGGGTTGCAGGAGTGGTCTCTAGTTGTCTGGTAAACAGCCGTGGATTGGTCAGGGTAACTTAGGGTAGGAGAAATTTTGGTTGTCTTTGTGAGATTTAGAGGGTTAGGAAGGGATATAGACACAGAGGGATTTATTTTTTTGCATCTGAAAGACTACTCCAGGTTGAGACCTTTGCTATGTCTAACAACTGACTATATCTGGTAAGGGCAGTCTTTCCAGGTCAGCAAGATTTTTTTAAGCTCTCAAAACATCAGAAGATACAGAAAACTAAAAAAACAAACAAAGCAAAACAATATGATGACTGTAATCTCCTTGTCCAGTTTTCAGACTTGAGAGTCTTTGCACAGAGAGAATTCAGAGTAAAACGAGGTCAGCTGCCCTGGAGGAAGGACCCACTAGAGTGTGCGTGTCATGCTTCCTCCTAGACTTCACTAAAGGCACTGGCAAATGCACTGTGGAAATGAAAATACCCAAACGTTTTTGGAGTTATTAGACACTGGACAAAGCCAACACTTATTCCCGGAGACCCAGAAAGCCATAGTCAGCTAGGGCTTCAGGGCTTGGAAACTAAGGGAGCTTCTGTCCTAGTCCTTCCCCATTGTGGAGTGCTTGAGACCTTGCACACACTGTGTGGTTATGTCCCTGGTTTTATCTGTAATACACACGTCTGTTGGCAGAATCCCTATAATAGCCTTTCATCCTGGAGCAGTGGCTCTTTTGATTAAAAGAGCTGGATGGAAATTCTTAGAACTCCCTCTCTCTGTCTAAATGGTAAACCAATACACTACCACTAGTGGAAATCAGAGTTAAAGGCCATGATTAAAAACCTGAAACATACAAGGATGGTAATCCTGTTACATACCCAAACTAACTAATTTGGCTTCTGCTGAAGATGGTTTGTTTGATTAAGAATAGACACTTGTATCTTTAGGGTTTTTTGTGTATAGTAACATGTCCTCTGCAAACAGTGACAGTTTTACTTCTTTTCCAATTTGGATTTATTTTATTTCTTTTTCTTCTTGGATTGTTGTGGCTAAGACTTCCAAAACTATGTTGAATATAAGTGGTGAGAGTGGACGTCTGCTCACCACTTAAATTCTTGATCTTAGAGGAAATGCTTTCAGCTTTTCACCATTGAGTATGATGTTAGCTGTAGGTTTGTTGTATATGGGTTTTATTATGTTGAGCTACGATCCCTCTATGCCCATTTTCTGGAGAGTATTTTTTATCATGAATAAGTGTTGAATTTTGTTAAAGGCTTTTTCTGCATCTATTGAGATGATCATATGGTTTTTACTCGTCAATTTTTTGATGTGGTGTGTCACACTGATTGATTTGCAGATATTGAAAAAAAAAAAAAGAAAGAAGGAATAGAAAGTTACAGCTTCTGTTCTGGATGGGATCTCCTAATATAATCAATTAATGCATCTTCTAATTATAGTTGTGCAACTATTAATACAGTGCAATTTTCTTTTTCTCATAGAACACAACAAAATTTTTCTTAAAGAACCAGATAGCAAATACTTTAGGCATGTGGTGCCATGTGATTTTTATGGCAACCAATCAACTCAGATATTGTAGTACAAAAGCCACCATAAATGGTACATAAGTGAATGGTTGGATGGCATCACTGACTCAATGCACATGAGTTTGAGCAAGCTCTGGGAGATGGTGAAGGACAGGGAGGACTGGCAGGCTGCAGTCCATGGGGTCACAAAGAGCAGGACGTGACTGAACAACAACAACAAATGAATGCCTATGGCTGTTTCCAATAAAGCTTTATATACAAAAACTGATAGCCAGCCCCTAAGCACAGTCTGCTAACCACTACTCTATCACAAATGCCAGAAAGTACCCAAAATAAGTTGCTCTAATTAAATTAGGATATTGGTGATTATTACCAGTGAGTCTGGGACAGGGGATGTTTCAGTAATGGATGCACTGAAACCAGGTAAATTTGGCTTTAAGAGTCCTTGACTCTTAAGCAAATATTTCTATCCCTTTTTCATCATATCCCAAGGATGAAGAAAGAGACACTACAATACCTCATTTGCTTATTAAGAGTCTCAAGTTTCCACCACAAGCTAAAAAAGTCCAGTTACAGACTTGTCTCAAACTTCTGAGTGAAACTTACATTGCATTAATATAATTAAAAGATTCCATTTCGGTGACTTTCCCAAAGATTAATCTGATACAAGGGGACTGTTTTTCTGTGCTTTTCAATAGTGTAAAGATACATCATATTCATTCTGATATTTCCTTGGAGAACATCAGATATGCTTGCTTATTAGTAGACCCGGGGACTCATGTTTGAAAGGGGTTAAAGTGGAGTTTTTATTTAGCTATGCATTTTTAAATTTCAGATAGGAGAACTTTGCTATGTAAAGGAGTGTCCAGGCTATCACTGCCTTCCTAATGACTTTTGTCTGTTGAAATCTGATCTCTCCCCCGCAGAGATGTGCCACGGGCTCTGAATTACTGTGTGGCGATCCTATTAGTCACCGTAAAGCTGCTAATGTGCCCCATTTAAGCAGGCACAGTGGATTTCAGAGTGGTGCAGTGACAGAACGCAGAGATGACGACTGTGCCGTCAATCATTTTTCTAGGTTGTGCCCTGCAGCTGTTCCGCATTATCACTTATTTACTGTTTAAAATAGACACTTTATAACCATAACTCAAAAGCCAACATGGCCACAAAGGGGAGAAAGCTGACCCTTGAGATCTGAGGAAACTTTGTGGTCGGATGTATATTTAAGCTTATGTTGTTTGAGTACATCTCATTACTCACTCCGAGTGACCCTTAGCTGGCCACATTAAAGTGATCAAGCTCACCGCAGAGTGACTAAATGGAAATATACAGCCCACTTTGCCTTCAGATTCTTCTCCTGAAACTGAAGTGCTTAAATTCCTAAGAGAGATTTCCTGGATTCCAGAACTCGATGACGATAGCTTAACTGGCTTAACGTTCAGTCTTGGTCTTTATATCCTAATTAAGTTTGCTGAATGCGGGATCTTTCCACAAGAAGTGTTTGTCAACTGGTAAATTTTTCTCTTAAGCCAATTTGTGGCAAAAAGTGGCAAGTAAATTATACACACATGCTCAGAGAGAGCTAGCGGGAGAGAGGGCTTGGTTTATGTCTAAGCAGTCATAGGAAATTTGAACATTTCAGTCATTATCATTACTGCTATAAATCAACATGGGTGAATAGGCTGTGGTGAGATCTATTTTGCTCATTAAAATGGCTATGTCCTGGTCCAGCATTTTCTGGATATAAACTGGACCTCAGATATGAATTGTTTGTGAAGGCAGACTAGTTAATGATATAAACTGCAACTAACTGATGGAACCTCAAATAAGATATTCTAAAGGTGACTTCCTATTTATTGACCAAAGTAGGGCAAAGGGAAATGTAATAGAAGAAAAATAGGGAGAAAGTGGTCTCTTAATCCGCTCCAGAGTCAAAGAGCTTTCCCTGGTTTCTTTCAGTGTCAGGACTAGAAATGAAAGTGCACAGAAATTAAGGAAAATTCCACAGCATTATCAGGCAGTTACCCTTGCTCAATCTATGGAAACTATAGGAATAAAATGGAGACAGCGATTTTATCAATAAAAGTCAGCTGTTGGTTATCTGGAAAATTATTTGTGAGTGGGTCAGATAAAGATTTATGGTATCTATTATCTGTGAAATATGGCTTAAATTACCTTCTGTTTACATTTGAATGAGTTATCTGTTTTGCTTTCCTCAGTGGATTTAGTTGCCATCACATGGTTTTCTTTTTTATTCTGCAACTTGAACTTAAAAGAAATTTAAAGATGCTCAAGAAAGGTTCTTGAAAGTTGAATTTTTTCAAATTAAGTCTATGAATATTTTCAGAAAGAGGAAATTTACTTTGAAAAAAATTGAAATGAAATAAACATGTATAAATAGCCAGGGTTTTAAAATACATTCTAATTTGATGACAATCTAATATAAATTTTATAAAAATTCAAGCTCTGTTAGGTGAGGTGTGGAGAAGCTTTGGAGGAGGGAGCACTAGCAGGTGGGGGAGGGTTTGTGTCTCACTTCCCAGAGCCTTGCCAGCCCATTTCCTCTCATATTCTGTATTGTCTCCAGAGTAGAACCATCAGTAGCTAAGGAAAGGGTGTGGATGGCACCCTTGTACTGAATACAGACCTAAAAGTGTGGGTGAGGGAGATTAGGAATGTTGAGGGTGAGAGAGAACAGCAAGATGAGAGAGTACTGGGGTCACAAAAAAGGGAAGTCTTTCTCCCAAATTCAGTCTTTCTGTGGGCCTCACACTGTCACCAAGTTCAAGTTCATACTGCTCGCCACGTGACAGGCCAATACATTGACAGATAAGTTGCTGGAACAAGGAATAGTGACTTTAATTGGAAAGCCAGCAGACTGAGAAGATGGTGGACTAATGTCTCAAAGAACCACGTTACCTAAGTTTAAATTCAGGTTCCTTTTATACTAGAAAGGGAGGAAGGGATGTGGCTGGTTGCGACAAATTTCTTGGTGTTGGAATCATTTGTCCTTGCAATTGTCCACGTAGGTTAGCTCATGGTGTCCTGTAGACCTCCAACAAGACAAACATTCTTTGTGTTGCAACTTCTAATCTTCATATGAATGGAAAAGCATTATTATACCTTTAGCGGTCAGAGCCTTGAGAATGAGATATCCTATATATTTCAGGCTATAGGCAACATTCTTAACTTAGCAATAAGAAGCAATAAAATACAATGCTCAGAGTAAAATAAACAGATCCAATATGGAGTCAGATTTGTTCTTCCCTACACAGCACATCAGCTGTGTAGCCTTAATGGTCCAGTGAGGACCAAAATGATCACTTGGCATGTTCAGGATTCATGGATTCCATGGCCACATGACCTCTGTGCATACAGGGTCAGGACCACTTTCATACCCATTTGTTTACCCCCACACAGAAAGGTTCTTAGTTAGGCTGCAAAAATGGACCCCGGAACACTTGTCCATCCTTGAGTGCCTTGGGAAGGTGGCGGGACTGTCTCCTTTCACAGACAAGAAAATTAAGGCCCAGAAAAATGGCACATACTAACCTGGTCAATAGGGAATCTGAGCCCCAGTCAGGGTACGTGGGATGGCCCAGGTTGTCTGTTGCACCTGGATTGACTAAGATTCTTCCTCTTCATTAATCTCAGCTTCTCTCTCTGAAAGGGGTTGGAATTTGTCTTTCCAGGAAGCCCAGAGAAAAGAGTCTCAGTAAAGGCCTTGGAAGAGGCTGCAGAAGGTCCTGACCTGAGTTGAATTGCCTGGCATTCTATCTCTAGATTCACCCAAAGATGTCTCCCTTTGTTCTTCTGAAAGTGGTTTTGACTGCAAATGGACCTTCTGAGGTGCAAGGAGGTACACAGTTAGCTCTAGAGTGTGACTGAGGTTTGGGCCATCCCTAATGTTTGTGGGGTCCCAGGCTATACTGCAAATGACAGCCAGCCACCAAATGCCTGTGTACTTGCATTGGAAACATGAAACTATAAACTGTAAAAGATAGAAAATAAAATGAGTCAGGGAAAGATCTGGCTGTGGTCTGTCTCACTGATACTGTGGTCCTGGGGAAAACGTGTCATCCTTTACATCTGCAGTTTATAGATTAGCACTTCTCTACCCTGACTGCAAATAAGAATTACTTGAGGGCACTTAAAAAAATTACTGTTGGCTGGGCAACAATCCAGAACAATTAAATACAAGTAGCGTGGGTAGAGTTTGTGTTCAGTCCAGTTCAGTCGCTCAACCAATCTGACTCTTTGTGACCCTATGGACTGTAGCACACCAGGCTTCCCTGTCCATCACCAACTCCTGGAGCCTACTCAAACTCATGTCCATCGTGTGGGTGACGCCATCTGACCATCTCATCCTCAGTCATCCCTTCTCCTCCTGCCTTCAATCTTTCCCAGCATCAGGGCCTTTTCAAATGAGTCAGCTCTTTGCATCAGGTGGACAAAGTATTGGAGATTCAGTTTCAGCTACAGTCCTTCCAATGAATATTCAGGACTGATTTCCTTTACTATGGACTGGTTGGATGTCCTTGCAGTTCGAGAGACTCTCAAGAGTCTTCTCCAACACCACAGTTCAAAAGCATCAATTCTTCAGTGCTCAGCTTTCTTTATAGTCCAACTCTCACATCCATACATGACTACTGGAAAAACCGAAGCTTTGATTAGACAGACCTTTGTTGGCAAAGTAATGTCTCTGCTTTTTAATATGCTGTCTAGGTTTGTTATAACTTTTCTTCCAAGGAGCAAGTGTTTTTTAATTTCATGGCTGCAGTCACCATCTGTAGTGATTTGGGAGCCCCCCAAAATAAAGTCTCCCACTGTTTCCATTGTTTCCCCATCTATTTGCCATGAAGTGATGGGACTGGATGCCATGATCTTAGTTTTTTGAATATTGAGTTTTAAGCTAACTTTTTCACTCTTCTCTTTCACTTTCATCTAGAGGCTCTTTAGTTCTTATTCGCTTTCTGCCATAAGGGTGGTGTCATCTACATATCTGAGATTGTTGATATTTCTCCCGGCAATCTTGATTCCAGCTTGTGCTTCAAAAGACTTAATGGGTTTCTAAGGTGTAGCTAAGAGTGATGACATTTGATGCATAAAAGAAGGGATTTTTTTGCTCTTTTAGAACACTTTTGGATCATAATATGTCAGGTGCTATGAGAATTTCAGCTCACTATATCAAAGCATGATTTGATGTAGTAGCTTTACCCTGTAGCTAAATCATTCTGAATTTCAGGGCCACCTTCATACTCTAAAGGTCTTACAACTCTTGGAAGAAATACTGCCTCCTGATGCTCTGTTCTAGTTTCAGAGAGTCTGTGTATATTTTTCCTACAAAAATTCACTTCATCTACTTAACATCTCTCTTAAGTCAATTAATATATTTTTTCTTCTCCAGTGTTTTTTCTCATTCTGCCCTAAAATGCATTCTTAACCCTTGTCTGGCCAGGCTCCTCCTTGTTAAATTATTAGTCAAAAACGTTAATTCATTTTTTCATTGATCAGCTATTTAGATCAAGTTTCCTCTGTGTTCATCGTTGTCTCTGAAGGTGGTTTCAAATGCTCCATGCACTTCATACTTATCCTTCTAATTGCTTAGGATGTTAGTCTGCCAACTGTAAGCAGGAATATGGCTGTTATTCTTAACTCAGAGATATAGGCTGCTGCTGCTGCTAAGTCGCTTCAGTCATGTCCGACTCTGTGCGACCCCATAGACTGCAGCCCACCAGGCTCCTCCGTCTCTGGGATTATCCAGGCAAGAATACTGGAGTGGGTTGCCATTTCCTTCTCCAATGCTTGCATGCATGGTAAGTCGCTTCAGTTTTGTCTGACTCTGTGCCACCTCATAGACGGCAGCCCACTAGGCTTCTCCCCGCTGGGATTCTCCAGGCAAGAACACTGGAGTGGGTTGCCATTTCCTTCTCCAATGCATGCATGCATGGTAAGTCGCTTCAGTCATGTCCAACTCTGTGTGACCCCATAGACGGCAGCCCACCAGGCTCCTCTGTCCACACTATTCTCTAGGCAAGATTACTGGAGTGGGTTGCTGTGTCCTTTTCCAAGAGATATAGGGGTGCTATTTTAATAGAAGAACAAGAGCAGAGAAGTATTATTCTAGATTCTTCTATGTTTGGGGATAGTGGAAGTTAACTGTTAATTTTCACTCCCCTCTTGATTTCTAAGAATTGAAAGAACAGTTTATCGTTGGTTGATGCAGATTAATAAGGACCCAGGTGTCTTTGGAATGGCAGCCTTCCAGTTTTTCTGAAACTACGAAAACTTAATTCAAAGGAATGGTTGCAGTCATTAAGATCAAGGGTGAGTTTGCTCCCCTCCCCATCTCAGCACAGCATCCTAGATTCCCTCTTGGTTGTGCTCTTCTGGTCTGTGGTAGCTCAGACAGTAAAGAGTCTGCCTGCAATGTGGGAGATGTGGGTTTGATCCCTGGGTTGAGAAAATCCCCTGGAGAAGGAAATAGCATTCCACTGCAGTGTTCTTACCTGGAAAATCCCATGGATGGAGGAGCCTGGAAGGCTACAGTCCATGGAGTCGCATAGAGTCAACTAACACTAACACTTCTGGATGAGTCTTGGGCTTTCAAGGATAGTACAGAAAAAGCAATAAGTATCAGGAGCTTGAATTCCCTCTGAACCTGCCAAGGCTACCGGATACTGGGACCCAGCTTTGATGATGCATAGTATTCTTGTTGGAAGGAGTAATTTTATCACTAAAGACAATATATCTCTTCTTACTTAAGTGGCAGTTTTGTTGGCATTATTTATTTTGATTTTGTCAATCCATAAGAAGAAAAGCAAGTCCACATGGTTTATAGGAGAGAAACTTGGTTAACTGCTCAGATTGAGACTGAGAATCTTGAAAGGAATTAGGAATTGAATACAACCTGTCCTACCATGAATACAATGTTAGCAACCATGTACAGAGATGATGCAAAACAGTGCATGACTTCATGTCAAGTAGGTGAAAGAAATAAAACTGTTAGCAGATCATCTCAGAACATGGGAAGGGAGAGAATGGGGGTACACAGGATACTTGGAGATCAAAGGGGTGGGCACTTTGTTCTGTGTCCTGAAGAATTAAGTAAACAGATAAAGTGGTGGAAGTTGGGGGACAGGAAGGGTGCTCACTGCTACTTCGTGCTTGATATTGTTGATTCTAGGACCTCTCAGCTGACAGAGAATGGCAATATATGTGTGTATATATGCTCATGTATATACATATATCTGCAATATTTCTAATGTAAGCATATGTATCTGTTCTAAACCAAACATGAGTTCCTAATGGTGTCATCAACTTTAACTGAATGCCACATGGATCAATCTATTCTTCTTCTCTTGTTTGTGTAAAGCCTGCCATTCTAACAGGGAGAGAAATCTGGCTCCCACCATCTTCCAGTCAATTACTTACATTGTTCAATCCAGGACACACATGTGGTACTTTTGGGATTGTTAACCCATACCTCCGTGGGAAACAACTTTATCTATGAGAGCACAGGGCTGATGTACAGTTCTTTTTGCCTTCAGTCCAGGTGGGATGCATGAGACAAGTGCTCGGGCCTGGTGCACTGGGAAGACCCAGAGGAATTGGGTGGAGAGGGAGGTGGGAGGGGGGATCGGGATGGGGAATACATGTAACTCCATGGCTGATTCATGTCAATGTGTGACAAAACCCACTGCAATGTTGTGAAGTAATTAGCCTCCAACTAATAAAAATAAATGAAAAAAAAAAAAAAAAAAGACACTACGCATTTCTAAAGTGACTTAGGTAAGCATTTTCTCCCCATCTCCTTTGGTGAGATTGTTTCATACATTTTTACCACAGATCATTTTGTCACATTCAGTATTCCATCCTGGTATCCTCTGACAACCTGATTTGAGATATATATATATATATATATATATATATATATTTTTTTTTCTCATACATTAAGGCTCACTCTTTTATAAAAAAATAATTTTATTTATTTATTTGTTGGTTATGCTGGGTCTTTGTTGCCGTGGGGAGCTACTCTCTATTTGTGGTACAGGGGCTTCTCACTGCAGTGGCTTCTCTTGTTGTGGAGCACAGGCTCTAGGTTGCTTAGGCTTCAGTAGTTGCAACGCGTGGGCTCAATAGTTGCAGCTCCCAAGGCTCTAAAGCACAGGATCAATAGTTAAGGGCTTAGTTGCTCCCCGGCGTGTGGGATCCTTCCTGCCATGTCTCTTGCACTGGCAGCAGACTCCACCACTGAGCTACTGGGGAAGCCCAAGACTCCCTCCTTTATAAAACTCTATGGATTTTTACAAATTCAGAGTCACGTATCTATCATTGCAATATCATGTGGAATAGTTTCACCAGCCTAAACATTTTCTTGTATTTTATGTTTTCAATCATCTTTTGCCCCCTCCCCTCCAGGAAACCTGAAGCCACTTATCTATTTTCTCTCTCTGTAGTTTTGTCTTTTCCAGAATGTTCTAGAAATTGAATTATATACTATGTATTATATACTGTTTCCTTTTACTTAGCAAAATATATTTAAAATTCATCTATGTCATTATATACTATTTCCTTTTACTTAGCAAAATGTATTTAAAATTCCTCTATGTCTTTGCATAGCTTGATAACTTATTCCTTTTTATTGCTAAATAGTAGTCCGTTGTATGGACATAACAACTTGCTTAGGCATCTTGGTTGTTCCCAATTTTTGTAAAGTATGAATAAATCTGCTACAAGCAATCACATGCTGGTTTTTGTGTGACTTCAAGTTTTCAAATCAATGAGATAAATATATCTCATTGTTGTGATTGTTGGAATTTACAGTTGGATTATGTTTATCTTTGAAAGAAACTGCCAAGCTGTCTTGCAAAGTAGCTATTTTGAATTCCTGCCAGCAATGAATGTGAGTTTCTGTTGCTCCACATCTTTTCCAGCAATTTATATTATACTTTTGTTAATAAAAAGTTAAACTCCTTAATGGATGTGTAGTTGTAACCTATAGTTGTTTTAAGTTTCAATTCCTAATTACAAATGATGTTGAACAATTTTTCACATGCTTTATTTGCCATCTGTATATCTTCTTTGGTGAGGTATCTGTTCAGATCTTTTGCCCATTTTTAATTGTATTTTTTGTTCTCTTATTGTTGAGATTTATGAGTTCTATGATTATTGTGTGTTTTTATAAGACATGTGTTTGCAAATAATTTTTCACAATCTGTGGTTTGTTCTTTCATTATTTCAGTAGTGTCACTCACGGAGTTTTGAATTTTAATAAAATTAAAGTTTTGAATTTTAATAAAATTTACTTACCACTTTTTTTCTTTTTTGGATTGTGGTTTTGATGTTGTATATTTAAAAAGTCGTATATATTTTCCCATCTTCTAGAATTTTTATTGTTTTGCATTTTACACTTAGATCTATGATCTACATTGAGTAATTTTTTTGTGAGAAGTATATAAAGTCTAAGTTCACAGTTTTAGCACATGGACATCTAATTTTTCTAGCACCATTTGTTGAGAAGATTATCTGATTTCCAAAGAATTGTTTTTGCTTTGTCAAAGGTAAGCTGATTGTATTTATGTCAGTCTATGTCTAGACTCTTTATCCTGTTGTATTGATCTATGTGTCTATTATTTTGACAATAGAATGCTATCTTGATTACTGTACCTTTATAGTAAGACTTGATATCAGGTAGTGTCAGTCGTCCAGTTTTTTTTCTTTTTCTGTATTATGTTGTTTATTCCAGGTCTTTTGCCTTTTCATACAAACTTTAGAACCAGTTTGTCAGTATTTACAAAATAACTTACATAGATTTGATTGGAATTATGTTGAATTATAGTTAATTTGGAAAAAATTGAATTTTAACAATGTAGACTTCTAATCCATGAACATGGAATATCTTTCCATATATTTATAGCTTTTAAAATTTCTTTTCTCATTGTTCTATAACTTTCTGAACATAGAATCTTAAAACATTTTGCTAGATTTATGTTGATTTCATTTCTTTGTCCTAGTGTAAGTGATATTGTATCTTTGATTTCTAATTTGTTATTTAATTTTAGTAAATTGTGCCTTTCAAGGAGTTTGTTCATTTAACTAGCTTGTCAAATTTATTTGCATAAAGTTGTTTCTAACTGTTTTTATTGTTTTTTAAAATGTATGTGGAATCCCTCTCTTTCTTTCACAAGTGAAATTTGGTAATTCGTGTCTTCTTTCTTTCTTATTGATGCATCTAGATAGAAGTTTGTGTTTCATTAATCTTTTCAAGAGACCTCTTCTCACTTCTGTATCTATTTTCTACATAATTGATTTGTACTTTGCTTTTATTTTATTGTTTTGTTCCTTTTACTTTAATTTCCTCTTCTTTTACTAGCTCCTTAAGATGAAAGCTCAGATCATTGCTTTTAAATCTTTTGTCCTTTCTAGGTATTTCCTTTTAGGCATTGCTTTAGCTATGTTCCTCTGACTCTGGTTGTATCTTGCTTCCATTATCATTCAGTTCAAAGTATTTTCTAATTTCCTTGGGAATTTCTTTTTTGATTCATGAGTTATTTAGAACTTTGTTGCTTAACTTCCAAATGTTTAAGGATATCTTTTTGCTATTGACTTCTTGTATCAAAGATCATACTTTTATTGGTTTTATTGTTTTTAGAGAATATGCTTTTATGCAGAGAAGGAAATGGCAACCCATTCCAGTCCTCTTGCCAGGAAAATCCCATGGATGGAGGAGCCTGGCAGGCTAGAGTCCAAGGGGTAACAAAGAGTTGGACGCGGCTGAGCAATTTCACTTCACTCACTTCTTACTTTATCATTGGAGAAGGAAATGGCAACCCACTCCAGTATTCTTGCCTGGAGAATCCCATGGACAGAGGAGCCTGACGGGCCATGGTCCATGGGGTCGCAGAGGGTTGGACTTGTCTGAAGTGACTAAGAAGCAGCAGCATGCTTTGTATGACTCCAGTTCTTTGAAGTGGACTGAGATCTTTCATGACCCAGCAGCTGATCTATCTCATAAATAGTCCACATATACTTGGAAAATATGTGAATTCCACAGTTGGTGTGTGTAGTGTTCTATAAATATCAGTAAAGTTAAACTGGCTAATAATCTTATTCAAGTCTTTATATATTTATTAATTTTTGTGGTTCTACAACTTTATTTGACAATAACAGTTGGTTCTCATCCACATTCACTGCCTGTAGTTTTTTTAAAGTGATGACAGGTATGTAGGCAATCAACATATAGAGCTTGTTTGGTGAATCTTCATCTACACTACATTTTCTGGACAATCACACACCAATATGAGATGGGACATTCCTTATTCCCTTGGCTCAGATAGCTTTTTTAAGTCTGGTGTCAGTGTGTACATCTGGAGTTCCTATCTCCTTCATGGCAAATTTCCGGATTTCTTTGAGTGCCTGAGGGGAACACTTCTTGAAACTCATTTCATAGATGTGGTTGTGAATGTTGATAGTGTATTCTCTGCTCACCACAATGCTAATGGTGAACCAGCCCTTCTTCTTGCCACCTTTCTTTGAGGGAGCCATTCTTCTGGGCTCTTACTGGAAAGCATTTTAAAATATATTTGTTTTAATCAAGTACTGGAATAGGAAAGTTAAAATCTCCATTTTTAATTAGGACTTGTCTCTTTCCAGATTAGCTCTGTCAGTTTTTTGCACTGAGTATATTGAAGCTTTGTATTAGATGAAAATACATTTAGGATTGTTATTTTTTCTTAATAAATTGCTATTGCATCATTATGAAATGCCTATCTTTACTCTGATGTGTGCTAAGTCACTTCAGTCATGTCTGACTCTTTGTGACCCATGGACTATAGCCCACAGGCTCCCCTGTCCATGAAATTCTCCAGGCAAGAACACTGGCATGGGTTGCCACGCCCTCTCCAGGAGATCTTCCCAACTCAGGGATGGAACCCACGTCTCTTAAGTTTCCTGCATTGGCAGTGGGTTCTTTACCGCTAGTGTCATTGGGGAAGCCCTTATTGCTGGTAATACTTCTTATTATGAATTCTACTTCTTGTGTAGCCCCACTAGCACTCTTCTGATTAGCTATTTTCATGGTATAATTTTCTAATCTTTTATTTTTTTAAAAAATGTGTCTATACTTGAAGTCCATTTCTTGAAAACAACATATTAATGTATGCTTCTTCAGTTCAGTTCAGTTCAGTTGCTCAGTCATGTCCGACTCTTTGTGACCCCATGGACTGCAGCATGCCAGGCATCCTTGTCCATCACCAACTCCTGGAGTTTACCCAAACCCATGTCCATTGAGTCAGTGATGCCATCCAACCATCTCATCCTCTGTCATCCCCTTCTCCTCCTGCCTTCAATCATTCCCAGCATCAGGGTCTTTTCCAATGAGTCAGCTCTTTGCATCAGGTGGCCAAAATGTTGGGGTTTCAGCTTCAACATCAGTCCTTCCAATGAATATTCAGGACTGATTTCCTTTACTATGGACTGGTTGGATGCCCTTGAGTCCAAGGGACTCTCAAGAGTCTTCTCCAACACCACAGTTCAAAAGCATCAATTTTTCCAGTGCTCAGCTTTCTTTATAGTCCAACTCTCACATCCCTACATGCCTACTGGAAAAACCATAGCTTTGACTAGACAGACCTTTTTTGGCAAAGTAATGTCTCTGCTTTTTAATATGCCATCTAGGTTGGTCATAGCTTTTCTTCCAAGGAGTAGGCATCTTTTAATTTCATGACTGCAGTCACCATCTGCAGTCAGTTTGGAGCCCAAAAAGGTAAAGTCTGCCACTGTTTCCATTGTTTCCCCATCTATCTGCCATGAAGTGATGGGACTGGATGCCATGATCTTGGTTTTCTGAATGTTGAGCTTTAAGCCAACTTTTTTACTCTCCTCTTTCACTTTCATCAAGAGGCTCTTTACTTCTTCACTTTCTGCCCTAAGCGTGGTGTCATCTGCGTATCTGAGGTTATTGATATTTCTCCCGGCAATCTTGATTCCAGCTTGTGCTTCATCTAGCCCAGCATTTCTCATGATGTACTCTGTGTATAAGGTAAATAAGCAGGGTGAAAATATACAGCCTTGACACACTCCTTTTCCTATTTGGAACCAGTCTTTTGTTCCATTCCACTTCTAACTGCTGCTTCCTGATCTGCATATAGATTTCTCAGGAGACAGGTCAGGTGGTCTGGTCTTCCCATCTCTTGAAGAATTTTCCACAGTTTGTTGTTATCCACATTCAAAGGTCTTGGCATAGTCAATAAAGCAGAAGTAGATGTTTTTCTGGAACTCTCTTGCTTTCTCGATGATCCAGTGGATGTTGGCAATTTGATCTCTGGTTCCTCTGCCTTTTCTAAATCCAGCTTGAACATCTGGAAGTTCACGGTTCATGTGCTGCTGAAGCCTGGCTTGGAGAATTTTGAGCATTAATTTACTAGTGTGTGAGATGACTACAATTGTGTGGTAGTTTGAGCATTCTTTGGCATTGCCTTTCTTTGGGGTTGGAATGAAAACTGACCTTTTCTAGTCTGTGACCACTGCTGAGTTTTCCAAATTTCCTAGTATCACCTCTAGGTCCATTTTATTAACTATTTTTGATTATAGCTCACATATATTTCTATTCATGTCTGATAATTTTTATTGTATGCTGAACACTGTAGATGCCACATTGCTGAGAGCTTTGATTTTATTTTTCTCTTCCAAAGACTATTGAACTTTTACCTGCCTTGCAGTTAATTATTTGCACATCAGTTATACCTTGTCTAATTTTGTTTTAGCCTTTGTTTGGATAAGTCTAGTGTGGTCCTTAATCTAAGGTTAATGTAGTTTTCCTCCTAAAGGATTGCTATTCTCAGATCTTAACCACCATTCATGGTGGTTTGTGAGGTTTATCCATTCTGCCTTGTCAATGTTCCACATCTCAGACCTGTCTAATATGGAATCACTATTAGCTCCAGGCACCTCTTCCCTCCATAGCTGTCTTCTACCTGAACTTCTGCAGTTTAATATTCAGTCAAAGACTTAAGGAGAATCCTACAGATGTTGGGGAGTCCCGTCTCTTTTTAAATCCCTCCTCTTTGGTACTTTGCCCTCTACAAATCCCAGCTACCTAAGCAATTGTGAAATTTTGTTTCCTATGCCTGGTGAGACTTCTGTTCTTTATTTGGTCTTGTCTTTGTGCTATAATTTGGAATGTGTTTCCAAATAAAAAACTAAGAGAATGAGGAATTTACCTCATGAATTTCACATCTTTGAAGCGCTCTGACATTTAGAGTCCAAAGCAGTTTCTCCATGTCATTACCCTGTAAGGGTAAGTCTGATACCTATAATTCTGTCATGGTTGAATTTAAGGATCACTTTCCTTTTATTTTAAAAATTAAATTATCTTTTTATAAAACCCATTTAATTTTGATACTTTATTTGTATGTTTATGAGGATCTTCAGCATTTCCCTGCTCATGGCAGAGGGAGAGAGACAGTCATACATATTAAGAGTAATATAAGGACTCATTAACACACACACACCAAAAGAGCCTACCACCCCTTTATATTTGTAATGCTTTTCCTTCGTAATATCAGAGCAATTGACAGAATTTGCCTTTCTGTTAGAACTCTAAATGAGAGTTGAAAATGCTGGCAATGCAAAGTAACTTGGCAAATATTAGCACATCTTTTGGGGGGTCTGAGATCACTTGTCAGCCGTCTTTGCCCCATTACTTCCTGTTGACCATATTACTGTGGAGCCATAGAATCAGCTCTCTTCTGTCCATCATCTCCCACCTTAACATCCTCACCCAATCACTGAGCCTTGGAGTACTTTACAGTGGTTGCAGAAGCTTTCACAGTTAGACTCAGGACTTAAAAATGTTTGGAGAAGGTAACACATTGAATTGGAGCCTCATTGGGGTGTAAGCAATCCCAGATATTTGTATGAGGATAATTGCTGTGGAAAAGGTTGAAGTTGAGCTGAAGCTATTTTAGGGAGGTGGTAGAAAGAGAAAAGGCATAGAACAGAGGAAATTATATGATGCTTAGCAAACAGAAGTTTTGACGAGTCACAATTTGGCTCCCTAAAGTTTGTTTTCTGGTTGATAAAGAAAAGAGTAGAAATTTTTGACAAATACTCCTTTCCATTGCTCACCCACTTCTGGTGAATAAACTCAAAGAGGTAACTGAGCAAAATTTGAGAGAGAAAGTATAGTGTATTCTCTGCCTCCAGTGTTTGGCTAACATAGGTTGGAAGAAGAGTTAGCAGAGGAACTGACACGCTGACTTACTGCGTCAGATGGGGACAGCTCTGAGTCTCCCAAGATTCATCCCTTTGCCAAGCGTCCTACCTGGAGTCTCTTCAAAAATCTATGAATGACCTCCAAAGAGTCATGTAGTAATGACTTTTAAAGCAAAGCAACATGTAACTTATTTACTTTTTCTCAGGGGTAAATCAGAGCAAGTAATGAAACCAATTGATTATTAATTAAATTAACTTGCTCAAGTTAATTAACTAAAATTAAATCGGAATATAATTAGGGTTTCTCCTTGTAGGGAAATGAGGAAAAAAAAAAAAAAACAGTTGAGAAATGTTACCATAGTACCTCAGATAATCCCTTAAAGATTTTTCAATGATATGTCACAATTAAAGAACTCCCAACCACATTTTTGTCTTATTTTCAATTTGTGGATAATTTTTTCTTAAACTGAGAGAATCACAGTGTAGAAATGGCTGTCTGGCACATCTAGATAAGGAGGCCAGAGGTAGGTAGTTCGGACTCCCTGGAAAGAGTGGGAGCAGAAACAAACCTGTTGTGGAATTCAAAGGCCCCAGGATTCAGCTGAGGGGCATTCAGACCCGGGGTGGACCAGAAGCTGGAAGTGAGAGGTAGAGCGGCAGCAACATCTCAGCTCAACATATGCCAGTGCAGATAGACCACATCTGGTCCAGCCATGCAACATATCCCATCATTCTCACATCCTTTCAGACTGTACCTGCATCCATAGGGGTAGGGTCAGAACTAACTGTGAAGTGAATTTGATTACACTTCCATCAGACAGCCCCGTGGGAACTCAGAATAAAAATTAGATAGAGAATGGCAACCTACTCCAGTATTCTTGCCTGGAGATTTCCACAGACAGACCAAGGAATCACAAAGAGTTGAACACGACTGAGCGACTGAACTGAACTGAATATGATCTCAATAAAGAAATACTAGTATAAAGTGCAACCTTAAATGTGGTTCTTAGTTTTTCTCAAAAAATCTGAAAACATCTAACCTCAAATGTTATCTTTATGTCCACCACTTGTGTCTCTTTTAGGAGCTCCATTTATGTCCTATGAGCTTCTGCAAGTCCCACAGGGTACATGTTGTTTCTCTCTTTTCTTGAACTTTGGGAGGGAGGCAGGAGAGAATTTCAACAGGTCTTGAAATAGGGTCTGTTTTGTATTATAGGAATCTAGAAAATGAGAACAGAAGGTCATGGAACTCCATGCAAGAAGAAGAGCTATTGCAAAAGGAATGCAAACACAAACTCTATTCTGAGCTGACTCTTCTCAGCTCTCAGCCCTTTTAATCTGAACAGCTCTTCAGAAATAATTAAATCTCCATTCTGATAGCCAGTAACAAAAACGGAAATACTATCAGATTTTGGAAGGAAACTTTGAAAACTGTTTAGCTTGATAGATAAGGATACTCAGACTCATGGGGCTTCCCAGGTGGCACAGTCGTAAAGACTTGCAACGCAGGAGACGCAAGAGATGTTTTGGGTTCAACCCCTGGGTCAGGGGATCCCCTGGAGGAGGCAATGGCAACCCATTCCAATATTCTGGCCTGGAAAATTCCACAGACAGAGGAACCTGATGGACTACAGTCCGTGGGTCACAAACAGTTGTACACAACCGAGCCACTAAGTATGTGTGCATGCATGCACGTGCACACACACACACACACACACACACATGGCTGATAGAAATGAAGCAACTGGTCTAATGACCCAGACTGGGTTAGTGATAGAATTTAGAAAAGAGTGTGAATATTGTTCAGGTAACATTTAAGAAAATACTTTAGTATAGTGAAATCATGAACAATGTTTTTGTCATGGCATTATTTGTTTCTGTATATTTGCCTAACTGCAAAATGTTTTGAACTAAGAAACATTTAGAGGCTTTCAAACTATTAGGATTTTTTGACTGAGTTGAGAAAATAGACATAAAGGAACCTCTGTACATACGCGAACTAGTACGTGGGTGTTCAGATTTATACACATAATTTACAACAATAAAAACTACTCCACGACTTACTCGATTACCGTCATGTCATTTTTTCCCCTAGTGGAACCACTTTTCTTCATTTCTTCTGCAATTTATACCAGTGTTTCCATATAGCATACTATTTTATAGATGCAGCAGTATAAGCTAACTTTCATTATTTTAGACATTATTTATTAGTTTTCTATTATGGCAATATATGATTTAACTCCGTCCAAATGCTATTTATAATAGAACCTGAGATTGAATTCTCAACCCCTGATGAGTAGTGATCTGATTTATTGATTTTTGACAAATCAGTGACATTTCTTACAACTATGACATTTCTTGCAACTAAGTGTTGTGAAGCAGGTTAACAATGTCTATTCCACTGCTATGTGCACAGATTGGAGATCTTTACAGACACAAAGTCACTTCTGACCCACCTTTTGAGATATGTATTATTATTCCTGTTTTCCAAAATTATAGAATGAGCCTAATCTAAGGTTACATCCTCTGTAATTGGGATTTATCTCCAAATCTCTTTGATTTCAAAGACCAATCTTTTCCTAAGGTTTCATATTGTCCCTAGAAGAAAGTTTCTTTTCAACATAACTTTCTCTGTAATTTTTGGCATCACTAGGTTCTGTGGCTACCGTTACCTTTTCTTGCACAGGAAACCTTTGAGAAAAGTTAATGAGTCTTGAGGAGAAATACATTGCCATGAAGAATTGTAAGTGGGATAGGAGGGGACACCTGGCCCATCTTCTTCCCATCTGGTGATGGGAAGAAGGGACCAGTCTCCCAATTTGATTTTATGAGAAAAGAGGACAAAGCTGAGACTAGTAGCTTCAAATCTCAAGCATTTTTTCTCCTGGAGTTGGTTGATTTTTTCCCCAAAATCCTTTGAATTCAGGTGGTTGGGGAGAACTCCAGCAACTAAAAGAGGTTACTTCAATACAGAAGAGAAAATTTCCTTTTGTCTTATATTTTAAGTAGCAAGGTTAAGGAAATGCTATGATGGGCCAAGATATTGATAATGTAACTGAAAGAATAAAAGTGACTTCTGCTCCTGTCTTCTTCCCCAGACTGGGAGATGGCTCTTGCCTAAGAATGTGATTGCATTCCTCCAAAAAGGAATTTCAAAGTTTTAACAGCATCTTTGGTCAGCCAAGGAAAAGACAATTGTGAAGTGTCTCTCTCAGTGATAAGCTGTTTTTAGCACCAGCAGGTGTGAAAGTGTGTGTTTGTGTGTGATGTGGAGAGGGTCCAAAGAAAATCAAAGTCTTAGGAATAGTAAAACGAAGGGGAAACTCTGTAGTGAGAACTGACATTACATATCATGGCACAGCAGAACAGTGTTTGTGTTCTTTCTGGTAGGTTTAATCTTGATTGTCGCTGAAAAATAACATTTGCTTCCGGGAATATATGTGTGTGTATGTGTGCATGTGTGTGTTTTCATCTGTTTGACTGACTTAACAGTTACTTCTTGGGCAATCAGAAGAACAGAGAAGAAAGGCTGCAGTTCACACTGGTGGAAAGACTTTGAAGAACATGGGGCTTTTGGTAAGTCTACTTACCAAATACTGAATATACATTTGATCTCTATTCTGCTGGAATCCCCCTCAGTTTAGTTTGGTTCAGTCACTGAGTTGTGTCCGACTCTTTGCGACCCCATGGACTGCAGCATGCCAGGCTTCCCTGTCCATCACCAACTCCTGGAGCTTACTCAAACTCATGTCCATTGAGTCGGTGATGCCATCCAATGTTTTTAAGCCAACTTTTTCACTCTCCTCTTTCACTTTCATCAAGAGGCTCTTTAGTTCCTCATTACCTTCTCCCATAAGGGTGGTCTCATCTGCATATCTGAGGTTATTGATATTTCTCCCGACAATCTTGATTCCAACTTGTGCTTCCTCTAGCCCAGCATTTCACATGATGTACTCTGCATATAAGTTAAATAAGCAGGGTGACAATATACAGCCTTGATGTACTCCTTTCCTGGTTTGGAACCAGTTTGTTGTTCCATGGCCTGTTCTTACTGTTGCTTCTTGATCTGCATACAGATTTCTCAGGAGGCAGGTCAGGTGGTCTGGTACTCCCATCTCTTGAAGAATTTTCCACAGTTTGTTGTAATCCACACAGTCAAAGGCTTTGGCATAGTCAATAAAGTAGAAGTAGAAGTAGGAGCTCTCCTAGCTTATGCTAATATATTAATAAATATGTGAGCATTGACAAAATGAAGCACTGTGAGGACATTGGAAAAATTAGTGCTTTGGGTAGTGGGTGAGGGTTTCTTTATAGTGTTGATGGAAATTCACATGAGGATTAGAAGAAGGTACTTTTGTTAAAAGATACATAATAGCAAAGTTAGGAAGCTAGAATATTCATGGAGGCTCTTGTGACCAATAGAAAAGCCTTACTTAGGCTTCCCTGATAGCTCAGTTGGTTTGACCCTGGGTTTGATTCCTGGGTCTGGAAGATCTGCTGGAGAACGGATATGCTACCCACTCCAGTCATTCTTGGGCTTCCCTGGTGGCTCAGCTGGTGAAGAATCTGCCTGCAATGCGGGACACCTGGATTTGATCCCTGGGTTGGGAAGATCCTCTGGAGAAGGGAAAGGGCTACCCACTCCAGTATTCTGGCCTGGAGAATTCCATGGACTATATAGTCCACGGGGTTGCAGAGTCAGATACGACTGAGTGACTTTCACTTTCACTTCTCAGGATACAAATAATTCCCTCCCTTGTTCTGTAATTCCCTTGTTATTTCAATTCTTCAGTAATGCCTTGTGTATGATACTGGTGGAGAAAAGAGGGCCAGAACAGTGAAGGTGGGTGTGTCTTGCCCCTCATCCAACCCTTCATTGGTGTCTGTGCTGAGGCGTCCTGGGAACTGATCAGCCATGGGGTTGGAGGTAGCCTGATGACTGGTCGTCAAGTGAACAACTCAGAAGAAAGCCACACAAGTCTCTTTCCTCTCCTTTCTTGCACCATGTTAAGAGAAGGTGAAGGGAAGAGAAGAGAAAAAAGAAGAGGACAGGAGAAAAAGGAGGGAAAAGAGAAGAGAAAATCATTTAAAAAAAAAAGTTAATAATAAGTTATCACTTTCCCCTGAAGAGGCAATGTTAAACATGTAACCTTTTGTGGGTTTCTTAATGTGAATATCCACAAATCAATCAGTGTGATGCTCCACATTAACAAACTGAAGAATAAAAACCATATGATCATCTCAATAGATGCAGAAAAAGTTTTTAACAAAATTCAGCATCCATTTCTGATAAAAATTCTCCAGAAAAGGGGCACCGAGGGAGCATACCTCTACATAAGAAAGGTCATTTATGACAAACCCACAGCTAACATACTCAATGATGAAAAATTGGAAACATTTCCTCTGAGATCAGGAACAAGACAGGAATGCCCACTTTTTGCTACTTTTATTTAACATAGTATTGGAACTCCTAGTCACAGCAATCAAAAAAGAAAAAGAAATAAAAGGAATCCAAATTGTTTGCAGATGACATGAAGCTATACATAGAAAATTCTAAAGATAGCCCCAGAAAACTACTAGAGCTCATCAGCAAATTCAGTGAAGTTGCAGGATACAAAATTAACATACAAAAATCTATTGCATTTCTACACACCAACAATGAGCTACCAGAAAGAGACATTAAAGAAACAATTCCACTTACCATCTCATCAGAAAGAATATATCTAAGGAGATAAAAGACCTATACTTGGAATACTATGAGACACTAATGAAAGAAATGAAGATCAACACAAATAGATGAAAAGATACAGCATGTTCTTGGATTGGAAGAACTGATACTGTTAAAATGGACCATACTACCAAGGCAATCTACAGATTCAGTACATTTCTTATCAAAATATCAATGGAGCTAGAACAAGAAATCTTAAAATTTGTGCAGAAACGCAAAAGACCTTGAATGACTGAAACAATTTGGAGAAAGAACAGAGCTGAAGGAATCACACTTCCTGAATTCAGACTATACAACAAATCTACAGTAATCAAAGCAGTATGGTATTGGCACACAAAAAAAGACACATAGTTCAATGGAACAGAATAGAAAGCTGGGAAATAAACTTATGCATTTATGGTCAATTAATCTACAGCTCAACATTCAGAAAAATAAGATCATGGCATCTGGTCCCATCACTTCATGGGAAATAGATGGGGAAATAGGGGAAACAGTGGCTGATTTTATTTTTTGGGGCTGCAAAATCATTGCAGGTGGTGATTGCAGCCATGAAATTAAAGGATGCTTACTCCTTGGAAGGAAAGTTATGACCAACCTAGTCAGCATATGAAAAAGCAGAGACATTACTTTGCCAAAAAAGGTCTGTCTAGTCAAAGCTATGGTTTTTCCAGTAGTCATGTATGAATGTGAGAGCTGGACTGTGAAGAAAGCTGAGCGCTGGAGAATTGATGCTTTTGAACTGTGGTGTTGGAGAAGACTCTTGAGAGTCCCTTGGACTGCAAGGAGATCCAACCAGTCCATCCTAAAGGAGATCAGTCCTGGGTGTTGATTGGAAGGACTGATGCTGAAGCTGAGACTCCAATACTTTGGCCATCTGATGCGAAGAGTTGACTCACTGGAAAAGACCCTGATGCTGGGAGGGATTGGGTGCAGGAGGAGAAGGGGATGACAGAGGATGAGATAGCTGGATGGCATCACCAACTCAATGGACAAGAGTTTGAGTAAACTCGGGGAGTTGGTGATGGACAGGGAGGCCTGGCGTGCTGCGATTCATGGGGTTACAAAGAGTCAGACATGACTGAGCGACATGAACTGAACTGAATCTACAACAAAGGAGACAAGAATATACAATGAAGACAAGATAGCCTTTTCAATAAATGGTTCTAGGAAAACTTTTACAAATAAAGGAAGGGAAATGTTCTAAAACATTCTCTAATACCATACACAAAAATAAACTCAAAATGGATTAAGGACCTAAATGTTGAGACTGAAAATCATAAAACTACTAGGGGAAAACATGGGTAGAATACTCCTTTGTGTTAATTGTAGCACTATTTTATGGATCCCTCTCCTAAAGCAAAAGTGAAAGTGAAACTGCCAGCTGCTCAGTTGTGTCTGACTCTGCAACCCCATGGACCATAGCCTGCCAGGCTCCTCTGTCCATGGGCTTCTCCAGGCAAAAATACTGGAGTGGGTTGCCATTTCCTTCTCCAGGAGATCTTCCCAACCCAGAGATCAAACCCAGATCTCCTACATTGCAGGCAGATTCTTTACCAATTGAGCCACCATGGAAGCCTCAGTAAAGGCAATAAAAGTAAAAATAAACAAATGGGACCTAATTAAACCTAAAAGCTTTTGCACATCAAAGGAAACCACTGCCAAAATGAAAGGACAACCCACTGAATGTGAGAAAATATTTTCAAATGCGATGATAGATAAGGGCTTAATATCAAAAATATATAAATAACTCATATAACTCAACATAAAATCAAAACAACAAAAAAACCCCAGACAATCTGATTTAACAAATAGGCAGAAAACCTAAATAGACATTTTTCCAAAGAGGAAATACAGATGGCCATAAGGCACATGAAAACATGTTCACAGTTGCTAATCATCATGGAAATGCAAATCAAAATCACAGTGAGATATCACTTCACACTGGTCAGAGTGACTACCATCAAAAAGAACAGAAATGACATATGCTGGTGGGGATAGGAGGAAAAGTAAACACTACTGTCCTGTTAGTGGGAAAGTAAATTGATGCAGAAACTGTGAGAAACAGTATAAAGGTTTCTCAAAAACCCAACACTAGGACTACCATATAACTCAGCAACTTCAGTTCAGTTCAGTTGCTCAGTGGCGTCCAACTCTTTGCGACCCCATGGACTACAGCATGTCAGCCTTCCACGGTTTGCTCAAACTCATGTCTGTCAAGTTGGTGATGCCATCCAACCATCTTATCCTTTGTCATCCCCTTCTCCTCCTGCATTCCTAGGTATATATCTGAAAAATAAACAAAAATACTAATATGAAAAGATACATATACTCCAGTTCAATAGCAGCATTATTTACATTTGCCAAGATATGGAAGCAACCTAAGTATCCATTAGCAGATGAGTGGATAAAGAAGATTGGAGTATATACACACACACACACACACACACACACACACATATATATATATATATATAATAGGTATATAAATAATGAAATACTACTCAGCCATGAAATTAAAAGACACTTGCTCATTGGAAGAAAAGCTATGACCAACCTAGACAGCATATTAAAAAGCAGAGACATTACTTTGCCAACAAAGGTCCATGTAGTCAAAGCTATGGTTTTTCCAGTAGTCATGTATGGATGTGAGAGCTGGACTATAAAGAAAGCTGAGCGCTGAAGAATTGATGCTTTTGAACTGTGGTGTTGGAGAAGACTCTTGAGAGTCCAACCAGTCCATCCTAAAGGAGATCAGTCCTGGGTGTTGATTGGAAGGACTGATGCTGAAGCTGAAACTTCAATACTTTTTTTTTTTTTAATTTTCTATAGTGATTTTATTTTCAATTTTATTTATTTTTTAATTTTTTGAAAGGAGATAATTTATTTATTTATTTATTTTTTTCATTTATTTTTATTAGTTGGAGGCTAATTACTTTACAATATTGTAGTGGGTTTTGTCATACATTGACATGAATCAGCCATGGTTTTACATGTATTCCCCATCCCAATCCCCCCTCCCACCTCCCTCTCTACCCGCTCCCTCTGGGTCTTCCCAGTGCACCAGGCCCAAGCACTTGTCTCATGCATCCAACCTGGGCTGGTGATCTGTTTCACCCTAGATAATATACATGTTTCGATGTTGTTCTCTTGAAACATCCCACCCTTGCCTTCTCCCACAGAGTCCAAAAGTCTGTTCTATACATCTGTGTCTCTTTTTCTGTTTTGCATATAGGGTTATCATTACCATCTTTCTAAATCCCATATATATGTGTTAGTATGATGCAATTTTCAATTTTAATTAATGTTTTAATTTTTTTCATTTATTTTTATTAGTAGGAGGCTAATTACTTTACAATATTGTAATGGTTTTTGCCATACACTGACATGAATCAGCCATGGATTTACATGTATTCCCCATCCCGATCCCCCTTCCCACCTCCCTCTCCACCCGCTCCCTCTGGGTCTTCCCAGTGCACCAGGCCCAAGCACTTGTCTCATGCATCCAACCTGGGCTGGTGATCTGTTTCACCCTTGATAATATACATGTTTCGATGCTGTTCTCTCGAAACATCCCACCCTCGCCTTCTCCCACAGAGTGCAAAAGTCTGTTCTTACATCTGTGTCTCTTTTTCTGTTTTGCATATAGGGTTCGTTACCATCTTTCTAAATTCCATATATATGTGTTAGTATACTGTATTGGTGTTTATCTTTCTGACTTACTTCACTCTGTATAATGGGCTCCAGTTTCATCCATCTCATTAGAACTGATTCAAATGTATTCTTTTTAATGGCTGAGTATTATTCCATTGTGTATATGTACCACAGCTTCCTTATCCACTCGTCTGCTGATGGACATCTAGGTTGCTTCATGTCCTGGCTATTATAAATAGTGCTGCGATGAACATTGGGGTGCACGTGTCTCTTTCAGATCTGGTTTCCTCAGTGTGTATGCCCAGAAGAGGGATTGCTGGGTCATATGGCAGTTCTATTTCCAGTTTTTTAAGAAATCTCCACACTGTTTTCCATAGTGGCTGTACTAGTTTGCATTCCCACCAACAGTGTAAGAGGGTTCCCTTTTCTCCACACCCTTTCCAGCATTTATTGCTTGTAGACTTTTGGATAGCAGCCATCCTGACTGGCATGTAATGGTACCTCATTGTGGTTTTGATTTGCATTTCTCTGAGAATGAGTGATGTTGAGCATCTTTTCATGTGTTTTCTAGCCATCTGTATGTCTTCTTTGGAGAAATGTCTGTTTAGTTCTTTGGCCCACTTTTTTATTGGGTCATTTATTTTTCTGGAATTGAGCTGCAGGAGTTGCTTGTATATTTTTGAGATTAATCCTTTGTCTGTTGCTTCATTTGCTATTATTTTCTCCCAATCTGAGGGCTGTCTTTTCACGTTGCTTTTAGTTTCCTTTGTTGTGCAAAAGCTTTTAAGTTTCATTAGGTCCCATTTGTTTATTTTTGCTTTTATTTCCAATATTCTTGGAGGTGGGTCATAGAGGATCCTGCTGTGATTTATCAATACTTTGCCTATCTGACGCGAAGAACTGACTCATTTGAAAAGGCCCTAATGCTTGGAAAGATTGAACGTGGGAGGAGAAGGGAACGACAGAGGATGAGATGGTTGGATAGCATCACCTACTCAATAGACATGAGTTTGAGCAAACTCTGGGAGTTGGTGATGGACATGGAAGCCTGGCCTGCTGCAGTCCATGGGGTGGCAAAGAGTCGGACAGGACTGAGTGATTGAACTGAACTGAATTCAGCCATGAAAAACGGAAATTTGCCATTTGCAGGAAAATGGATGTCCTTGAGGCCATTTTTAATGAAATAAGTCAGACAGAGGAAGACAAATACTGTATGATATCACTTATATGTAGAATATAAAAAATATAACAAACTAGTTAATCTAATATAAAAGAAACAGACTTGTAGATATAGAGAACAAACTAGTGGTTACCAATAGGGAGAAGGAAGGGGGGAGGGGCAATACAGGAATGGGGGAGTAAGAGGTACAAACTATTATGTATGAAATAAGTTATAAGAATATACTTCACAACAGAAACTATTGTCAGCATTTTATAATAACTATAAGTGGGGTATAATACTGAAAAAAAGAATGTGCGCTTCCTCTTGGTCTCAGGTCAGTCTTCACATTACTTCCTTTTAGCAAATCTTCTCTTCATGTTACCATCACCCCTGTGGTCTCTACTCTGGAAGTTGAAAACCTGGGCAGGGTTTCTAAAGGCCCAGACAATCTTAATTTTCATGTGGACCCTCACTGGGGACAGACTGGGGGCCCTGCATGCACAGGTGTAAGAGGGTCCATTCAGGACTGAATACACTTCCACTAGGCTCCCTGCTATGCTCCAGAAGATTATTTCCCTAAGAATTAAAGTTTCTTCATTTTATCTTCCCTGTTTTTGTTGCCCTGCCCACTCCTCTTGTCTCCTTTATCATCTTTGAAGTTTCTATAGTCATTATGAGTAAAAAACAAATCCTGCACTCTTTCTGTCTCTCATATTAATCCTGATCATTGTTTGTGTTTTCCCAATGGATGGTTCATATCTGTTCAGTTACAGGGAGGAAAGAATTCCTCAGGATAAAATTAAAAGAGTTTGGTGGGTATAAAATGAGGTTGAAACACAGATTAATATTTAGAAAGATTACCCCACTGTCCTGACATTGTATGGACAGGGTGTTTGCTACATCACCTCTTTACAAGTGGGAGCCATTTACAGTTCTCAACACCCATCTTGCTGAGAGAAAGTGATGGCATCACCTTGTTAAACTGAAAATGGATCTAGAAAAACACAAGAAACCAAAAAATGTGTAACAAGAAGGGACATATGAAAAATTCCCCATATATGTGCAGTACTTCTGCTAAGTGTGCACAAGAGATCCAAATTTATGGTGTTGATAGAACCCACATCTTGACCTCTGAGGCTAAGCTGTTTGGGTTACTACAGAGTTTGCAAATTTAAGTCGTTCTCAGTTGGTACTCTTTGGCTTCTGGCCAAACTGAAGTCTGAAGTCCAGACTGCCCAGTGACTGAATACAGAAAACTCTTAGTGCTTTGTAAGTGTTTCAAATTTTTCAGGCCATTAGGGGACTATTTTGAAGGATAATATACTAAAACAAATTTTGACAGTATTAAATAGTTATTGCAGTTCTCTAACACATTTGTTTTTTTTTAATTTCTTATTCCCTAGTAGGCTAAAGGTGCACTAGTTGGCATTCATCTCTTCCCACCAACTCTCCCATTATCTTTTGAGTGTTACTGTGTGGTCACACTTGGACTAATCTGCCTTGTGTTAAAGTTGTCTGGTACTAAATGAAAGCAAGACTGTGTCAGAGGTGTATCATATGAAACAAGCTGAGCTGGAGGAGGGGATGGGCCAAGGCCTATGGAGGAGCAACAAGACAGGAATGGGCTCCTTGGTCAAGGCAGGAAGAACAGTTGAAGGAGGGGAAATTAGATGATAACAGTTACCTAGAGTATTTCAGCTCCTCTCTGTTTTAGAAATACCCAACTGAATGTGGCATCATGTGTTCACTAGGTAGCAAATAGCTTAGACAAACAACAACCAACACCTGACAACTGGATTTCAGAAAGGAGGGTGGTGAGGAAAGTAGTGTCATAAAAAATAGGAAACGGGGAAAGAAAAGAGATGACGGCTTGACTACAGTTGAATTAAGAAATAATTTTTCGAAATTTCAAGAGTCATAACACACAGCTGAGTCCCAAGAAGGCTGGGAATCTAACTAAGAGCTTGTCTTATGGTTTCCCATGTCCTTTCTAGAAAACTATGAAGAGATTTCCCTCGCATACAGTTACCCCTGACACTTTGGAGAAGTCTCTAAAAATGTTTTTGGATGGACTTATGGTAGGTTCCCAACCTCGATGCTGTTTACATTTTGGGTCAAAATTTTCTTTGTTGTTGCGGGCTGATCCAAGCGAGCACTGTAGGATGCTTAGCAGCATTCCTGGCCTCTTCTCACTCACACCAGTGGCACCTCCCCACTGAGGTGGGCCGCTGCTGCTCCCTCCTCCAGGGGGCCCTTGAAATGTCCAGGTGAGGCTGAGGTCTCTGGGACATTAAGTGTGGAAGCCACAGTGCTCTGGGCAAGAGTGGAGAGGCTCCATCTCCTTCTCCTTCGTACTTTATCTTCTGAGGGATAAAGCATATTGTGGTACTTTATATCTTTCAGAGAAATGTGCACTATTCCTTGAACTTTTCCTTGATCTGGAATACAGTTTGAACCAACTGGGGCTGCCCCAGAGGACCACTTTCCATGGCAGACGCCATCTTGCTTTTCTGATCTCCTTCCCCTCTGAGGAGATTGTCCTTGATTCTCCCCACCGCTTCTTCTCAACCTCAAGAAGCCAGAATTTAGTGTTCCCAGGTCTCAGGGGGTTACAGAGAAGGAAGAGAAGTTTCATGAAGAAAGTTTTTGCTGATTTTTGTTTTTCAAAAATCTCAACTCATAATATAGGCTGTGCTGAGTTCTCTTGAGAGAAGGGAGAAATATTTCCCAAGGAGAAGGGCATTAATGGTTTGTGTTTCCAGGGGTGATTTTTTTTCCCTAGCAGTGCCCCCAGGGAGGTCAGAGAATCTCCTAAAGGAGGTATATCAGATGTGCCTAAGGAGTTTTAGATTCTACACAACAGAATTCCTGCCTTGGCAGTGATTTCATAAAGTATAGAGCCACTTGCCATTGTAACTGTGCCCATATGACCCTCAGGGGGCAGATTGTATGTTCCAAAGATGGTCACAATGATATCTTCCATCTTGTACTCTCTTCTACAATGTGGTCTTGCCTATGTCTTACCAAAAAGTGGGATCTATTTCCTCTCCCTTAAATCTTGCTTGCCTGGCCATATGACTTTACTGAAACCAACAAAATGTGGTAGACATGATGCTACCTGACACCCAGAGTTAGACCAGAGTAGGCTGTGTGACTTCTACCTGGCTGCCTTGTTCAGTGGGAAGGACATGTAGAAAGTCCAGCTGCCTTATGATTTCCATATACAGGAAGGCGCATTAGCTGTTCCAGGGGACATCCCTGCTGAGCTCCCTGTCCCCACTGCCACCATATGCTGTGGCATCTCAGAAATCCAGCCCAGTGGAGTCTTCAGATGCCCAAAGCCTATGTCATGTTTGACTGCAGCTTTCCTGATGGCTTAGACGGTAAAGAATTTGCCTGTAATGCAGGAGACCCAAGTTCAATCTCTGGGTTGGGCAGATACACTGGAGAAGGGAATGGCAACCCACTCCAGTATTCTTGCCTGGAGAATCCCATGGACAGAGGAGCCTGGCAGGCTACAGTCCATGGGGTCACAAAGAGTCGAACATGACTGAAGGACTAAAACACATGTGAGAAAAGAAGAAAGAATGGCCCATCTCAGCCCTTCCCAAATACCTGAACTACAAAATCACGAGCAGGAGAAAATGACTGTGTTAAGCCATTATGTTTTGAGGTAATTCATTATGCAGCTATAATAACCTGAGTAACCTCCCTGAATTCTCAGCTCTCTTCAACAACCCATAGCTCTGGAGGTAGAAAGCAGGAACCTCTTGAAAACTCTTAGGGGTTTCCCAGCCCCTCTTGTACATTAGAGGGTTGAGTCAGATAAGATTTTTACTTTTGATAAAATAATGGAACTTTCCCTTCTTCCATGAGCTTGTAAGGGAGAAGTCCCACTTGCTATACTATGCTCAACTCTCTTTTCCCTTATAACATGTTCTTCCCTTGTAGCTCCTCATCCTTTCTGCATATGGGTTGCTGGATGGCCCACCCCAGAGCCTCATATGACCCAGAAGATATATCTGAACCCAACTCCACTAAGACTCCAGCTGGAACCTCAGCTGCCCTCTCCACTCATGGGCTGGATAGAGAACTGGCACAGTCAGTCTATCTCAGGATACCACCAGAACCTGAGTGCCCAGTGTGTTACTGAACCAGACCACAGCATGGACCCTGGTCATCATTGCCCAGTCTACTGAGCATTCTATGCCTCTGACACATGCCTAATACTTAGCAGTTACTCAGCAAATATTAGTTGAATGCATGAACTAATGTTGAGAAAGAGTGCAGAAAAAATGGAATAAGTGCCTGCGTGCTCAGTTGCTTCCGTCGTGTCTGACTCTTTGCATCTGTATGGACTGTAGCCCATCAGGTTCCTCTGTCGATGGGATTTTCCAGGTAAGAATACTGGAGGGGCTTGCCATGCCCTCCTCCTGGGGATCTTTCCAAACCAGGGATCGAACTCATGTTTTCCTGTGTCTCCTGCATTGCAGTGGATTCTTTATCCGCTGAGCCACTTGAGAAGCTGGGTATAGTTTGGAGCCAACTGGAACTGGAGCCCATTATACAGAGTGAAGTAAGCCAGAAAGATAAAGACCAATACAGTATACTAATGCATATATATGGAATTTAGAAAGATGGTGACAATAACCCTATATGGAATAAGTAATTTAGGTTAAATTGAGGATTTAGAATTGAGGGCAAAAGAACTAACAAATACTCTATTTTTTAACTTGCAATTTGCTTTAGCACATACACACACACAAGTTTTTAATCTTTGTACTTCACCTACAGGAGCTCCAGTCTTCATCCAAAAGGGAAAATAAGAATCCTTCAACCTCTAGGATTAGTCATCAGTTGAATGATACAGTAGTAACTTCAGATTTGTTCTTCCACTTTTATTTCTCCCTTTGTAAAGCTGATTACTTTACCTAAAAGTTCCTTTCAACTCCAAGATCATGTTTCCCTTTAGAAATTGCCCTAGGTCTTTATATTTATCATTAAGCTTAATTGAAAAATAATACCCCAGGCTTCTGAAGCATTCAGGTTCCTATTTATATGAAGTTTAAATGAAATATGCAATTTTTCTCTTTATAATTTTCCTGCTTAGTGAATAAGTCTGAGTCAGCCATGTGCTGCATTCAGATCAGGTTCCTTTCAAAGAGTGTTGATTCTAGGTCTGGAAATAAAAGTTAGTGTTTATACAGTGAAATATTATCCACATAACTAACTTTTTACAATCATGATTTTTGTCACTTTTATTATTGTCAAAAATGTTCAGTTGTAATTCCTACTACTGCCTCTTTATTTTCAACTTGAAAGAAAATTAAGTAAGTCAAGGAGAGGTTTAAAGCAATATTTACATTTGTATGAGTAGTATTTGCATTCTAGTGTTTTCATACTTGATGTTTTGGGTTTATTCTGTCAAGAATGGGGATGATAATGCCTCCCTAGGGTTGTGATATGTGTATATAGAAGTTAATTTCTTGATTTTTTTCTTGACAGTGTGCCAATGAATTAAATTTCTATCCTTTGAAATTTTTGCATTTTCCTGTTCTCATTGGTCTTACTCAATACATTTACAGTCAACAGTGCACCATTCTTAATTAGATACCATTTGTATTGTTTGTTAATATGTAAACTTTGTCCATCTTGATTTTGCAACTAGATTATTAAGTTTTAGACTTTTGTAGTCTCAGGATGAACAATGTCAGGCCTCAATAAATACTTGCTGTTATTTTTCTTTTTGTTTTACAGTCTGTGGGCTTGAAATCAAAAGATATTAGTCAGTGAAGTGAAAGTCACTCAGTCCTGTCTGACTCTTTGTGACCCTGTGGATTGTATAGTCCATAGAATTCTCCAGGCCAGAATACTGGAGTGGGTAGCCTTTCCCTTCTCCAGGGGATCTTCTCAACCCAGGGATGGAACCCAGGTCTCCCACATTGCAGGTGGATTCTTTACCAACTGAACCACAAGGGAAGCCCAAGAATACTGGAGTGGGTAGCCTGTCCCTTCTCCAGCAGATCTTCCTGACCCAGGGATAGAACTGGGGTCTCCTGCATTGTAGGCTGATTCTTTACCAACTGAGCTATGAGGGAAGCCCCCTCTTTTATTTTGGTAAGGCTTGGAAAGGATGTGCCTTGCCTCCCAGCTCTTAGATACATGTTAAAAAGAGGACATTTTCCAGTGAAGTCATTGATATGCTTCATGAAACAAACAGAATTTTCATTAGGAGGGTATTTATTAAATGAACATTTTTTGAAGAAAGCTGAGGAGACATATGAGCTAACTCTCATCATTAGCAATAAGACCTCTGACCCTAGAAGGGAGGAGCCAGAGCCCTCAGCCTGCCAAGAAGTGCTGAAAGTCAGCTTCAGAGTAAGGAGCTAGAAAGAAAATGTGTCAACAGCGTGTGCAGCCAGACCCATTTCCAGATGAGACTTCTGAGGAAAGCATGTGTGGTGAATCTAAGCACATCTTCAAATAAGAAAGAAACAGACTTTTCACTTGCAGTCTCAAGGCAGGGACTGTCTCCTAGGGGTGGTCTTCTGGACGTGGTGGCCATGTTGAGCACTGAAATCAGCGTCCTTATGCTACATCTTCATTTGGGCTTTCTGTTTGGGACCCTTAGTGCTGGAAGCGGTGCAACTGGTTGGTCCTGGTCATGGAGTTTGGAGTCACTCCCACTTTGGCTAGACATTTTACTTCCCTACCTCCTGCCTGTGTAACTCTAAGAACTTTGTTTAATCTCTCTTCACCTTAGCTTTATTGTCTATCAGATCAAGTTGATACTAGAAGATTGTTGGGATGATTAATGAGGGTAACATGTATAGGACTGTTTTGGTAGCTTTTGTCAATAAATGATCGTATTGGATGTATTGTGTCTGATTGAGACCTGCTCCCATGGTGCAAATGAATTTTCTTCTCTAGTGTCTCCAGAAAGAAAGCACCCTGTGTAAAAGCATAAAAGCCACCAGCCCAGATGCTGGGCTAGGCTGGCTATCGTGTCTAAAGAAGACTTTGGGAAGGGGAGATTTCTGATACCAAAGAAAACAAGTTGTTTCTCTGAGGAGCTGAGATATTTTCTACCTTTGTAGCCAAAAAGTGGCTCTCTGGACCTGTTCAAATAAAGCATAGGACAAAGAGACTTCAGAACAAGAGATGTCATTCAGTCCCACTCTTCTTGTCCTTCTTTAGGGAAAAAAGCTCTCGTGGGATGTGTTTTATGAGAGATATTGAAAGGGTTCTGTTTATGATGATAAATCTGCTTATAGATCACACTTTATTTCAATTGCTTATTCAGGCTTTTCCCCCAGAACACCTGCATGGAAATAAGCCTTTGGGTTTTAAAAGATGAGAGCATTTAGTCACTAACACATTTAGTCACTAAAGCATTTAGCCACTCCCACTCAGCCTCCTTTGAACCACAAATATGACTCCTCGTAGGGAAATCCCATTTCTTCTTCTTTCCTCGGCAGTTTAGCGGGGCAAGATGCTGCCATCCTCTTCTTTGAGTTTGAAATAAGCTGCCTGTTTTCCTTTTCATCACATCTACAGAGATTAGGGGCAAGCAGGGAGCTGGGTGCACTCAGGAGAGATACTGGAAATCTTGGTAATGAGTAGACTAATGACTAAACCCTTAGTTTGTATGGGGTTTATGTAGAACCCTGGGAGCGGGCTGAAAACTGAGACTTTTTGCCTATGTAGACTCCCTATCTTTGGTAGGTATACCCGATGGATTTTCAGGCAGGGTGAAACCACATTAACTTCTTTAGAAAGTGAGGAGGATGACATTAGAGCAGACTGACTTCAGGGTTAGATGATGAAGGGAGAGAAACAGGGCCGGTGGAGGCTATGGGTCATTGTGTGTGTGCTTTGGAGGCCCTCCTAAGCATTCTGGTTTTATCATGTTCCATGAAAGCATTATCAGTTATCGATTGCTGCTTTCTCTTGGGTGGAGAAAATCCCCCATCTCGGTGCATGTTATTTTGTTTTTAGTCTTTGCTCAAGTGCAAAAAGCTCTGGATGTCTTTTTGCTCTTCTGTTTCATTCTTGCTGAGATTCTATAAACCTTCTTATGCTTCTCTGCCCCAGGTATTCAGGGATCCATAACAGACATTGACTGGGGGAGTGATTACCTCAGAAAATGTTTATGAAGGAAACAAAACATCCCCATGACAAGGCAGGAGGAACCTGGAGCTTCCATGACTTTTGGGTACAGTTTGTAAAGCATCTTGGGTCTTCTGACCCAGCCCAAGTTGCTCTTCTAGCTAAAACATAGTCACTGACCTATTGATTGCTGCGATATGTTTTTAAAAGCATCTGGATCTGGGCAATTAGTTCCTGTTTAATGTAGAATGTTAAATCAGGGCCTTTGATTCTCTAATTGATCAATAAATTCATTATTTCCCTTGCATGGCTGTGTGGACTCAGGCCAATGGAAAAACAAAGTAGAAGAAGAAGCTGAGAAAGTGGATCCAAAGATTTATTAGCCCCACAAAGAAACACATTGTTGACCCATTCATTTCCCAGTAATTGCTTGTTTATTAAGGTGACCACTCAAAGAGAAAGTCAATAGCAGAGATTGTCAATAATAAAGAAGGGTTGTGTGTTTACTGTAAGTAGATGGTGTTGTGTTTCAGATATTAGAGTTCCCAGATCATAAAAAGCACAGTGAGAGGGCATACACTACAGAGTTAAATGTGGGCTATAGTTCATTATTAAAGGGAATTTCACTGGAACCCATGGGCTTTCAGAGAAAGCTACTCTGGGTAAGTGGAGTTACCAGATTGATAGTTATTTTTTAGAACTTGAGAGATAGTATGTTACATTGCAAAGAGTGCAGGATTTTAGGTCAGTCAAGTGTGGTTTCAAACATAAATATATCATGTATGAATTGCATTAACTGTGTAATGGACCTTCTTTAGCATCTTTGATCATCCTTGTCTGAAAGACAAAATAAAAATGTGGATGTTGAGGTTAGGATGCTGAATGGGATTCCTAAGCTGCAAAAGAGCTCTAAAATCATGGAACACTCTGCCACTTTTGAACTATGGGAACTTGAGAAAGTTTAGTTCTCTGTGCTTCTGTTTTTTAACTCTGGTCAAATAAGGGTGATGATGGGCAGCAGAATTGATGCTCAGACCCAGATGGCCCTGGTCAGCCTAAGTTTACCTGCAGGTGAGTTTCCTGTGTGCAACTTCCCATCTCAGGCATCTGGTCTTTCTTCCCTAGAAGGATGAGGGCTTTCTTCTGGCACCAGGCAGCTTGCTCCAATGCACAGGCAAGGTCTAGCCTCGATGGAACTGATGCCCCTGGGGCAAGCTTCCAATGAGGACAGCAATCTTGGATAGTCCAGCTGCCTTGCTCTCTGCTGGAACAATTCTATAAGCATCTTACTAGGTTCCTCTCAGCGTCTCTGCGGAGATTGAGACCACTTTCCCGCAGTGACATTTCCTTTATTGAACAGTCTCACATTTATTTGTTCACCTCCCTAAATCAACTCCCTTCACCTAAACCCTTGCATCCAGTACTGTTTTCTAAGGTAACTGTACCAATTTACATTCCTACCAACAATGTACAAGGGTTTCCTTGTCTCCACAAGCTCAACACTTCTTTTCTCCTATCTTTCTGATAGTAGACATCCTCACAATTGTGAAGTAATATTTCATTGTGGTTTTGATTTGCATTTCCTTGGTGAGAGTGATATTGAGCAACTTATCATGTACCTGTTGGTCATTTGTATGTCTTCTTTGGAAAAATGTCTATTCAGTTCCTTTGCTCATTAAAAAAAAAACAACTTGGTTATTTATCATGTCACTTACAATTTTATTTTTTCTTTCTGATTTAGATGTATTTTCTTTTTCTTGTCCAATTGCTCTGGCTAGGATTATTGTTATCATGTTGAATAAAAATGGTCAGAGTAGAGAGTATATGTTTGTCTTGTTCCTGGTCTTAGGGGGAAAAAAGCTGAAAAATTTTCCTAATTGAGTATGATGCTAGCTGTGAGCTTGTAATATACGGCCTTTATTATGCTGAGGTAATTTTCATCTATACCCAATTTGTTGAGAGCTTTTATCATGAAAAGATGTTGAATTTTGTC
Organism: Cervus canadensis; assembly: GCF_019320065.1. NCBI lineage: Eukaryota > Metazoa > Chordata > Mammalia > Artiodactyla > Cervidae > Cervus > Cervus canadensis. The sequence goes on along the minus strand of NC_057415.1, from coordinate 12,174,462 downwards.
AAAGTGTTTTTCTGCATCTATTGAGATGATACTATTATTCTTCTTGCTGTTTATGTGGTGTATCAAATTTATTAATTTGTGTATCTTGTGCTATCCTTGCAACCCAGGAATAAATCCTACTTGATCATGGTGTGTGATCATTTTAATGTATCACTGAATTCAGTTTGCTAATAATTTGTAAAGGATTTTTGCATATGTTCATCAGGAATACTGGTTTGTAATTTACTTTTCTTGTAGTGTTCTTACCTGGCTTTGAAATCAGGGTTATTCTAGCCTTATAAAATTAGTTTGGATGTGTTTCCTCCTCTTCAGTTTTTGTAATAGCTTGGGAAAGATTGATATTAATCTTCTTTAAAGGCTTGGTAGAATTTATCAGAAGGTTATCTGGCCCTGATCTTTTCTTTATTGGGAGGTTTTTGATCACTGAATCAATCTCCTTATTCACTATTGGTCTGTTCAGGTTTTCTATTGATTTATGATTCAGTTTGATACATTGTATGTTCCTAAGAATATATCCATTCTCTCTAGATTATCAAATTTGTTGCCATATACTTGTACATAGAAGTCTCTTATGATCCTTTATATCTCTGTGGCATCAATTATAATATCTCATCTTTCATTTTATTTATTTAATCCTTCTCTTTTCTCAGTTAGTCGAGCAAATGGTTTGCCAATTTTGCTCATCTTTTCATCAAACTAGCTCTTGGCTCCATTGATTTTTTATCTTCTTAGTCTCTATCCATTTACTTCTCCTCTGCTCTTCGTTATTTCCTTCCTTTTCTAACTTTGGATTTAGTTTGCTTTTCTTTTTCTAGTTCCTCAAAATGTAAGTTAGGATGCTTTTGCTGCGTCCCATAAGTTTTATTGTATTGTTTCAATTTTCACTTATTTAAAAATATTTATTTCTTTTTTTTTCTTCCTTGACCCATTTGTTAAGAAATGTGCTGTTTAAATTCTACACACTTGTGTGTTTTCTGGTTTCCCTCCTCTTATTAATTTATATTTTCACACCAATTGGTCAGAAAAGATAATTGGTCTAACTTCAATCTTCTTAAATTTGCTAAGATTTGTTTTGCATCCTATCATATGATCTACCCAAGGGATCACATGCTCTTGCTCCCAAATGTTCTATTTGCTCTTGAGAAGAATGTATATTCTGCTGTTACACATATATGTCCACGTATATGTCTGTTAGATCTATTTGATTTGAAGTACAGTCTAAATCCAAAGTTTTCTCATTGATTTTCTGTCTGGATGTTTTATCCATTGTTGGAAGTGAGGTATTTTAGTTTCCTATAATTATTGTATTGTTATTTATTTTTCCCTTTAGATCTATTAGTATTACTTAGTATATTTAAGTCATTCAATATTGAGTGAGTGTATATTTATGATTGCTATGTCTTCTTGGTGAATTACCTTTTTATTGCTGTAGAATGACTTTCTTTGTCTCTTGTTACAGTTTTGGATGTAAAGTGTATTTTGTCTTATATAAGTGTAGCTACTCCTGTCCTCTTTTGATTTCCACTTGCATGAGATGTATTTTTCTATCACTTCACTTTGAGCCTATGTATGTCCTTAGAGCTGAAGTGACACTCTTGTAGTGAGCATAGAGTGTTTTTTAATCCATTCAGCTATCTTGTGCATTTTGATTGGAAAATTTAAATCCATTTACATTTAGAGTAATTAGTGATAGATGAGAATTTACTAATGCCTCTTATTAATTGCTTTCTGCTAGTTTGTAGTTCCCTTGTTCTAACGAAATATTTTTTCATTTGTTTCCATACTAGTCTTTGAAAGTCATTAAGTGCTTTACAGCATGTCTCAGTTTATAGCAGCCACATTTCATATACTCAATAGCTACACGTGGTGGTGACTATTGTCTTGCATGATTGTTATGCAAGTTTCTTACGCAGTCTGTGTTATTTCTTCTTCTAGTGATATCTGTCCTCTCTATGACAGCTCAGTGAGCTTCTTTTGAATTTCAAAAGAAAGTTCAAGCTTGTTATCCCTAATTCATCATTAATTGATTCGAGAAACAGAATCAAGAGTGTGTTCTTTGGTATCGGATCACCAGATTCCAATACCCTGGGAGAGTTACATTTGTATCTCTGTGTTTTATCTGAGAAATGTAGACTGCAAAGGCACCCACTTAAATGAGTGAATTATGTAAATACAGCACATGCAAATAAATGCCTAGTGCGTGTCAGCAATTACCTTCATCACTGTTTTGATTACAAGACTTCATGTTATACACTACACTGATGAGGACTAGGAAGACTCATGACCTTCACTTAATAAGCATTAAGCAAAGGTAGTATGATATAGGAAAAACAGTGAGGAAGTTTGGAGGTGCTTTTTGGATATTCCCCTCAATCCAGCATTGTGTCTGACACATAGCGAATCTTCAATATATATTTGAGGAATTAATGAATCCATTAAACAAAACATTTTAAATTATGAAAAATATGATTTCCTTGTCACTTGTCCCCTCTTCTTTCTAGGAAGAATAAACAAATTCAGATATCAGGAAGCAGGTTTAACTTCAACTTTGTATTCTTAGTTAGAACATCTCTATTTTTTGTTTTGACAGACACAGTAAGGTCACATACTTCACAGGGGTTTTCATAATAAACATCAGTGATGCATTTACTAATAGAAAGCATTATCTCCAAAAGTTAATAGTAGGAGAGTTCCTACTATTCCAAGAATAAACTTATGAAAAATTAAAAGGACCATCTCCAGTTAATTATTGCAAGCCTGTTTGCTCTTAGGCTAAGCAAATTGCCCAGCAACTCATATATATTTCTGGTTAAAACATACTTCGATAGCAGCAGCTTGTTCCTGTCTGGAGACCAAATGGCTGTGCAGTAAGTATGCAGTGAACAGGTGATTCTCAGAGAATAAATATGCAGAGTGTGTGTTTGGAGGGAAAGGATGGAGGAAAAGAGAAATTGGCTTAAATCAATTGTAGGGAAAAGATTTCAGTAGTTCAGAGACACATCTGCTTGGGGCTGTTAAATAAGTAAGTTGTGGCCCTATTTATCCTTTGGTAAGACTAATGCCTCAGTTCCTCTTCTAGAACAGCCCAGATGAATCTAAGAAGGAGATTAGGAACAAGGATTGCACACAATCATGAAAACATTTCTGGAGCCCACATCTGTTATATTGCAAGTTTTTTCTCACTAGTCTTGTAATACAAATGTGGTTTTCTGGCTGTTGTTATAGATGACTAACATGTGGTTTTAGTAGCCCTCCTCCTGGATGCCCCCTGGTTGTTTGTGCCATGTTGCTTAGAAGGAAACTAACAATTAGAAATTTTCCCCCCACTTTGACACTCTGTAGGGTTATTGAGTTCAGTTATCTTGAAGGCAAGTAACTCCAACCACGGGTTAAAAAAAAAAGTCCCATCATATTTCATTAAATAGCTTATGAGATATTTAATTCTTTAATGGGATGGAATTTTGGGGATCATGTGGCATACTTGCAAAATAGTTGACATTTTTTACTTTATAGATGATTATGGAAATAATATTCTTAAAAGTCGCTCTTTGAAACTCCGTGGACTATAGCCTGTCTGACTCCTCTGTCTGTGGGGTTCTCTAGACAAGAACACTGGAATAGGTTGCCATTTCCTTCTCCAGGGAATCATCCCTACCCAGGGACTGAACCTGTGTCTCTTATGTTTACTACATTAGCAAGCAGGTTCTTTACCACTAACGCCACCTGGAAAACCCTATTCTTAAAAGTCAAGAGTTAGTACAGTAGATAGTAAATTACAGTTATTAAAGACAGAAAATATCTTTCTCCTCACCATGTTGCTGGCTATAATTTATTGCATTTACGTTGGCATAATCAATGCTTAAGACTAAGTTTATATATTTGCAATCAATTCCATTAAAATGTAGCCAATTAAATATTCACAAAAGAGCTATATGCTCCAGGGCTGTGTTCCTCAAGTATGTCTATCATGGGCTATGAAAGTCTGCTGATAGACTATAAAATGACTCAAAATATTATTATGCTTTCAGTGTATATCTTATAAGTACAAGCATACAATTCCATTGATATTTTTTCTTTTCAAAGGCAATTGGGAATGGATAAGTAGAGTAAGGCAGGAGAGAAGGGGATGACAGCGGATGAGATGGTTGAATGGCATAGCTGGCTTGATCACATGAGTTTGAGCAAGCTCCAGGAGTTGGTGATGGATAAGAAAGCCTGGTGTGCTGCAGTCCATGGGGTCTAAAAGAGTCAGACACAATTGAGAGACTGAACTGAACTGAACTGAACTGACTGAAGTAGAGTAAGCCATCAAGGTCTTTTTTCTTTATTATTTTTGGCTCTGTTGATATGTGTTACTGTCAATATTATTTGAGAATCACTAGCCCAGAGTAGCATTTCCAAACCTAAACCAAAAATCAGTCTGGGAACACTGTTCCTTGTGTCCTTACTTGGAGATATATGATGCATTTGAGACTACAAATGGTCAAAGGAAGGGTTTAACATCATTTGATTAACCCTTTTCTCCCAACTACTTTGAAGCAAAGACACTTTTGTTTTTTGTTCATAAAACATATAATTATATCTTAGAGATTACTGGGGTTCCAAGGAAAGCACGGAGAAGGCAATGGCACCCCACTCCAGTACTCTTGCCTGGAAAATCCCATGGATGGAGGAGCCTGGTAGGGTCCTCCATGGGGTAGCAGTCCATGGGGTCGCTAAGAGTCGGACACGACTGAGTGACTTCACTTCCATTTTTCACTTCCATCTGTTGGAGAAGGAAATGGCAACCCACTCCAGTGTTCTTGCCTGGAGAATCCCAGGGGTAGGGGGAGCCTGGTGGGCTGCTGTCTATGGGGTCACACAGAGTCAGACACGACTGAAGCGACTTAGCAGCAACAGCAAGGAAAGCAGTTTGGAAACGGAAGGCTTTAAGAGAACTGAAGAGAACACAATCTAAATCTGTGTATGATCACAGCTCACCAGTAACAGACCCCAAATTTTACTCCATTGACTGCAAAATGTGACTGCCCCATTTTCAGCCTGTTGTTTGGTGATTTCAAGCTATGGTTATTTTGCGTGTGGTTATTAAAGGATGTGTACTGAAACTCCAGTCCTATAAATGGCTATAATACACAAGGCAATGTACATGAACACACACACACACACACACACACACACACTCAGAAGCATGATTTCTCAGGGGAACAATTCATATTGTATTCATTGTGAAAGTCACTCTCTAGAGTAAGTCACATATGTGCAGGCATGCATCAGTTCACACATGTGTGCACATACACACAAGGAATTAGGAAATAAAAGTGATGAAAATGAACATGTTTGACCAGAGTAGGAGCTGAAACAGAAGTATAACTTCTTACCCCGACAGGTGAGGGCTGAGAGAAAACATTTTCTCTTTGCCTCTTCCCATTTCAAAACTTTTTTCTGTATGAAAAACCCCTTTCTTGCATGCAGTGCTGTTTAAAATAATTCAATAGATATTGTCTCATATCCTTGGGTTATATATTGATGTCTTTAAGATGCACTCTGTTGTTAAGGCAAGGAGAAGCTTCTGATTGTGGTTATCACAATTTAAGATACTCTCTTAGCTTCCAAGTTTCCATAAAAGAGGGCTTTATTAATAGAATTTAGAGTACTCTGATGGCTTCCCTGGTAGCTCAGATGGTAAAGAATCTGCCTGCAATGTGGGAGATCTGGGTTCGATCCCTGGGTTGGGAAGATCCCCTACAGAAAGGAATGTATTCTTTCTTGGAGAATTCCATGGATGGAGGACTACAGTCTATGAGGTCACAAAGAGTCAGACACAACTGAACAACTAACACATTATGTCTCTTATGATTTTGGAGTACTTTAGAGCAGGGGTCCCCAACCTCTGGGTTCTAATGCCTGATGATCTGAGTTGATGCTGATGTAATAATAATAGAAATAAAGTTCACAATAAATGTAATACACTTGAATTATCCTGAGATCATCCCCCCTCCCCTGGGTCTGTGGAAAAATCGCCTTTCACAAAGAATTTTCACAATTCTCCTGGTGCCAAAAAGATTTGGAACCTCTAAAGTTTATTTTTTTCCACTTGGAGATAACCAGTGTCCTTACTTTATATAATTTCTTTTTTGCTTAACTTTTACCTCTTAATTAGGCATTTCTAAAAAATAGAGTATTCTTGAATGACTTTGACCTTAATATAATTGGAAAAATTCTACATGACTTCTTTACTTCTTGCTTATTGCATACAACATTGTTTGTAAGATTCATCAAGCTGCTGAATACTCTAATTTATTCATTTTCATTGCTATATATTATTCCCAATTATGAACATACCAAAATATCCATTCTACTATTGATGCTTATTTTGTTTTTTTTCACTTTTTGAAAGAAGCCTGCATTACCAAGCGGCAGCTTGGAGGGTAGCCATCATAAAGACCTGCCCAATTGATATTCAAGTGTGAAATGAGGGGAAAACAAGCCTTTGGTGCCCTACACCACTGATGCTTTGGATGTACTTATTACTATAGAAGAGCCTATCTTACCATGAATAATATTACTAATCATAAAAATACATTATCATAAGGAAATTCTAGACTCCTGTGGCTTTGCTGAGAGTTTTAGCAAACATTCAAGGGAGCAAAAACCTTCAGTTTAACATTAACAGTTTCAGAGACTAGGAGAAGAGAATAAACTCTCTGGTTTACTGGTTGTAGTGGGCAGGATAATTGCTTCCCAAGGATGTCCATGATCTAATCCTTAATATTTGGAAATATGTCACATACATGGCAAAAGGGGCTTTCCTGATGTGATTAGGTTATGGTCCTGGAGAAAGATTATCCTAAATCTTGACTATCCTAAATGACTTTAGGTTATTCTAAGTGACTTTAAAGTGAGGAAGCTTTCTTGGCTGAAACAGAGGCTCTGTTTCTCCTGGACAGAGCAAGATGTGATCAGGAAAAAGGATCAGAGCGGTATGAAAAATGGAGGATAAGGGTTTTCAGGCAAATATACAGAAACCTCTAGAAGCTGGAAATGAGACTGTGTGTGAACAGCCAGAAAGAAAACAGGAATCTTAGTCCTACGATCTGAAGGAATTACATTCTGCAAGCAGCCTGAATGAGTAAGAACCAGACTCTTCCTTCAAAAAGGAGCACAGCCCTGACTCCTTGATTTTACTTTAGCCCAGTGAGATCTGTGTAAGGTTTTCAACCTCAGAACAGTGAGGGAAGAGATATGTGTTGTTTAAGCCACTAGATTTGTGGTGATTAAAATAGTATATGTAACCTTGATATAAAAATCTGGCAAAGACATTATGAGAAAGTAAAATGTCAGGCCAATCTCATTTATGAACATAAACTCTGTACTAAAAAAAAAATTAACAAATGAAATCCAAAAATATATAAAAAGAGAAAAGCATTATGACCAAGTTGTATTTATGCCAGGTATGAGAGGTTGCCTGAAAATCAATCAATATAATTCACCACACTGACAAATTCAAAGGATATATTGTGTGATGTCCTCAGTGGATGCAGAACAGTATCTGATGTCTAATAATTTAGCATCCATTTATAATTACCTTCTGAAGTATCAGTGATGCGTTCTTCTCCTAGAACTGCCACACTGAAGAAATGATGAGATTCTAGAAACAAAATTTCAAGGGGGAGAATGGGATGATTTGGGGAAGGTGAGAAATTTTTACAGGGGATGCCCTTGAAATCCTAGGTGTCAGTGAGCAAGGCCTGTCTGTACAGTTTGAGAATCAGTTCATGCCTCTTTATTCCCCACTGTTCAAACACCACTGTGCACCCTGGAAGAAACCAGAACTTCTTTTTATCAGGGTAATCTGTTGTCAACACCTGAAGTGGCCTGATTGTATACTTCTTGTGGTTTTAATCTTTTCAGAAGCCTGCAAAGTTCATTTTCATCTCCGAGTTGAACTTAGTCATTCTTGCGCCAACAGTTACAGTTAGGAGCAGTGTTAGAACAACACCTCTAGTCACTCAACTTCCATGCTATCTCATTTGCTTTCTTTGCTTAAACAAACTAAAAATCAAAAAAGGAAAATCCCTTCCTTTTGTCTTGTCCAGTGCCTCTGTTTTGTTTTGTCCAATGCCTCATTTTCATTTTGGGTTCAAAGAATTTGTTAACAAAATAAACCACTCATTATACACAAATAAATAATACAAATATTTATTGGAGAATTATCTAGCTTACTTTCAATATACTAACATTAAAAGAAAAGAGAAATAGAAATAGCAGAGGATATATCACCAAATTGGGTTTTGACCAACATCCAGACTCAAACATCTCTGGGAAGTCCCATGTCACAGTACATCTGGAGTCCCAATTGGGAAAAGGTCCCGGGCAGCATGTCAGCTCTGTGGGTGAGACTTCAAAGATTGCAATTTGGGGTTCTGGTTTATAATCCCAGAATGCAAACTGCTATCATCATCAATCTGTGAGCGGAACTAGAGCTCTGGTGTTATGTTAATTTTTTAAATGCTGTTTGCTTTGTTATACAAATCTTGGAATGTTGCCAAATCAGGGAGTGGTTGGCCAGACCTCCTCCCAGGACTTGACAAATTCCAAGATCCCTCCCTACCTATCTATTGTGTTTCTCTGACTTCCCTGGTGGCTCAGATGTGGGAGACCAGGGTTCGATCCCTGGGTCAGGAAGATCCCCTGGAGGAGGATATGGCAACCCACTCCAGTACTCTTGCCTGGAAAATCCCATGGATGGAGGAGCGTGGTAGGCTACAGTCCATGGGGTCACAAAGAGTTGGCTATGACTGAGTGACTTCACTTTCACTTTCCTCACTCACAGCAGGTGTGGCTGGCACCCACAGCAGCAGTCAGGGTAGTGTCCAGGTAAGTCAGAAGCAAGGTCAGAGGCCTGCTCTGCTTTGCCTCTGAAGTCTAAAGAAAACTATTTATTTAACTTCCCTAACAGTCTCCTTTAAACCTGTTTGTAGGAGACACTGTGGCATTGATCTTCCCTCTTTAATGGGCATCACTGTTTCTTTTAGGGTGGATGGATATACAAGCAGTTGGCCACTGACTTTCTAATTACACACGCTAAGGCATTAAACATCATCCTGAGGGTCAATAAAGCTGCCAGTCTACTTGCAATATATTTTTTATACTTTACTTTAGAGTTGAAGATTTTCAGTGTCTAATTCCTTCCTCTTATCCTTATTAACAAAATAATTGATTAATCAAGTTGGTTTCTTGATCAAAACCTTAACTAATGAAATTCATATGAAATGAAATTCATAATGAAAATCTTATGAAATTCAGGAGTAAATTCCTTCTATTTATTTTGGAAACACTATGAAATTTTGCAAAAGTTTTTGTCTCTAGGTGTTTCCAGTTTTCCTTGCCTTAAAATTCTAACATTATTTGTTTATTGTATTCTTTCCTTTCAGATAAAAGTATATTATATATGTTGTAACTAAAAGGGGAAGGGGGATGTGAAAAGGGAATAGCTATTATACATAACTTTGTCTTGATTCGGCTTTGACATACCCTTTGGTCTCTGGAATCCCAGTTGCTTCCTCATGGAAGGACAAGCAGCAGGTCCCAGTGTTCGCACTGATGGTTTTGGGGTTGGTTTGGGGGCCAGCCTGGATTTCATCCCAGATCTTCAGCTTCCTACCTCTGCACACTGACTAAGCACTTTATCTCTTTGACCCTCGGTTGCATCATCAGGGAAAAGTCTGTGTCCCTCACGGGACTGTGGTGAGGACCGCTCACATAGTGCCCTGGGTACAGCGTCTGGCAAAGTCTAGTCTCCCTCACTGCTTGCTCCCGCCCCTTCCAGCTCCGTCTCAGGCCTGAAGTGCGGACACCTGCGTGTCAGTCCCGGCAGACTTCCACCAGCCCGGGCTCTGGCAGGTCACAGTACTTCTCTGAACCTTTATTTCTTTCTTGAGGAAACAGAGGGGAGGGCTGCACAGTCAGGAAGCCCACTGCAGCTTTCAGAGCCCCAGAATCCCAGGTTACACTCCATCTCCTGCCTGCCTTTCCATGTCTGTGACCCATGACTCTTTCCTTTGCACGTGTCACAGCAACCTGCTAATCTCTCCTGCAACTTCCCTCCATCCCAGGTCAGCTTTCTTCCTCCTCCTCCGCCAGCCCACCTCCTCTTCACCCCCACTGCCACCCCTGAAAGTGCTCTTTCTCTCTCCTTTTGACTCTTGCCTTGGTTGACCTGTATGTACCAGGCAAAATTGATGGGACTGGAAAATCTAATTTTCCCCACTATAAAGCATCATAGTTCTCCTGGCAGCTGAGATCAACAGCACGGTTTTCTCAGGAGGACCCTGAATGGACACGCTCTCCTTAGAAGCCCCTTACCTAGACATTCCTTCAATAACACACTTAACTTTGGCTCTTCCTGTCCAAACAGCAGTGACCAGCCTCTCATTGTCACCTCTGATAATATAGGATCTAGCAACTCAGCAAACACCTTCCTTAGAGTCTCTATTAAAGTTCCAGTTAAAAGTTCTTATTTTGGCTTCTCTCTGAATTTTAAGATAAGATCTCTAAATACTTTTCCCCATCTGTAGTGCATTTTGGCATTTCCCCTCCCATCTGTCAGATAATTTTAGTCCCTTCCCCTCCCTAAGGTGTGCAGGAAGAGGCCTCCTGTCTCCCCACCAACCATATTTCTTCTTATCTATTTTCTTTGCTTACTTAGATTTACAGCAATTGTCATCAGTTGTGTGTTCGAATTTTAATATCACAACTTTTCAGCTAGGTCAAAGATAGGTAGGAGTCTGTTGAGTAAAGAAAACAGAGAGAGCATTCCAGACAAAGAGATCACAGTTAGAATTGGGGATCCATCTCTGCTATTACTTAAACATGCTTTGATCCTGTACAAGCCCAAATCAGCAGAAACACCTGATGCATTCACAGATGTATGAACTAAACAATTATTCTTTTGAGGCACTGAATTTTAAAATGCTAAATATTATGCAGCAGCAGATCATTAATATACCATGTTTCTAGTCTCTTGCTGTCTCAGCCAGCCACAACACTAAGGGCTATGATCTGGAGCCCCCAGGTCTGTATATTTTCTCTTCCGGAGGCCGACAAAGCACCCCCGACTCCCTAGAGCCATTACTAGTTGTGTCTATTAGAGAAGGAGATGATAAAAAAAAGTTACTTTTCCTTTTGAAGTAAGCTTAGACAGAAATATTACAATCTATCAGACATGCTATAAGTTTGTTTTCCATTACTCCAAAATGTTTTAAATAGGAAAATTTGGAAATGAAGTGAATTGTGGAGCCAAACAACTCGAATGGATCTGATGGAAATTTAATTTTTGGTTCAACTAGAAAGAGATAATTAATAGTTACATTTAAGTACAGTTGTAAATTCATAACCAGTTGCAGGAATCATAAACATAATGAGTTCAAAATAAACAGAATATGCCATTTTGAAACCTTGGTCATGCCTGAGTGTGCTGGCCGCTTACCTCCTCCCTGAATGAAAGCAAAATTTAAATGATCTCTGAGGACAACATGTGCGTCTGAGAAAAGTGGACACAGTTACTGAAGCAGGCCTTCTCCCAAGAATGACCATTTCTCCTTTCATCTGGTGATTTGTACACTTTCAGGTCATAAACCAAACTTGAATTTGTAGGAAGGAGTTACATTTTCTAGGTACAAATCAGTTACCTGACATTCAATGTTATTGTCATGATGGAATGAGAAGGTATACCCGTATGTTTCTTTATTAACTTCTGTCATGGCCTCTAATTCTACAACAGGAAATATATCAAGTTTTCATAGGCATGGTCACAAATTCTCGGTAAGAGATTGAGACATTTTGCCCTATCATACTTAAGCAAATACATGTTTTAATTAGAGGTTAATATTTTCATAAATCTTATGATTCTTCTTATTTACGTGATCTAATCCAGTGCTCTTCTGATTTCTGAACAAGTAAGTATATTTAGTAGTTCCAATATGGTTTTCTTTAAGCAGTAGGAAAAATCAGGCTGGACAAAACATTTAAAAAAATTCCCAGGCAAAAGCTGGAATAGATCTTGACAGATGAGCAGTAAACAACTTCTATTTCTCAGATTCCTCAATTATCCTTTGTTAATCCTTTGTAGTTATTCCAAAATATTTGGGAAAGAAAGTATAATGGTAAAAACATTGTCTTATTTTTAAATACTTGTCTACATTGACATTTAGTTTCCATTTGCAAGCAAATGTTCATGATAATTGTCAAATCACTTATGCTTCGCACTGGCAGAGTAATCAACAATTGTATAGATCAAGCACACAGTGCTTAATCCCTTCTGTAAAATTCAACTATTAATAAATGGTCATTCAATTTGTGCTTGATGCCTGCTGAGATAGAGAGCCTATCACCCTATGCAAATTCCACTATCTCTTTGGACATCTGACCATTTGGAAGACCTTTTTATTTATGAAATGAAATGATTTTCTATAAACTTTCCATGATCTATTACTGTTCATAGAATTATCAAAGATCAGAATTATAAAGGACTTTCTAGATATCATATTCCAATGTTTTCTAAACTGGAGAAACCACTAGCATATGTAAAAACCCTTTAGTAGGGCTCAACCAGCATTTTATAAAAATGAAACAGAATAGGATATCAGGGTACCTCAGCTGTAGCAAGGACATATTTTGCTTTGTAACATTTTGTTTTACATATGTGTGTGTTTGTGCTTCTGTTGGGTTGCAATGCAAAATTTATCTACCATTGATACTTACGAAGACTTTAAAAGATACTGATATAGTTAATACTCATTTCGTAGATGAAAAAAGTGTTAGGCCCAGAAAAATAAAATGACTTTCTCAAGATCCCACAACTGGCCAGCAGAGGAATCCAGCTGGAATTCCCTTGACCTCCATCTAGTATTCTTTCTGCTACCACATTGGTGTTAGGGACCTTGCTGAACAAATCTAATTCCTTTTTCCATATATTGGTCCTTCAACCATCAGAGAGTCTTCTCGCCTCCCTGCTCAAGTTTTCTCTTCTTCATGGGATACATTCCAAGTTTCAAAGATAATGCTGCAAATGAAATCGCTTTGAAGCCATTAATCACCCTCATTTGCCTTCTATAGATGCTTCAAATAGTTTCCACCCTTTTTTAAGTGTTGTACTCAGAACGGAAAAAAAGTTCTGATGTGTTAGTGTGGTTCATCATCTTTGTTATTCCAGATGTGCTCCTTCTATAAAGACAATCTGAGTTTGTATTTTATTTTGGGAAGCCATGTCATATTATTAAATCTTCCTGAGTTTATTCTCAATTCAACCACCTAGTTCCTTTTATTCATGATGGGAAAACAAGGAAAGAAAAAAAGAAACTGCAATTTATTGAATGCCTACCATACCCCAGGTACTTTCACCAGTGTATATTCCTTTTTCAGAATAATTTTGTGAAATGTTCATTAGCATTATTTTGTAAATAAATAAGCAAAAGTCATGAATGGAATGCTTCCCTGGTGACCCTCAGGTGGTAAAGAATCCGCCTGCAATGCAGGAGACCAGAGCTTGATCCCTGAGTTGGGACGATCCCCTGGAGGAGGGCATGGTGACCCACTCCAGTATTCTTGCCTGGAGAATGCCCGTGGACAGAGGAACATGGTGGGCTACAGTCCATGGGGTCACAAAGAGTCAGACATGACTGAGAGACTAAGAACACACATGAATGGAATGTCAAGAAACTTTCCAAGATCACTTAAAATGGCAGAACCAGGGATTGAGAAGGGATTTGAATGTAGTCTGTAATTCGACTACATAATCTTAATTACCTCCTCTGGGATCTTAGAAGGTCAGTTTTAGGAATGAACATAGTGTCTTATTTTTCTCAGTCTTCTAAGGTAGATGGGCTGGGGATGACCCACTGCGCGGCATTCTGGTTAACACTGGGTAGCGTTCTAGTTCTATAGCCTGGTACTGTCTTGATGATCCCTAAGAGTTCTTTGCTCTCCTGAAAAGTGAAAGTGTTAGTCATTCAGTCGTGTCCACTCTTGATGACCAGGCTCCTCTGCCCATGGAGTTCTCTAGGCAAGAGTACTGGAGTGGGTTGCCATGTCTTCCTCCAGGGGATATTTCCAATCCAGGGACTGAACCGCATCTCCTGCAATGCAGGCAGATTCTTAAACATCTGAGCCACCAAAAGAAGCCTAGCTCTAGCTTAATCATGCTTTCTCTCACTACTGTATTTCACACTGTGTGAACCATCAGACTGTACCTGGACCCTAAAGACTCCAAAATTAGCCTTTCCCTTGGTTTAAACTAGAAACCCTCTCAGTGCATTTTATCACTGCATGTTTGCTAAGTCGCTTCAGTTGTGTCTGACTCTTTGTGATCCTATGGACTATAGCCCACCAGGCTCCTCTGTCCATGGGATTCTCCAAGCAAGAAGACTGGAGTGGGTTGCCATTCCCTCCTCCAAGGAATCTTCCCAAGCCAGGGATTGAACCTGCGTCTCCTGTATTGCAGGTGGACTTTTATTGCTGAGCCACTGGGGAAGCCCAGTATGGGTATGTTAATGTTTTAATGTATATTAAAGTCCCCATAGTGATAACAGGCAGGGTATATATGGTCTAGATAGCCTTCTCTACTTAACTGGCTTTATTTCAGCTTCCCCCTCCCTAGCACAATCTAAAAAAAATTTGCAATCTTTGCCGTGTAAGGAGGTTCTACCCACAACTGGGTTGCTTGGGGACCTCAGTTTCTTTCTCACGGAATTTATTCTAAACAAATACAGCACTATCCTTTCAAAATGTCTACTGAGTATAATTTTCTCCCTCTCATTAGGCCATTATTACATTTCATATTATTTTATAGTATTTAAAATGAGACCTTTTTTCTTCAGTTTTGGCTGAGTCTACAAAAGCTGTGAATAATAAAGCAGGCCCCAAATACCCAAATTTCCTTGACAAAATGATTAGAGCACATATGCAGAATGCAGACTACTCAAAGACATTACAGACATCTGGCCTGCACTAGCCTACCACTCATCACCAGGGCAGAAAGAGGCAAAGTGGAAGAGGGTTTTTGTAGTTCTTGGGCACTGATTTCCTGCTTTCATGGAGAGAGGTGTAGATGTATCTCCATCTTTGTTAGAGAAAGTACTCGCTTAATTAGGAAATGCTATAACAAATGTTATTACCTATGTATTTTTTCTTGTCATTGCTGTCACCATCTGAATATAGTTTGAAAGGTATATAATGGTTACTTAATCTGTTTGGATTAAGCATCACTGACTCAGTGGACGTGAACTCGATCAAACTCTGGGAGACAGTGGAGGACAGGGAAGCCTGGTGTGCTGCAGTCCATGACGTCACAAAGAATTAGACATGACTTAGCAACTAAACAACAAAAATCTGCTTGGGTTGCTATAACACAATCTCAGAGACTGGATAGATTATAAACAACAGAAATTTATGTCTCACAGTTCTAGAAACTGAAAGTCCAGGATCTGGGTGCCATTGTAGTTGGGTAGGAGCCCTCTTCTGGGGGTCATAGATTTCTCATTGTATCCTCACCTGAAGCAAGGAACTAGGAAACCTTGTGGAGTCTCTTTTACATGGGCACTAATCCCATTCATGAGAGCTCCATCCACATGACCTAAGCATCTCTCAAAGGCTTCACCTCTAATACCATCACAGTGGGCATTAGGATTTCAACACATGAGTTCTGGGGGGTACATAACACTTAGACCATTGCACCAAGACACAATCTTAGAAACTGTCCGATCTTTTTTGTGAAGCAATAGTAGCAAAATGACTAAGATATACAATATTGATTATTTTTCTAGCTGAAAGTTAATTTGGAGGAGTAAGTGACTATTTTAAGTCTAGTTTAGAGTAAGTGTTGGATATCTATTTCTTTAACTACAAAATCTGTTATGGCAAGAATGTTATGGTTAGAAGTTCCATTACCAAGGGGTTAAAATTCTTCTTTGAGAAAACATTATTACTGAATTTCAGAAGGGTGTTGTTCAAATTCAAAAACTAGTCTTGTACAAATATAATATTAGAAGAGAGGATCCTAAGAAATTGCAAACACCTCTGGAAATACAGAAGCTCAATTTTATTTATTTGAAAAAATTCTTTTTTTTATATCTCATTTATATCCTAGTTTGTTGTCTTAGCTGGGTTCTCTCAAAATTAGACAGTGAAACAAGGACTCAGCTGCAAGTAGTTTATTTGAAAGTAGATCCCAGGAGACACCAGAAGGGGATTGAGGAGACTGGGAAGGGATGGCAATCAGATAAGACTGTGTGACCTCAAGCAGGTCCCTGGGGAGCTCAGTGTATGAGTAAAGCCCACCTCAGCAGGATATCCAATGTTGAGTCAACAGCTGGGGGCTGTTCCAGGGGCACTGACTCTCCGGTGGTTCTGGTCTGCCCGGGGTCAGCTGAGGGGACTCCCATTGTCAGAATAAAAGAGCTCAAGGTCAGTAGCACATCTTTGCTTTAAGCAGACTTCAGATGATTTAGACTGGGCAGGGGCCTACACTGACAGCATCTGCTACACTTGGGCTAATAAGAAATGAAAAGCCACTGCTAAAACTGGGAGTGGTGCCTGCTAATAGAAACCATGAGAAGATAATTAGTAGTTGATTTCACCTTTCTTGAGGCAAATAGAATGGGCAAAGTTTATGTTCAGAAATGACTACTTTTGTAATAATAGAGGTCGTTGAGAGCAGATAATACTGTGTGAGGACATTCAATCTCTGTAATGAAATGCCGCATGATCCCAAATTAAGGAAATAAAGAGAATTAAGGCAGAACTAGGGGTAAGTAGGGGTATGGAGGAAGGTCTGTGAATGCCTGAGTGGGTATGTCTGTTAACTGTACACTCAAAAGAGTTTGAAAAATCAGAAAGATTTTATGTCCTATTGTGTAGAATTTGGTGAGAATATTTTTAATTTTATTTATACATTTAAGAACAGGACACATTACAAACAGGTTGGAAGTTTTTCCTTCTCTGCCATTATGACCTGTGAGTTGGAATCTTGACTACCTTCACAAGCTAACAAAATCCACAAGTCACTGCTCTATTCATTGCCAAGGTAACATGTAGAAATCTCTGTCCTGTCCTCTGAACAGCTGTAGCAACCCAAGAATCTAATTTGGTGCCTCATAAATGATCACGTTCCATCTCCTGACATTTATTTTTAAATTCTATGAAAACACCAGCTCACAGGATGTTGTGGGTTTTTTTTTTCCTCCAGTATTTCTGCTGTTCCCCAGCTGTTTGAAACATGTTGTGGCTTTGACTTCTTCCAGCTACCTCCTGTGATGAAGATTACCTTAATTGCTTGTTTGTGGAACATTCAGTCAGAGACAGAATATGCTGTAACAATCACCAATAGATGAAGGCTGACATTTTACATTCCTTGTTATTCCATTAGCAGTTTCTTACGAATTTTTGTTGTTGTTTTTTTCCCTGAAGCCAGAATATCCTTTGAAGTCATGTGATCACTGTTCATCATTCATCTACAAGGTCACATCATGGTCAGAAAAAAGGCTTGTTTTTCTTTCAAACAGTCCATAAACATTTATTGAGCATCTATCATGTGCCAGACACTAGTTGTGGAGAATACAGATGTGAATTTATCAGACTGAGTCTTACCCCTTTAGTGCCTACATTCTAGTGGAGGAAACAGAAAAGTTTATCGAATCAATCAACCTGTGAGATAATTTCACATCATGACAGTGCTATGAGGAAAATAAAAGAGCAACTCATTTTATCTTTTTTTGGTGTTTTCTCTCTCCACAACTATTTTATGCACATATAAAAATGTAAACACATATTCTATTTTTGTTCCTTTTCTGAAAAATGGTAGCACACTATATATATGTTTTACTGCCTTATCTTTTTTTAATTGTGGTCTTACTGACATATTAATATTATTTATTATTATTTTCAGGTATTCAACATGAAGATTTGATATTTGTATATACTGTAAAAAAGGATTACAACAATAAATCTAGTTAACATCCATCACCATACATAGTTACAATTTTTCTTGTGATGAAAACCCTTAAGACCTACTCTCCTCAGTTCAGTTCAGTTCAGTTCAGTCACTCAGTTGTGTCCGACTCTTTGCGATCCCATGGACTGCAGCACGCCAGGCCTCCCTGTTCATCACTAATTCCCGGAGTTTACTCAAACCCATGTTCATTGAGTCGGTGAGGCCATCCAACCATCTCATCCTCTGTTGTCCCCTTCTCCTCCTGCCCTCAATCTTTCCCAGCATCAGAGTCTTTTCCAATGAATCAGTTCTTCGCATCAGGTGGCCAAAGTATCAGAGTTTCAGCTTCAGCATCAGTCCTTCCAATGAACACCCAGGACTGATCTCCTTTAGGATGGACTGGTTGGATCTCCTTGAAGTCCAAGGGACTCTCAAGAGTCTTCTCCAACACCGCAGTTCAAAAATATAAATTCTCCTAGCAACTTTCAAATATAAAATACACTATTATTGACTATAATTACCTTTTCTACTTAGCCATGTATTTTAGAGCTCATTCTTCATCTGCTGTTAAAGAGTTTCCCCATTTTTGTTCATAGGGCTACACAGTATTTCACTATGTAGTAGCACAGACCTTTATTTCACCAGACTCCTTTTGATGATTATTTAGATCACTTCTAGTCTTTTGCTTTTACAACCAATGCTGCAATTAATACCCTTTTACATGATTTTGCAAATGCAAATATATAACCATTGGTTCATTTCTGAGAGGTAGAAATATTGAATCAAAGATATTTGACTCAATTTTTTGAACTTGTTCCATTCTTGTTATTTCTTTTTGTACTTGATGCATATCAACCATCCTGGGATCCTTATTGAAAGTGAAAGTTGCTCAGTAGTGTCCCACTCTATGTGAAACCATGGACTGTAGCCTGCCAGGCTCCTCTATCCATGGAATTCTCCAGGCAAGAATACTGTAGTGGGTAGCCATTTCCTCCTCCAGAAGATCTTCCTGTCCCAGGGATTGAAACCAGGTCTCCTGCATTGCAGGAGGACTCTACTGTCTGAGACAACTTACCATCCTAAAGATTTCCTGAGCTCTGTGTGTGTGTGTGTGTTTATATTATGTCTTCTATCATGTGTTGTATGAATTCTTATTTAGTAGTTTATTCTCACCTTTAGGTAATATATATTCTTCAGTAGCTTCCTGAGAAAGAGTTTGTGGGAGGTAAGTTTTTGGATACATTGACTATCTGAAAATGTTTTTATCCTCCCTTCTCATATCACTATCCACTGATTGTTTGGGAAATTCCTTCAGAATTTTGAAGATATTCTTTTTCTGTGTGTGAACTTCCAGTGTTGCTCTTGAAAATCTAGACCAATTTTAAGTAATAGTACATTGTAAGTGAATTTCTCTTTCTTCTCTGGAACTCTTAGAATCTTCTTATTAATCTCAGTGTTTTGTAATTTCACAATTATATACCTTATTACAAGGCTGTTTTCATCCATTGTGCTAAGCATTAAGGAGCTCTCTTAATGCAGAAAGTATATTTTCCAGGTCTTGGTTATTTTATTGAATTATTTTATTAAACATGTCCTCCCTTTACTTTCTTTCTGGATTTCCCATTATTCAGCTATTACTAATCTTCCAGTTTTGTTAACATTTTATTCTTATTGTCTACATTTGTTTTTCACTAAGGTTCTGGGAGATTTTCTCAACTTTACCTTCAAAACTTTCCACTGATATTTTTCTCCTCTGCTCACTTGATATTGATTTCAAAAACTTTTGATCTTTGAGAGCTTCTTTCTTACATCCTCTTCTGGCTTCATGACTGTCATGCAAGCAGAGGTGTCATCATCTCTTTACCCTCCCTACCCATGGGAAGATGAGCATGGCACACTCTGAAACTATATACCTATTGTCGTTCAGTTGCTCAGTTGTGTCTGACTCTGTGACCCCATGGACTTCAGCACACCAGGCTTCCTTGTCCTTCACTATCTCCCAGAGTTTGCCCAAACTCATGTCCATTGAGTCAGAGATGTCATCCAACCATCTCAACCTCTGTCACCCCCTTCTCTTCCTGCCCTCAATCTTTACCAGCATAAGGGTCTTTCCCAATGAGTTGGCTCTTCTCATCAGGTGGCCAAAATATTGGAGCTTCAGCATCAGTCCTTCCAAAGACTATTCAGGGTTGACTTCTTTAGGATTGACAGGTTTGATCTCCTTGCAGTCCAAGGAACTCGCGTCTTCTCCAGCACCACAGTTTGAAAGCATCAATTCTTCGGTGCTCAGCCTTCTTTATGGTTCAACACTCACATCTATACACGACTACTGGAAAAACCATAGCACTGACTGTATAGACCTTTGTCAGTAAACTGATGTCTCTGTTTTTTAATATGCTATCTAGGTTGGTCATAGTTTTTCTTCCAAGGAGCAAATGTCTTTTAATTTCATGGCTGCAGTCACCATCTGCAGTGATTTTGGAGCCAAGGAAAAAAAGTCTGTCACTGTTTTCATTTTTTCCCAATCTATTTGCCATGAAGTGATGGGATTGGGTTTCTCTGATAGCTCAGTTGGTAAAGAATCTGCCTGCAATGCAGGAGACCCCAGTTTGATTCCTGGATGGGGAAGATCTGTAGGAAAATGAATAGGCTACCCACTCTAGGATTCTTGGGCTTCCCTGGTGGCTCAATGGTAAAGAATCCTCCTGCAATGCAAGAGACCTGGGTTCAATCCCTGGGTTAGGAAGATCCCCTGGAGATGGGAAAGGCTACCTACTCCAGTATTCTGCCCTAGAGAAGTCCATGGACTATATAGCCCATGGGGTCACAAAGAGCCAGACACAATGGAGTGACTTTCACTTTGGAACACTTGGATGGGACTGGATGCCATGATCTTCATTTTTTGAATGTTGAGTTTTAAGCCAGCTTTTTCACTCTCCTCTTTCACCTTCATCAAGGGTTCTTTAGTTCCTCTTCGCTTCCTGTCATTAGTGTGGTGTCATCTGCACAACTGAGGTTATTGGTATTTCAATCTTGATTCCAGCTTGTGACTCATCCAGCTCAGCATTTCACATGAGGTGCTCTGCATATAAGTTAAATAAGCAGGTAGTCTGAAGCTTATATCTAAGAGAGAGTTGAAGTAGGGGACTGTAATGGAAGACTGAGAGCTGGAAAACCTGAAATTTCAATCAGTGACTAAGATTTCAACAAGCAAATTAAAAAATTACAAGGCTTGGTGTAACTCGCTGGAATAAAATAGACCCATTTTTTTCCTCTGGTTGGGTTAGTGGCTCAAAGTCAAGAAATTAAATGCAATCATAAAACCAAATGTAAACCTAATATTTATATATATATGAAGGGTGAATCTCTGATCATACCTGCTTTTTATACTATCTGCCTATTTCTGTAGGTTTTTGAGTGATGATGAACTTCCCACATCTCTATCATGGAGCAGAGGTGATCTTATGGACAACTGTGACAAAGATGGGTAACTGCCCAAGTTTCATTATTTTCCTTTTCAGTGGCTGCCCAGGCAGAGAATACATATCTCATGTTCTCCTCGTATCTTGGTAAAGTCATGTCATTAATTCTCTTCCAAGGTGAGTGAGCAGAAGTGACACATGCTATTCCCATTTGAGCTGTTAATATTGGATACATATCCTCTGTACTTAGTCCCCTCCCCATGAAACCATAGCTACAGGAAGGAAGCAGCCTGGATCCCCGAGTCATGGCTTGGGGGAAAATCTCATTTCAAACTGAGTCATGAGCAAGAAATAAATTTTCAAAATTGTGTTAAGACATTGAAAAATCAGAGTTCTTTGTCATAGTAGTCTATACTAATAAATGCATATACAGACACATTTTGTCTGCTTAGGTAAAGAGCTGAAGCTCATGGGAATTCTTCTTGTGTTACCAAGATTGCCACCTATGAAAAAGATCATGGATATTCTTATATCTAGGTGCACATTAAATTTTGGAGTCACTTTTTAAGAAGCTACTGCAGTAGAACTGTATCTCACAGTAAAAAAAAAAAAAAAAAGCTGGGGTGGGGGTGGGGGAGGACACAGACTGATACCAATAGCTAAAACAGATAATTATTTTTACTATACAGGAGGACCATTCTCTTCACTGAATCATTGCTTTTATCATTTGAAACATCAGGCTTCTTTAGGACATTTGGAAATAAATTTAGCTTAACAAGATGAGTATTACTTCCATGCAAAGATCCCTCAGCTCATGCTTCCTATGAGCCATCAAGGTCACCTGGAATGTGGCACACCTGTAAATGTTACTCTTGAATTTCTCCCAAGCACCCGTCACATTGACAAGTAACACTATGGACTATGGTTAACCAGAGTGCAAGTTGGGCAGGACCGATGAAAATTCCTAGGCCACCACAGGCTCAGAACACCCATTTACCTCCTGTGGGACTTAGGTTCTATATCTCTTCTCTGGATTGTACCAGGAAGTCCTCTGATATATGTCACTTAAGTTCCCTTCAAGAGTCACCCCAGACAAACCCACTAAGCATTTCTCTCCACTTACTCCCATAGCCTTGGTCTTTGTAGTGATAAGAAAAGTCTCGTAGAATCATCTCACCTCTCTTCACTACTTTTTGACACTCTCATCTTGGGAGAGGCTGAGGAAGTAAAACGAATTTCCACATTCCAGTGGGTCAATGGACATTCCAAATTTCTGAGCCTTAGCAACAGATGAAGGTATTTGAAGATAATGTTGGGGGTCTCATGATAATTCTATAAATGTACTGAGTGTAAAATATGTGCAACTGTTGAGAGAAACAGCTAATATTTATTGAGCACTTACAGTGTGCTAAGTGCTGCTCTAGTGCTTTAGCAAGTATTAATTCTTTCAATCCTACAATGAATAATTGCCCAATCAGTTCAGTTCAGTTACCCAGTCGTGTCCGACTCTTTGTGACCCCATGAACCACAGTACGCCAGGCCTCCCTGTCCATCACAAACTCCCGGAGTCTACCCAAACCTATGTCCATTAAGTCAGTGATGCCATCCAACCATCTCATCCTCTGTCATTCCCTTCTCCTCCTACCCTCAAACTTCCCCAGCATCAGGATCTTTTCAAATGAGTCAGCTCTTTGCATCAGGTGGCCAAAGTATCAGAGTTTCAGCTTCAACATCAGTCCTTCCAATGAACACCCAGGACTGATCTCCTTTAGGATGGACTTGTTGGATCTCCTTGAAGTCCAAGGGACTCTCAAGAGTCTTCTCCAACACCACAGTTCAAAAGCATCAATTCTTCAGCACTCAGCTTTCTTTATAGTCCAACTCTGACATCCATACATGACACTGGAAAAACCATAGCCTTGACTAGACAGACCTTTGTTGGCAAAGTAATGTCTCTGCTTTTTAACATGCTGTCTAGGTTGGTCATAACTTTCCTTCCAAGGAGTAAGTGTCTTAATTTCATGGCTGCAATCACCATCTGCAGTGATTTTAGAGCCCCCAAAAGTAAAGTCAGCCACTGTTTCCCCATCTATTTCCCATGAAGTGATGGGACCAGATGCCATGATCTTAGTTTTCTGAATGCTGAGCTTTAAGCCAACTTCTTCACTCTACTCTTTCACTTTCCTCAAGAGGCTCTTTAGTTCTTCTTCACTTTCTGCCATAAGGGTGGTGTCATCTGCATATCTGAGGTTATTGATATTTCTCCCGGCAATCTTGATTCCAGCTTGTGCTTCCTCCAGCCCAGCATTTCTCATGATGTACTCTGCATATAAGTTAAATAAGCAGGGTGACAATATACAGCCTTGACGTACTCCTTTTCCTAATTGGGACCAGTCTGTAGTTCCATGTCCAGTTTTAACTGTTGCTTCCTGACCTGCATACAGGTTTCTCAAGAGGCCAGTCAGGTGGTCTGGTATGCCCATCTCCTTCAGAATTTTCCACAGTTTATTGTAATCCACACAGTCAAAGGCTTTGGCATAGTTAATAAAGCAGAAATAGATGTTTTTTTGAAACTCTCTTGCTTTTTCAATGATCCAGTGGATGTTGGCAGTTTGATCTCTGGTTCCTCTGCCTTTTCTAAAACCAGTTTGAACATCTGGGAGTTCACATATTGCTGAAGCCTGGCTTGGAGAGTTTTGAGTGTTACTTTACTAGCGTGTGAGATGAGTGCAGTTGTGCGGTAGTTTGAGCACTCTTTGCAATAAGTGTTGACTCTTTTTAGTCCATATTCTTATCCAGATGGTCTTGTCTTGTCATTGTGATTCTTCTGTCCTGGGAAATCCACCCCATTTCTGGATTCCTGGCTTATAGGCTTTGTTTTCCTGGCCTCTGACTAAAACAGATTTTTACAATTAATAATACTAGTTTTTATTCTCCATCTGCAGTGTCTGCCATGTTCTACACAACTTTCTCCTCAGTTGTAATAAAATATATATACCACACAAATGATTTACTATTTGCAGAATGATTTTTAACATCATAGAATCACAAGATTTTGGAAGTGGGGAAAAAAAACTCTACAAAACTTTTTGCTTTCACAGATATGGAAACAGGACCCAAACAGGTGAGGCTAGTTGCTCAAGATTATAGACTTGTCATTGTTCAGTTGGGGCTATTCTCCAGAAAGGCTGCTTTAAATTGCATTCTCATAACTCCATGTCCAGTGAAAGTTTTTTTTAAAGAGAAAAAGATCTCATCTTAAAGCTTGTTTCAAAACATGAAGTGGAAAAAAATGAAGTCAGTCAGTCTGTCTGTCCATCTGTCCTCCCATCATCTAAATTGCTTAGGTAAGTTTTTTCAAAGTGTAGATGGCCATAACTTTCACATTATTATACCTGTATATTGCCAATTAATATGGAGGTATTAATTAATCAAGCGAATACTGTTTAGTTATAAATGATGGAAAAATGCAGTGACTATTTGCAAGAATTGAACATCTTTCTGTGCACATTGCTATTTAATTATAGAATTTTATGCATTTGGCAGGCATATTCACCTTTTTGAAGGGGAAAAGTTTTAAAATATGTGAAAATGGTTGAGCCATGTACAAGAACTCTATGAAGCCATAGAAGAAATGTTTATGAGGACAGATCCAGCTGACTATCAGACTGAAATGAGACTCAGTGCTGATGCTGATATAGCTGGATAGAGAATATGAATAATGAGAAACAATTAGGAATGTTAAGAAGAATAAAGTACAATGGGTTGATCAAGAAATATATAATCTTAAGAGCATTATATGTAGGGAATTTGTTAAGACTGAGAACTTGAGAATGGAATATTTGGAGAACAACCTTTACATATGTTGAATAAATTCCCTCAATGCTGTCAAGATGAAAAGGTTTCTCTGAGGCCACTCTTTGAGGCAGCCACTCAATAATAAAATTGTTGTGTATATATGTCAAGAAAGTAACCCACAAAGTATTTACTAAACAACATAACTCAGCAAAGGCTTTCACATCACAGGATTCCAAGATGAAGTCACCACCTGAAATGTTCCAGGCTATTTTCAAATATTTGGCCAGATGAACAAGTGCATCAATATTTTATTAATATCTATTAAGTTCTGTTTAATGCATATGATATACAGTGGATGGCTATATTATTATTAACTCCCAGATGGAGAAATAAACACTCCTCTGGGTGTGTGGCAGAGCTATCAACTTATTAGGGTACCACATCTAGAATTCTGACCAAGTGTGGAGTGACCTCAGAGTAAGAGGAGCTGAAAGAATAATAGCTGGACTTAAAATACAGGTCATAAAAATTTTTAGACTTCTTTTATAATTTTACTTCCTCCATTCGTTGACCTCAGGATCCAGGCTGACTTAAGGAATCAAATTTTAGGTGAAATATTGATTAAACACCTGAGGATATATGGGATGGTGGTAGGGGAGCAACCAGGATCATGGATGAGGAAAGTCAGATGAGAAAAGACTGAAGAAGCTGGTTTCATTATTCAACATAGAATAATGATGTTTCTGAAATGTACCAGGAACTAAACTGTCCTCCAGGGAGACAGTAGTAGGTAAGGCAATAGAATGCCCTTCTTCACAAAACTACATTTTAGTGGTAGAGACAGACAAGTGAATAGATAATTTTAATGCAGTGCATTAATATTTAGAGCATGGATTAAGAGCCCAGTGCAGGGCTGAATCAGGGGTGCCTGATTCAGCTTTGTGAGGGGGATCGCGAGAGAGGAGCCTGAAAAGATGAGCAGGGATGGTCTAGTTGACAGGGAAACAAGACATTACAGGCAGAGGGCATGTATTAAGGTTCATGTGGGAGAGCAAGATGGGTTTGGAAACTCATTCAAAGCTTGACAGATATTGTGTGATGATGAGTGATGAACCTGGAGAAATAAGCAAGATGTAGATAATAAAAGGCTAACAGGTTTTATAAACTGAGCTTTATCTTTAAGAAGGCAATAAGAAACTGAGGTTTTTGTTTTTGTTTTTAAGAAGATGAAGATGTTGTAAACACTTTTCAGGCTAATATATTAAGAATGAATTGCAGGAGGTAAAACTGGAGGCAGAAAAATCTCCCAGGAGACCCAGAGTAAATCATGGGAGAGTATATTATGGAAATGAGAATGGAGAAGAATGGGAAGTTACCAGATGTGTTAAGGAGGTGGACTTGACACAACTTGATGTTTGATAAGATGAAAGGGAGATATCTTCATATAATTGGAACTCTGTCATTAGCAGCTTCTTCTGACTCCATGGCAGAAGTAAAACCATTGGGTGGAATTGAGTTTTATCAGCAGAGAGCAATTTCACCCAATGGGCATAGGTCAACAATGGGGTGCACTGACTTAGCAGACCATGCATGCTAAGTCGCTTCAGTCATGTCCGACTCTTTGAGACCCTATGTACTGTAGCTTGCCCGGCTCCCCTGTTCCTGGGATTCTGCAGGTAAGAATATTGGAGTGGGTTGCCATGCCCTCCTCCAGGGGATCTTCCTGACCCAGGGAATGAACTCCTGTCTCTTACATCTCCTGCATCTGCAGGCTGATTCTTTACCACTGGCACCACCTAGCAGACCCTGGCATTCTGGTAATCACTGGACCCCATGGAGGTTTCAAATAGAATTTGGGATAAATGCTTGTCAGTGATGTTGTAGAGGATATTACCATATGGCACTTAGTCTAAATGACTTTGAATGTCCACTCAAATTTTGAAATTCACTTGTCATGGTTGACATGATTCCATGTGGCATTCCTCTTCAGGCAAGCAATGATGCCCTGAATTCACCTGTCACTCTTCGCTGGGAAAGATTGAAGGCAGGAGGAGAAGGGGATGACAGAGAATGAGATGGTTAGATGGCATCACCAACTCAATAGACATGAGTTTGAGCTAGCTCCAGGAGACGGTGAAGGCCAAAGAAGCCGGGCATGCTACAGTCCATGGAGTCTCAAAGAGTTGGACACAATGGAGGAACTGAACAACGTGGCTTGTTAGACCCGCACTGCTTGTTCTGAAATGGAGGTATTTAAAGAAACACAGAGAAGAACAGAGAATTAAGGTATTAAAACTTACTTTTCTCTATCAAAGGCATTTAAAACTTAAATGTTCTAAATCTGCCCACCATGGTGATACAGCGATGATGTCAGAAATGACCTCTAAACTTCTAATTCACTGTGCTCTGTCCACTGGATTTATTGATCCCAAATGCTAAAAGATGGTTGAAGCAGGCGTTAACAGCATATAATCCATGACATTTCTTAACCCTGGTATCCTCCAGATGTTCCTGAAAGAACATAATGTAAAAACAGATAAAACACTGAGGGAAATGTCACAAAAATCAGACCACAGTGTAGATATAACAGTTGAGGAGTGAGTCTTGCTTGACCTGAAGAAAAGAAAGAGTATTCATCCCGGTGTTTAAATTGCATGTTTTTTTTTTTTTTTTCTCTATAGATTCTCAATTCTCCAACTCATCAACTCATGTTGGGTTTTCTTCAGTATTAGAAAAATTGGATCATGTTCCTTCCCATCCCCTCTCCCTAATTCATAAGAGTTGCCTCACTTAGTGCAAGCTATCTGAAGGTATGAACTTCCATGGCATATAGCTTGACTTGGGTAAAAAACACACAGATTTGAGGGGTTATGTTAACAAATGTATCAAAATGGGAATAGTCTCTATGACAGAAACCTAAATTTTGGAGGTTATTAAAATCATTAACAATTTTTAAGAAAATGTCACTATCTTTACTTCAAGAGTCTTCACTGGATACAGATTTTGCCTTCCACATCAGGCACCAAAATGTCTTTCTCAGCCACCTCTGCTGCTACTGTGAAGATGTAGGATTCAGTTCACCAGTAGAAGGTGCCCCAAACTTTAAAACAGGGGCTAGTGGAGACCAGGAAATACCTATTTTGGTGGTGGTGGCAGAGCAGGGGGACTGTGTTTCCAGGGGAGTGGTGGAAGTGAGGGTCACAGTGATCTCTAGTACCCCTACCAGCAGGCAGGTGGTGAAAGCTGCAACATCGCGGGTTTGAAGCCATTGACATTGGTGACCTCACAAGTTCCTTGGCCTGAATTGAGGCATTCTTGCCCACAGTGTTTGAGTTTGGCTGTCATTCACTTTTGGTGATTATGTGAACTACTCAATATTCTCGTAGTAAATTCAATTTCTGCTTCAAATCAACCAGAGTTGATTTCTGTTGCTGCAACTAATAATCCTAATTGAAAGAGGGTGATGCAAAGGAATTTTTGTGCTCTGATGATTTAATTCTAGTAAATGGAAAAAAAGTCACATGGACAAATTCTTTCTCTGTTCACTGTTAAGCTCTCCATAATACAATATTTGTTCATATACTATTAATACATAAGAAACTGAATAAGAGGTGTTGAGTAAAACTGAATTGCTTACTATTCTGTTATTCTAAGTGGGCAAAGGATTCAGGGGGAAATGCAAGGTATAGAAGCTAATTCACACTGAAGTATAAACTACCCTACTCTGTGATTAATTATATTTGAAAATAGAAACTTGTATTTCAACCAAATCTTTAACTAGGGCACAGTGAAAAGTGTTTTAGCAAGTTAATGGGCAAGCTAGCAAGTTATTTCATTGCACTTCAAAATCCTAGCTTCCCAGAAATGTATTCTATATAGGAATAGACATGAAGAAAGACATGATAATATAGGGAAGAGTCATCTCGTTTCCCATAGGATTTCCTTTGTCAGAGCTTCTTCCAGAGAATAGAGTCATTTGGTCTATTTTGGTCAGTGGGATCAGAGTCAGGTGAAATAATTAAATATCCCAGGCTGAATTCTTGAGATCTCTATGGGCACAAGAGAACACGGAGAGCCTTATGCTGTTGATATCTTGACTGCTTAGCATAGAACAGTAGAGTTCACCATTCTTTCTTCAGTTCAGTTCAGTCACTCAGTAGGTCTGACTCTTTGTGACCCCATGGACTGCAGCACGCCAGGCTTCCCTATCCATGAACAACTCCCAGAGTTTTCTCAAACTCATGTCCAACGAGTCGGTGATGCCATCCAACAGTCTCATCCTCTGTCATCGCCTTTTCCTCCTGCTTTCACTCTTTCCCTGCATCAGGGTCTTTTCAAACGAGTCAGTTCTTCGCATCAGGTGGCAAAGTATTGGAGCTTCAGCATCAGTCCTTCCAATGAACATCCAGGACTGATTTCCTTTAGGATGGACTGGCTGGATCACCTTGCTGTTCAACGGACTCTCAAGAGTCTTCTCCAACACCACAGTTCAAAAGCATCAATTCTTCGGTGCTCAGCTTTCTTTATAGTCCAAGTCTCACATCCATACATGACTACTGGAAAAACCGTAGCTTTGACTGGATGGACCTTTGTTGGCAAAGTAATGTCTCTATTTTTTAATATGCTGCCTAGGTGGGTCATAGCTTTTTTTCCAAGGAGCAAGCGTCTTTTAATTTCATGGCTGCAGTCACCATCTGCAGTGATTTTGGAGCCCCCCTAAAGTAAAGTCTGTCACTGTTTCCATTGTTTCCCCATCTATTTGGCATGAAGTGGTGGGACCAGATGCCATGAACTTCGTTTTATGAATGTTGAGTTTTAAACCAACTTTTTCACTCTCCTCTG
Source organism: Cervus canadensis (assembly GCF_019320065.1). Lineage (NCBI taxonomy): Eukaryota > Metazoa > Chordata > Mammalia > Artiodactyla > Cervidae > Cervus > Cervus canadensis. Next base: position 12,144,414 of record NC_057415.1, on the reverse strand, counting down.
TCACTTTCATCAAGAGACTCTTCAGTTTTCTTTGCTTTCTCTCATAAGTGTGGTGTCATCTGCATATCTGAGGTTATTGATATTTCTCCTGGCAATCTTGATTCCAGCTTGTGCTTTATCCAGCCCAGCATTTCACATGATGTACTCTGCATATATGTTGAATAAGCAGGGTGACAATATACAGCCTTGATGTACTCCTTTTCATATTTGGAACCAGTTTCTTGTTCCATGGCCGGTTCTAACTGTTGCTTCTTGACCTGCATACAAGTTTCCCAGGAGACAGGCAAGGTGGTTTGGTATTCCCATCTCTTGAAGAATTTTCCACAGTTTGTGGAGATCCACACAGTCAAAAGCTTTGGTATATTCAATAAAACAGAAGTATATGTTTTTCTGGAACTCTCTTGCTTTTTTGATGATCCAGCAGATGTTGGCAATTTGATCTCTGGTTCCTCTGCCTTTTCTAAATCCAGCTTGAACATCTGGAAGTTCATGGTTCAAGTACTGTTGAAGCCTGGCTTGGAAAATTTTGAGCATTACTTTGCTACTGTGTGTGATGAGTGCAATTGTGCAGTAGTTTGAACATTCTTTGTCATTGCCTCTTTTTAGGATTGGGATGAAAACTGACCTTTTCCAGTCTGTGGCCACTGCTGAGTCTTCCAAATTTGCTGGCATATTGACTGCAGCACTTTCACAGCATCATCTTTTAGGAATTGAAATAGTCCATCTCCACCTCCACTAGCTTTGTTCTAGTGATGCTTTCTTAGATTAAACATTTGTTTTTCATTGTTTTTTTATTTGCATGCTTAATTATTATCATCATATTTACTGAAAAATATTGTAAATTGTTGTTGTGTTCCTAGTCTTCTGGTCACAGGTTCATCATCTGTTTAAACAGACGTTTCGGTCTTTAACAGGGTTGTTATTGTGTGAAAAGATACTGGCAGAATGGGGTTCCTGGGATGAGATAAACACATTTGCAGGGTTCACTGGTTAGGCAGAATCCTTTTATAAAATTAATTAATTAGTTAATTAATTGGGATATGGTTGCTTTACAATGTTGTACCCATTTCTGCTATGAATCAGTTACATGTATATATATATTCCTTCCCTCTTGGCCCTCTCTCCCACCCTGACCCCATTCCACCCATTTAGGTGATCACAGAGCGCCGAGCTAAGCTTCTTGTGCTGTATGTAAAATAGGTAGTTAGCAAAAATCTTTAAACAAAGAGTGATACTTGAATAGAGTAAGGCACAAATATGGTAATTATATTTCCCCTGTAGGGGTCATTAACCAAGATTTGTTCTTTAGTTTCTTCTATGTGAAACAATTAAAAGGAAAACTTTGATTCCATTCATTCATTACTGAGTCCTTGCAATGTGTCAGATTCTACGCTAGGCCTTGAGGATTCAGCGGGGATGAGACTCAGTACTGTATCTCCAAACGCTCAAGACCCAATTCTGGAAAGATGTTTAGGTTCACAGAGGCCGCAAGGTAGCTGGCATTTTTTAGTTGCAAGCACTAGAATAGCTTTAAATTCTTGCTGCTGCTTTAGAAAGCACCGAAAGGACGTCAGGGGTTGTGTTCACTGTGGGGGAATTACTCATGTAACTCTCGTTAGTGCAAATGGGGAAGAGGTGTAAATCCACAGTGATCTAGCTGAGAAAACAAACATTCCCTCTTTGACTTCTGTTGTTTGTTTCTATTTTGTTCCAGGTTGAGTCAGGGAAATAATCAGGAAAATTATACGTGTTCAATTGCCTGGTTGTTCCAGAACCCTTAGAGTATCTAATCATGGTTAATAATTAAAACAAAGCAGGAGACTCACATGCTGGATTTAAGTACTATCAGGAGGGAAAGAAACCATTTGAAAGGGGAAAGGATGAGGAGTGCTTTGCCATAGATGATTTTTACAGAAACATAGGCTATAAAAGGAGAATGTTCTTTTAAAAAATTGATGTGGATTATGAGGGATCAAAAATAAATATATGCTAAACTCCAGCTGTGTCCTTAGCTCTGTTTTAGACCATATGGGGGGACAAGGGATATGTTTCACATTTCAACAGGGAAGATACAATCAACAAACTGTATGTGATTGACAGAAATGGGACTTGTGTTTTATCAGTGGGACAGGCTATTTGAACTTAGAGAATGGATAGAAATGGCAGGACATGTGGTCACAGTTTCAGGTAATATCAGTTATCCTGATATTATTCAGCCAATACAAGCTATGCTGCAGCCATAGATAACCACCAAATCTTACTGGCTTGTAGCAACACAAGTTAGGGGCCCTTTTCATATCTCTTTGCTCCAGGGTCAAGGCTGATGGGGCAGCGAGTTTGTTCACCATCACCATGAAGGGGAAGAAGATACACTGTAGGGTCACACAGTAACAACTAAAGCCCCTCCCTTTATAACTCATTGGCAAGCTTGTCTTTCCAATCAACCACAAGAGGGCCAGGAAATATAACCCACTATGTGCCCAGAGAGCAGAGAGCTAGAAATATCAGATGACCAGTCTAATGACTATGCCTCTGACCTCACCAGGCAGTGTGTTCAAATGAGGAGACACTAAATGATGTCCCTTACCTGGCTGAGACTTTATGGAAGACCTGAAGTGAAGTGAAGTGAAGTGAAGTCGCTCAGTCGTGTCCGACTCTTTGAGACCCCGTGGACTGTAGCCTGCCAGGCTCCTCTGTCCATGGAATTCTCCAGGCAAGAATACTGGAGTGGGTTGTCATTTCCTTCTCCAGGGGATCTTCCCAACCCAGGGATTGAACCTGGGTCTCCCGCATTGCAGGCAGACGCTTTATCCTCTGAGCCACCAGGATGCCCATGAGCCTCATATCTGAGTGTGCACTGGAATCACTTGGAGGGCTTAGTAAACCATAGATTGCTGAGCCCCACCCCTTTCAGTTCTGGGTTCAGTGATGTGGGATGAGACCCAGATATTTGCATTCCCAGGGGATACTGAGGCGACTCAACTGATACTGATACTGCTCAACTGGGAACTGCACTTTGAGAATCATTGGTCTAAGACAATCCAATGAAAGGTTCCTCTCTCAAGCCTTCAGTGACATTATATTACATGTTAGAGCCTGACTTGTGTTCTGGGAAATGAAAGGAAGGTTTGGATATTCCACTCAAAGGGCTGACTGCTTTCAGAACCTACAGGCTCTGGGCCCAGCTCATCAGGTAACCTTAGGGTCTGCTTCTTTCTTTTTTCCCTTGGATGCCTCCTTCTGGCAGAAGACATCTTGCTCTCACAGGCTGGAAGACTACAGAAATATGCCTCCAAGTTCCTCAACCAAGAAAATAAGGCTTAAACGAGAAGAATTTGTTATTCTTCTTCTTTCTAAGGTCAGGTTTCTAAGTCTGAATTTTCTCCCTTGTACCCTCCTTTTCCTCAGGTCATTGACAATTTAAAAATATCTGTGTCCCTGTTGGGACACCCTGACCCAAACTCACAAATGTGTGGTCCCTACAACACAATTACGATAATGACACATCCTTAAAATGAAGATAAACAAGAAGCCAGGATGGAAGGAGTAGGAAGCTATTTCCACTGCATCTCTCCCTACGTATTACAAAGAAAGCATGATTCCTTTCATTTAAAGTGCTTTCTTGACTCTGTGTTGTTTAAAGTGAAGTAAAACCATATGTGGATCATTATCCCTTTAGTTCAAGTTGAGATCTACCAAGCCCACCCAAGGTTTTTTTTTTTTTTTTTCTTTTGGTTTTCTCTTTAGGTCATCATCCTTGTCCTTCCTGCACTCTCCCGATTCTCAGAGTCCTGATTTCCCATGAGCATCAGTTAAAAAGAGAGTACTCCCAGAAACTCACTACAAAGCATGTCACAGTGGAGAAGGCAGAAAACTTGTGGATCAGATCCAGGAGTTGTGTGACACCTGGGATGAAGCTTCTCAGACTCTGACTGGCGGGTAACCAATGGCTTAGATTTTGCCAGTGAGAAACTGGAGGAGAAATTGGACATCCTTCTTTAGGACACCACCAAAGAACCTTTGGATCTGCCTGATAACCCCCAGGAGACATTTTATACCAGCAGTGTGCCTAACCCTAGGATCTCAGAAGCTAAACTTGAAGCTGAACTTAAAAATGGTCCTGATCAGAGGGAGGTTTTGTCCCAAGCAGTAAATCTTCCAAAAAGACAATTGGAACTGACTCTCTAAAGCCATTGTAGGATTCTCAAGTGAAAGAGTTTCATGTCAAAGAGAGACCAGTCTTGTATGTGTGTGTGTACATAGCTATTTAAATGAGAAACTTGGGATGTGTTGGGAAGGGAGGGAAGGATGACCACTCAGCTGTGTCTGGATGCTGCCCTTTACTATGGGACAGATGGGATTTCTGGAAGCATGTGCCTGAGGCGTGCTGCCAGCTGGGGTCGTGGCCCTTTCTTCTCATCTTTCTAGTGTCACAGTTTATATGGTTCTGTGTGTGCCCTGTCATCTCTCCTAGCCTGCAGTTCCTGCCTTGGGCTCAGTTAGGTTTGTCTTCCCCCACCAGCTTTGTTCTGGCCAGCTACGGCAAAAGATTTGTGCAGCTTTGCCAAATCAGAGTCTATATACTCATGCCCCAAACCCATTGTCTCTAGAGCAGTTTATTCTGTCTGTTGGTCCATTACACAGCTCCCAGCTCCACTCCATTCCCATTGGTAATGAGAAAAAGAATTAAACAGCTGCCGCATTATGGAGAAATACACAATGTAAAAGGTTCTTTCCTGAGGTCAGTTGTCAGACTCTCCAGGTATTCAGAGTGAGAGAGATCACCCCCAAGTGGTTCAGAATCATGATTGGAGAAGGGACTTGTGGGGTTGCTGAAAAGATATGCTGACTCGAGGAAAGGGGTGCTCTTGGTCTTTTGAACCTGACGGGGAGAAGCCCAGGTAGCTACAGGGCCCCAGGTGATCAAACCCCAGGTGAAGAGGAAGAAAGCGTTAGTGACACAGTCATGTCCAACTCTTTGTGAACCCATAGACTGTAGCCCGCCTCTGTCCATAGAGTTCTCCAGGCAAGAATACTGGAGTGGGTTGCCATTCCCTTCTCCAGGGGATCTTCCTGACCCAGGGATAGACCTGGGTCTCCTGCATTACAGGCAGATCCTTTACCATCTGGCTTCCCTAATAGCTCAGTTGGTAAAAAATCTGCCTGCGATACGGGAGACCCCAGTTTGATTCCTGGGTCAGGAAGATCCACTGGAGAAGGGATAGGCTACCCTCTCCAGTATTCTTGGGCTTCCCTTGTGGCTCAGCTGGTAAAGAATCCTCCTGCAATGCAGGAGACCTGGGTTCAATCCCTAAGTTGGGAAGATCCCCTGGAAAAGATAAAGGCTCCCCACTCCAGTATTCTGGCATGGAGAATTCCATGGACTGTGTAGTCCATGGGGTTGCAATGAGTTGGACACGACTGAGCAGCTTTCACTTTTCACTTTCTTTACCATCTCAGCTACCAGAGAAGCCCTCGTAAGTTTTCTTAGAAAGGCATAATCTTTGCCTTGCCCCCATGGTGAATAACTTAAATATAGCTTCAACACATAAATCAGAAAAAGCCATACAATAACATACCTCCCCTTCTTGAGGGTGGCAGACAACAGCAAGTTCTTTGAATTTCAAAAGCATCTTAAGATGTAGTCCACTGCTCAGGCCATGGGATCTGAGCCAGGATGTGCAACAGAAGCAGAAGATGGTGGCCTCCACCACATCTGCTGTGTGCTTCCCCAGTCCTGCTCTGTACCCAGCTTTCCCCTCCTGGAGGTGGGGAGGATACTCCTTCCCTTGACAAATAAGGAAGGAAGCTTTCAGGGAGAGTCTGAATGAGCTGGCAGTGGGGAGAAAAGAGAGACCAGCCACACCACCTCTCTGTTGTGCAGTCCCAGATACCTGCCTGGCCCCTGGTCCTGCTCCTCCCACTGGGGGTGGTGGAGAGCAGAGGTGGGGAATGTGCTCCAGGGTATCCCTGTTCCACAAATTTGACTCCCACTTGTCCTTGGGAAACTGACATGTTGGGGGTGAAGAGAAACAATCACTATTTTTTTTTCTTTTTTAATCTGGCAAATAATTAAAAGAAAATACCTGATTAAAACATGAGAGTGCTCCTAGCTGTTAGGAAAAGAGCATGGTGAGGCATGGCACCATCTAGGAGAGGCATCAGAGAGCCAGTAAAAAGGTAACTGGATACAGCACTCACCTCTGCATAATCACACAGGGCCCTCGGCTTTGCCAAGTCACTATTTGATTGGCCTCTGCTTGACACATGCATGGATGTCCTGCCCATTTGAGTTGACTTCCAGAAAAAGGAATACCTGAGTTGGAGGTGCTTTCAAAGCTCTGCCTACTCAGAAAACTGTAGGTTAGCAATGGCAGTTTTTTCCCAGCTTCTGTCATTGCTGTTAAGATTTCAAAATCTTAAGGCTGTTTCAAGCCAGAGGTCAGGCTCAGGGTACCATGTGGCCACTTTCTTAATAGTCTTTCCAAATAAAATAGAATAAAATAAACACCAGCTTTTATTATGAACAAAACAGAAATAGTAGCTTATTACTGTGATGTCATCAGGGAAAGAACCACATATGCTTTCTATCACATGATTAATTCCTTCTCCCAGAATTCCCACAAGTGTGGCACATTTATTAGAAATGATGAACCAACAGTGACACATCATTATCACCCATAGGCCATAGTTCACGTTAGGGTTCACTCTTGGTGATATGGCTTCCCTAGTGGTTCAGTTGGTAAAGAATCTGCTTGCAATGCAGGAGACCTAGGTTCAGTCCCTGGGTCTGGAAGATACCCTGGAGAAGGGAATGGCAACCCACTCCAGAATTCTTGCCTGGAGAATTCCATAGACAGAGGAGCTGGGCTGGCTACAGTCCATGGAATAACAAAAGAGTCGGACAGACTGTGAGACTAGCTTTCACTTTTTCACTTGGTGATATACTTTCAGTGGATTTGAAAAAATGTGTAATGACATATATTCACCATTATGGATCATACAGAGTAGTTTCAATTGCTCCAAAAATCTTCTGTGTTCTACCTATCCATTCCTTTCTCCTCTCTCAACCCCTACTGATCACTCATCTTTCTAAAGTCTGCAGAGTTTTGCCTTTTCCAGAATGTCACATAGTTGGAATCATATAGCACAAAGCCTTCTCATATTGGTTTCTTTCACTTAGTAAAGCACACTTCAGTCTCCTCCATGTCATTTCATGGCTTAGTAGCTCATTTCTGTTTAGCTCTGAATGATAATAGCCCATTGTCTGCATGCACCACAGTATACTTATGCATTCACCTACTGAGAGATGTCTTGTTGCTTCCAAGTTTTGATAGTTATGAATAAAGCTTCTATAAACATCTGTGTGCATATTTTTGTGTGGATGTAGTTTTCCATTCCTTTTGGTAAATACCAAGGAACATGATTGCTGGATCATATGGTAAGAGTATGTTTAGCTTTATAAGAAACTGCCAAATTGTCTTCTAAAGTGGCTGTGCCATTTTGCATTCCCAGCAGTAGTGAATGAAAGTGCCTAGTGCCCCATGTTTGCCAGCATTTGGTATTCTCAGTATTTTGGATTTTTCCATTCTGATAGGTGTGTAGAATGTTATTTTAACATTTTAATTTTAATAGTTTTAACTTGCACTTCTCTGATGATGAGTGATGTGGAGTGTCTTTTCATAGGCTTATTTGTCATCTCTATATCTTTTATAGTGAGATGTCTGTTAAGATCTTTGGCACAATTCTCATTTTTCATATTAGATATTCTAATTGTTTGTTGTTGATATGCAGAAATAAAATTGTCTTTTGTGTATTGAACTTACATTCAGAAACTTAGCTTAATTCTCTGGTTAATTCTAACATGTTTCTCTGTAGACTTTGATTTTTCTCTGTAGACAATTAAATGTAAATAGTGACAGTTTTGTTTGTTCCTTTCCAATTAGTGTATGTTTATATTTCTCTTTTTTCCTCCTGTGCTGGCAAAAGCCTCCAAGAAAATATTGAAGAGAAGCGGTTATCCCTATCTCATTTCTGATAGAAAAGAGAATGATTTTAATATTTCACTATTGAATGTGTATATTATTTTGGTAAATACACTTATCAGATTAGGGAAATTTCCTTCTTTTTTCACTGATGTTTCTCTCATGAATGAAAATGAAGTTTTGAATGCTTTTTCTTCATCTATTGAAGTCATACTTTCTTCTTTTTTCAATCTTTTGATATGGTGCATTAATGGTTTGTATAATGTCAAATCAAACTAATTCTGGAATAAATCAATTCATTCACAGTGTATTATAATATTTATAACTTGTTGGACTCAACTGTATGATATTTTTATTCAGAATTTTGTATTGCTGTTGTAGAATGAGATTGGCTTATCATTGTCCTTTCCGGTAGTATCCATGTCTTGTTGTGATGTTAAGAGTATTAAGATTCATGACTGTGTGTGTTTATGAAAGAAATACACTAACTATTAACAGTGATTAATTGAATTAAAGGTGATTTTGTTTTCTTTATAATTTTCTGCATTTACTACTTTTATACAATGAGAAAGGATTATATTTGATCACACATTATTCATGCAAACACATAATCACAGACACACACATAGAGCCTACTGCAGGGTTTGACAGTTGGTGCTAAAACACTGGATTGTCTATGTTTTGTTCTGAATATTATGGTGCTCCCTGAGCACCTAGAAGAAAGAGTGGTAGGGAAAGTCCTTTAGGACTCCTCAAAACTAACATGGAATGTTAAGATGTACTACAAAGAAATTCAGGGGACTTGGAAGCCCAGGTTTACATATGTAGCAACAATTTTTAATTTTCTCACTTGCATAATAAGGAAAATAATTCACACTCATGCTTACCTCATAAAGTTATTGGTATTCTGTAAGTATTGTGAATGTGAAAGTGCTTTATAATTTTGTCTTTACCCACATCATATGTATGAATATGTACATCTGTACTTTGTGTGTATAGATATATAGAGTCAAAAGAAAATAATTAAGGGACTTGAATAGAGCTTGATAAGGCTTTATTCAGCTGATTCCTTGATTCAGGGAGCAGTTGAGGATCTAGGGACTCCCCATAGGAAGTTTTACAGGATAGAAGTTGAGGTCCTGTCCTTGCCATTTTGCTTTAGGTAGCAGCTTGTAACTATAACTGAAACGCATAGTTGAGAATCATTCCTATTTTAGGTTCTATACTTGATGACTACCAGAAAAGTATTCTCCAAGAACTGTTAATTCAATTTGCAGTTTACTGCCTATTCCAAGTTCATGAGCTAGAAGAGGTATTTGGGAAAAAGAAAGAAAAGAGGGTGAAGGTAGAAGTCAAGAAGAAACTAGGAGCTCTCTATTATGTGTGTTTTAGTGCTTTTCCAATAGGCATAGGTAGATATAGATTGGTAGACAAACCAGTATTCACTACCTTCCTCCCTTCATATGTACACCCTCCTCACTGCCCTTAGCACACACATATCTCACTATGACTCCTTGAGGGAAGAAAAGATGCTTCTGGATAGCATTACATGTAATGGAAAAATGAACAACTACCAAGCCCCCACCCTCAAATGATAGAGTCTTAACTGATCTTAAAAAAGCAGGCAATAGGGGTCTGGGGAGAGATACAAATTGTGAGGATTGAAATTTAGAGAATTTTGAGGTATGGAAAGTGAAGAATGGAAAAATAAAGTTGTGGGGTAACAGCTATCATTCCTGTGAATGATACTGAGAAGACAGAGATGGAGAGAATTATAAAAATGGTTTTCAGTGCATAAAGGTCCAAAGAACTAAAAAAAGATGTGAGGTGTTTTAAGTTCCTTTTTGTCTACTCATTAGAACAAGTTGTTTCTTTTAGTTTAACACCATCTGGAGACTGGAGTACATGGGGTCAAAGATAAATTTAGGTTACTGATAATTTTTTTTTTCTTTTAGGGGAAGCCAAATTGGAAAATAAGAAGTAAAATCATCACTGTTTGCAGATGACATAACACTGTACACAGAAAATCCTAAAGATGCTACCAGAAACCTACTAAAGCTCATCAATGAATTTGGTAAAGTGTCAGGATATGAAATTAATACACAGAAATCCCTTGCATTCCTACACACTAATAACAAATGATCAGAAAGAGGAATTAAGAGGAATTAAGAAAACAATCTGATTTACCATCACAATAAAAAGAATAAAGTGCCTAGGAATAAACCTACTCAAGGAGGCAAAAAACCTGTATACAGAAAACTATTAGATATTGATGAAAGAAATCAAAGATGACATAAACAGATGGAGAGGTATACCATGTTCTTGAATTAGAAGAGAGAATCAATATTGTGAAAATTATATACTACCCAAAGCAATCTACAAATTCAATTTACCAATGGCATTTCTCACACAGAACTAACATTTTATAGTTTGTAAGAAAGAGTCTCTTCAATAAACGGTGCTGGGGAAACTGGACAGTTACATGTACAAGAACAAAATTAGGACACTCTCTCACACTATACACAAAAACAAACTCAAAATGGATTAAAGACCTAAATGTAAGGCTGGACTCTATAAAATCCTTAGAGGAAAACATAAGCAAAGCACTCTTTGAAATAAGTTGCAGCAAGATCTCTTTTGACACACTTTCTAGAGTAATGACAATAAAAACAAAGACAAACACGTTGGACCTAATTAAACTTAAAAGCTTTTGCATAGCAAAGGAAATCATTAACAAGACAAAAGACAACTCTCAAGATGAGGTGATATATTTGCAAACAAGCAACTGACAAGGGATTAAGCTCCAAAATATACAAATTGATACAGCCACTATGGAAAACAATATGGACATTTCTTTAAAAACTAAAAATAAAGCTACCATATCACCCAGCAATTCCACTCCTAGGCATATAACCAGAGAAAATCATAATTTGAAAAGATGCACATATCTCAATATTCTTTGCAGTAATATTCACAATATCCAGGACATGGAATTAACCTAAATATCCATCAGCAGAGGAATGGATAAAGAAGATGTGGTACATATATTCAGTGGAATAGTACTCAGTCATAAAAAGGAACAAAATAGTGCCATTTGCAGAGATATGGATAGACCTAGAGACTGTCATACAGAGTGAAGCAAGTCAGAAAGAGAAACATATTCTACAATATTGCTTATATGTGGAATCTAGAAAAAATAGTACAGATGAACTTATTGGCAGAGAAGAAATAGAGTCACAGATGTAGGAAACAGACTTGTGGTTGCCAAAAGGAGAAGGGGAAGTGTTATTTGGCTGCAAATACAAGACAAGAATTTTATCCTGAACTCCCACCAGTTCTGCATGAATCCTCCCTTGTGGTCCAAACCTCATCAAAATAATTCTTAATCAGATTTGTTAACATCACTACGTGCTCAAGGGCTCTCCCCTGTATTCTCTGCTCTTACTGTTGTTGTTCAGTTGCTAAGTCGTGTCTGACTCTTTGTGACCCCACGGGCTGTAGCACACCAGGCTTTTCTGTCTTTCACCATCTCCTGGAGTTTTCTCGAACTCACGTCCATTGAAATGGTGATGCCATCCAACCATCTCATCCTCTGTCATCTCCCCTTGTCCTGCCTTCAATCTTTCCCAGCACCAGGGTCTTTTCCAATGAGTCAGCTCTTTGCGTCAGGTGGCCAAGGTATTAGAGCTTCAATTTAAGCATCAGTCCTTCCAATGTATATTCAGGACTGATTTCCTTTAGGATTGACTGGTTTGATCTCCTTGCTATCCAAGGGACTCTCAAGAGTCTTCTACAGCACCACAGTACTAGTCCTCTCAGTACAGAATAAAATATATCTAACTTACAAATGCTCGACGAAGGTGAGAAAGACCTGGAGAGGACATGGTCTGGGAATGCTGAGCAAAGACAAGGTGGGATGGTGCAGCAGCTTCTGTCAACACAATTGTGGTACGCACCATTCTAGTGCATACCCACAACTTCCTACTACAAGCCTGCAACTGTGGTTGTTCAGTTGCTAACTTATGTCTGATTCTTTGGCTTTCCCATGAGGGCTTTCTCTTAGCCTCCTTTGGGGATGCCAGAAGAGTTGGGTATTTAACGCATCTGGGGAGAGCCCAGATGCCTGTCAATATGGGTGAGGTTGATGGGTGAATACCCCAGCTTCCTTGTTCTTTGTTGGGGTGGGGGTTTTTGCTTCTGAGAGCAGTCATCCTGAGACAGGTAGGTATGGAAGGCATTTGAAAAAGAAGTAAAGTTATCAAATAGGTACCTATTGTGCCACCTATTGTGGGCCAGGAATAGATAGATGAAGATATAGAGCATGGACATGTGGACATAGGGGGAAAGGGATGAGCTGGGAGATTAGGGTTGACCTGTATACACCACTGTGTGTAAAATAGATAGCTAGTGGGAATCTGCTATATAGCACAGGGGGCTCAGCTCCATGCTCAGTGTTGACCTAGAAGGGTGGGATGGGGGTGGGTTGGGAGGGAGGTCCAAGATGGAGGAGCTGATTCACTTCCTTGTACTGCAAGGAATAGCACAATGTCGAGCAGTTATACTCTAATGAAAAAAAAAAAGGCATCTACTTCTTCATTGTGCTTCTCTTCGGATCTTCTCTTTCTCCCATATTCCTTTTCCATGGTGAGGTGTTGCAAGCACAGCACTGCTGTCCTGTGGAAGCAAGTTAAAAAAAAAAAAAAACCAGAATAATTGCATGATGAGCATTTAATGGATGAGATGTCACGTTTAAAAAGACAAAGTCTTGGAGGGAAGTCTGTGCTTTCTACAGCACTCTGAGAATAAAAATCCATTTCTGATTGATTTATTTCTTAACAGTCTACCCTCTCCCCCTCCCTCCACCCCACTCCCCAGTTAAATGCTCTGGGCAGCTATCTACCTCATGTTTCGGGCAATGTGCCTTTGACCTGGTATTGTCTTCCAGAAATCTTGACAGGCGAAGTCTTTTTAAAGACTTTGTGTCATATTAGCATTATATTTAGTGTTCCAATAGTTTGTCAGAGATTCTTTTACTAGGGTATTGAAGACAGCAGTTAGAAAATGAATAATTAGAAGGCTGCCCATGACAGTTAATGTTCAATACTTTGAGATCCCAGAGATACTAATAGTAAAGAATGATTCCTAATAATTACTGGAAATTATGTGGCTAGTAGAATGCTGTTATATGTATGATGAAAAATAATATTATTTTGAACCTCACTGATTTGGGAGTGTGAAATTTTTTGGAGCTACCTTAGGCCCAAATTTAGCTTCCTTGCATTTTCTAAAAAAATTTTTAAAGGGGACTATACACATCTGGATTTCAGGGTGCACAATCCACCATTTCCTCTGAGTCCAGGTGGAATTTAAAAGTGGTACCATAATAATAATTTTCTGAGGATATCCACAAGTTCTTCTCCAGCACTGCCTTTTCTCTACCAGCCCCAGCATCATCACCCATATTCTTCATTTCTGTATCTTTCTCCTCCTTTGAGTAATGGGCTTTTCTAAAGAAATGGCTATATCTTTAGATTTGAGACACCAATGGCTAGTCCGGCTTAGTCAAAGATTGCTGACTTTTCAAGTTTTTCATGCTCTCATATGAAAGCAGATAATTGATACTAAATGATTTTGACCTTTTCATAAAAGCAAGTGGTTATAGATCTCGGCCTTTCCAAACTTTCTTCATTTTTCCTTTGTGCAGTTGTTGTAAGAAACTTGCAGCACTTCAATTCTTAGTAATTATTCTATAATTTGGACTTGTCACTATTTCACATTGTCCATCCTCTCTTTTCATATTTAATGGCATTTTACTGTACTTCCAAGGGGGAAAAGAATGTTTGAAAGGCCAAAAAGAATTAAAATGGAGAATAAAGGGATGATTAAAATTATGAGAAGAAGAGAATTTCAAGGACAACATGTTTATGAAAGTTTGTATAAATTCAGTATCATTTAGTTAACACAAATTTAAAACTTACTGAGGGATTAATAGGTTAATAATAGTTCTCAACATGCAACTAAAACCCTCAAAAAATGATCATCCTTACATAGCACAATGATTGATGGGGGTAAATTGGATAGGATTTTGGAAATACAGTTTTTAATTAGTATCCATGAGGAATTGCTTACAGAATCAGCTGTGGATATCAAAGTCCTTGGATGCTCAAGCCTTTTAATAAAATGGTGTAGCATTTGCATAGAATCTATGCACATCCTCTTGTACACTTTAAATAACCTCTAGATTACTTATAATACCTAATACAATGTACTGGGGCTTCTCTGGTGGCTCAGTGCTAAAGAATTCGCTTGCCAATGCAGGAAACACGGGTTCAATGCCTGATTTGGGAAGATCTCCCAGAGAAGGAAACAGCAACCCACTTCAGTATTCTTACCTGGAAAATCCCATGGACAGAGGAGACTGGTGGGCTATAGTCCATGGAGTTGCAAAAGAGTTGGACATGACTTAGTGAGTAAACAACAATACAATGTAAATAGTTGTAAATAAGTGCATAATAAATTCAAGTTTTGCTTTTTGGAAATTTCTGAAAATTTATTTTTCAAATATTTTCCATTCTAGGTTGGTTGAATGCACAGATGAGAAACCACAGAAATGGAGAGTCAACTGTATCATGTTTAAAAACTGATAGTCTATTTGGAAAGATATAGTTTATATATATTTACATGACATAAATGCTTCCCTGGTGGCTCAGATGGTAAAGGATCCATCTGCAATACGGGAGACCTAGGTTCAATCCCTGGACTGGGAATATCCCCTGGAGAAGAGAATGACTACCCACTCCAGTATTCTGGTCTGGAGAATTCCATGGACAGAGAGCCTGGCAAGCTACAGTCCATGGGGTTGCAAAGAATCAGACATGACTGAGGGACTTTCGCTTTCACTTTTCATATGATGTGAAAAGGAAACAGGCAAAGAAGCCTAAGAAGACCTCGCCAGTTGCAGGTGGGATTAGGAAGGAAGTTTACTTTTATTTTATATCCTTCCCTTTGATACAGTTATAATTTGCAAGTTTTTCTGTGTAAAATTATTTTTACAATAAAAAAATGTTTTAAAAAATGGAATAAATAATTCCAAGTTCTCAGAGAACTTAAAATGACTTCACAGAATACATGATTATAGCATGATCACTTATAGTAAATCACCTCCAAATATGGCTGCCACAAATTTTTTCTATTCATGGATGTCTATGTGCATCAAGAGATGCACAAAGGGAGCAGATCTTAAAAGTTGTCTTCACAAGACAAAAAAAGTAACAATTGTATTTAGTGATGGATGTTAACTAGACTTACCCTGATGATCACTTCACAGTGTACACAAATACTGAATCATGTTGTATACCTGAAACTTGTAATGTTATATGTCACTCATACTTAAAAAAAAAAAGAGAGATGGAGGTGATTTCTCCTACACTGTTACTTGTAATGAGTATCATGCTGTGTTGGATGTTCAGTCCATAGTGGAGCCTTTGGTTCAGTTCAGTTCAGTTCAATCGCTCAGTCGTGTTTGACTCTTTGTGACCCCACGGACTGCAGCAGGTCAGGCCTCCCTGTCCATCACCAACTCCCGGAGTTTACTCAAACTCATGTCCATTGAGTCGGTGATGCCATTCAACCATCTCATCCTCTGTTGTCTCCTTCTCCTGCCTTCAATGTTTCCCAGCATCAGGGTCTTTTCAAATGAGTCAGCTCTTTGCATCAGGTGGCCAAAGTGTTGGAATTTAAGCTGCAACATTAGTCCTTCCAATGAACATTCAGGACTGATTTCCTTTAGGATGGACTGGTTGTATCTCCTTGCAGTACAAGGGACTCTCAAGAGTCTTCTCCAACACCACAGTTCAAAAGCATCAATTCTTCAGTGCTCAACTTTCTTTATGTCCAATTCTCACATCCTCATATGACTACTGGGAAACCCATAGCCTTGACTAGATGGACCTTTGCTGGCAAAGTAATGTCTCTGCTTTTTAATATGCTGCCTAGGTTGGTCATAACTTTTCTTCCAGGAGTAAACGTCTTGGAGAATTTTGAGCATTACTTTACTAGCATGTGAGACGAGTGCAATTGTACAGTAGTTTGAGCATTCTTTGGCATTGCCTTTCTTTGGGATTGGAATGAAAACTTACCTTTTCCAGCAGTGTGGCCACTGCTGATTTTTCCAGATTTGCTGGCATATTGAGTGCAGCACTTTCACAGCATCATCTTTTAGGATTTAAAATAGCTCAACTGGAATTCCATCACCTCCACTAGCTTTGTTCATAGTGATGCTTCTTAAGGCCCACTTGACTTCACACTCCAGGTTGTCTGGCTCTAGGTGAGTGATCACACCATCGTGATTATCTGGGTCATGAAGATCTTTTTTGTAGAGTCTTAAGATCTTTAAGTCGAGTCTTAGTAAATATTCTCATCCCCTCCTTTACTCCTTGTGTATGGGAACAGAATAAGCTTTCAACTCATGCCAAGAAGCAGCATGAATGAGAAAGAAAGAGAATTAGCTGCAAAGAGAAGAGATTCAGAGGGACATGAAAAATCTCAAGCTAAAGATCAGACCAGTGAGGCTGGAACCTTGTATGAAACACAGATGTGATGTTTCAGGGCTTTCCTGGGTCCTACTTAGATTTGGGTATACTTTTCTCCACACTTTTGATTGGGATCTCACTTTTCTGAGACTAAATATTTAATATTCCCCTCACTTACCACCTCTCTTTTACATCTCTATTTCTTTGATCTGTTTCTTATCTACTCCCAGCCACCCAAGATGAGAAAAAAAAAAAAGAGAGAAGCAGTTCACTACATGTGTGCATGCCCGTGAGTGCATTCCAGAGCCGGGGACTGGAGGCTCAAAGGACAAAACTATGGCCTTGTTTAGTTTTGCTGGAGTGAAGGGAGATCCTCATTTAATACGCACTAATTTTTTTCAGGGTACAGCTGACACACACAAGAATCTGTGAATTTCCAAATACTTGCCTTTCAAGAGGTGGAGACTCCTGTATTATCTTCAGTAAGACACAGCCCTGGGGAGTCATGCATGCACCTACGGACAATCTCTTGTTCTGGCTGGAAATGAAACATATCACTGTACATTCATGGGGACATTGTTCAAGGATCACAGCAAAAAAAAAACATTATCTTTCTTGGTATGTGACATATTGCAACAACTCGTATAGGATCTTGGGTCTACACTTTCAAAGCTGTACAACTTCACTCAAAATATTTGATTTTTGTTCACCAATTTCCTTATCTGCATAACGGTAATAACATTTATCCAACAGTATTGCTCTAAGTGTTAAATCCAAACATGTATGGAAAGAACCTGGTTCATGATAGGTGCTCTAGGAATATTTGTAAGATAAAGGAATAGTATGTGGGTGGGCACTCAGTAAATATTATCCCCCCCACCCATCAAGAGATAGCTACTAGGAGGGAGGGGAGGGGAAGAGGAGCAACTGTTCCTATCAATACTCATTTAGGTACCAGGAATCTATACACAAAAGTCTACATGATCAGGGCAGCTCAAGCCAGACTTAAATTTCTTGACACATCTCACCTTGAGAGGTACTGTCTAGGTCCCTTCAAGGTGAATCTGGATGGGTTTATGGATGGTTTTCTTAGGATGCTTGCTACAGGAGAAGCCGTCGCTACATAAGATGTCCTGCTCTCCTCAGCTGTCATGCTGCAGAGGTTACCGATGGGTGCTCCAATCTACAGCCCCAGCTGAACCCCCAGCGAGCATCTCTTGCATCACCTGCAGCCCTGTGAGAAGCCACGTTGGATCTCCAATCTGATCAAATCTTCAGAAGACAGCAGCTTAGCCAAACCTGCCCGAAAGAAAAATCTAGAAAAAAATAAAGTAGTTGTTTTAAGCCACTAACTTTTGGAGGCAGTTTGTCACTCACCATAGATGTCACCAGAACAGGTGAGTACCTGGGTCCATGTTGTAGTAGAAAGTGTGTCTTGTCTAAAAGGGTTATCGTTACTCAGCACGCCAAGTGCTGTGCTTGAGGGATTCAGGTCTGGGATGGCCATCTGTGATCTAACAAAGAGATGTTAGATGTGGAATTTTGTAACATCTCCAAAAGTTTTAGCTACCAGTTACTAATTAAAAAATTTTGAAAACACCGTGTATATCACACAAAGCTGTCTGTGTGCCGATAAAACTTGTGTGCTACCAGCGTGCCACCTCTGTTGTGTTTAGAAATGGAGAAAGCCTGCTTGCCCCACCCTACCCAAGGCCTTCTTGTAAATTGGACCTCTCTGCCCAGCTAGCGGCCTCCAGCCAGCAGGGTGCTTCCCTATAATGGATTAGCATATGAAAACTAGCATTTCAGTAAGGTTTGTATATTCCCACATCTAAACCAAACAAACTGCCTCTTGTTTCACCAATGATTGGGGCTCTGACCCATTTAAGCCTGACAGCAAAATAGGGATTAGCAGGGGGTGTTGTTAGTGGTGTTTTGATTGGGAGGGGATGAGAGAAGTTGGAAGGAGAATGGGGGGTGGAGGGACAATGAAGGAGAACTTCCTGGAGGACAAAAGTTCACCAGTTTTCCCTTGAAATTAATTTAAGGGCAATGACGTCAACAAATAGTGCTGTGAATTAAGTGTTTTTAAAAAAACAGCCCTATTTATTATTTTTGGCTTTTGCTGGGAATATTTGCTCTGGGCCCTAAAGGAATTCACCTTTAACTGTGGAGGATAGAATTGCATATCATTCTTTATCCACTTCTTGTGGACTTTCTGCAGGATGTGGGTGAGGCAGAAGACAGTGCTGGGCTGACACAGACATTGTCTGTGCCAAGGACCAGGACCTTTGTGGCCTATGAGTGGAGGACCTAGAAAGTGGGAACAGGTGAGAATTGCAAAGCCAGAGTACGTGCAGTCATGCAGGGAGAGAGGCAGCCCTAGGTGGGGACAGTTTATCAAAGAGCAGAAGTGTCACTGGCCATTGAGGTGTCTGTGGCCTCAGTTTTCATCGATGGGATGAATAAATATATGCATATTCCCCAAAGTGCTCTGATATAAAAAAAGTGTTCTATAGCATATTTAAAAACTATTAATGTTTAATCTTTTATGAATTAATTTTGAAATGGTCCAAAAGGTAAATAGTGAAATGTTTCTCTCCTACCCCAATACCCTCATCTTGCTTTATGCTTCCATATAATCAGCCTAATCTAGTAAATGTGTATTTTTCCAGAGATACTTATGCGTATACACAGTAGAAAAACTATTTTCTTTCATTCAAGTGGAAGGAAATTATGCTTATCTGTTTTCTCAAGACTCTATGACCTAAAAAACATTCCATATTTCCATAGATGTTCATGAATGTGCCTTCATTCTTTTTTACAGCTGCACAGTACTTTGTTTTATAGGCATATCATAATTTATTTAACTAGTGCTCTCTTGATGGGCAAGCATATTGTCTCTATAGTAATTTCTTTATGAAATAATTAAAAGTAAGTTCTGTGGTATGTGTACAAGTAAAAATTGATCTGTGACATATAAGTGATTAGTCAGCTTTTAAAATAACCTGATGAATACTTAGAACTTCAAATATCCTTATTGAAATCTACATCAGAGAGTTTGTTAATTAGCATATGGGATGAAATGAGTAGAGTTGAAAATAGATGGTTAGTTAGGAAGATCATATATAGCTCCTGTTCTTACAGACTGTCTGCCTGCCTATCTGACTGACTGAATATCTGACCAACTGTTTGTTGACTGACTGACTAATTATCTGAGTATCTGACTTAATGATGTGCTGTCTGACTGGTTTGGATAATCAGAAAAGTAATATGTTGCAGAGGAACTTGAGGCATCGCATTGGGGTTAGTCTCCTTTTTAGCTTCTATGCTATCCATCTATTGGAAGCTTTTTAAAAAAAAAAAAGTTCTAGTAAAAAGTCAACTGTCCCTGTGAAAAAGAAATAAACACCACCAAAAGAAAACTAGTTCCTGAGTTGTTCCTAATAGGTTTATGGTGTATGCAGAAGCCTGATCAAGCAAGAACAAAACAATTTTTAAACCCTCAAACTTTCTTAAACCAAGTTTCAGATCTCAGTCAGCTTCAGTTGCCTGCCAATAGGAATTCTCTGAGGCAAATCCATGATGTAAGAAAATTTCTTTCCCATGAACTTTCCCTCTGGTGGAGACCCTTTATCATCTTTCAGCTGAACAAGGCCTTGCCCCCTTCACCTCTTTCCTCTCTCAAAACAGAGCAAGATCTGATAACTAGTCACTGACTTTTGTTCACTGATGGATTATATTTGGCATGGAACTCATATTCATCAACACCTTGTCTGAAATAAGCTTGTGAAAGTGAAGACTTTTAGCTATAATCATTCAAGTCAAAAGAATTTCAAGCATCAGCAAACAGGAAGGGAAAGGTGAAGGTCTATTCAACCACCTCTGAATGTGGTCCTGATTTGTCTTCTTTTGGGGGACGTTTTTACCCATAAGAAACTTCTGCCACCACTGTGAAGAATAATTCAGGGGCCAGCAGAGACAAAGGTGTCAGAGGTCAAGCACAGGGATTGTTTAGAATAGAACTGTCAGTGGCTTCCAGAACCTTCTGTAACTGCAACTCAGATTTGGTAATTGAACCCACATGCTTCCCAGGCAGTACTAGTGGTAAAGAACCCAGCTGCCAATACAAGAGATGTAAGACACTTGGGTTCAACCCCTGAGTTGGGAAGATCCCTTGGAATAGGGTATGGCAACCCACTCCAGTATTCTTGCCTGGAGAATCCCATGGACACAGGAGCCTGGTGGGGTACAGTTCATAGGGTTGCAAAGGGTCAGACATGACTGAAGTGACTTAGCAGGCATGTTGGGACTCAAACCAGTCCAAACCCAGGTTAGGATTTGAACAATACAAGTCTTTTTAACTGAGATCACACACTTGCTCTCAAAACTTAATGAAGCTCAGGTTCTTGATGTCTCATTGCAGGCAGAATTCAGTGACAGACCAAGTTATAGGTAAGAAGTGGATTTATTTAGACAGAAACACACTCTACAGACAGAGTGTGGGCCATCTCAGAAGACCAGAGTAGTGCCAGTGTCCGGGGTTGTCAGTTTTTATAGGGCTGGGTAATGTCATAGGCTAATGAGTGGGAGGAGTATTTCAGCTATTTTGAGGAAGGAGTAGAGATTACCAGGAATTAAGCGTCTGCCCACTTTTGACCATTATGGTTAGCCTTGGAACTGCCATGGTGCCTATGGGTGTGTCATTTAGCTTACTATTGTATTACAGTAAATGTGTATTGAGGCGCAAGGTGTAGTGGAAGTCATCTTGTCTACCATCTTGGACCTATTTGGTTCTTATCCATTTATGTCATGTCCTTGGGCTTTGTCCTTAAAGGGAGGGGATATATGTATACCTGTGGCTGATTCAGGAGAAGGCAATGGCACCCCACTCCAGTACTCTTGCCTGGAAAATCCCATGGATGGAGGAGCCTGGTAGGCTGCAGTCCATGGGGTCGCGAAGAGTCGGACACGACTGAGCGACTTCACTTTCACTTTTTACTTTCCTTCATTGGAGAAGGAAATGGCAGCCCACTCCAGTGTTCTTGCCTGGAGAATCCCAGGGGATGTCAGAGCCTAGTGGGCTGCCGTCTATGGGGTCGCACAGAGTCGGACACGACTGGAGCGACTTAGCAGCAGCAGCAGCATGGCTGATTCATGTTGAGGTTTGACAGAAAACAACAAAATTCTGTAAAACAATTATCCTTCAATAAAAAGAAAAAGCTAAAAAAAAAAAAAAAAAAACAAAAAACACCCAAAAAGATTGTGCTATATCCCCTTCCCTTCTGCTTCACTTTTAGATCTTGCTCCCACCTTCGCTGCTTGACCAGGGACAGACTTGTTCCTTACAACTCAACCAAATTCCTAACCTTGGTCCATCTGCTCCCAGTCTCTAAGACACATAATTTCCCCATTCTAGGCATGCTGATATGTTAGAGATTATTTAAATTCTTTTCCTTTACATAAATCCTGTGTCTGCCAATCTGAAAGCATTTGGCCAATAGTATCTCTACCTCAGATTAGGAACCTTCTAATCGCAACAGAAGGCATGCCTTTAATATATAGTTATTTATTAATTAGAATTTGAGGGCACGGTTAATGAGGAAATGTGGGAATGAGGACTCTGAGTTTCACTGTCCCTTTGGGATCTGTATGTTTGAAGGAAGGGGTAGCTCTGAGTTCCAATAACAAAAGGGGGTATTATCCTCATTTTTCATGGACTGTAGCCCACTAGGCTCCTCTGTCCATGGGATTTCCCAGGCAAGAACACTGGAGTAGGTTGCCATTTCATTCTCTATTATCCTCATTTTACCTGTGAGGAAATTACACTTGGCTCTTTATCTTTCCAAGACTACCTAGCTGGTAAGCTGTAGAGCCATTATTTGAGCCCAGTTCTGCCTAACTTGCAAGTCAGCTCTTTCCATTAGAGCATGACAGCAAAATATGCCCTTTTTTTTTTTTTTTCTCCCAGGACTTTTGTATCTGTAACTACTCAAAGAGATAGCGATCAATTCTAATGATAGGCTGAAAACCATAGGACTTGTCTGAATGTAGGCACTGAGTATCTGTTGCCTACCTTTATTTAAAATAAGCTATTTAAAAAATTTTATTATCTTCCACTTTTTTCACAGTCCAAAATTTTCTACAAGGAGCATTTTCAATAATATCCTGTTTATAATAGTTTTTACTCTTGCCAGAGGCTGGCAAAAAAATACCAGTAGACCGAGTAGGTCGTATTACTTTTAAAGCAATAATTACTAATCTAAAAACAAATGAGAGAAAAATCTTTAATAGAAACAACAACAACAACAAAAAAAAACACGAACTCTTGTCCTGTCTTGGTGGACATGTTTTAGGGAGTAGGTTAAAAGTTTACCATAATACACTTTGGTTATCTGTTCAATTTCAAATCCAGGATCGATAAAGCTTATCAGAGCATTTTTATGACTCCGGGGAGGTTATCACTATCTTAATATAGTGATGAAGACAAAAACCAGACCTCAGGGGAGGTCAGAACTGAGCAATCAAATTAACATCTGTCAGGAATGACTTGGTCCAATCTTCAAGGTCAACATATTCACAGATGTCAAAGTGTCTAAATGGAGAGATGATAATCATTGACCCTGAAACCTTCTGGGGCTTGGCAGGCAGCTGTGGGGGAGATAAGAAGCTTTCTGTTGAGATAACAAAAACATGTTCAAATGTAACGTCCTTATTTTCCTTTTGTGAAGTTAGAGGAAATGCCAAAACCAAGTCTCAGTTAACCAGGGTCCTGTTGGATGGAGATAAGGCAGATCACTGAGGGCCTCCTTCTTCACAAACACTTTCTCCAGAAATATAACTTAGGGTCCTTGGCAGATATGAGTTCCATGATCTTTCATTTATGTATTAGCCCTCAAGAGGGCTGGGAAAGAGGTGGGCAGTCAGAAAAAGAGGAAAGTAAAGAGCTTTGATATGGCTACTTCATGGAGGAATAAGTGAAGTTTGCAAAGAAAAACTTCAAATTTCATATAGTTTTGGTATGCTATCATTAACTAGTTAATTTCTTCACAAGGTCTATAAACTGAAAAATTTTCCTGCATCAGATCAGAAATTGAGTTTCTAATTTTAATATGAACATGAAATTGAATTTATTAAAAACAAACACACTTAATAGAATTGACAACTGTGTCATTTACAGCTTACAATTTTATGACCTAAATGAATACTATCTACAAATAGTACAAACTCCTGTGGAAAGCAGCATTATCTGTTCTGTGCCTCAATATATTTCCAATGCCTAGAGAAGCAGAGAGGCATATCATCTTTGTCTCCATCTTAAAGTCTCCTGGTGCATTTTCTCTCATTTTCTCAAGTGAAGCAAACAGGTCACCAGGAATATTATAAACTTTCTTGATGGCAAGCACACTTTGACAAGGAGATAAACTGGACTAGAGATTCTGGTCCTCAGGGACTCCTTTAAAGAAGTTCTGATTTGTTATGAGTGAAAATCAGGCCCTATGAAAATTTTTTTTTGTAGAAGAATCAGGCACTATTTTACTCATTCATGATATATTGGTGCCAATCAAGACTGACTTGTAACTTGATATTGTACCAGCCAAGACTGACTTGACTTTCAACTGTGAATGCATGACCCAAGGTCATGTAGTGACAGCTCCATATACACACCAGCCATGAAACAATGGGAATTGTGAAACACAGGTAGACAAGAAACTATCACTTCAGCCCCATGAGTGATAATAAGAAAGTAGTGCTGCCTAGATATTAAAAGGACCATAGCAAAGTAGAAAAAATAATTGTAATCAGCAAACAGTAACTGGCTGTGTCTATAAGACTTGGCCAGAGTCTTGTGGTCTTCCTGGGAGAGACAGCATGGAGTAGGGGAAAGAGCCCTAGCATTGGACAGGATGGGAGACCTGGATTCAGGTGCTATTTCTGTCACTTACCAACTGTGTTACTGTGAGGAATTTGGTTAAGCCATCTAATTCTTGATTATTTATCTCTATAACATTAATTCTTCCAAAGGGAGATATTGTAACTCAAAATAAAACACCCAAGGAAAGATACTTTGTCATCTCTCAGTTATTAGCCTATAAATTATCCATAAGGCAGACTTCCTAATATACTTTTCAATCTGAAATTGGCTTCTCCTATTGCTACTTGGATATTTCCAAGCAAGATCCCCTTGCCAAACGGCCAGTATGTTTATGGGAATAAATAGTTAGCTGAATTCTCATACTCTCACTCTTCAAGGAGAAAAAGCACACCTTTCAAACTGTGTGGGGAGAAACACTCCCAGTGGCCTCTCTTTTCTTATCCTGAATTAAGCATTCCTGGTCCTACAAAAAGCCATTAAAGACCTGCTTCTGCTAATTCCTATCACCACAGACTCTAATAATAATGAGGATAATAATAATGCTGTACATAATAACATTGCAATTAGGTCTCTGGCTCCCCAGAAAGCTCAGATTTTTGTTTACAAGTAGATACTGGCTTCCTTTAACCCCATTTTCCAAGATTGCTTTAACTGTTGTATTGATAAGTTTCATGATGGGGTTAGGAGCTAACCCAAGATTTGATAAGAGTTAGTATATCTTTGGCAAATATTCTTATTAGAAAAAGATCTCTGTAAAATTTCACTTTGCTGACAAAGGTCCGTACAGGCAAAGCTATGGCATTTCCAGTAGTCATGTATGGATGTGAGAGTTGGATTGTAACGAAAACTGAGCACTGAAGAATTGTTGCTTTTGAACTGTGGTGTTGGAGAAGACTTTTGAGAGTCCCTTGGACAGCAAGGAGATCAACCCAGTCAATCCCAAAGGAAATCAATCCTGAATATTCACTGGAAAGACTGGTGCTGAAGCTGAATCCCCAATACTTTGGCCACCTGATGTAAAGAGCTAGCTCATTGGAAAACACCCTGATGCTGGGAAAGACTGAGGGCAGGAGGAGAAGGGGCACCAAAGGCTAGATGGTTGAATGACATTACCAACTCGATGGACATGAGCTTGAGCAGACTCCGGGAGATAGAAGGATAGAGAAGGACAGGAAAGCCTGGCATGCTGCAGTTCATGTGGCTGCAAAGTGTCAGACATGACTTAGCCACTCAACAACAACAAAATATGACAATTCTTGGTATAAATGCCTTTTGTTAATTAGAAACCTAAGATTTTTCTCAAGCTGTTAAATTAAAAGTGGGGATTGGATAAAAAATCAAATTGATCTCATATTTAAGAAATGGTGTGTTGGGCCATAATTTCCTCTCAACTTTTCCCATCACGCATTTCCCTACTTGCATATCAGTAGGCATTTTGCAAATTTCTTTTTAGAACATCTACCTTGCTGAGCGAAATAGCAGGTAAATGAGGGACTAATCTATTGAACATTAACCATATGCCAATTTCTTTGGTGTAAGGATCAATTTCCTCACCTGCAAAATATTTTAGGATAATAGTTTATGCATTTTCAAGTTAGTGTGAACATTAACTAAGATCCCCCTCATGAATCTAGTAAGTCAAATTTTTCCTGAGGGCAGACCCTTACCACTTGAACCCTTCCCAGCATTCTGAGCTGCCCATTCTCCTGAGATCTGACCCGAGGTCAAAGTTCCCTATTAAGGAAGAGCTGTGCAAACTCTTTTTCACTAACTGGTAAGTGACTCATAAGTTCTGAAAGTGAATCATTTTAGGAAGATTCATATTTGGTTGGGATGGAAGCCTTAAAAATGACGCTCAAACATTTTTAGGAGTGAGACACCCGGTAGGTGGAGATTCCTTTTGGAGGGGAAGGAATGAGAGGGCCAAGTCAGCTTCTCCTGACAGCCTCCCGTGATTCCTCTCATCTGTGAAGGAGGGCGGCGGCTGAGAGGTGTTGTGTGTTGTGCTGGCTCTGTAGCTGTCTTGGAGTGTACCAGGGTGTGCATATTCCGTGGGAGATGCTTCCCAGCTCATCCATGAGAGGGCACTGGTGCTCTAGATAGCCATGCTTAAGAGTCTTGTCTAAAGAGAGACATTCATCCCATTACTTCAGGAGCGATTATCCACTTGTACCACATCTGTGGCTGCATTTGACAGAAGTGATATAGATCAATATATACGTATGCTCTGTCATTTTGTCCAACTTTGTACATCTGTGGTCTTCTGACTCTGGTGGCCAACCATTAAACTCCTGCCCATGTGTGGAAGAGCTGATCACTGCGTGCAATGAGTATTTTAAAAATTAGGGCAAGTCTGTAATACAGGATTATACTAGAAAGAGGCACCAGGACCCCCTGGAGGGCCCTCTAAAGGAAGGAAAAGGGTCTCTTCCAGTCTAAGGGAAGACAGTATAGGAAGCAAAGGAAAAGGAGCAAGCAGGTAATCTCCAGTGAAATGGATAATGTCCTGAACCCCTTACTCTGATTTGAAAAAAGTCATATGATATGGGGTTCAAAAAAAAGATGGCAAAGGGTACTTATATACATCAATTCTCAGATGGGTGCAATCAACATATCATAGTTTAAAACCAGTCACCTAGTGAAACTTCTTCCATTCTGCAGAGTCACTCTCTTTCATACCATCCTATTGTATTTTCTTGATAATGCTTGGCACTATCTGAAATAATCATAATCATTTATTTATTTATGTATGCCTGTCATCTTTGTTAGAGGATCAACTCTGTGAATGCTGGAACTTTGATTACCAGGTTCACCACTGTAGCTTCAACGCCTGGAAGTATTGTCTGGCACACGAGGCACCGATAAACTTTGAACTAGTGAACAATAATGCCCTAAAAAGTGAAAGTGAAAGTCGCTCACTGGTGTCGAACTCTTTGTGACCCCATGGACTATACAGTCCATGGAACTCTCCAGGCCAGAATACTGGAGTGGGTATAGCCTTTCCCTTCTCCAGGGGATCATCCTAACCCAGGGGTTGAACCCAGGTCTCCCACATTGCAGGCAGATTGTTTACCAACTGAAATATCAGGGAAGCCTCAATGCCCAAAAAGGAAAGTGTTAGTTGCTCAGTCCTGGCCGACTTTTAGCGACCCCATGGACTGTAGCCTGCCAGGCTCCTCAGTCCATGGGATCCTCCAGACAAGAATACTGGACAGGATTGCCATTTCCTTCTCCAGGGAGTCTTCCCAACACAGGGACTGAACATGGGTCACCTGCATTGCAAACAGATTCTTTACAGTCTGAGCCACCAGGGAAGTCCTAAGATATCAACATTTCACTAGTAGGGTCAAGGTGATTATGTTCAATGAAGAATTATGGCTTCAGAGGAACTGAGAAATGATTCATAATGCATGGTGCCTCAGTGAGTTTTGCATGTAGATGAAGTCAGTTGGTTGCTTTTCTGACCAAGGTGATTGTGTGGTCACCTCAGCAGCTGTATATGTCTATGCACACATTGAACATGCATCTGTATTTTTATTAACTTCTTAATATATATTTCATGGGAAATAGATGGGGAAACAGTAGAAACAGTGTCAGGCTTTATTTTTTTGGGCTCCAAAATCACTGCAGATGGTGATTGCAGCCATAAAATTAAAAGATGCTTATTCCTTGGAAGGAAAGTTATGACCAACATAGATAGCATATTAAAAAGCAGAGACATTACTTTGCCAAAAAAGTTCTGTCTAGTGAAGGCTATGGTTTTTCCAGTGGTCATGTATGGATGTGAGAGTTGGGCTGTGAAGAAAGCTGAGTGACGAAGAATTGTTGCTTTTGAACTGTGGTGTTGGAGAAGACTCTTGAGAGTCCCTTGGACTGCAAGAAGATCCAACCAGTCCATCCTAAAGGAGATCAGTCCTGGGTGTTCAGTCCTTGAAAGGACTGATGCTGAGGCTGAAACTCCAATACTTTGGCCACCTCATGTGAAGAGTTGACTCATTGGAAAAAACCCTGATGCTGGGAGGGATTGGGGGCAGGAGGAGAAGGGGACGACAGAGGATGAGATGGCTGGATGGCATTACCGATTCGATGGACATTAGTTTGAGTAAACTCCGGGAGTTTGTGATGGATAGGGAGGCCTGGCGTGCTGCGATTCATGGGGTCACAAAGAGTCAGACAAGACTGAGCAACTGAACTGACTGAATATATAATTGTGGAAAGTGTGTTTGTATGTTAACTAGTCCTAAAATTTGGAGTAAATTTGTTATTCTACTAGGCAACTTTCCATGAAACAAATTACCTAGGGAAGTTCATGTAGATTTATAAGTGGAACTAACCCACCTGTGGAAAGAAGTGACCATTTGGCCATAATTTTATAGGAAATACCCATATGTCTTTATTTGGGGTTCAGAAGATTTAACCATTTTGGAGATGAATTTGAGCAACTCCAGGAGATTGTGAAGGACAGGCAAGTCTGGTGTGCTGCAGTCCATGGGGTCTCAACGAGTCTGTCATGACTTAGCAACTGAACAAAAACAACAACAAAAAGAAAATAGTAATTAACTTCAAATAGAAATAAGATCTTTTAAGTCAGTCTCAATTTAGACTGTGAGTCCTGAATAACCAGGCAATGAGGTAAGGGTGATCAGTTCTGCATAGGGTGTCAAAAATTCACAACCAGCCTGATTGGGGGAAAACCAGCCACCCAGTGGGTTTACAATTGCCATCATGAATTTATGCCTACTTTCTAATTTCAGTATCAAATGGAATAGAACAATCCAGAAAATCAATAAAGCAATACATTTTTGAGTTAAGTTTACATATTTGTACTAGGTTCAGAACTTTACTGACTATTTTCCTCTTGATGAGGTTAAGTTATGCTGAGGAAATATGACAATCTTCTCAGTTCCTTATTAGTGAGGGTTCTCCAGAGAAAGAGAACCAATAAGCTATACCTCTATATATCTATATATATCATTAATCTATCTAATTTATTATAGGAATTGGCTCCCATGACTATGAAGCCAAAGAAGTCCCATGATCTGCTTTCTGCAAGATGCAGAACCACATAAGTTGATGCTAATTCAGTCTAAAGCTAGATGCCTGAGAACCAGGGTAGCTGATGGTGTTAAGTGTGAGTTCAAATGCCGGAGAACTGGAAGGCTGATGGTATAAGCCCTGCTTTGATTCTGAAGGCCTGAGAACCAGGAACACTGACATTTGAAGGCAGAAATGGACACCACAGCTCACGTAAAAATAGCAAATTCACCTTTTCCTCATCTTTTTGTTCTATTCAGACCCTCAATGGGTAGGATGATGCCCACCTGCATTGGTGAGGATAATCTTACTCAGTCAACTGATTCAAATGTTAATCTCTTATGGAAACTCCCTCATAGACACAACTGGAAATATTTTTACCAGCTATCTGGGGATCCCTTAGCCCACTCAAGTTGCCACATAAAGTTAACCATCATGTTTCCAAGTAAAGAAAACACAACTCAAATTGGCTTAGGTAAAAATAGGAATCTACTGTCCTATTGAAATTGGAAATTTCAAGTTTTCAGGTTGACTTTGGGCATTACTGGATGTAAACTAAAGCCACAAGGTCCTCATATTTCTGCCAGCTGGACTCTGTTGTCTTCCTTTGAAGGCTTCATTCTCAGGCTCCCTGTGGATCATTCCTCCAGGGCTTAAGCCTTGTGTAATAACTCAACATTTCTTTCCCATCTCTCAAGCCAAAGCCCTGAGATGAACTCTGATAAGGGTGATCAGCATGACTTGCCCAAATAAGAGGTCAGGCCTCTTTCCTGGGGGCTCTGAATGGATGAGGGTGGCCAGAAAACTACTAACCACCACAGTATGGAGCAGTAATGGTGAATGTCGTGCAGATGACTCAGGTTGGAAACGATTTGAGGGCTCAGGGGAGTGAGAAGTTACTGTGATTGCGGTCATGAAGATATATATACAGAAGGATAAAGATAAGCTTGCTAAGGACCTTGCAGGGCAATTTTGGGGCATCTTCACTACCTAGACACTTTCTGCAGAACTCAGTATGTGTGAAAATGAATGAGCTTTGTGGACAGCAAGCCAATGGCATAGCTGTTGTCTAATATACAGCCTGCCGTCTTGTAAGTGCAGTAGAAAAGCCCACCTCCTATAAATGCCTCTAGGTGCTGTGCCATTTACTGAGCTTCAGCCTAGTTGACGAGGTTTTTCTTCACACAGGTGGGGCAAGTTCCATTGCAGGTTTTGGCTTGCTGCTATTTGCTTCAAGCCTTGCCTAAGCAAATGGCCTGTGACCCCACCAAGCATATTCCCCAAGCTGATCCTGTGACTGGAAAGTATAGGAAGCCTTCTGTCGCCACAGAAACCAGCTCCACTGGCAGATGGAAGCTGCTCATTCAGTGTGGGAGAGACCCCAGTGATCCAGCAGCCCTGGTCCGGGTGGCAGACATTAAAGTTTTGTATTTCTGAAGGGAAGACTTCATATCCCCAGCTAATTTATTTTTATGCTGCCTTTTTTATTGACCCGCCGCATGATAAAACATTGATAAAAGCATTCATTAGTAAACAGGGCTCTCTTATTGCATCACGGTGGTTCTTGTTTTATGAATTGCCACTAGGAAAACATATGTGGTTTGTTGTGTTGTCAGACTTGGATATAAACCATCTTTATCTTTTCTGTTGGAGCTTGGTAACAGCATATGACAATATTGACCTAGGATTTAGGGCTCCATGCTCCATGTTAGGTTTATCTGGAGGCTGTGAAATTTGGGTTCTCATAGAACTTTTCAATACACTGAAATTGTGTTTCTGCACAAACTTTAAAAGAAAGGCAATGAGAAAACATGGGATACACACACACACACACACACACACACACATACACACTCTTACGGGCTGAAAGGATTGATCAACTGGACTCTTTGATATAGTGTAAGGTTCTAACTATGTGTTCATTGGAAGTTTCCTGAGACATAGATGACATAGTTTTGTTTGTCTTCATATTTGACTACTAATATAGTGGAATCTTGGAAGGAAAGTTATGACCAACCTAGACAGCATATTAAAAAGCAGAGACATTACTTTGCCAACAAAGGTCCGTCTGGTGAAGGCTATGGTTTTTCCAGTGGTCATGTATGGATGTGAGAGTTGGACTATAAAGAAAGCTGAGCACCGAAGAATTGATGCTTTTGAACTGTGGTGTTGGAGAAGACTCTTGAGAGTCCCTTGGACTGAAAGGAGATCCAGCCAGTCCATCCTAAAAGAGATCAGTCCTGGGTGTTCATTGGAAGGACTGATGCTGAAGCTGAAACTCCAATACTTTGGCCACCTCATGTGAAGAGTTGACTCACTGGAAAAGACTCTGATGCTAGGAGGGATTGGGGGTGGTAGGAGAAGGGGACGACAGAGGATGAGATGGCTGGATGGCATCACCGACTCGATGGACATAAGTTTGAGTAAACTCCGGGAGTTTGTGATGGACAGGGAGGCCTGGTGTGCTGTGAGTCATGGGGTTGCAAAGAGTTGGACACGACTGAGTGACTGAACTGGCTGACTGACTGATAGTGGAATCAGGGCTTCCCTTGTGGCTCAGATGGTAAAGAATCTGCCTGCAATGTAGGAGACCTGGGTTCAATCCCTGGGTTGGGAAGATCCCCTGGAGAAGGGAAAGGCTACCCACTCTAGTATTCTGGCCTAGAGAATTCCATGAACTGTATAGTCCATGGGGCCTCAAAGATTTGGACAAGACCAAGAGACTTTCACTTTCATTTACATAGTGGAATCAAATCCATTGGTCTGTTTTACTTTATATTGGTATAAAGTATACCAATATACACAGTATGCTGTGTTTTTTTAAACATCAGGGTAGTTCTCAGGACTATCTAACTGTTTTTTTTTTTCCCCAGAAATATTTCTCCTGTTCCAGTGTTTAAGGGACAAATTTTTGCTGGTACATATTAATGCTTCAGGATATTTTCCCCATGATTAATGTATTATTAATCACAACTGGGAGCCCAGTGCCTAAATGAAAGTTAATATTTTACATATTAGAATTCTATGTTTAATGAGAGTAGATGACCAACAAATAATTCATTTATTCAATAAATACTGATTGAGAATATCTATAGGTCAAACACTTTGATTAAGCATTATTACTAGTATTAGTGTAAGACATCTCTCAGTTCAGGTCAGTTCAGTTGCTCAGTCATGTCTGACTCTTTGTGACCCCATGGACTGCAGTATGCCAAGCCTCCCTGTCCATTACCAACTCCCAGAGTTTACTCAAACCCATGTCCATCGAGTCGGTGATGCCATCCAGCCATCTCATTCTCTGTTGTCCTCTTCTCCTCTCGCCTTCAATCTTTCCCAGCATCAGGGTCTTTTCCAATGAGTTAGTTCTTTGAATCAGGTGGCCAAAATATTGGAGCTTCAGCTTCAGCATCAGTCCTTCCAGTGAATATTCAGGACCGATCTCCTTTAGGATGGACTGGTTGGATTACCTTGCAGTCCAAGGGACTCTCAAGAGTCTTCTCCAACACCACAGGTCAACAACACCAATTTTTCGGTGCTCAGCTTTCTTTATAGTCCAAATCTCACATCCACACATGACTACTGGAAAAACCATAGCCTTGACTAGACGGACTTTTGTTGGCAAAGTAATGTCTCTGCTTTTTAATATGCTGTCTAGGTTGGTCATAGCTTTTCTTCCAAGGAGCAAGTGTCTTTTAATTTCATGGCTGCATTCACCATCTGCAGTGATGTTTGAGCCCCAAAAAATAAAGTCTGCCACTGTTTCCACTGTTTCTCCATCTATTTGCCATGAAGTGATGGGACCGGATGTCATGATATTAGTTTTCTGAATGTTGAGCTTTAAGCCAACTTTTTCACTCTCCTCTTTCATCATGAGATTCATTAGTTCCTCTTTACTTTCTTCCATAAGGGTGGTATCATCTGTGTATCTGAAGTTATTGATATTTCTCCCAGCAATCTTGATTCCAGCTTGTGCTTCATCCAGTCCAGCATTCCTCATGATGTACTATGCCTATAAGTTAAATAAACAGGGTAACAATATACAGCCTTGATGTACTCCTTTCCCGATTTGGAACCAGTCTGTTGTTCCATATCCAACTCTAACTGTTGCTTCTTGACCTGCATACAGGTTTCTCAGGAGACAGTTAAAGTAGTCTGGTATTCCCATCTCTTTCAGAATTTTCCACAGTTTGTGTAGATCAATAAAGCATAAGTAGATGTTTTTCTGGAACTCTCTTGCTTTTTCGATATCAAACGGATGTTGGATCTCTGGTTCTTCTGCCTTTTCTAAATCTAGCTTAAGCATCTGGAAGTTCACAGTTCATGTACTGTACTGTTGAAGACTGGCTTGGAGAATTTTGAGCATTACTTTGCTAGTGGTGTGTGTGATGAGTGCAATTTTGTTAGAACATTCTTTGGCATTGCCCTTCTTTGGGATTGGAATGAAAACTGACCTTTTCCAGTCCTGTGGCCACTGCTGAGTTTTCCAGATTCGCTGGCATATTGAGTGCAGCACTTTCACAGCATCATCTTTCAGGATTTGAAATAGCTCAACTGGAATTCCATCATCTCCACTAGCTTTGTTCATAGTGATGCTTCCTAAGGCCCACTTAACTTCACATTCCAGGATGTCTGGCTCCAGGTGGGTAACCACACCATCGTGGTTGTCTGCATCATGAAGATCTTTTTTGTATAGTTTTTGTGTGTATTGTTGCCACCTCTTCTTCATATCTTCTGCTTCTGTTAGGTCCATACCATTTCTGTCCTTTATTGTGCGAATTTTTCCATGAAATGTTGTCTTGGTATCTCTAATTTTCTTGAAGACATCTCTAGTCTTTCCCTTTCTATTGTTTTCTTCTATTTCTTTGCATTGATCATTGAGGAAGGCTTTCTTATCTCTCCTTGCTATTCTTTGGAACTCTGCATTAAAATCGGTATATCTTTCCTTTTCTTCTTTGCCTTTAGCTTCTCTTCTTTTGCATATATAAGCACAGACATATACATACATGAACACAAATTTATAGTTAGAGAAAATCAAGTCTATTATCACTTGCTTCAAGAACCGTGCTGATTTTAATGGAGGTAGAAGATCTTAGATAATTGACTTGTCAATAATGAGTGACTGTAAAATATTAGTAACTGGTGAAAACAAATAGATGATAAAGATTTTTTTTTTTGAGTTAAGATTATCTTATAATCACATTTTGATTGCTGTGAATTTATGTTTATACCCATGCCAGTAGACTTTCTTCAGTCCTTAGAGCTTTTTCACTTAAGTGAAAGCAGGTGAAAGTTTGTTCAAGGGTGTATGGGGAAGAGTCCTGTAACAAGAGAGTCCTGAATTGAGTTATACTCTGCTGCCTATTGGGCTTCCCCGTGGCCCGGAAGGTAAAGAATTCTCCAAGCAGGAGGCCCAACTTCCATCCCTGGGTTGGGAAGATCCCCTGGAGGAGGGCATGGCAACCCACTCAAGTAAACTTGCCTGGAGAATCTGAGGGACAGAGGACCCTGGAGGGCTATAGTCCACAGGGTTGCAAAGAATCAGACACGACTGAGCAACTAACACTCAGACACACACTGCAGAGTATTAGCTCTTTAACCTTAACTTGTTAAAAATCCAGTTTGTAAAGTGAAGTTTAAGTGGTCCTGACGATCTTTCTGGATTCTAGCAGGACTTGAGATCTACAAAACCAAACTGCATTGGGCTACAGAGGAAAGAATGAGTAGGGTTTGAACTTCAAGTTGTACCACTTACTAGCTCTGAAAACTTAGGAAAGTTACTTAACTTCTCAATGCTGACCTTGGGGTAAATGAACAGGGTAACACACTCTACCTTTGAAAGATGCTTGGTTCACTCTATGTAAACTCATGATAATTGTACTTAACTCATTGGATTAGGAATGGAGGTATTTTAAGTTAGCCCAGGGAACTGCTTAGCACAGTGTGAGTGGATGGGACATAGTCAACTGATGAGAGTAACTGATGATAGCAGATGATGGATAGTCAGTCAAATGGTGGAAGGATGGTGACATTCATGTGTTCTCTGCTTTTCTATTTGGGAAAGTTGAATAAATAAGAGTAATGGAGGCTCAGACAAAAGGACAAGATTGTGACAGAGACGTATTGGACAGGGCCTCCTGTCTCAGTGTAGCTCAGAGCAGCTCAGGATCACCCTGGAAGGCCCCACTTGCTATTTATGGCCATCAAGCATTTGGGTACCCCGAAGGGATATTGGCCATGCAGCCTACACAGCTTAAAAAGCACTTAGAGGAATGCAGTTCCATTAGACCAGGCATAATGGACCCACTCAGGGCCGTGCTTTGTAAATACACAGCTAATGTCATTCTGACGTGTTTACAGGCCAGGACAGGCTTCACATAGGTCAGGACCTTTGAGTGAATCTGCTGGATTGTAGGAGCTGGGTCCCTTACCTCTCACACCCAAGATTCTTTCACTTGAACAGAAAAAATTTTAAAAACATTGGCAGTAAACAAATTACTGTTTCAAAAGACTGTGGAATGACCTTGGAGGTACACATGTCAGACCATCACAAGGCAACTGCCCAGAGGTGAAGAAAAGCCATTATCATACTTTGTAACTGGCTAATTAAAGGCTATTTTTGTCATCTTCAATTCTGAGAGTCAAGATAGCAACAGTCAAACTTTTACAAGAGAAATTCCTGTAATAATGGGGTGGAAGGGGTGGAACCATCATAGGCTTTTTCTCCTCTGAATAAGAGTTAAGCATTTGTCCTTCTCATACCGTCCAAATTTTGCTTGGTGCAGTGTAAACCAAGATTTCAGTGCTTTTCTTTGAAGCTTCCTGGAGTCTAAATTACTTGGAGATGATCCTATAGGAGGAACTCACTGTTGCAGTTTATCTGATGCCCTTTCCATTTTGCAAGGTCACTGGCATTGCTGATGACAGAATGTAATAGGTCTTAATATTTTTTGTTAAAAGCTCATGAAAATATTTCCTAGTATTTCTCCTTTTATATTCTCTGTTTCAAATATTCAGTGTTAAAACCTTGTGAAAATATCTCTTACATTTTTTTACTTTAAATTTTGGAGGCAGATTATTTCATTTTTTGAAGTACAGCAGCATCACCTAAATCAGAGCAATTTTGAATTAATGCTTAATATTTTAAAGTTGGTAGACTTTTAAAAGTCATTTTATGGACAGATGCATTTTTTGGCACTCATTTGCAAGGTCAGAATCACTTGACCATAGTAAAAATTTATATAATTCAAAATTCCATAGCAGGAAAAGAGTCAGCTCCAGTCAGGGACTTCCATTGTTTAGAAAACACCTCCAATTTCAGCGAGCCTGAGTGCCTTCTCACTTCACCTCCTTCTACTTTAAATCCCCCATAAGAACACTGGATCTCCATAGCAGTGAGTGGGGTGGGACCTTGTTCTTAGTCTTTGCTTTTCTTTCCACTGATAGGAAACTAGACTGGTGCACTTCAAAGTAAATAATCAACTTAAGTTTCAAGTCAAATGATACTAGTTTCTCATATCAGATGTTTACTTTGAGTTTTCCAAGTGGTCAATATTTAAAAATCTATCTTATTGCAAAATTGAGCAATGGAAATGACTCATGACTTTCAAGTCTAAAACTCCAGGAGTGAAGTTCCTAAAACTCCAGGAATGAAATCCCACCAATCAAAATGTTGGGGATCCCCCCTGACGTGTGTCTCAAAGGAAAAGGAGCTGGCTTGTGAGGAAGAGACAAGGAGGGAGTTGACGACCAAGGAAAAAACAAACAGTTTCTCTGGATTTCTGACCCAGAACCCTGTTCACTGAGTCCTATAACTTAATTATCCCAAGTTAGTTACTGATCCTGGTCCTAGGATCATTGAAGCATTTTTCAACAGGGATATGGTAACCTTTCTCACCTTAGAAGAAACTGGCATATATAGTGCTAACCCTAATCCCAGAGCCAATATAGAGACAGCACACTTGTGTATTTCTGGATTTTGTGCAAGTGGAACTTCCTCTGTTAAATTTCTGTTCATCCTTTTGGCACTCACTTCAATGGCATTTTTTCTCTCTTAGCACACAGCCTAGGAATATTTGATATCATCTCTCTCTCTTCTTCCCACTGCACATTGTAACAATCTTTATTGCATCTTTTTGTAGTTGTTTGTGTTTCTTTCTACCTAGACTTTGAACCTGAAGAGGAGGAATTACATTGTGTTCACTAATTTATCCTCGGGATCTTATGCAGAGCCTGGAAAGTAATAAGAGCACAATAGAAAGTGCCTGAAGGCTGGACAAAGAACCCCAAAATCTGATGTGTCTGCTTTCCCATCCATCTCCCTGCCTGGCCTCGCTTCCACCCCTCACCTTTCACCCCACTCCAGCTCTGCGCTCGGGCCCTCAGGTTCCACAGTGGTACTGTGATACTCACTGAGAGACAGCACGGGAGACTGGGTTTCCCATTTGGAGCACACCGTCAATGCTAACTAAATCACATGATTGTATGTCCGTTTGCGATCCGTGGCTCCAGGTCAAAGCCCCGGGTGCAGGAAGGATCCTTGTGCATAAAAAGCATTAATCCAGATATTAATAATTGGTGACCCTGGGAGTTAGTGGTGACTAAGGAATGCCAGACAGAATGCTGCTTATGCCTGTGGTTTCAGAGAAGACCTCTTCTTTAATGCTTAACAGATTCTGCCTGGTTCCTTCCTTGATCTCTGAGCATTCCCTCAATCTTTGCAGCATGAAGGTAGTGTCTAGTTGGCTACATTTCATGTAATTCACTACTTTCTTCTAAATCTAGATTGGTCCAGTGGGTCAAAATAATTAGAGATCTAGGCTGGGTCCTTAAAATTGACCACCAGGGTTCTTTTCTATCTTGGAACACGCACATCACCAGCTTAAGTTTGTAGACAATTCATTGGTGTTGTCCTTTTTAGCTTTTAGAGAAATAACTCATGGTCCTTTTTGCAAATAATGGACCAATAATGATGACAAGGTTAGAATGTTTAAACCAAGAGATATTTTAAAATATCTACTGCTTACCTTTGAAATGTACTAGACCTCACTGTTGATATGCTAGTTGACCCTGATCCATTTGGACTAAATTTCTAGACATCTTTGACACTCAAATGTCATGGCTCTGATTGCCATAACTCGGATGAATTAATCTCTACTTCATGCTCATTGCTCAGCTTTATCGGATTGCATGTAGCTAGTTGTTTCCTTGTCTATCTTTCCTTGAATGTGAGCTACTTAAGAAGGGCCTCACATATTACTCACTTATTCCCAAATAACAACTCAGAGGTTGATGAACAATAGTTAATCGTTCTTCAGAATATCCTATGTGCCAAATACTTTGGTAAGGAATTCACCTGAATAAAATCTTTTTATGCCCACAGCTAGGCTGAAGGTTAGGGACTGCTGTTAACATCATTGTATCACCACAAAGAGATAACTAACTAATCTACCTGAAGCCTTACACCTTGAGGGAGCCAGAATTTGAATCCAGCTGGACTGGTTTCTGATCCCAGGTTCTTTATCACCATTGCCCTTCCACAGAGGCTCTCCCAACTAATAATGGGGAAAGGAAGACTCCAACTGACAGAGGGGCAAAATACACTTATAGGAACTTGAATGTGGACTATATGGCAACTCCCCCTGTGTAACTTTTAGACCTCTTATAGAAAGGATGGAGAATGAGAATTCTCATGGATCCAGCAATTTCCACAGCCTACACACAGTTGCAGTTCTGTTGCCGATACCCACTCACTTCTCCCCTGTTTCTGTGTTCTAACTTACATTTTCACAGGTCTGTGCTTTCCCAACATGTTTATTTAACCCTTCCATTCAAAATGTCTTGCATTTTCCATAAATCTTATCAATATCTCTTGCACATAGAAGATATTCTCTAAAGGAGTGGTTTTTATTAATGGAAGTATAGTTGATTTATAATAGTGTATTAATTTTCATGTGGACAACATAATGATTCAGTTGTTTATAGATTATACTCCAGTTAATGTTATTACAGAAACAATGGCTATATTCCCTGTGCTGAACAATATATTCCTTGTTGCTTATCTATTTTATATGTAGTAGTTTGTATTTCTTAATCTCATAGCCTTATCTTACTGTTGTCTCCTTTCATCTCCCCACCGGTAACCACGACTTGGTTCTCTACATCTGTGAGTTTGTTGCTATTTTGTTATATACATTCATTTACTTTATTTTTTAGATTCCACATATAAGTGATAGCATTGGATATTTGTTTTTCTCAGTCTGACTAATTTCATTAAGCCTAGTACTCTCTAGGTCTATCCATGTTGTTGCAAATGGCATTATTTCATTATTTTATTCCTTAGTCTGTATGTGTATGTATGTATATATATATATATGGCACATCTTCTTTATTCATTCATCTGTTGGTAGACACTTGGATTGCTTACATATCTTGGATAGTGTAAGTAAGGCTGC
Organism: Cervus canadensis; assembly: GCF_019320065.1. Classification (NCBI taxonomy): domain Eukaryota; kingdom Metazoa; phylum Chordata; class Mammalia; order Artiodactyla; family Cervidae; genus Cervus; species Cervus canadensis. Next base: position 12,104,537 of record NC_057415.1, on the reverse strand, counting down.
TATGAACATTGGTATGCATTTATCTCTTTGAATTAGTCTTTTCATAGCCTCTGGATATATGCCTAGGAGTGGAATTACTGGATCATATGGAAGCTCTATTTTTCCTTTTTGAGGAACCTCCATACTGTTTTCTATATTAGTTGTACCAGTTTACAAAGGAATGGTTAATCTTCATAGATGTAGTTGATAATATTTTATTGAAGGATACATAAAAATACACAGATCATAAGCATACAGCTCAATACATTTTTGCAAGGAGGTAAGTTTTATTTCTTCTTTTCATTTAACCACCACCCAACTCAATATATGGAACATTGCCAACCCCTGAGAAGCCTTCCTCATGATGTCTCCCAGAAAGCACCATCCCCAAACATAATCACCATTCTGATTTTCATCACCATAAGTTTGTTTTGTTCTTTTAAAACTTTATACAAGTGGAATCAGGGGATATTTGCTTTTTGTGTGTAGCTTCTCTCATTTAGCATTTTATTTGTAGCGTTCATCCATGTAGAATTAGGCTGTATATTTGCAGAGTTGCATAATATTTCATTGCATCAGTTCACCACAATTTATTTATCTATTCTACTCTTGATAGAAAAGTTGTTTCCAACTTTTGGCTATTGTGATGATGCTGTTATGAGCATTTGTATACATCTTTTCTCTTTCTGGGAGGAGGATGCACATCTGGGTGCATTTCTATTGTGTATACATTTAGGGCTCAAGTTGTTGATTCAATGGGTGTGGATATATTTAGCATCCTTAGATACTGCTAATCAATTTTTCAAATTACTTGTACAAATTTATATTCCCAGGATTACTTTTGCTTGATATCATTACCAACATTTCAAATACTCATTTTTGTTCCACTTTAGCAATTCTGATGGATATGTAATGGCATTTCATAGTGATTTTAATTTGCATTCCACAATTGATTTTTGTACAGTGACCAGGTATCCAGAAAACTTACTAAATTAATTTACTAATTCTAATAGTAGTTTATAGATTCCTTTTTGTTCTATTTATACAATCATATCAGAAAATAATGACAGTTTTATTTCTTCCTCTCAGTACTGTATGCCTTTTGTTTATGTTTCTTGCTGGGTCTCCCAGTACGATGTTAAATGGAAGTGGTGATAGCTGACATCCTTGTTTCATCTCAGATGCAGAAGGAACGCTTTCAGTATTTCACCACAAAGTATGATGTGCATGTGTTGTGGGCTTTTTTGTAGATTTTTTTTTTTTTTTTTGTAGATACTTTTTTTGAGATCAAGGTAGTTTCACTTTATTCCTAGTTTCCAGTAGTTTATTTTAAACTGTGATTAGTTGGTATTTTTTTGTGTGTGTATGTGATGGAAAGTATAGTGTTTATTGCAGTTGCCAATCAAGAGAGTGGGGAAATAAGACTCAGACCCATTCCAATGGGGACTTTGAGGTAGGACCTTTTTTTTTTTTTTTTTTTTTTTTTAAAGGGGAAGAACACAGAGGCTGAGGTTAAACATCTGGTGATAGATGGTAAATTCTTAAAACTGTACTTTCTATGGCTGACTTTTCTCCTCCACCTTTTTTTTTCTTTTTGCTAATGTGGGCATTGCATTAAGTGAGTTTTGAATATTACCTACCTTTGCATTCTTGGAATAAAATCAATTTAAGCTTAATGTATTACCTTTTTATGCATAATTGGATATACCAGTATTTTGTTAAGCATTGTTGCATCTATGTTCATGCAAAAGATTGTAATTTTTCTTTCTTATAATAATCTTGTCAGGTTTTGATATCAACTTTATGCTAATTTCTTTTTTCATTTTTTCCTATTTTATTTATTAACTTTTTAGTTATATGTCCTTTTACTGTTATTTAGTGGTTGCCCTAGTGATTACAAAATTCATCCTTGATTTGTTATCATGTTACCTTTTCTGAAATAGCATTCAGTTCACTTCAGTTCAGTCGCTCAGTCATGTCCAACTTTTTGAGACCCCGTGAATCGCAGCACGCCGGGCCTCCCTGTCCATCACCAACTCCCCGAGTTTACTCAAACTTATGCCCATCGAGTCAGTGATGCCATCCAGTCATCTCATTCTCTGTCATCCCCTTCTCCTCCTGCTCCCAATCCCTCCCAGCATCAGGCTCTTTTCCAATGAGTCAACTCTTTGCATGAGGTGGCCAAAGTATTGGAGTTTCAGCTTCAGCATCAGTCCTGCCAATGAACACCCAGAACTTATCTCCTTCAGGATGGACTGGTTGGATCTCCTTGCAGTCCAAGGGACTCTCAAGAGTCTTCTCCAACACCACAGTTCAAAAGCATCAATTCTTCAGCACTCAGCTTTCTTTACAGTCCAACTCTCACATCCATGTATGACCACTGGAAAAACCATAGCCTTGACCAGACGGACCATTTTTGGCAAAGTAATGTCTCTGCTTTTTAATATGCTGTCTAGGTTGGTCATAACTTTCCTTCCAAGAAGCAAGCATCTTTTAATTTCATGGCTGCAGTCACCATCTGCAGTGATTTTGGAGCCCAGAAAAATAAAGCCTGACACTGTTTCCACTGTCCCCCCATCTATTTCCCATGAGGTGATGGGACCAGATGCCATGATCTTAGTTTTCTGAATGTTGAGCTTTAAGCCAGCTTTTTCACTCTCCTCTTTCACTTTCATCAAGAGGCTTTTAGTTCCTCTTCACTTTCTGCCATAAGGGTGGTGTCATCTGCATATCTGAGGTTATTGATATTTCTCCCGGCAATCTTGATTCCAGCTTGTGCTTCTTCCAGCCCAGCGTTTCTCATGATGTACTCTGCATATAAGTTAAATAAGCAGGGTGACAATATACAGCCTTGATGTACTCCTTTTCCTATTTGGAACCAGTCTGTTGTTTCATGTCCAGTTCTAACTGTTGCTTCCTGACCTGCATACAGGATTTCTCAAGAGGCAGGTCAGGTGGTCTGGTATTCCCATCTCCTTCAGAATTTTCCACAGTGTATTGTGATCCACAGTCAAAGGCTTTGGCATAGTCAATAAAGCAGAAATAGATGTTTTTCTGGCACTCTTGCTTTTGTGATGATCCAGTGGATATTGGCAATTTGATCTCTGGTTCCTCTGCCTTTTTTAAAACCAGCTTGAACATCTGGAAGTTCTCGGTTCACGTATTGCTGAAGCCTGGCTTGGAGAATTTTGAGCATTACTTTACTAGTGTGTGAGATGAGTGCAATTGTGCGGTAGTTTGAGCATTCTTTGGGACTGCCTTTCTTAGGGATTGGAATGAAAACGGACCTTTTCCAGTCCTGTGGCCACTGCTGGGTTTTCCAAATTTGCTGGCATATTGAGTACAGCACTTTCATAGCATCATCTTTCAGGATTTGAAATAACTCAACTGGAATTCCATCACATCCACTAGCTTTGTTCATAGTGATGCTTTCTAAGGCCCACTTGACTTCACATTCCAGGATGTCTGCCTCTAAGTGAGTGATCACACCATTGTGATTATCTGGGTCGTGAAGATCTTTTTTGTACAGTTCTTCTGTGTATTCTTGCCACCTCTTCTTAATATCTTCTGCTTCTGTTAGGTCCCTACCATTTCTGTCCTTTATTGAGCCCATTTTTGCATGAAATGTTCACTTGGTATCTCTAATTTTTTTGAAGAGATCTCTAGTCTTTCCCATTCTGTTGTTTTCCTCTATTTCTTTGCACTGATCACTGAGGAAGGCTTTCTCATCTCTCCTTGCTATTCTTTGGAACTCTGCATTCAAATGGGAATATCTTTCCTTTTCTCCTTTGCTTTTTGCTTCTCTTCTTTTCACAGCTATTTGTAAGGCCTCCTCAGACAACCATTTTGCCTTTTTGCATTTCTTTTCCATGGGGATGGTCTTGATCCCTGTCTCCTATATAATGTCACGAACCGCCGTCCATAGTTCATCAGGCTCTCTGTCTATCAGATCTAGTCCCTTAAATCTATTTCTCACTTCCACTGTATAATCATAGGGATTTAATTTAGGTCATACCAGAATGGTCTACTCTAACTTCATTTAGCCCTTTCTTTTGTATTATTACTATCATAATAATTGGCAATATATGCATTTTATATGACATATATCATACATATCTGTATAAATAATATATTCAAACAATATATATATATATTATGTGTAAATACGTATTATTTATGTTTATTTCACTGTCAATATTCATTTTGATTTTTCTGAACTTTTACTTTTTCCGATGTTCATTTTTCCTTCTTGAATTATGTCCCTGTTTGTATCAGGGATCATTCTGCCTAAGCATTCCCTTTAATATATCTTTTATGCAAGTCTATTGGTGATTAATACCCTCGATTCTTGTTTGTCTGAAAAATCTTTTATTTTATATCCATTTTGGAAGGATATTTTCACTTGTGTATGAATGTCTTGATTGGCAGTTATTTTTTGTCAGTGTTTTAAAGGTTCAGTTCAGTCACTCAGTTGTGTCCAACTCTTTGCGACCCCATAAACTGCAGCACGCCAGGCCTCCCTGTCCATCACCAACTCCCAGACTTTACCCAAACTCATGTCCATTGAGTCGGTGATGCCATCTAACCACCTCATTCTCTGTCATCCTCTTCTCCTCCTTCCTTCAATCTTTCCCAACATCAGGGTCTTTTCAAATGAGTCAGCTCTTCGCATCAGGTGGCCAAAATGTTGGCATTTCAGCTTCAACATCAGTCCTTCCAATGAACACCTAGGACTGATTTCCTTTATGATGGACTGGTTGGATCTCCTTGCAGCCCAAGGGACTCTCAAAAGTCTTTTCCAACACCACAGTTCAAAAACATCAATTCTTCCGCACTTAGCTTTCTTTTTAGTCCAATTCTCACATCCATACATGACTACTGGAAAACCCACAGCCTTGACTAGACCACCTTTGTTGACAATGTAATGTCTCTGCTTTTTAATATGCTACCTAGGTTGGTCATAACTTTCCTTCCGAGGAGCAAGTGTCTTTTAATTTCATGGCTGCAATCACCATCTGCACTGAATTTGGAGCCCCCCAAAATAAAGTCAGCCACTGTTTCCACTGTTTCTCCATCTATTTGCCATGAAGTGATGGGACTGGATGCCACGATCTTAGTTTTCTTAACGTTGAACTTTAAGCCAACTTTTTCACTGTCCTCTTTCACTTTCATCAAGAGGCTCTTTAGTTCTTCTTCACTTTCTGTTTTAAAGGTAATATTCCATTATTCTCTGGCTTCTACATTTTCATACGAAACACTCAACTGTCTCTTATTTTTAGTCCTTTGAAGGTAAATATGTATTTTTTTCTCTGGCTCCTTTCAAGACTTTCTCTTTCCTTTGTTTTTCTTCAGTTTTATTCTGATATACTTAGTTGTGGTTTTATTATATTAATCCTGGTTGATTATTGTAGCACTTCTTGAAATTGTTTCCTATATTTCAGAATTTTTGGAGCTTTCTCAGTTATAAACTATTTAAACATATTTTCTGTCACATTCTATCATCCCCTGAGAGGACTCAGTGACAGATGTGTCCTAACTTCAGAATCTTCCATATTTTGCTAGTGCTCTTTTCTATATCTTTATCTCTTTTGCTGTCTATGATTCAGCCTGTATGTTTTATACTTGTCAATCTTTCAGTTCATCAATTCTTTGTTCTTTTTTGTTTTTGCATTCAGCCTACTCTGAGTTTCAATTATTGTAATTTTTTAGTTTCAAAATTTCTATCTGAGGCTTTTCAAAAAGTATGTTACAGTTCTCTAGTAAAATTCTCATGCTGTCTCATATTTTTAAAAAAATATATTAAACATAGCTATTTAAAAATCTGTTTCTGAATAGTTTCAGTAACTGGGTCATGTGTAGATTTGTTTTTATTTTCTGTTTTCATAATCTCGTTTTTCTCTTTTGGTATGCCTGATGATTTTTGGCTGAATGCTAGACACTGCACATGAAAATTACAGTGACTTAGGATAATGATAATTTCTTCTAGAGAGGTTTCACCACAGTCTATGATAGGCAGCTTGAGTGGGGTCCCCACTCTCTTAATCTAATCAGAAAGGTTTTAATAGCAAACTTTCAGACTAGACTGAAGGTTTGCTAAGGCTTCTCTACCAGGTTCCTCATCCCTGAGCCTAAGGATAAAAACAAGAGATGTTTACCAATGGGAGTTGTACCTAAGCTGTACTTTTTGTCTTATCAGCACATCAGATTGTTGAAAACTTTCATGTCTTCAGCAGTTTTCTGCTGAACTTTGAGAATTTGTCTATGTTCCCCTCTCTCCAGATTTTTTGGTCACTTTACTACTGCCTACCAGGCAGCTCCAAATTGTAGTTTCTTTTCTCTATCCCTGAGATTCCGATGTTCTAGTGGTTTTCTTGTCTCTGAGCCACAGCTCTCTGCCAAGTTTCTCAGATTTTAACTCATTGTAAAGACAAGATATAGCAAATGTCCTGAGGAGAAGAGCAACTCGTAGACGATCAACTCACCTCCCTACATTTCTCGTCTCTGTAGACTCTTGCTCTCTCAAGTCCTGGTTACCTTGGCAGTTCTCCAATACCTTCAAGTAAGTATTTTAGTATTTTACCTGATTTCCTAGTTGGTTTTGGAACTATTACCACCATAATCTAAAGCAGATGTTCATAGGTTTTCTTAAAGCTTGTAACTAGTATGGATTACACATTTTATTGTGGGCATTAACACATCTTTTGGTACAGAAAGATGCTGAGATAGTCATAAAGGCAGGTGGAAAAATGAACTTTTGAAATAGATTTATGATGTGCACACTATATGTAATCCAAAACAAAAGAAATAGGTAGTGTCTTAGGCAGACAAACAATGCTTATGTTCTACCCTTTGACTATGGAATCTATAAATACCTTTAAAAGATATTTTATGAAGTGAAATAGATGGAATTGGAGCAATGAAGATATTAAAATATGTCTAGCATAAGCTCATAGATACAGAGTTAAGCTTATAAGAAGATGAAGAGCAAAACTTCTGACCTAAGCCATTGAACCTTGAGATATGTTCTATACTTATGATCTGCAAAGAGTGATGATTTTTGTAATTTTGCACATGGACATATGACCTAGTGTGTACTTCTCCTCAAGTGCCTCAAAAAATGTATTAAATAGTGTTTCTCCTTGGAGAGGTGTTATTTTTGGAAAAGACATGGGTTGGGAAAGTTAGATTATTTCTAGCTTTGAACTCAGGATGCCTCAGGGGGAGAATTCATTCAGTTGAGGTATTTTCTGTTTCAGGAGAGTACTGACCATGCTCTAGACCATGTAATAAAATAAGGATTTAACCAAATGCATAATGTGGTTTCCCTTTCTTTCACTAATATATTAAAAATCACTATCTTTGCAGACCCTGCATCAAAGTTTGCATAATATGTTATGGGACAGATCTCAGGAGATAACAATGGTATTTTGGACAGCTTGCTCTAACTTCCATTAACTGCCTTTGTCTTCTCTTCTGTGAAGAGGAAGTCAAGGAATCAAAACTGTGAGGGTGGTGAGATGATCTTCCTTTGAAGAAAAACTTTGAAGACCAGCAGTTGAACTCAGTAGGAATCAAACTACTGCTTCAGAATTGAAGTACAAAGCAAATATCACCATACCCCATGCGCCCAGGAGTGTTTCTGGTAAAGTTAGGCAAGGGGGACAATGTCTAGGGGATATGAGACTTCTGTGAATGGGGCCTCTGGGACATTCTTTTTGGTGTCATTAGAGTTAAGGGTGAAGGAAGGGTTTGCCTTTTGAGTTATATTTTTAACTTTGCAGAGTAAGCAGTAGAAAGTGCCCCCAGGCACTTAGAAAAACAGAAGGCCCTAGAAGATGGTAGCTCAGCTGGGAAAGAATCTGCATGCAATTCAGGAGACCCCGGTTCGATTCCTGGGTTGGGAAGATCTGCTGGAGAAGGGATAGGCTACCCACTCCAGTATTCTTGGGCTTCCCTTGTGGCTCAGCTGATAAAGAATCTGCCTGCAGTGTGGGAGACCTGGGTTTGACCCTTGGGTTGGGGATATCCTCTAGAGAGGGGAAAGGCTACCCACTCCTGTATTCTGGCAAGAATTGCATGAATTGTATAGTCCATGGGGTTTCAAAGAATTGGACATGACTGAGAGACTTTCACTTCACTAGAAGATGGAAAAGTTCTCTCTCTGAAAGTCTGCTGTGAAAAGGGTAAGAATGTTTTGCAGACCTTCACTGTCATCCAAACATCCCTTGTGCATCTCTGCACTCTGCCTGTGGCCATCATTCTGTCTGTAATACTCCTTTCTTTCTTTCTTTCTTTTTTTCTTCTTGTTCCTTTTTTAAAATTAATTTTTATTGGAGTATAGTTTGCTTTACAATGTGCTAGTTTCTGCTGGTGCAGCAAAGTGAGTCAGTTGTACATGTACATATATCCAATCTTTTTTAGATTTCCCTCCCGTTTAGGTCACCACAGAGCACTGAGCAGGGTCCCCTCTGCTGTGAAGTAGGTTCTCATTGCTTATCTATTATATATATACTAATAGTAGTGTATACACATCAATCTCAATCTCCCAATTCATCCCTTCCAAACTAAACTGCTTTGACTATTTGAATCTGCTCAGCCTTCAAACCTGATTCAAACCTGACCTTCTCCATGAAACCATCCTGAAGCTGAACTGATGCTCAGGAAGGGAATGGGGCTTGGAATGTGGAGGCAGGAACAGAGCAAGGGAACTCTGAAGAGGTGGAGAAAGTCTGTAACCCAAGGAGGAAACGAGCAGCTGTGGGGATAGCAGCATCGGAGAGTCCTCAGAGGTTCAGCGGTGCAGAGAACTAGTCATTGCTTTGGTCACTCTGGCGTTGCACAAAGCTTTTGAGGCATTTTTCCTGTATATTTGTGATAAAAGTGGGATACAAAGCAATGGTTTCAAAATTGCAAGATTAAAAAATGCTCTGCTCTGTGCAGTTACAGAGTCATCCTCGTGATCACGATTGTTATAGAGAATGTTCTACATCATTTTATTCTACTCTCATGATTTCCCTGGTTCAGAGAGGGTTTCTCTGTTTCCAAGAGGATTTCAGACAAACATGTCTCTGCTTATGTCTCTGTCTCTCTTTCTCATTCAGTCAGTTCAGTTCAGTCGCTCAGTCGTGTCCGACTCGTTGCGACCCCACAAATCGCAGCAAGCCAGGCCTCCCTGTCCATCACAAACTCCCACATTAGTTGCCTCCAAAAACATCACACATGGGAGACTGCATTCTTGAAGTTTCCTTTTCCATCTAATTGCCATTTTCTCTCATATTGAAAACAAACTCAATCTTTGCCACTTAAACAACATTGTATTTGGAGACTGTCAAGCTTAATTAAAGCTGAATATTTTTCCAGGTGGTGTATTAAGGACCATGTAATAGACTGCGCTCAGGGACAGAACCCAGCCATTTAAGAGGTTCACTGGGCAGGAAGGTAGAGTTCTGTCTATAGGTGATGGGGGGAGGTAAGCCTTTTCTGACTGATTCAAAGAAAACAATTCCTTCTCATTCACCACTAGTCCATTAGGATTGAACGTGCTTCCAGTTAGCTTTCTTGAAAAAAAGAAAGAAAAATAGATCAATAATATTTATGATTCCTTGAAAAGAGAAATCTGGTTCCTTGTTACAGTATTGCTCCATTAAGGCTCTTTGTTATTAGTAAAGTTGTGTTTGCTGCAGTGGGCAACAATAGCAAGAGTTCATTTCATCAAAAGGGTCATAAAGCTTATCTTTGCCTTGTCCAGCTGAAAATACTCATAAATTTCGTGTTAACTTTGGTGCAGTTTTTATAAGAATATTCTTATAAGAATAATAATTCTGTGATGGCATTCATTTGTAATAAAATAATAATAATTTTAAAACAGTAAAAACAATGATAATACGTATCTTTTATTGATTGCTTTCCCCTGTGCTGAGTGCTTTGCATATATAATACTATTTAGCCTTCAAAGTAATATTGTGAAGGTGGCAGCATTGGGCTATTTTCAGATGAGGCATTTTTAAGCACAGACAGGTTAAGTAACTTCCTCAAGGTCACATGGAAGACTGAAATGTGAACTCCAAACTTCCTAACTCTATAGCTCAATTTCTCTTAACCAGATCATTTTGCTTTAATATAGTCAGTGATTTATGAATCTACAATAACATATACTATTAATTCTATGCATAAATTTCCCATTTAGGAATCTATAACACTCTGCTTTTTGAAAAGTCACAAATATGATTCATTTAATATGCATGCTTAAGTGTTCTATTAACAAATTCTAACTCAGATCTTTTCATGGTTTAATATGTCAGATAAAATTACTCAAAGCATCTATTTTCAAAAACCTCTTCATGCTGATCTTTATAACCACAACATTAAATCTACAAATTTACTCCACAGATAAATTAGGTTATTAATAATATTGCCTATAGCTTTTAATCTACTCTAGAAGACCATACAAATAAGTACTGATCTCATTAGTAATACATATTCATCTGTGCTTGTTAATAGGTTTGAAAATGAGCTACAGAGAGCTTCATGTTTATGGATGTCCACATGCATCTCACAATAGCTAATGAGGCTCAGTTTGGGTCACTTGAATGTGTCTGACACATGATGAGATGCAGAAAAGGTATGGAAATCTATTCGTCAGTTCCCAGATGCTCCCTGAAGTCTGTTCCATTATTGATCATCCAATAAACACTATTATTCAGTAACTCTGGACTAAGCACTGAGAGGAGCTTTGCTTGAAGGTCAAGTGTAGACATACTAGTTCCTATCTCCAAGGATCTTGCAGTAATGTTGGACAAATAAGAGTAAGCTGTGAAACAGGCACGTCATATGAATTACATGCTAAAGATGATCAGTGTCGGGGGAATTTGAAGTTTGAAGAGATCATGGAGGGCTGAGGTGGTTATTAGAGATGTTATAGACTTAGAAGGTGGGCAAGAGTTGAAGATGGAGGGAAAGAGATATAGTATTCCAAGCGCTCACGGAAAGAGATAGAGATCCAGGCTAGTCAATGAGCAAGGTGACTGCTGTAGCAGATGCCATTTAGGATGTGGTGAGGGACAAAGTTTTCTGGATAACGTGGGCCCATGATATGGAAGATAGGTAACAGGTCTGCTCAAGCTGGGAAAGATTGAAGGCAGGAGGAGAAGGGGACGACAGAGGATCAGATGGTTGGATGGCATCACCGACTCAATGGACATGAGTTTGAGTAAACTCTGGGAGTTGGTGATGGACAGGGAGGCCTGGTGTGCTGCAGTCCATGGGGTCGCAAAGAGTTGGACATGACTGAGAGACTGAACTGACTACTCAAGGTAAAACAGAGTCACTGGAATTAAATAATGTTTCATGCCCTTAACTAGATCTCAGAAGGAGTTGACATGGGAAGGATGGGGAAACAACATTATTGCAAATAAATTAAAAGAACTGTCTTGTGATGTTACTATTGGGGAATTATGATTGATTGGTGATGGACATTCTAATAAAGTTTCCATAATATCTTCTATTGGTATTATTTACATATTTATTATTAAAAACAGTATAACAACATTAGCAGATTTTTAAAAGAGAAGTCTGTATTTTTACCACTCTGATGTAAGAGAAAAACTAGTCTTAGTTTTGAATCCTCTTTTCCAATTTGGCTTCCTGTAACTGTACTTAGAGGATAATAGAATTTTGTGTTCTGCTCTTTTCACATGACACAGTTTTCCATGTTTCCACAGTGTTTATAATTATGATTTTTAATAGACACATAGTCTCCTATTGAGTCACTTTAACAAAGTTAGTTAATGCCTTAAACTATCTTGGATGCTTACATTGCTTTCTACTTTCTGTCATTACAGATGACACTCCAAGGACACTGGCATGCATATGACTTTTTGGCTCTTATTGAGTTACTTAGTACCTAAGCACATATTCCCAGGAGGGCAATTACCAGTTCACAGACTAGGAACACATTGTGACATTTTCTATGCAATGTATGGCTGTACCTTGAAGGCCCTTACCGATGGAAGATGGGCTTCCCAGGTGGTTCAGTGGGTAAAGAACCTGCCTGCGATGCAGAAGACACCAGAGATATGAGTTCAGTTACTGGGTCAGGAAGAAGCCCCTGGAGGAGGCACAGCAACCCACTCCAATATTGTTGCCTGGAGAATCCCATGGACAGAGGGTCCTGGTGGGCTACAGTCCATAGGTCACAAAGAGTCAGACACGAATGAAGTGATTGAGAACAGTATTGATGGAAGATACCAGCAGCAGGAGATGAGGGGGCCACTGTTACCTCAGATTTGGAGCAGAGAAGAAGAAACACTGTTGTAGATGGTAAGCTACCATTTCATTCATCGGATTTCTGTATAACTATGATTTTTATTTTTTATATATTTACTTTCTAAATAATGAGGAAAAAGAAGAGGCTGAAGGGGATCAAAAATAAAAGCAAATGATAGATGACTAGCCAAGAAAACAAAAAAAGAGAGAGAGACTGAGAAGGAAAGGAAAGAGAACCATGGAGACCCGTGATGGGGAGATGAGGAGAGGGGGAAACATGGTGCAACTGCTGTTAAACAGTGAAGGCGCCTGTCTGAACCCTCTAATTTCTGGTTCTGTCAGCCTGATGTCTCCCAAAGGTGTGAGCATTTCCGGGAGGGTCAGGTCTGGAAATTTCCATTCCTTCTTCTCAGCTCTGGGCACTTCCTGAGGTTTGTTTTTCTTAAAGACTCATTCTACCAGGGCCTCCTGACTTTCTTCATGGCATCTATCTGGATGTCGTGCTAATGGCTTGTTCTCGGCCAGCTGGGCATAGAGGTGGGAATTCTTAGAAGGGCTGGCTGTGTATCTGGGGGCTTCCTCCCTCCTCTCCTGACCTTACCTTTGGCCTCTCCTTGAGCAGGTGTTTGAGAGAGGGCTTAACTATTGAGATTGGTCTCTGGGTTTGCCCTCCCATTATCTTAGATCCCCGTGGATCACAGCTGTGAAAAGAAGAGTGTGCAAATATGGTTTTGATTATTTTTTTGAATTAAGTTTTAAAGACGTTAATTCATTTGGGACTACAAGTAGGACCTTGTCTACACTGGCTGGGAGACATTTAGAAAGAGAATGTGCTGGGCTGGCAGGCCCTCCCCTAATGCTTCACACATTTTCTAATTTTATCATATTTTTGTCAATGCTTAATTAGCAAAAGTACAAACTGAGAAATTTTAAAATATTTGATGAGCAGAAGAAATATGGACCATAAGAAATCAGTTTTTTCTTCCCGAGTGATTTTGCAGGTCCTAGGCAATGGAAACCTTTCATCTCCCTGGAATTCTCTGCCCTCTGGTAGTCACATGACCCTGTCACTTCCTTTAGGTCTTTGCTCAAGTGTCACTTCCTCAGAGAAGCTCTCTCCAACCATCCTAGCTCTGAGTCTGTGCTCCCTCACGTTGAATTCTCATTATCTGTTTTCTTTTTCTTTAAAGCAGTTATGTGATAATAGTGCTATTAACTTATTCTTTTATCAGTCAAAACAACAGTTCTTAAACGAGGAAGATTTTGGGTCTCCCTAACCACTGTCTCTGACTCCTACAACAATGCCTGATACATAGTAGGCCCTCAAAAAATACTGAGGAATGAGTGAATAAATTAATGAGACAATTGTATTGGATTTTTGACTTAGGAAAAAACTACTCTAAAAATAATCACACTTAAAACAATGCTCAGGCATTTAGAAGAAATGTCTTGGTTATAGCAAAGAAGGGATATAAAGTGATGATGGCTTGGGGGACCAGCGTCTCCTTGACGTGGAAACTCAAACGTATGTCCAGCTGACAAGCTCACCTTCATGTGTGAAGTGTAACTTCTTATCCTCCTGTCAGGCTACAGAAACATGCTTGTGGGAGCACAGCTACATATGTGGATGCTCTAGCCTCCAGGACAGAGTAATGGGGAGGATGGGTGTGGTTCACTGCTCAGAATCTGAGAAGAGTCAGGAGGCAATTGTCTTAGCAAACATGGGTTGATGAAGATTGGCGTTAGAAAGTATAAGAAGTAGATCTCTCCTATTCCTACACCATCTCTCCTTCCAACACAATCATGCAGTTCTCATTTCCCAGAGAGTATCTGAGCTGGAAGTGGAAAGGCGTGTAAGTTGACTATGACCCCTCTTTCCACAAGTCATAGTGACCTCAGTAGCTCTGGGAGCTGAATGAAGCCCAGTGCCCCAGGACCAGGGGAGGACTGCAGAGATGCGGGCAGCATTTGGAAGGCATTGCTTGTCCACACTCTTTCTCTCTTCACTGCTAGTGTGGTCCCCTTTCTTTAGCCTGAACTCCTGTGCCCCACTGGGTAACAGGCCTGAATTACCTGTTCAGATCGGGTTCACCATTTTTTCTGAAGGTTATACACATTTGCTTTAACACTGGCTCAAGGGGTAAAGAATCTGCCTGCAATGCAGGAGATACAGGAGATGCGGGTTTGATCCCTGGGTTTTGCCTTAAGCAGACCAGCCCTTAGGCATCAATCGATGGAGATTCTTCAGATCTTATCTTAAAAGTTCTCTCAGCTGCAGTGGATAGAGTTGACCACTCCCATTTTTAAATTTTTTATGTTATTTCATTTATTATTATATGTAACATATAAGATGAAATGTATAATTATATGCAAATACAATTAAATGATATACAATATTATAATAGTCAATGGCTCAGTGGATAAAGAATCTGCCGGCAATGCAGAAGATACTGGATATGTGGGTTAGATCCCTGGGTCAGGAAGATCCTTTGGAGGAGGAAATGGCAATTCACTACAGTATTTTGCCTGACAAATCCCATGGACAGAGGAGCCTGGTGGGCTATAGTCCAAAGGGTTGCAAAGAGTTGAACATGATTGAGCAACTACACTTGCACACTCATCACAAGATGAAGATTCTCTGAAAGAAAGTCCACTTATTCCTGAGACAACATATGGGGTCAGGTCTCAGAAGAGAGAAACTTTTCCTTATACTGGGAAATCCCAAATGCCTAGTGGGACAGATTGTGTGCAAAAATGGGCTTGCCACTCGATCCACACGGTGTACCTACCTTTTTCTATGTGGCTTTGCAGCTCCTTACAACAAAGGGCACAGTCCATTTCCCCCGAGTCCTGTACTAACTGCAAGCCTAGGCCATAGGAGATGTGCAAGAGAAAGTGACCTTCCATGGCTTCGTTGCCTGAGAGGGAGAGGAGAAGCACAGAGGTGCAAAGAGCATCTATTCCTTATCTTACCATTGAACCTGATCAACTCAAAAGATGACACCAGAGAAGAAATGCGTTGATAAGGAAAAAACTCTGTTTATTTTCTTTAATATGGTCAGAAATATAGGTATACATCTCTGTGTATCAACTGCTACACAACAAACACCATGGGACTTTCATTTGGAATACTGCCACTCCCATATGAACCATCTCGGGCTAGTACGTTGAGTGACATGGGGGATATGACTCAGTCCCTGCTGTCACTCCAGCTACCAGACAGTCAAGCCCCAGACATGTGGTGAGGCCATCCAAGGTCAGTCAGCCCCTCAGACAACAGCATGAATGAGTCTGGCCCAGGCCCGCAAACCACACGGCTGACTCACACACTTACAGGCAAAAACAAATGGTTGTTGTTTTAAGACACTAAATTGTAGGGAATTTGTAACACTACAATATATCTATTCAGTTCTATTCAGTTGCTCAATCATGTTCGACTCTTTGCGACCCCATGGACTACAGCATGCCAGGCTTCCCAGTCCATCACCAACTCATGGAGCTTACTCAAACTCATGTCCACCGAGTCGGTGATGCCATCCAACCATCTCATTCTCTGTCATGCCCTTCTTTTCTTGCCTTCAATCTTTCCCAGCATCAGGACCTTTTCAAATGAGTCAGCTCTTCACATCAGGTGGCCAAAGTATCAGAGATTCAGCTTCAGCATCAGTCCTTACAATGAATAATCAGGACTGATCTCCTTTAGGATGGACTGGTTGGATCTCCTTGCAGTCCAAGGGACTCTCAAGAGTCTTCTCTAATACCACAGTTGAAACGCATCAATTCTTTGGTGCTCAGATTTCTTTATAGTCCAACTCTCACATCCATACATGACTCCTGGAAATACCAT
Source organism: Cervus canadensis (assembly GCF_019320065.1). Lineage (NCBI taxonomy): Eukaryota > Metazoa > Chordata > Mammalia > Artiodactyla > Cervidae > Cervus > Cervus canadensis. Next base: position 12,088,447 of record NC_057415.1, on the reverse strand, counting down.
AGCTTTGACTAAATGGACCTTTGTCTGCAAATAATGTCTCTGCTTTTTAATATGCTGTCTAGGTTGGTCATAACTTTCCTTCCAAAGAGTAAGCGTCTTTCAATTTCATGGCTGCAGTCACCATCTACAGTGATTTTTTTCAAGAAAATAAGGTCTGTCACTGTTTTCATTGTTTCTCCCTCTATTTGCCATGAAGTGATGGGACTGAATGCCATGATCTTAGTTTTTTGAATGTTGAGTTTTAAGCCAGCTTTTTCACTCTCCTCTTTCACTTTCATCAAGAGGCTCTTTAGTTCTTCTTCACTTTCTGCCATAAGGGTGGTGTCATCTGCATATCTGAGGTTATTGATATTTCTCCCAGCAATCTTGATTCCAGCTTGCACTTCATCCAGCAATAGATAGTGGGCATACCTAAACTCAGGGGAAGGTGGTGGGGACCCAGTGTTTGGCTGAGTGTGGGAGCCCTTTCCCACCTGGCCCTCCACAGGGGAAGGTGGCAGTATGCGTGTCTACACTGAAGTTTATTCAAAGAACAAAAGAGCTGCTAGCCTCCAGACAGTGCAATGAGGTTCTTTCCATGGGAACAAGCCTAAGCTCTAGCTACAGTCATGAGGGTAAAAGCAACTAGCAATGGCCCTTTGGACACGACCTGATCTTCAGTCTAACAAAGATGAAGAGGGACTATCCTCTTGAAGATTAGATCCTCCGAAAATTCAGGCAGGAGGTGTTCTCAGGGTGGGGGATTGTTTGCCTTCCAAACTGTGACATGGAAGCCTGCAGTTAGGTGGATAAAATGATGATATTGGACTGATGGTCTTGGCATCTTTTCATTTTAGTGTTAATCCCACCCACTCCCTGCCAAGGGTCCTCCAGATCCCATGCAACTCCAGGTCGTGAGAGACAAGGATGTTGATGTTATTAAGGGTGGGGGAGCCATAGATATGGTGGAAAGAAGGATAAACAAGATGGTATGAGCCCAGCACTGCGTGGTAACTGAGAGTGAAGTCATAGGAGGAGAAATGGAATAAAAGCTCCTAAACTGCAGTCAGTAAACCTGATTTAGAGTCATGCCCCTGCCTGCACACCCCAGCTCTACTCTCCACTCTGTCTGTCTCATTCCTCCTGCAACCTGTCAAGAATTTCAGGGCTTTGTTCAGAAGTAGAACTTTTCATGGATAAAAGTTCAAATTAAGACTTGACTTCCCCTTAGAGATAGAGACTCAGGGCTAAACATGGCACCCTCCCTGGGTAGAGTGGCTTTCTGGTACAATTTAAAGAAAATTCTGTATTGTCCTGAGATGAAAATTTGAAGAAATTGATGTCAGTCAAAGCACCTTTCATGTTTCATAGAAGGCAGTAATGTAGTGACTAGCTGGAAAATGAACAGATCGTCTGAGGTTTCTGAAGATGGCTGTGTGACCTCGGTGGAGCCATTTGATGATGGTTGTTTACAGCCTTGTTTATTGTTTCTGGCCATTAATGCAGAAGGCTTGGAGGGTATTGAGCAGAGTACTTTTCTGTGTGCATAATTAAATGTTCTTAATTGACTCGACAGAGATGATGGCTTCTACTCTCAGCTGCTCCGTTTTCTTCATCCTTTCTCTTTCTGGAAGTTTTGGCCGTATCTTATTTCCTCTGTGGTTTGAGTTTCAGACAAGTGTTTTGGAAATATGTCTTGGAAAGAATCACAGTTTCTAATATTTAAAATTTTGACTCTAGTTTCTTCTAAACCATGAAAGCTTTTGCAGTCAGGTGAAGTCATTGCATACTTGCCTTCATATATTTACTTTGGTTCTTAGTCAGAAGTTTCAAACTCAGTTGAGTAGATTTTGTTTGACTCCAAATACCAAGGGAATAAGGAAAAAAAAAAAAAAAAATCTAGCAGGCAGGCCCTTCACCGGTTTGGGGGCAAATGGTGTCAGTCCCAGCCCTTCCCAGAATGCATTGCTGAACATCCACCTCCAGAAGGCGGGGCAGGAGCACTGATCCCCTGCAGGCTCTCTGCACCCTCGATTGCTGCCCTGAGGCTGGAAATACATGAGCGTCTGGTTCCGGGAAACCCCGATCTTATACTGCTGTGCCAACTACACTGCAGGGCTGTGTAGCAGTTCAGATGGCAGAGACCTCCATCAGCTGTGCCCAACACACAGGCAAAGAAAGTCCTTGACTTCCAAATAGTCCAAGTGCTTGGGAGGCCTCACTGTCATGGTAACCATCCTCACTGATCATCTCCCATCTCTCCAGAGTTCCGCTGTGGAAGAATGCCTGGCTGAATTATTAGGAATCTCTGGATTCAGACCCTCCAAAGCTCTATTCCTTGCTAGTGAGAGGCTGCAGGAGAAGGCCAGCATGACTGCCACCAACATCCCTTGTTTGTTATGGGTCAGGCCAATACCCAAGCCTCTAGCCAGCCCTGCCTGCGGCAGAGCACTCGCCTGTGGTGGGAAGGCACCCTCAGGCAGAGATGCAGGGAGGTCTCGCGAGGGAAAAGCTTCCTGGTGGATTCCAGAAGGGCTGGGAACATGGGAGTGATTTGGGGAGTGTCTACTACTACCTGTGAGGCAGACCACCCCCACTGTCCCCACCTCTTTTGTGAAGTGGTTAGCAATTTTTCTTATCAAAAGGAAAACAATAGCACACACTTGCATAAATTCAATCCCTCCCAGAGAAGTCCACTGCACTCAGAGTAGGAATTTGTGAAAATTGGTTAAGGACACATAGAGTGAAAAACACTGGAGAGTGGTTTCGCCTTGAGGCATGGGGTCAGCCTTTTGTAACCCATCCCTGATCAGTCCTTGCCTGGGGTCTCAGAGAGAGGGGTGTCATTGATTTCCTGAGAAGGGGACTGCACAGAGCTCACAGTAGCTGGCAGACAGGTGTGCTGGCAGCTAAAAGGGAGCAGGGTGGGCAGTAACAGCATCCATGATATTTCTTTTTCCCATATCATGGTCCTAGTGCTTAATAGCTGTTTAAAGACCTACTATGATTGTGGTTTAGCGCATTGAAGATGCATCTAATGTGTTGTTAGGAGTATCTGACAATGATGGACTGCTGCGTTATTTTCCATCCTCTCTCCCTGTCCTTTAACATGATTTTCATTAAGCCAAGTAGGCAAGTCAGAGAGACCAAACAAACATTTCAGGTAGCTGTATTGCCTGTGAGTGGGAATAATATGCAGTCATACCTTGTGGCATTTCCTCTGCCCTAATGTGTTGTAATGACATAAAAATGTCTTTGCCTCATCCTCAGAAGGTTTCATGATATGTTCCCAAGAGAGTGGTTAGAGAATTTGAACAACCTTTTCAGTATTAACTAGTTGAGGATGTTTGGATAGATCCAGAATTTAGGAAGGAATAAATAACCACTAGAGTTTATTCCCTCCCACTGGAATCCTAATGAACAAAGGCAAACCTTCCACTTAGGAGAATAACATACTAATAGTGGAGAAAACATTTTTGGGAGGTAGAGATCGAAACTAAGGTTTTCAAAATGGAAAGACTCTGTGGAATCTGTGGAGTCAAAAATAGAATTTACTATGTGCTTCTGCTTGACCTTCAGACTAATGCAAATTGAAATGGCAGAATTGATCTCCTTAATTTATGACATTGCAAAAGGGGACAGCAAACTCTTCCTTTCCTGCTTCTCAGAGAAACCTTGCCTTAATTCTCCTTGAAGAGGCATTTTTGTATTCTGAAGAAAATTCTCTTCAACTGTAGCATTGATTTCAGAAATCTTGCTTGTCTTGCTAAAGGTTATTACTATTGTTGTTAATTTGCAGAAAAAAACTTATTGTAAAAAGAAAAATTCAAAGTTGTCTTATTCCTTGGATATATTATGGTCATGGGAAGGATTATCAGCTTAGGGGAGCAAGAGCTTTTCCAAACTGGACTTTGAGTCACCCTTCCTGAAGTGAGAAAAGAAAGATAAGGCAATATAGACGATGCCTAAATTGACTGTTGGCAGCCTGCTAAATTGACTTCATGCTCAAAAACCTTTCACTTCTTACCAATGACATAATCCCCAGTAATGTCTAAACCAAAACCTTAATTACCTCTGCACTTGTTACTTTTGGCATGAAAGGAGTGATCTGAGGAGAGTTTTATTTTCTAAATGTACTAATACACCAAGAGAATGTTTTGTTTGGAAGTCATATTTGTGAAATGCTTGTAAAACTGAAAATCACTGTACAAATGAGAAGTGTCAGTATTGTTACGGGAGATAGACTTGGGAAGTATTTGCTAGGCACCATTGGCCTTTGTGGAACACGCAGAGGTTCAGAAAGAGGGTGTGACGGGGCTCTGGGTGCTAACCACGGACACCCATCCTCCCACTGAAGGTCTTGGAAAAACTCCCAGCTGGTCTTGGTATGGTGTGAGTCCTCCTCTGCTTTGGTCTCCTGGTTGGTTCTGTGTTGGCCAAAGCTGTCTACATCCCACAGTAGATTTGTAACCCTAGTCACTTCCTCTAGCTTTGGTAAATCCTAAAGCATTCTTTGGCTTCCCTGGTGACTTAGATGGTAAAAAATCTGCCTGCAAAGTGGGAGACCTGAGTTGGAACACTGGATCAAGAAGATCCCCTGGAGAAGGAAATGGCTACCCACTCCAGTCTTCTTGCCCGGAGAATTCCATGGACAGAGGAGCCTGGCAGGATACAGTCCATGGGCATTCTTGGTCATGAATCTGCAATGACTCAGTCTTCAAACTTAAAATGAGCCTTCAGCTTTCATGGTTCTTTCATGCTAGGTATTTTGGTTCCTAATTTTTCTATCCATAAATCCATAAGGTACCTGAAGGGTGACTCTTCTCAGGTCTAAAATTCTCTGTGAATTCCTTTCGTGAAGGTTGTTGTAGTAGTTTTATGGTGCTCACAGATTATTTGTGAAAAGATAGACTTTTGTACTGAGGGGGTCATGAAGACTTCCATCCCTTGCTGAGGAGAAGCTGTCTACTTTCTAGTAGTTTCCTATTTATCCTATCATTTCTTCTGGCAATTTTTTGGCAAAAAAATCTGTGTTTCATTCTGGAGACAGAGAGATTCTGTTTAATTATGGTTGGTAGAATAATGACACTCCCTGCCCCCACAAATATACACACTATCTGGAGCTTCTGAATGTGTTATGTGGCAAAAATGAATTAAAGTTGCCAATCAGCTAACCTTCAAATAGGGGGACTGTCCTGGATTACTTGGATGAGCCCAGTGTTTTGCAAGGATCCTTAACAGTGAGAGATGGGAGGCAGGAGAGGAGGTCAGTGTGGTGCCATGTGAGAAAGTCCCAGCACTTCACTGATGACTTTGGAGCCCAAGGAATGTGGGTAGCTTCCAGAAGTGGAAAAAGGCAAGGATTCTTCCTATAGACTCCAGCAAGGAATACAGTCAAAACCTGGATTTTAACAATGAGACCCGGGTTAGATTTCTAACCTACAGAACTGTAAGATAATACATTTGTAAGGACTGAGGTCACTAATCTTGTAACAATTTGTTAATGCAACATTAGAAAACTAATACAATTATTTTATTTCAAATTTTACTTGGGATTCCTGGGATGCGGACAATTTGTACTGTAATTTTGTTGTTGCTACTTGGTAATGGTTCTGATTCACTGAGTCCTCACTGCAGACACAGGGCCTGCTCTAGGTGCTTTGCAGAAGTTAATTATTTATCCTGTACATCTAGGATGTGAATACATTAACATCCTAGCTTTCCAGAGAGATAACTGCAACTGAGCAGTAGGTAACATGGCCAGGTTCTCACAACTTGTTCTCCGTGGAATTGTGAGGTAGCACAGGCAGATGCCAAAAGCAGGTCGGGTTCTCCTGACCTCTGTGCAGCCTTGATTTGCCACATGGGTAAGGAAGCCAATTTTGTGGTTGGGAAATTTTAAGTCCTGAATCTCTTGATGAGATGGTACTAAAGCCAGGGCAGCTTCTCTGGGCATGTGGTCCCCAGGGTTGGACTTGTTAGTAAATCCCCGGGCTTGGAAGCATCCCCAGCCTGGAAGGAGACAAACTTTCCAGCTGTGTATTATAAATATTATAGAGGGGGTGGGACCGAGAAGGGGCTTCTCCGGTGGCTCAGTGGTAAAGAATCTGCCTGCACTATAGGAGCTGCAGGACATGTGGGTTCAGTCCCTGGGTTGAGACGATCCCCTGGAGGAGGGCATGGTATACCATTTAAGTATTCTTGCCTTGAGAATCCCATGGATAGAGGAACATGACAGGCTAAAGACCATGGGGTTGCAAAGAATTGGACACGACTGAAGGGACTTAGCATGGGAGTGGGAAAAGGGGTGGAATGGGAGGAGGAGAAAGCGTGGAATGTCAGGACAGAAGTCCTAGGCACCCAACTGTGAACAGACTGTGGTCTCTACAACCTCTTTTAATAAGTATACGTCTTTATCTTCTGGAGCGAAGTATGGCTTGACCTTACAAGAATCCACGTAGTTTGTGGAAAACTGATGAATGTGCAGTGAAAGCAGAAATGTAACATAGAAGCGTAGTTCCCACAGTCATGATTCTCCTACTTTTCTGGGTGACCTACCCTCCACAGGGCACAACAACCCCTTAATCCATCTGTTTCCACTCGGCCAGCTAATTTAAAAAAAAAAAAAAGAAAAATTGAGTCTCCATACTGAAATCAGCAAAACAAATCATGCTGCTCTTGATGAAAAAGCAATGAGATATATTTTTGGCTTTTATTTAAGACTACAAAGTAAAAGTATTCCATCATGCTTGAAAAAAAAATAACCATTGTCACATAAAGGTAAAAATAAAGGATTCTTTCAGCCTCACACTAGCCCTTCCACTGCACTCTGAGTGCTTTGCTGTAGGACATCTGTATACCATCGATTTGAAGAATGAGTATGTAAGGGTACAAAAAATATGTTCTCCATTGTCCCAGGTCATTTCACGTTTATTTTTCAGAGTGCTGAGCTGATTTTTTTTTTTTCTTGCTCTTTAGTCACTCCAAGCTTTAGTGTTGTCCAATTAAATTAAAATTCATCTCAATAATTTAGATTAATGTAAGTCTCTTCAATGGAGATTAGTATAAGTAGCATGAAAAATGAGACCATTAAAGAACTCCTTTGGCAGCTTTATATAGAGACACGAGCACGCAGTATAGTAGTAATATCAATAATATACTGTTTTATGTTTCATTCCAAAGGATTTCAAAGAGCTTTACCAATGTTACAAATAATATGTGTATATACAAGTAATGCATGCATGCATTAACCTTATTCCTAATATGACTAACTCTCTCCTCCCTGATTTCAGCCTTAATAGCTATTTTTGTATTCTCCATATTTATGTTTTATATACCTCTTCTCCTCTTATCATTCAAGCAGCGAGAACCCAAACATTTTTGGTTTTTGCGTTCCCTCAATAAACATGTTGGAGCTTGTACTCCCACTACATGTGTATGTTATCACATGTGTATGTTATTACATGTGTGTTATTGCATGTGCATGTTATTACATGTGTATGTTGTTACCTATAAACCATTCACCTATGTTATGGTGCTGACGTGTATGTAATAAAACATACCTAGAAATATAGAAGCTGAAGATGATGACATCAAAATGAAATACACAAAACTGGAAAGTGTTCCTACTTCTGAGGCTTTACCACTTTCATTAGCTAACCTCTCAATACACAATAAATACTAGAGAGAAATATAGTGCTAATGATACTGGATGTAAGTGTACATTTCAAGTAATGTTCTTGATATTTCTTTTTAGTCAATTTTAAATGAAAATAACTTTCAAATATGAAAAAAATTTAAAAATATATGATAGTAAGGAGAAAAGTATAACGAAGCCCCCACTTTCATCACTTGCTTTCAATAATTATCAACATTTTGGATCATTGTTATTAGATCATCATTTTTACCTGGTAATATGGCTAATGAAGAGCTCATAGTGGAGGCAGCGCCTCACTCCACCTTTTTCTTTTTGCTCATTCTGGTTGCACTTTTAGTATTACTTTTAATCCATGATTTCATGGGAGAAATATACAAAGCACAGCAGGCCATCTGAATCCACAGTTTTCTGCATCTGAGGATTCAGCCAACTGTGTGTTCTGTACTACATTTATGATCTGAGCCTGGTTGAATCCATGGATGTGGAACTAGGAATACTGAAGGCTAACTAAAGGCCTTGAGCATCCTTGGAGTTTGGTAATGGCTGGGCATCCTGAAACCAATTCTCCATTAATACCTAGGGACAAACATATTGTATTTGTACTGTTTGTATTGTTTTGCATAACAAAATATGATAGACTTGGTAATTTAAACAACAGAAATTTATTTTCTCACAGTTCAGGAGGCTGAAATTCTGAGATCAAAGTGCCCAGAGAGTTGGTTCTTGGTGAGAGATCTCTTCCTGGCTCGTACATAGCCACCTTTTCCCTATGTGCTCACATGGCTTTCCCTCAGAGAGAGTCAGCTCTCTGGTATCTCTTTTAATCAGAGCACTTATTGGCTTCCCTGGTGGCTCAGATGGAAAAGAATCTGCCTGCAATGTAGGAGACTTGGGTTCGATCCCTGGGTCTGGAAGATCCCCCGGAGAAGGGAATGGCTACCCACCCTGGTATTCTTGTCTGGAGAAATCCATGGACAGAGGAATCTGGTGGGTCCAACTCATAAAGCTGGACATGACTGAGCAACTAATACCTTCACTTTCACTTTCATCACCATTGGGCAGGGTCCCCGCTTCTCAGGACGACACATAATCCTAATTACAACAGTCCCATCAATAAACTGTGGAAAATTCTGAAAGAGATGGGAATACCAGACCACCTGACCTGCCTCTTGAGAAACCTCTATGCAGGTCAGGAAGCAACAGTTATAACTGGACATGAAACAACAGACTGGTTCCAAATAGGAAAAGGAGTATGTCAAGGCTGTATATTGTCACCTGCTTATTTAACTTATATGCAGAGTACATCATGAGAAATGCTGGGGTGGAGGAAGCACAAGCTGGAAACAAGATTGCTGGGAGAAATATCAATAACCTCAGATATGCAGATGACACCACCCTTATGGTAGAAAGTGAAGAAGAACTAAAGAGCCTCTTGATGAAAGTGAAAGAGGAGAGTGGAAAAAGATGGCTTAAAGCTCAGCATTCAGAAAACTAAGATCATGGCATCCGGGCCCATCACTTCATGGCAAATAGATTGGGAAACAGTGGAAACAGTGGCTGACTTTATTTTTCTGGGCTCCAAACTCACTGCAGATGGTGATTGCAGCCATGAAATTAAAAGACGCTTGCTCCTTGGAAGGAAAGTTATGACCAACCTAGATAGCATATTAAAAAGCAGAGACATTACTTTGCCAACAAAGGTCCATCTAGTCAAGGCTATGGTTTTTCCAGTGGTCGTTTATGGATGTGAGAGTTAGATTATAAAGAAAGCTGAGCACCGAAGAATTGATGCTTTTGAACTGTGGTGTTGGAGAAGACCCTTGAAAGTCCCTTGGACTGCAAGGAGATCCAACAAGTCCATCCTAAAGGAGATCAATCCTGGGTGTTCATTGGAAGGACTGATATTGAAGCTGAAACTCCAATACTTTGGCCACCTGATACAAAGAACTGACTCATTTGAGAAGACCCTGATGCTGGGAAAGATTGAGGACAGGAGGAGAAGGGGATGACAGAGGATGAGATGGTTGGATGGCATCACTGACTCAATGGACATGAGTTTGAGTAAACTGCAGGAGTTGGTGATGGACATGGAGGCCTGGTGTGCTGCAGTCCATGGGGTTGCAAAGAGTCAGACATGACTGAGAGACTGAACTGAGCATGGCCCCACCCATCAGAACAAGACCCAGTTTCCCACTGCAGTTTCTCCCATCAGGAAGCTTCCATAAGCATCTTATCCATCAGATGGCAGACAGAATGAAAAGCACAATCAAAGAAAACTAATCAAACTGATCACATGGACCACAGCCTTATTTAACTCAATGAAACTATGAGTCATGCTGTGTAAGATCACCCAAGATGGATGGGTCATGGTGGAGAGTTCTGACAAAATGTGGTCCACTGGAGAAGGGAGTGGCAAACTGTTTCAGTATTCTTACCTTGACAACCCCATGAACAGTATGAAAAAGCAAAAAGATAAGATGCTGAAAGATGAACTCTACAGGTCAGTAGGTGTCCAATATGCTACTGGAGATTAGTGGAGAAATAACTCCAGAAAGAATGAAGAGACAGAACCAAAGCAAAAACAATGCCCAGTTGTGGATGTTACTGGTGACGGAAGTAAAGTCTGAAGTTGTAAAGAACAATATTGCATAGGAACCTGGAATGTTAGGTCCATGAATCAAGGCAAATTAAAAGTGGTCAAATAGGAGATGGCAAGACTGAACATCTACATTTTAGGAATCAGTGAATTAAAGTGAACTGGAACGGGCAAATTTAATTCAGATGACAATTATATCAACTACCGTGTGCAAGAATCCCTTAGAAGAACTTGAGTAGTCCTCATAGTCAACAAAAGAATCCAAAATGCAGTACTTGGGTGCAATTTCAAAAATGATGGAATGATCTGTTTATTTCCAAGGCAAACCATTCAATATCACAGTAATCCAAGTCTATGCCCCAATCAGTAATGCTGAAGAAGCTGAAGTTGAATGGTTTTATGAATACCTACAAGACCTTCCGAACTAACACCCAAAAAAGATGTGCTTTTCATCACAGGGGACTAGAATGCACAAGTAGGAAGTCAAGAGATACCTGGAGTAACAAGCGAGTTTCACCTTAGAATACAAAATGAAGCAGGACAAAGGCCAACAGAGTTTGCCAAGAGAATACACTGGTCAGAGAAAACACTCTCTTCCAACAACATAAGACTCTAAATGTGGATGTCACCACATGGTCAATACCAAAATCAGTTGATTGTATTCTTTGCAGCCAAAGATGGAAAAACTCTATATAGTCAGCAAAAAGAAGAATAGGAGCTGACTGTGGCTTAGATCATGAACACCTTTTTGTCAAATTCAGACTTAAACTGAAGAAAGCAGGGGAAACCACTAAACCATTCAAGGATGACATAACTCAAATCCCTTATGATTATACAGTGGAAGTGACAAATAGATTCAAGGGATTAGATCTGACAAACGGAGTCCCTGAAGAACTTTGGATGGAGGTTTGTGACACTGTATAGGAGGCAGTGATCAAGACTATCCCCAAGAAAAAGAAATGCAAAAAGGAAAAATGGTTGTCTGAGGAGGCCTTACAAAGTGCTGAGAAAAGAAGAGAAGCTAAAGGCAAAGGAGAAAAGGGAAGATATTCCCATCTGAATGCAGAGCTCCAAAGAAGAGCAAGGAGAGATAAGAATACCTTCCTCAGTGACCAATGCAAAGAAATAGAAGAAAACAATGAAATGGGAAATACTAGAGATCTCTTCAAGAAAATTAGAGATACCAAGAGAGCATTTCATGCAAAGATGGGCACAATAAAGGACATAAATGGTATGGACCTAACAGAAGCAGAAGATATTAAGAAGAGGTGGCAAGAATACACAGAAGAACTATATAAAAAAAATCTTTTTGACCCTGATAACCACTATTTTATGACCACTCATCTAGAGCCTGACATTCTGGAATGTGAAGTCAAGTGGGTCTTAGAAAGCATCACTATGAACAAAGCTAATGAAGGTGATGGAATTTCAGTTGAGCTTTTTCAGATCTTTAAAGATGATGCTGTGAAAGTGCTGCACTCAGTATGCCAGCAAATGTGTAAAACTCAGCAGTGGCCACAGGACTGGAAAATGTCAGTTTTCATTCCAATCCCAAAGAAAGGTAATGCCAAAGAATGTGCAAACTGCCACACAATTGCACTCATCTCACACACTAACAAAATAATGCTAAAAATCCTTCAAGCTAGGCTTCAACAATACGTGAACCACAAACTTCCAGACTTTCAAGTTGCATTTAGAAAAGCAGAGGAACCAGAGATCAAATTGTCAACTCCACTGAATCACTGAAAAAGCAAGAGGGTTCAAGAAAAACATCTGTTTCTGATTTATTGGCTACACCAGAGCCTTTGACTGTGTGGATCACCACAAACTGTGGAAAATTCTTAAGGAGATGCCTCCTGAGAAACCTGTATGCAGGTCAAGAAACAACAGTTAGAACCGAACATGGAACAACACACTGGTTCCAAATCAGGAAAGGAGTATGCAAAAGCTGTATATTTTCACCCTGCTTATTTAACTTATATGCAGAGTACATCATGTGAAATGCCAGCCTGGATGAAGCACAAGCTGGAATCAAGATTGCCGGGAGAAATATCAATAACATCAGATTCGCAGATGACACCTCCCTTCTGGCAGAAAGTGAAGAAGAACTAAAGAGCCTCTTGATGAAAGTAAATGAGGAGACTGAAAAAGTTTGCTTGAAACTCAACATTCAAAAAAATGAAGATCATGGCATCCAATCCTATCACTTCATGGCAAATAGATGGAGAAAGAATGGAAACAGTGAGAGATTTTATTTTATTTTTTTTGGCTCCAAAATCACTGCAGGTGGTGATTGCAGCTGTGAAATTAAAAGACACTTGCTCCTTGGAAGAAAAGCTATGACCAACCTAGACAGCATGTTAAAAAGCAGAGACATTACTTTGCTGACAAAGTCCATCTAGAGACAGCTATGGTATCTCCAGTAGCCATGTATGGATGTGAGAGTTAGACTATAAAGAAAGCTGAGCGCCGAAGAATTGATGCTTCTGAACTGTTGTGTTGGAGAAGACTCTTGAGAGTCCCTTGGACTGCAAGGAGATGCAACCAGTCCATCCTAAAGAGAATCAGTCCTGAATATTCATTGGAAGGACTGATGCTGTAGCTGAAACTCCAATACTTTGCCACCTGATGTGAAGAACTGACTCATGAGAAAGACCCTGATGCTGGGAAAGATTGAAGGCAGGAGGATAAGGGGACAACAGAGGATGAGATGGTTGGATGGCATCACTGACTTGATGAACATGAATTTGAGCAAGCTCCAGGAGTTGGTGATGGACAGGGAAGTCAGCGTGCTGCAGTATGGGCTCGCAGAGAGTCAGACATGACTGAGTGAATGAGCTAAACTGAACTGAATATATCGTTGGAAGTTTTAATATTTTTTTCCATAACTCTCTTGGACATCACTCTTTCATGTAATCACATTTCAATAAGTTCATCAAGGCCAACATTCTGCTAACTATCAAGCCTTTTGTGTGGTTTCTGTCTTGGTCAGGTGAAGTAAACACAGATTTAATGCACACTGGGCTTGTCTGATTAATCCATAAATATCATCTTTATTTCATTTGAAAGGGAAAAAGCCTCATAGTGTTTGGCTTTTTGCCCATAGAACTCAGCCACATAAAAGATTCACAGTGAACTAGTCTGAGCCTATTTAGTATCCAGTATGCATTGAATTTCATTCATAGCTCATTCATTCATTCTATAAACATTTGTTGAACATGTATTTTGTACCCTCCACTGTTCTTGTCCATTGGGTGTTATCATGGAACCAAACATGGAGCATATATTCTAGTGAAGGAAGGTATAAAAAAATGTATAGATTTGTAAATGACGTAGAACTGCAGAAGAGATGAAAGCTATGAACAGAACTTTCTTGAAAAGCAGGGTAAGGGGAAGTGGAGGGGATGGAATGGGGCCAGGTTGCAATTTTAAGTACATGTGTCAGGGTAGGCCTCATTGTGTAGGTGATATTTGAGAAAATACTTGACAGCTGAGAAAGTTGGCTATGGGTCTAGTATACTCCAATCAGAAGAACCTGAGTTTCAAAGGCCAAAGGCAGGAAAGTGTCTGGTCTATTTGACCAGTAGCTTGGAGGGCAGTGAATTTGGAGGGAAGAGATAGAGACAGAGAAGTAACAAAGACCCAGATTATGTAGGGCCTTTCATGCCATTGTGTAAGATGGGCTTTTACTCTGAATGAAAAGAGGAGCCAATGCAAGCTTGTGAATGGAGGGACATGATATGACTTTGTTTTAAAAAGATCCTCTTGGCTGCCATATTGAGACTCAAGAATAGAAGGCAAGAGTACACACAGCAAGGCCAGGTGGGAGAAACCCATCCCAGGAATCTAGGTGAGAGATGGTGGTGGTTTGGGTCAGCTTAGGGGCCGTGATGGTGACCACTGGTCAGATTTGGGATGTATTTTTAAAGTAGAGAAAATGCTGCTTTATGGTGAATTGATAAGAAAAAGGAGTGAAGAACGACTCCAAGATTTTTGGCCTGAGCAACTGGAAGGATGGAGTTGGCAGTTACTGAGACAGGAAGGCTGCAAGTGGAAGATCTGAAGTTCAGTTCTGGAAATGCTGGATTCAAGATGCCCATGAGGTTAGGTGAAGATGTCAATAGGCAGTTAAATATGTGAGTCTGGAGTTTCAAAGACCTTAGCTGAAAATAAATTGAGAAACCATTGACTTAGCATCCACTATGTGCCAGGCACCATGGAGTTTGTAGTTGCTGTGAATACACAGTGAATAAGATGCACTCAAGATGTAATGTGTCAGTTAGCTCCCAAATGGGCTTCTCTGAGCAAGACTCTGGGCTTCCCTGGTAGCTTAGCTGGTAAAGAATCTGCCTACAATGCAGGGGACCCTGGTTCAATTCCTAGGTTAGGAGAATCCCCTGGAGAAGGGATAGGCTACCCACTCCACTATTCTTGTGCTTCCCTAGTGGCCTAAGACAGTTAAGAATCTGCCTGCAATGTGGGAGACCGGGGTTCCATCCTTTGGTTGGGAAGGTCCCCTGGAGGAGGACATTGTAACCCACTCCAATATTTTTGCCTGGAGAATCCCCATGGACTGCGGAGCCTGGTGGGCTACAGTCTATGGGGTAACAAAGATTCGGACATGACTGAGCGACTAAGCACAGCGCAGCACAGAGCTAGACTCTGGACCAATTCATTAGTGTTCTGAGTAAAAATGTCTATGGTCAAAAAATTTGAGAAATACTCTATCTCATTCTTTAGACTCATAACACATTGTAACTTTCAAAGCCTCTGAGAAGTCTTGCAGTAAAGAAATCTGTTTAAATATACTTAATCCAGATTTTCTCCAAAATTTTTTGACCATTGTACTTTTTGTTCACTTTTTCTAGATTATTAGATATGAAGTGGGACTTCCCCTGTGGCTCAGACTATAAAGAATCTGCCTGCAATGCAGGAGACCCCAGGTTTGATCCCTGGGTTAGGAAGATTCCCTGGAGAAGGAAATGGCAACCCACTCCAGTATTCTTGCCTGGAGAATCCCATGGACAGAGGAGCCTGGCAGGCTACAGTCCATGCGGCCACAAAGAGTCAGATACGACTGATAGACTTACACACACATACACACAGATATAAAATTGGGAAAGGTGATTTGATGTGATTGATAATGCAAGTAACTAATTAAAATGCAATGCGACAGTGCTTCAATTGAGGTGTTTTCTAAATTATGGGGGAAAACAAACATGTAATATTCTTCTGCCTGGAAAGACAATGGAAGGCTTTGATCATATTTGTTGAACCTCAGAACAGATTGAGGGCTTATGGATGAGGTCAGAATATTGCCCTGACAATAATGTCTTGATTCATTGAGTGAGCAGAGTAAGTTACTTTTCTGTGTCTCTTTCATCTGTAAAATTAAGATAGTGATATTGACTTATTCAACAAAAGTATCAGAAAAAGCAGTTATCTATTTTACAAGTACTCTATTTGATTAAATGTCACTCAATTCTTGGGGTATCTAATTGGTAAAAGTGAGTTATCAATTATTTATTAATAAATATCCTTTCTTTAGCCTAACTCCCCGAATTCATGTGTTTAATTAGCTCCCAAAATTAATTAATTAGAGGGTAAATGTGAAAGAATTCCTGAAAACTGAGGTTAGTTTGATTAGAGAATGGTGTTAGCTTGAAAGGTTTTAGAAAAGTCTAAGTTTGCAGGAGCTGGACTGCATGGTATGCTTCCCAGGTGGCTTGTTACTTACATTCTACTCTCCACATCCTTATAAACACTTCACAAATGATCCCAGAGACTTTGCTAGATTTTTCAGTGCCAGATGACATGCTGCTTTTAAAAAAAATGATTTCCCAAGAAATATGATTAATTACATTATGTAACACAGATTCCCATTGTGACTAAGAGCACTGAATGCAAATAGAGACATGGGATGAAGGAAAAGCAGATCTGGGTAATTAATGATTAAATTTGTATCAAGAACTATCCTCTTTGACTTTAAACTTGGTCCCAAAGATCCCTGTCTTCCATCTGTTTCTTTTCCATCTTTTTTATGCTAATCTTGCTTCTTGTTTCCAATGTGGAGAAATGCTGATAATTATATCCTCTAATATGCAGATTTATCTTACATCCCATCAGCTAATAATCAGAGATACTAGACTGAGGATGTTTGTTTTATTTGCTTTTCTTTATTTTATAGGAAAATGTTATTTTAATGTCTGTATTTTCTTTGTAGTCTTTCTCTAACTCTATATTCTCTCTAATATTTTCTTATTGATACTATCACCTTAGTTAAAATCCCATAAAGGGTATGCCTTTGACTTATTGTTCTCTTTTTAATCAAACCATCTCTGAGTCAGACAAAGAAAGTTGGTAGCATCACATTTTGTTTTTTAATTAATTTTTATTGGTGTAGAATTGCTTTAAAATGTTGTGTTAGTTCCTGCCGTTCAGCAAGGTAAATCAGTCACACATATATGTGTATCCACTCTTTTTAAGATTTTCTTCCCTTTTAGGTCACCACAGAACATTGAGTAGAGTTCCCTGACTATACAGCAGGTTCTTATTAGTGATCTATTTTGTATATAGTTGGGTACTTTCTGCTTTCACATAGGAATAATTTAAGGAAAAAATAGGATAGCATACATGAAAGTGTTTTTATGAAGTATAAGACACCATATGATTAATGCTACAGGGTGAAAGCAATCTGAAGGTCGTATGTGAAAATATACAACCTCCAAGAGTGAGGATCATCTTAAGAAATAAAGATGTCTCAGAAATCTATCTTTCTTTTAATAATCAGTAAATCAGCAAACCAGACCTTGTGTGTATGAGGGCAGCAGGATAAGTGTGCACGTACACACACATGCATGTGTGTGTGGGGTGCTAACTTCGCGTTGATTACTGTCAGAAGAATAAACCCTAAGTACTCTCTTGGTTCAGTTCAGTTCAGTTAATTTCAGTCACTCAGTTGTGTCCGACTCTTTGCAACCCCATGGACTACAGCACGCCAGGCATCCCTGTCCGTCACCAACTCCCGGAGCTTGCTCAAACTCATGTCCATTGAGTTGATGATGCCATCCAACCATCTCATCCTCTGTTGTCCCCTTCTCCTGCCTTCAGTCTTTCCCAGCATGAGGGTCTTTCTAATGAGTCAGTTCTTCACATCAGGTGGCAAAGTATTGGAGATTCAGCTACAGCAGCAGTCCTTCCAATGAATATTCAGGACTGATTTCCTTTAGGATGGACTGGTTGGATCTCCTTGCAGTCCAAGGGACCCTCAAGAGTCTTTTCCAACACCACAATTCAAAAGCATGAATTCTTTGCTGCTCAGCTTTCTTTATAGTCCAACTCTCACATCCAAACATGACTACTGGAAAAACCATAGCTTTGACTAGTAAGAGACATAGTAATGTCTCTGCATTTTAACATGCTGTCTAGGTTGGTCATAGCTTTTTTTCCAAGGAGAAAGTTTTAAAATTAATTTTAATTAATTATTTCATTAATTTTATTAATTTCATTAATTTTAATTTCATGGCTGCAGTCACCATCTGCAGTGATTTTTGAGCCCCCCAAAATAAAGTCTGCCACTGGTTCCACTATTTCCCCATCTAATTGTCATGAAGTGGTGGGAGTGGATGCCATGATCTTTGTTTTCTGAATGTTGAGTTTTAAGCCAACGTTTTCAGTCTCCTTTTTCACTTTCTTTCTTTTAATTGGAGGCTAATTACTTTACAATACTGAATGGTTTTTGCCATATATTGACATGAATTAGTCATAGCTGTACATCTGTTCCCCATCCTGAACCCCCCCTCCTGCCTCCCTCCCCATCCCATCCCTCTGGGACATCCCAGTGCACCAGCCCTGAGCACCCTGTCTCACTCATCAAACCTGGACTGGTGATCTGTTTCACATATGATAATATACATGTTTCATTGCTATTCTCTCAGATCATCCCACCCTCGCCCTCTCCCACAGAGACCAATAGACTATTCTATACATCTGTGTCTCTTTTGCTGTCCTGCATATAGGGTTATCGTTACCATCTTTCTAAATTCCATATATATGTGTTAGTATACTGTATTGGTGTTTTCTTTCTGACTTACTTCACTCTGTATAATAGGCTCCAGTTTCATCCACCTCATTAGAACTGATTCAAATGTATTCTTTTTAATGGCTGAGTAATATTCCATGGTGTATGTACCACAGCTTCCTTATCCGTTCGTCTGCTGATGGGCATCTAGGTTGCCTCCATGTCCTGGCTATTATAAACAGTGCTGCGATGAACATTGGGGTACACGTGTCTCTTTCAATTCTGGTTTCTTTGGTGTGTATGCCCAGCAGTGGAATTGCTGGGTCATGGCAGTTCTTTTTCCAGTTTTCTAAGGAATCCTCACACTGTTCTCCATAGTGGCTGTACTAGTTTGCATTCCCACCAACAGTGTAAGAGGGTCCCTTTTTCTCCACACCCTCTCCAGCATTTATTGCTTGTAGATTTTTGGATAACAGCCATTCTGACCGGCATGAGATGGTACCTCATTGTAGTTTTGATTTGCATTTTTCTGATAACGAGTGATGTTGAGCATCTTTTCATGTGTTTTCTAGCCATCTGTATGTCTTCCCTGGAGAAATGTCTGTTTAGTTCTTTGGCCTATTTTTTGATTGGGTCGTTTATTTTTCTGGAGTTGAGCTGCAGGAGTTGCTTGTATATTTTTGAGATTAATTCCTTGTCAGTTGCTTCATTTGCTATAATTTTCTCCTGTTCTGAGGGCTGTCTTTTCACCTTGCTTATAGTTTCCTTCATTGTGCAAAAGCTTTTAAGTTTAATTAGGTCCCATTTTTTTATTTTTGCTTTTATTCCCATTACTCTGGGAGGTGGGTCATAGAGGATCCTGCTGTGATTTATGTCGGAGAGTGTTTTGCCTATGGTTTCCTTTAAGAATTTTATAGTTTCTGGTCTTATGTTTAGATCTTTAATCCATTTTGAGTTTATTTTTGTGTGTGGTGTTAGAAAGTATTCTAGTTTCATTCTTTTACAAGTGGTTGACCAGTTTTCCCAGCACCACTTGTTAAATCCTCTTTCACTTTCATCAAGAGGCTCTTTAGTTCTTCTTCACTTTCTGCCATAAGGGTGGTATCATCTGCATATCTGAGGTTATTGATATTTCTCCCAGCAATATTGATACCAGCTTGTGCTTCATCCAGTACAACATTTCTCATGATGTACCATCAGTTCAGTTCACGTCAGTCACTCAGTTGTGTCCGACTCTTTGCGACCCCATGAATCAAAGCACGCCAGGCCTCCTTGTCCATCATCAACTCCCGGAGTTTACTCAAACTCATGTCCATCGAGTCAGTGATGCCATCCCACCGTCTCATCCTCTGTCATCTCCTTCTCCTCCTGCCTCCAATCCCTCCCAGCATCAGGGTCTTTTCCAATGAGTCAACTCTTCACATGAGGTGGCCCAAGTATTGGAGTTTCAGTTTCAACATCAGTCCTTCCAATGAACACCCAGAACTGATCTCCTTTAGGATGGACTGATTGGATCTCCTTGCAGTCCAAGGGACTCTCAAGAGTCTTCTCCAACACCACAGTTCAAAAGCATCAATTCTTCGGTGCTCAGCTTTCTTTATAGTCCAACTTTCACATCCATACATGACCACTGGAAAAACCATAGCCTTGACCAGACAGACCTTTGTTGGCAAAGTAATGTCTCTGGTTTTTAATATGCTGTCTGGGTTGGTCATAACTTTCCTTCCAAGGAGTAAGTTTCTTTTAATTTCATGGCTGCAATCACCATCTGCAGTGATTTTGGAGCCCAAAAAAAATAAAGTCTGACACTGCTTACACTATTTCCCCATCTATTTCCCATGAAATGATGGGACCAGATGATGTACTATGCATATAAGTTAAATAAGCAGGGTGACAATATACAGCCTTGACATACTCCTTTCTTGATTTGGAACCAGTCTGTTGTTCCATGTCCAGTTCTAACTGATGCTTCTTGACCTGCATACAGATTTCTCAGAAGACAAGTAAGGTGGTCTGGTATTCCCATTTCTTTAAGAATTTTCCACAATTTGTTGTGATCAACACAGTTAAAGGCTTTGGTATAAACAATAAAGCAGAAGTAGATATTTTTTCTGAAACTCTCTTGCTTTTTCAATCATCCAACGGATGTTGGCAACTTGATCTCTGGTTCCTCTGTCTTTTCTAAATCCAGTTGAACATCTGGAAGTTCACAGTTCACGTACTGTTGAAGCCTGGTTTGGAGAATCCTGAGCATTATTTTGATAGCATGTGAGATAAGTGCAATTGTGTGGTAGTTTGAACATTCTTTGGCATTGTCTTTCTTTGGGATTGGAATGAAAACTGACCTTTATCCAGTCCTGCGGCCACTGCTGAGTTTTCCAAATTTGCTACATATGGACATCACCAGATGGTCAATACCAAAATCAGATTGATTATATTCTTTGCAGCCAAAGATGGAGAAGCTCTATAGAGTTAGCAAAAAAAAAGACCAGAAGCTGACTGTGGCTCAGATCATGAACTCCTTATTACCAAATTCAGACTTAAATTGAAGAAAGTAGGGAAAACCACTAGACCATTCAGGTATGAGCTAAATCATCTCCCTTATGATTATACAGTGGAAGTAACATAGGGATTCAAGGGATTAGATCTGATAGAGAGAATGCCTGAAGATCTATGAAGAGAGGTTTGTGACATTTTACAGGAGACAGTGATCAAGACCATTCCCAAGAAAAGGAAATGCAAAAGGCAAAATGGTTGTCTGTGGAGGCCTTAATAATAGCTGAGAAAAGAAGAAAAGTGAAAGGCAAAGGAGAAAAGGAAAGATATACCCATTTGAATGCAGAGTTCCAAAGAATAGCAAGTAGAGATAAGAAAGACTTCCTCAATAATTGGTGCAGAGAAACAGAGAAAAACAATAAAATGGGAAAGACCAGAAATCTCTTCAAGAAGATAGAGATAGCAAGGGAACAATTCATGCAAAGAAGGGCACAATAAAGGTCAGAAATGATATGGACCTAACAGAAGCAGAAGATATTAAGAAGAGGTGGCAAGAATACACAGAACTATACAAAAGAGATATTCACGACCCAGGTAATCACAATGGTGTGATCACTTACCTAGAGCCAGACATCCTAGAGTGTGAAGTCAAGTGAACCTCAGGAAGCATCACTACAAACAAAGCTAGTGGAGGTGATGGAATTCCAGTTGAGCTATTTCAAATCCTAAAAGATGATGCTCTTAAAGTGCTGCACTCTCTTGGTTCAGCAAGAAGTAAATGCAGACAGCTAAAGTGAGTCCAGCTAAAGTGGAAGATAGTGGAGGACAGGGAGGCCTGGTGTGCTGCAGTTCCTGGGGTCACAAAGAGTTGGAAATGACTTAGCTACTGAACAATAACAAGAAAGTGAGTCCACACAGAAAAAAGGAGCCCATTGCATCAAATATTGGAAAGAGCAAAATCTCTGCAACTGAGTCTCAGAATAAGAATGAAGCAATCTTTTTTTAAAATATGACAAAGCGTTGCTTTAAAAAATATAAGGCCATGACTCATTCAAATATAGACGAACAAGTGTCAAAATGTATTATGTTTTTACTAAAGCAAGTGAGATCATAAAGCTGCAAACAACATTAAAGAACCTGGAGTTTACAGAATCCAGTAAGGAGGAAATACACAGAAATATGATGTGTGCATGTGCTGTGTGTGTGTGTATGTGAGGGGCTTGTTTGTGTGTGAGAGATAAATCTGCTGAATAGCCTACAAGACAATACAACTGTAACCTTTGGGTCAGCTTTTCTATTGAACAGAAGTGATTTGCATTTCTACCAGACAAAAATCTGCAAGTTAGCACATAACCTCACAGTGTCTGAGCTCTAATCAATAGTAAATAGAAATGTCAACAGAGGTACATTTTTCTATAGAATTAAATAAGCACTACTGGGCCAAAGGAGCAAGGTTTCAGTATGGCATTGAGTTTGCAGTCATCCTTTTGGCCTTGTTTCCCAGTTTGGAGACATTTTTCTAACACAGTTCAGTTAAGTCACTTAGTCATGTCTGACTCTTTGCAACCCATGGACTGCAACACACCAGGCTTCCCTGTCCATCACCAACCACCGGAGCCTGCTCAAACTCATGTCCATCGATTTGGTGACGCCATCCAACCATCTCATCCTCTGTCGTCCCCTTCTCCTCCCACCTTCAATCTTTCCCAGCATCAGGGTCTTTTCCAGTGAGTCAGTTCTTCCCATCAGGTGGCCAAAGTATTGGAGCTTCAGCTGCAACATCAGTCTTTGCAATGAATATTCAGAACTGATTTCCTTTAGGGTGGACTGGTTGGATCTCCTTGCAGTCCAAGGGACTCTCAAGAGTCTTCTCCAACACCACAGTTCAAAAGCATATGTTCTTTGGTGTTGAGCTTTCTTTATAGTCCAACTCTCACATCCATACATGACTACCGGAAAAACCATAGTTTTGACTAGATGGACCTTTGTTGGCAAAGTAATATCTCTGCTTTTTAACATACTGTCTAGGTTGGTCATAGTTTTTCTTCCAAGGAGCAAGCATCTTTTAATTCCTGTCTGTCAGTCACTGTTTCCATTGTTTCTCCATCTATTTGCCATGAAGTGATGGTACTAGATGCCATGATCTTAGTTTTTTGAATGTTGAGCTTTTCTTTTTTTTTGAATGTTGAGTTTTAAGCCAGCTTTTCTAACACAAGTGATTGCTTTAATCCAAATTCTCAATTTAGGGGAACTATTTCAGCAACATTGCTTGAACAGAGTAATTAGGAGTTCAGGACTGCATCAGTCACATAACCAAGGCTGGAGCTTTTGTCAGGATGGTGGGCAGTCAATCCACCCTGAGAAATGCAGAGGTTGGTGATTTTTCCAGTCCAGCCATAATTTGAAGATGAAGAAACTGAGATCCAAAAAGGAAAGTGACTTTGCCTGCTGTGCCCATCTCTTACATTTAGAGGCCTACCTCAAAAGTAACATTCTTTCTAATGTCCAAACCCTGCCTATCTTGACTGAAGATATGGCTTCCCCATCACTGAAATCTCATAATATTTTATTTATATCTCTACTATAATGTATACTGAATTGTTTGATACACATTAGTTTGCTTATCTTCCTGACTAGGCTTTGGGTTATTTAAATGTAGAAATAGCATTGTGTTCATCTTTGCATGTTAGTGTTGAGCTGTGTGCCTGACATATAAAAAATGCTTAATAAATGCTTATTGAATTGAAATTGCCTGAGGTCAACAAATTTAGTGGCAGAGCTGGAACCAGGATCCACCACTTCTATATCTTAGACAGTCATTCTTTCTATAACATCCCAGTGCTCCTCAAAAGTGCATCACTGTGCTTATAAAACTAAAAATAGAGATGCCATATGATCCAGCAATCCCACTCCTGGACATATATCTGGAGAAAACTCTAACTCAGAAAGATACATGAACCCCAATGTTCCTAGCAGCACTATTTACAATAGCCAAGATATGGAAGCAACCTAAGTGTCCATAGACAGATGAATGGATAAAGAAGATGTGGGACATACACACAATGGAATACTACCCAGCCAAAAAAGAATGAATAGTGCCATTGGTTGTAACATGGATGGACCTAGAGATTATCACACTATGTGAAGTCAGAAAGAGAAAGACAAATGCCACATGATACCATTTATCTGCAAAATCTAATATATGGCACAAATGAACTTATTTACAAAACAGAAACAGAGTCACATAGAAAACAAAATTATGGTTACCAAAGGGGAAGAGTGGGAGGGAGAAGTAAGAAATTTGAAATTAGTAGATACACACTAATATATATCAGTTCAGTTCAGTTCAGTCGCGTCCGACTCTTTGTGACCCCATGAATAGCAGCACGCCAGGCCTCCCTGTCCATCACCAACTCCCGGAGTTTACCCAAACTCATGTCCATCGAGTTGGTGATGCCATCCAGCCATCTCACCCTTTGTCGTCCCCTTCTCCTCCTGCCCCCAATCCCTCCCAGCATCAGGGTCTTTTCCAATGAGTCAACTCTTCGCAATTATTATATGGGTGTAATTTTTTCTTTTTACAAAATCTAAATTTCTTATTGGTGGTAATTCTCTAATTCTTTCTTCTCGCTTCAGTTCTTTCTACCTTGGTGTTTCACTTTTCTCTTTCCCTGAATGCCTTGAGCCAATAATGCATCCCTCTCTGTCTCCTTTCCTCCCATTTGCTAGTTAGTCTCTTTGAGAAGAGATAATACCAAAATGAATAAGGAGAGAGATTCTTTCGCACTGTTGTTTCCTGTCCTTTTAAATTTAGTACTTTCACATTCTCTTCACCTTCTTGGCCATTCTTTAATTTAGTTCAAGGCTACTCTTTTACATGGCTGGTCACCTGGAGAAGCAGCTAAGCAATATGGTAACCACAGCCAGTGGACAGACCACAACAACACTATCGATCACCATCACCAAGGCATTTTATCTCCTTTCTTATTAACTGATCTTCTGAAAGAAAAGACTACCCAATCCAAAATTGCCTAAAAAAGAGCTATAAGCTTTTAACTATTAATGAATCATTGAAAATGATTATTTCAACAGTCTTTCTGGGAGAGAAATCTTGTCCATGTGTAGGATTGCCCAAGTCATCTTGGTAGTGCCGGCCATCTGGAAGAGTTGTTTGGTATCTCTGGCTCCATGACTTTTCCAAGCTTTTTCTAGCATCTCCAGAAACTGCTCAAATCCTGAAATGCTTATTTGTTCTGAATTTTAATTAATAGTGTGGCAGCTGAGGACATAGTTGGGTGGAGAGGTGATCTGATGAAAACTCTGACCTGTCTGGACTGTTTGGTATCAGGCATGATTACAAAACTGCCTTCTTGCCTGCCTTTGTCTTCTTTTGGTTCTTTGTCTCACCTAAGGCCCTCTCCCTTTTAGAAGGCATTGAGCTTACATCATGGGTAGGAATGGAAATATCAAATCCATGCAGCTGTGAATGATTATAAGTGAGAGCATGGTGGGGTGGGGGGAGATGGGGAAACCATGACACCTGGTTAATAGTTTCCTCAGAAATATCTCAGCAGACTACAAGGTGGTGGTCTTCCCTGCCTTCTCTTCAGGCTGAACTTACTTTGAAGATGAAGTATGTGAGTGTGTGTGTGTGTGTGTGTGTGTGTGAGAGAGAGAGAGAGAGAGAGAGAGAGGATGCAGGAATGGGATTCTGTCTTATAGTTGGTGGAGCCCTAAAACATAGGTGTCATTTCTGTCACATTCTAGAGTCAAAGGCTGCCTCTGCCTCATAGGTGGCCATTTAAGTACTGATTTATGGACCTTGGCTGACCACCTACTCCTGGTCTGTGAGATGTCAGAGAGGCCACAAAAGAAGCTGAACATCAGAGGAGGGATTTCTTTGGCGGGAGATACACTGTTGTTCCCACTCCCACCTCTCATGGAGGAGGGATGAGGAAGTCTGTCTTTCCCAACAAGCTGGGCTGAAAGAGGTCATTGGAATCCTGGATGTGTGACCCCTCAAGTCTGGGAGATGGTGTCTGACCCCCATGAGAGAATCTAAAGGACATCAGGCTGGCTGACGTGGTCTGTATGGCAGACCCAAAGGAAGGTTGCAGTTAGGCCCGGGGAATCTGCGCAGCGGGAGACGTCACGGATGTGCCAGGCAGGGAAGGTGTGACAGCACTGTGCCAGGGGCCTCCAGGTGGGGGAGCCCTGTGGAACTGTGTCCCCCCAAACTCAAGCTCAGCACACCATGATAGTACATATGCCACAGCCAGGGAACACCTCCACAAGATCAATGTCAGTGAAGTAAGAGTTTCCTGCTCTCTACTTCCCCTGTCTTCTTCCCCCCACCATCTGGCCAGACCCCAAAAGGGTAGGGAAATCTTAGTAGGTGAAAGATCAGGAGAAACTGAAAGTCTGGAAAATGAAGAAGCTAATCATGCCTTCCTTCCTCTCTGAGAGGCTCCTGCTTTGAAGCTGGTCTGGACTAGCAAAGAGGGAAGCTTCACTTATAAATGACATTGAGAGCTGGATTATTACTGGACACACTAAATAATGAAATGAGATAAACTGAGAAATGGGAGTCAACTAAAGTGGTTTTATTACCTGAGGATGGGCAGATAAACTTCAGTGCCTATCGTAGATTATTTCCAGGGCAGAGGAAGAGCTAGCCAGGGAGCAAGCTTAATCCATTAGTGAGAAAGCAGTCACCTGTGATTTGATCATGTTGATGTTGCTGTTTGAACATACAAGTTCCATTACTTACTCAAAAATAAATGTGAACCTTAACTAACCACGGATGTTTATTTTTAACTGTGAGAAGACCATAACTTATTAATATGTACCTACAATATAACTGCTATAAAGAGTCAATTCCACTATATATATATATGTATATATATATATATCAAATTTTACAGATATTATATCAATCACAACATTATATAAACCTGAGAAGATGCTGGGTTTAGTTATTGGGGGAACTATCCCAGCATGAAATTATAGAGTTTACCCACCCCTGAGTGGCAAGGTTACTGTCTAAGTTCACTTCAGTTCAGTCACTCAGTCGTGTCCAACTCTTTGCTACCCCATGAACCGCAGCAGCATGCCAGGCCTCCCTGTCCATCACCAACTCCCGGAGTTTACCCAAACCCATGTCCATTGAGTCAGTGATGCCATCCAACCATCTCATCCTCTGTCATCCCCTTCTCCTCCTGCCCTCAATCTTTCCCAGTATCAGGGTCTTTTCCAATGAGTCAGCTCTTCGCATCAGGTGGCCAAAGTATTGGAGTTTCAGCTTCAACATCAGTTCTTACAATGAATACCAGCCTAGCTTGAACTTCTGTTGTCAAATTGTTCCTTCCTTTTGTGAGAAAATGGCCCAAAGCAATTGGTCTTGAGTGAGACAATTGATCAGGTAGTTTTCATTTCAAGACAGACTCAATGACATAAGGCAACAGTCTTCGCTCTTACAGCCTGGATCAGTTGGGGGCCTGTGGGTCTAGCCTGGGCTGGTGGGCAACTCCCTCACCTGCACTGGGCTGGCTCATATGTCTGTGGATGGGTGAGGGGTCTGTCCATCCCAGCTGGGCTCTGCTTGTTGGCTCTGTTCCTCAGGTCTGGGAAGGAGCCAGAACAACTCTGCTCTATTTCCCGTCCTCCTCCTAGGACCAGAGAGCTGACCAGGTTGTGTTCTTCTCATGGCAATGGCAAAGGCTTGAAACGGCACACTGTCACTTCTGTCCATGTGCCCTTGGACAGAGCAAGTCACATGTCTGAGTCCAGTATCAAGGGGTAGAGATGGAGGCTTTATCTGTAATGGGGCCATAGAAGTGATAATTGGAGCCCTGAATCCCATAGATAGGTCCCTGAGCAAAGATGAAGGTTTATGACAAAATATTGCACATCAGAGGCCAGTGGCACCTATTGTTTCTGCCTTGTTTGTACCTTCAGTCCAGACGTTTCTTGGGTGGGTGCAGTCAGTGATGAAAGGAGTCAGGGAAGGGGGCTTTGTGTGCCCCATTCCCTCCTCCAGGGGATCTTCCTGACCCAGGGATCAAATCTGCTTCTCTTACATCTCTGCATTGGCAAATAGGGTGTAGGTACAACTAATGTTTTCTTTGCCATTTCAAAGGGGAGATAGGATTCAGGAGCCAGTTTTGTAATTCCAGCCAAAATGCCATAACAATTGCTAGTTTGAAAGTCTTTGCACTGTGCTAAGTCACGTCAGTTGTGCCTGACTCTTTACAATTTTATGGACTGTAGCCCCCGCCAAGCTCCTCTGTCCATGATGTTTCCCAGGCAAGGATACTGGAGTAGGTTGCCATTCCCTCCTCCAGGGGTTCTTCCTGACCCAGGGATCAAATCTGCTTCTCTTACATCTCCTGCATTGGCAAATGGGTTCTTCACCACTAGCACCACTTGGGAAGCCCTTAAGTTTTTAGATGTCCCCTTATCGTGACTATTAGAAAATCCCTTAAATAATAGTCTTTGGACCTAATCTGGGGGCTGAGGAAAGTATATTCTGGCCTCAGAAGAAGAACCTCACAAGACTCATGGATGGGGCAGTTTCTTGGGGGGCAAAAAAAGCTGGCTGAGACCCAGAGCCCTTCTTTGGGAGGCAAAGAAGGGAAACTATTATTTCCTGCTTACCTACTGTATTCCAGGAACTATGTTAGATGTTTTTGTGGAGCATATACCTTCATCTTCACCAAAAGAGCTTTAATATCTCCCATTTATTAAGCTTGGGAACATTAATCATGGTGGAGGGAGCAATAAATGTGGAAACTGATACAAAGAAGTGAATGACCTTCCCAAGGTCACACAGCTAGTGCCTGGCTGAGGCAAATGGAGGAAGAGCTCTGTTACATCCACCAGGGCAACTTGAACCTGAGATGAGGGATCTACGGTAGAGAGGGTTCCTCGCCACGCCCGGAGCACCAGACTTACACACTTACCCTGCTTTCTACTCTCATACTGAGACCCGGGAGAGTGCCAAGTGGGGGCACGGAGAGCCTTCTCAAGAAGAGGCATGTGCTGGGGATTGACTGGCCCACCTGACTGAGCTTCCTATGTCAAGATTCCAGAAATATCTAGCTCCCTAATCGTTATGAAATCTCGTTTTGTCTCTTAAAAGAATGCTCCCTGCCTCCCAGAATGAAATAAGTTAAATCCACATCTGGTTTATTTTCCAGTGAGAGAGTAACTCTGTCTTTCTAAGATGGCAAACAACCTTTCCACGTGATTCTTGCCCGTGGCAGGACCAGAGGTATGCTCCCCTCAGGCCCTAACCGTCATTAGTTTCTAAGAAATAAAAAAAAAAAAAAAAGGAAAAAAAACAAAAAGCACGCTCTGCATCTCACTGTCATCTTTTCCTAGGCTACATGCAGGAGAGCGTTGCCATAGCAACTGCAGCAGAATTTAGGACATAGAAGATATTTTGGCCCTGCTGCATCATTGACCAAAAGTTATGCCGTGTGACTGTGACAGCATCATGACTGTGGCTGCATGTTTCTCGCTCAAAGTTAAGCACATTTTGGTTAATAATTTTCTCTTCTGTTTATCCTGAACACTTGGTACTTTGCTTCATGTCCAACTCACCAATTCGGATACAATTTTCTATATTCAGATTTCTGATCACCAGGTCAGTAGAAGAGCAAAGCATATAAGGTTGTCCCTGGGTATCTGAGGGGCATCAATTCCAGGACCCTCACAGACATCCCATTTTAAACCTACAAAACCAGAATTTGCAGTTTGGCAAGATTGCTAGGAGATTCAAATGAATCTTAAAATTTGAGAAACTACCCTCTGTACTATCTCTGGATGTGGAAGTTTATCTTCCAGGCATTGGGATACTCCAGAAATTCTTGGCTATGGCTCACACCCCCCATCACATAAATAGCACATCCTGTGAATGGGTACTTTTTTCAACCAAGTGCAGAACATGAAAAAAAAAATGGCTTGGACCCACATTTGGCTCTGCTGGTACTACAACCAGCACTTGTGTGTCTTTACTGTGGCCTCGTGTGCTGTTACTTCTGTTACCAATGCCGCTTTGTATCAGTTATCATCGCTGCATACCAAATGACTGCAAAATACAGTGCCTGAGAGCAACAAGCATTTGTTATTACACATTTTCTGGGCATTGGAAAAAGCTAATAGAGCATAGATGGCTGGTGCCTCTCAATGAAGGTCTAGGATTGCTAAATTTAGCACATAAAAATACAGGATACCCAGCCAAATTTGAATATTGGATGCACAGTGGATAGCTTTTTATTTTCCCATTCAATATTTGAGACACACGTAAAACAAGAAAAGTCATTTGTGGCAATTCTATCTAGGTCTTGCTGGAGGTTACTGTCAAACTGTTGACCATGATTGTTGTCACCCAGATGTATTGAAGCTGTCAGTGCAGTGGTTAATTTTATGTGTCAACTTGACTGCAGCAGATACTTGGCCAATCATTCTTCTGGGTGTGCCTATGAGGGTATTCTTGATTGAGATTAAAGTCCAAAGTGGGTGGACCTCATCCAATCAGTTGAAGTCTTGGAAAGACTGACCCTCCCATAAGTGAGGGGAACACCTCCTGCATGGTTGCCTTGCACTAGGACAGTAGTCTTTTCCTGCCCTGTGGCTTGAGATAAAACATTGAATCTTTCTTGACTCAGCCTACATGCTTTTGGATTAGAACTTAACATCATTTTGTTCTTCTGGTGCTCAGGACTGGAACTGCATGACTGCATGATCCATTCTTCTGGGTCTTCAGCTTGCTGATGGCAGATTCTGGGACTTTCCAGCCTCTATAATCACATAAGCTGAATTATTATAATAAATCTACACACACACACACACACACACACACACACACACACACACACTATTGGTTCTGTTTTGCTGGAGATCCCTGAGAAACACACTCGGCTGCTAAGTACTCTCATATGATTTTTTGTCAGTTAGCCAGCATTTGGCCTTCCCCATGTGAAATTGCCAGGCTGATCCAAGACAAGCCAATGTTTTAGTTTAAGTCTAAAGACAGGAAAAGACTCCACAGGGCCGCCTCATGACATGGTGACTGGCCTAGTGGTGGGTGAGCCATCCACGACAGAACGAGAGACAGTACATCCACTGGGGAAGTCAGTCTTCCTGTATCCTGATCTGAGAAGTGATAGCTCGCATCCCAGTACTTCTGCCATATTCTATTCACAAATCACTACATCCAGCCCACATGCAAAGGGAGAGATTACACAAGGATGTGAAAGCCAGGAGGCAGGAATCACTGAGGGCCGTGTCAGAGGCTGCCTGCTATATCCTTACTTCTTCCCACCTGCATGGAAATAGGGTTAGAGTAGGACACAGATCATCAAATTTGCAGTTTGTATTTCAGAAGCTGATAAAAGTTATAAGAAGATGGTGAAGTATGAACCTCACTTATGCAGATGATGGGCATTTCAATGATACAGAGATAGTGCAAAGAACCCTAGGAAATGGATTCAGTAATTCAGCTTAATGCTGGCAGGAGGGTCCTGTGTAGTCTAGAGATAACTGCTCAGGGGTCTGCTTCCTGGCAGCTCTGCCCCTGGCTCTGCCTCCAGGAGTTTCTATTGAGTTTCACTCAGAGATTTCTGTATAGACTCCGTGGTCTTCTCAGTCTTGCTAAAATCACACTCTAGAATTGAAAGAGAAATGTCTCAATAGATATTTTATTTAGCATTTTACAAACAAAGTGCCTCTAGAGAGTTGATAAAGTCAAAGTCGGATCATGGATGGGGAGGAGGATGTTTTCTAGAAAAATCATCCAGAAAAGATTCTTCTTTTAAAGGGCGTTCCCAGAGCGTATTCCCACAGAGAGAAAAAGGACTCCTTCCCTTCCATCCTGTCCCCTCCCTGCTCACAGAAAGAGGAGTCAGGAATGTTATTGCACCAGAGACCAGCTCAGTTCGGAATCCAATCATATTCAGAGTGTTTTATGGTAGGGGAAAATGGGATGAAATATAAAGGGAAAGAAAATGGTAGTAATGAAGGGCTTGGAGCCAAAAGCACCATTAAAATAAGAATATGAAATAAAATATTATTACATTTAATCATCTTAAAGTCTTTTGTTGTTGTTGGTTTTTTAAAGTATATTATGCAAGTATTAGGAAAATTATTTTCACAGAACTCAGATTCATTTGAGGCAGCCGTGTAGAGCCAGCTCCTAATAATTATAAGGCAATCTCACAAAAATAAAGCTAATTCCATAGCGGCCTATTAACTTAAATTCTCACAAAACAAAATGTCTTTCCAAAGTTTCCATTAAGCATGGGCTGGCCTTGTAAGCATATATGTATTATATTAAAAAAAGAGTAGAAACAATTGAACTAAGTGGCTTTTACACTGAGTTCTCAGAGCATTTTCTACTTCCTCTAACATCATCTATATCCCCAAAGTAGTCTATTCATTTAAGATTAATAGGATAAAATTGGAACCAGGTTCAATACGAAGATATCCCCAGTGATCTGAGAATTTTCCTTTTACTTAGGTTACAAAATTTGGATAACATCCCCTGTTTAAATTTATCACAGAAACAAGACCTCTAACCCCCTGCAATTCCTGTAGAGAGAAGACATTTTTTGTGGGGTTTAAGTGCTGTTGCAGAGATGGTTAGGCTGAACATACTCGAGTTCACATTTTCAAAAGGGGCTTTGGTTCTCGAAAGGCAAGAAAAAAATGCGGTTAGGTTTTCTCTGAGCTATATGCAGCTGATCATGTTTTGTCAGTACCTCAGGATCTCTCTCTTTTAGCCTCATCAACATGGCAGTTTCTGAAAAATTAATTAAGTGATCAACTCAAAATATATTTATCATGTTAAAAGCAGTGTCCTAGGAACAACAGAAGAAAGAGATAAATATGAAGTCATGTTTGCCTTCTAGGAACTTTCCAGCAAGTGTGCTGGAAATGTCCATCACTAACTTTGCTGACATGTCCCAGCATTGTTCCTGGTACTTTGTGGGAGATGACTCATTTCAGTCCTACAACAGTTGTAATTCCTACCACTTACATGAAATAAGTTTCATTGTACAGGCAAGGGAACCAAGGCTAAAAGAGATGTTGAGAACTTTTTCTAAAGTAAAACAGCTGGGTTGCGGTATACACAGTGCTGTGGGCTGAATTGTGTCTCTCTAAAAGTCATACGTGGGAGTCTGACCCCTAGGACCTAGAATGTAATAGGGAGAAAGGAAGACCCCATAAGAACACAGGGATGGCCATATACAAGGAAAGGAGAGAGAAAAAACCACCGCGACCAACACCTTGCTCTCAGAATTCTAGTGTCTAGAACTGTGAGGAGACAAAGCCACCCAGAGTTTTATACAGCCGCAGGAAATGAATGCAGACAGGATTCAGATCCAGACTGGCTGGTGGAAGTATACACACTCTTCTACCATGTGGAGCAAGGCTATGTCGCCAAGCTTTTAATTTAGAACAACGTAGGAGAGCTGCAAGCACATGGCGACTAAAGGATGGAGCAGTCACCTCTCTGGTGGTTGCAAAAAAGAGTCTCACATTGAAGAGGCACTTAAGATGGTCCTTGAAGGTGAGCAGGATTTGGCACAAACAGGTGGACCAAGAGTGCTGTAACCAGAAAGCTTGGAATACTTGTCAAACTAGGAGCTGTTTTAGTCTGGAGAGAGAGCTGGGGACAGTAAGCTAAGATCAAATGTTGTTAATCTTTTTTTTTTTTTTTTTTTCTGTACTACGTACTTTGGCAATATGACTAAGTCTATGGATCCACTTTGCAGATTAATATTTTGTTTATATTATTTTTTTAAAAACAGGAACAAAAGTTTTGTTTTAATTAACTTTTATTGGAATATAGTTGTTTTACAACTATAGTGTTAGCAAAATGAATCAGCCATACACATACATATTGCTTGCTGGCTTCACACTAAGTCATGTCCCACTCTTTGCAACCCCATTGACTATAGTTTGCCAGGCTCCTCTGTCCATGGGATTCTCCAGGCAAGAATACTGGAGTGGGTTGCCATTTCCTTCTCCAGGGGATCCTTCTCCATCCAAGGATCAAACCCGCGTCTCTTATGTCTCCTGCATTGGCAGGTGGGTTCTTTACCCCTAGCGCCATTTGGGAAGCCCACATGTACATATAGTCCTTCCCTTTTGACCTTCTTCCCATTCAGGCCAACACAGTACATTAAGTAAGATTCCCTGTGCTATATTGTTTGTTCCCATTATTTACCTATCTTATGCATAGTATCAACTGTGTTTATGTGTCAATCCCAGTCTCCCAGCTCCTCCCACTTCCCACTTCCCCTTGGTATCTGTGCACTTTTCCTCTACATCTGTGTTTCTATTTTTGCTTTGCAAATAAGATCATCTATAACATTTTTTGAGATTCCATGTATATGAATTTTATTGAATTACAGTTGCTTTACAATGCTGCTATTTTCTGCTATATAGGAGTGAATCAGTTATATATGCATATATATGTATATATGCATATATCCTCTCTTTTTTGGATTTCCTTCCCATTTAGATCACCCCAGAGGATTGAGTAAAGTTCCCTGTACTAAGTTCTCATTAGTCATCTATGTTATACATAGTAGTGCTTTTAGTTGCATTAAAAATACTAAAAAATTAGGTTTAAAAAGAGCTATCAAAATAAATATTAAAAAGTTAGGATATATGATAAAAAACACACACACCTGTGCTCTTGGATTAATGCATTCAGTGACTAGATCTAGTGACAAGACTAAGAACTACCATAATTTTGAAGTAATGATAAGCATGTGTGATATTTTGAGATGTCTGCTGTACCAGCCGTGTGCTAGGAAAAGATCTATAATTTCTACTGGTAACAAAATAATAGGTACTATAATCACTTGCTGTGTTTTGTTGCCTACACCCACAATCAAAAGAATGATAAATTTCAATTAGAGATTAGTAAAAATGAAGATTTAGTTTTTCCATCCAGATTCAGAGACCCCTGACCTGGAGCAGTGGTTTGTAAGCTCTCTGGGTTTCTTCACCTTTTCTAGTATTTAATACAAGTTGTAAATCTTTCCACCTTCCCCCTTCTGGGAGGAAAAAAAAAAGTACATTTAAGCTCAATTTAGTCTACAATTTGAGGAGATAAGTGAACTGCAAGTCCAGAGGATACCAGACTAGAAAGACATATTTGGACTATCTCATGGAGGATCATGTATAACAAGACTTTCTACTGAAATTGATAGCTAATAATAGATAATTGGAGGGTTTTTATCACCAAAATAATGCAATTTAAGGTGTCCTCTCAGAAGACTTATCAAACTATTTCTTGAAAGGTCAAATAATCTCTTCTTGATGGTTCTTTAATTTAATCTTTACAAATGTACACATCTTTTACTTTTAAATACCTGCACAATCCTAATGATGCAATTTTCATGTAATTTCTTAGTAATGCAATTTTCTTGCTTATGAACTTTGTAAAGGTGAATCAATAGCAGAAGAAGCTCCTGCAGAGCCTGCATCGAATGCCCTGGTGACCACTGTGTCTCAGGAGCTGCGTGCACCATGATGGCTGAGAACTGAGCTATTGATCAACTGCCAAGTGTTCGATCCAATTTATTTGCTAAAATGTCTGGAACAAATAGGCAAGTGCCACTACAAATGCTTAACCACAGAGCTGGCTAAACCACTCATCCATCAATTGATTTTTTTAGCCCATATGACAGTTGGGAAACCTAAGAACAATCTCCTGACAGTTCATTCATTGGCATTCCACAGACACAGCAGCTCAGGTGAGAGCACCTTCCTTTTCTCCCCAGTGCCATCTGCAGCACTGCTCAGGTTATATCACGACACTCCCGTGGAGGGAGCAGTCACAGTGTCCGAAGGAGAGTGGTGGTCCACAAGGACCCTTCAAAACTCATTCACTCTGGGGCTCAGCCTTAGAGAACACTAATGATCAAAGAAACACAGTCCTGTGGAAATCAGCCAAATCCTTGACTTGCACTTTTCAAAAGCCAAATGTGGATCCATAGCAACTCCCACAGGAAACTTATGACTTGTATTTATGTCCACCATCCTCGGCACAGATTCTTGTGTAAGGGTCCACACAGTCTTTCACAAAACCTCTCTCAATTTCTGGGCTAGCCTTGCTTTCATCTCCTACTTTCCTCTTCCATTTTCTTCATTTATTTATCATGTAGGTTGACTAAGCCTTTTTCTAGCAAGGAGGAAGGCTTTCTCATTCAAAGGGGGATGAAAGGAAGGGAGAAGGAGTATATGCTGGTGGTTGGATGACTCTCTTTGGAGGGGGCTGTGGAAAATCTACATGAACTGTTTTGCTGTGTCTCACAATCAAAGTCTGAAGCCTGCTCCAAGTGGAAGGGATTCCTAGGAGCCATCAATTTACAGATGAGAGCAGAGACGGGTTCAGAGAGGTGAAGTGACTGCCCTGACTTGTTTGGCTGTAAATGACAGAAAACCCTGAACCGGCGTGAGTCAGAAAAGGAAATGTGTTGGCTTCTGTAACTGAAAAGCCATAGAACAGCATCGTCTTCAGGAGCAGCTGGATTCAGGTATTCAGATGACGTTGCCAAAATATCTTTTTTCATCTTTCTGTTCTCTGTTGACTTTATTCTTTGGTAGCTTCTTCCTAAATGGTAACAAATTGACTTTGCAACAGCTCCAAGTTGCAACCTCAGCAGAGAGAATGTCTCATCACTCACAGCTCCAGGTAAAGTTCCAGGGTGTATGCACTGGTCCAGAGTATGTCATGTGCACATTCTTGGAGAACATTCTTTTTTTTTTTTTTTAAAAATGAAAACCATTTTTACATGATTAGACACTTCTATGAATATCATTTTCTTATCCCATTCTCAATCACCTTACTTTTTGATAAAATTTAGAACATTCATCGTGGTAAAATACTACCTCCTGATTTTTTTTTTTTTTTCAATGAGATAGGATTCGATTTATTATCTTAAGTACAAAAGACAGAACTAGGCATGGTATTGAGCTGTGTTGATTCATTTGTTTTTTTCATAGGTATTTCCTTTTTTTTTCTTTTCTGTTTTTCCTCTTTTTCCTTATTTATTTTTTTTTAATTTTATTATTATTTTTTTTATTCTTTGAATCAGCCATGGATTTACATGTATTCCCAATCCCGATCCCCCCTCCCACCTCCCTCTCCACTCGATTCCTCTGGGTCTTCCCAGTGCACCAGGCCGGAGCACTTGTCTCATGCATCCCACCTGGGCTGGTGATCTGTTTCACCATAGATAGTATACATGCTGTTCTTTTGAAATATCCCACCCTCACATTCTCCCACAGAGTTCAGAAGTCTGTTCTGTATTTCTGTGTCTCTTTTTCTGTTTTGCATATAGGGTTATCGTTACCATCTTTCTAAATTCCATATATATGTGTTAGTATGCTGTAATGTTCTTTATCTTTTTGGCTTACTTCACTCTGTATAAGGGGCTCCAGTTTCATCCATCTCATTAGGACTGGTTCAAATGAATTCTTTTTGGCGGCTGAGTAAAATTCCATGGTGTATATGTACCACAGCTTCCTTATCCATTCATCTGCTGATGGGCATCTAGGTTGCTTCCATGTCCTGGCTATTATAAACAGTGCTGCCATGAACATTGGGGTGCACGTGTCTCTTTCAGATCTGGTTTCCTCAGTGTGTATGCCCAGAAGTGGTATTGCTGGGTCATATGGCAGTTCTATTTCCAGTTTTTTAAGGAATCTCCACACTGTTTTCCATAGTGGCTGTACTAGTTTGCATTCCCACCAACAGTGTAAGAGGGTTCCCTTTTCTCCACACCCTCTCCAGCATTTATTGCTTGTAGACTTTTGGATAGCAGCCATCCTGACTGGCGTGTAATGGTACCTCATTGTGGTTTTGATTTGCATTTCTCTGATAATGAGTGATGTTGAGCATCTTTTCATGTGTTTGTTAGCCATCTGTATGTCTTCTTTGAGAAATGTCTGTTTAGTTCTTTGGCCCATTTTTTGATTGGGTCATTTATTTTTCTGGAATTGAGCTGCAGGGGTTGCTTGTATATTTTTGAGATTAATCCTTTGTCTGTTTCTTCATTTGCTATTATTTTCTCCCAATCTGAGGGCTGTCTTTTCACCTTACTTATAGTTTCCTTTGTAGTGCAAAAGCTTTTAAGTTTCATTAGGTCCCATTTGTTTATTTTTGCTTTTATTTCCAATA
This sequence comes from Cervus canadensis, assembly GCF_019320065.1. Taxonomy (NCBI): domain Eukaryota; kingdom Metazoa; phylum Chordata; class Mammalia; order Artiodactyla; family Cervidae; genus Cervus; species Cervus canadensis. The sequence goes on along the minus strand of NC_057415.1, from coordinate 12,050,496 downwards.
TTCTGGGAGGTGGGTCATAGAGGATCTTGCTGTGATTTATGTCAGAGAGTGTTTTGCCTATGTTCTCCTCTAGGAGTTTTATAGTTTCTGGTCTTACATTTAGATCTTTAATCCATTTTGAGTTTATTTTTGTGTATGGTGTTAGAAAGTGTTCTAGTTTCATTCTTTTACAAGTGGTTGACCAGTTTTCCCAGCACCACTTGTTAAAGAGGTTGTCTTTTTTCCATTGTATATCCTTGCCTTGGAGAACATTCTTTAGCTGTGATTGGCTGTACATAACTCCTGCTCTTAACACTGTAACCGGGAGTGAGCTGGAATTGAGTGCATTGGAAAGAGATGGGTAGTTCACCAAAGAAAGCAAGATGTTCTTAGTAGGCATAGGGTTAAAAGATACTTGGAAGTAAGTGTCAGGAGAGTGTATGCTCCTCGGTTCTGTCTCATCACAGCAAAGATTTGGAGTGACAGACAGTAGAGCCCTCAGCGTGTCACAGCTCTCGGGTGTCGGACAGACCGTGTTATAGCTCTCAGGTCTCGAACAGAACGTCTTATAGCTCTTAGACAAATGAGTGTTACACCTCTGTGTTACAGCTCTATTTTATTTAGAAAATAGCAGGAAAATCCATCTTCAGGGCGCGAGAGCATGTTGACCCAAAGATGTGAAGAGAAGAGCGCCCCAGCACGCAGGAGAGAGAGAGAGAGAGACCCCCAGCCCTTTGGCTCCTCTTTTTATATGTCTTTTCTCCTCCTGGGCCTGCCCTATGTAAATTGGGCTAGCCAGGAGTGTTGTTTGTTCTACCTGAGGTCCTCACTCTGGTCCTCGGACCTTCTTTTGTTCTATTTTCGCGGGCTTTTCCATTCCTTGTCTTTTAGCCACTGCCATTCTGGACTCCTGTTTCCTATTCTAACTACCTAACATAAGGAAGAGAAAAGTGCTCAAGACTGTAAAGGCAGCTGCTGGTAGAGAATTACACAGAACAGGATGCTGCCAGTGCCCCTTGGTGTAGTTAGTTACTCTTCTCCTACAGCCTCTGATTGCTCCTGGCAAGATGGCTGAAGCGTTGAGGACTTCAGTAGAAATCTTAGGATTAACCCTTCTCTCATGGCTCAGATGGTAAAGAATCTACCTGCCAATGCAGGAGACTCAGGAGATGTGGGTACAATCCCTGGGTCAGGAAGATCCCCTGGAGAAGGACATGACAACCCACTCCAGTATTCTTGCCTAGAGAATTTCACGGACAGTGGAACCTGGTGGTCTACAGTCGGATACAATTGAGCAACTAACACTTTCACACGTTCACTTTTCAGCCCTTTCAAATGCTGAATCTCTTTGTGGTTCAGCCTGCCATTCTGGCTCCTTCTGAGGCCAGAAGCTTAGCTGGGAACCTGGGGCTCCTCTGTCCTGCCTGACCTTCTTAGATCATCTGCCTGGAACCTATTTCCTGTCTTATTATTTCCAGGCACCTCCCAGCTATTGGGTTTCTCTTTATTGTTTTCCTGGACACAATGCCTGCTCTGTTTGGTGCTCCACCTATTCCATGCTGTGCTGCCAAAAACAATGTCACCAGTCTTGTCTGATCAGACTGTGTCTGTGCGTAGTCAAAGAGTCGTGTCCAACTCTTTACAACCCCATGGTCTGTAGCCCACCAGGCTCCTCTGTCCATATGGATTCTCCAGGCCAGAATACTGGAGTGGGTTGCCATGCCCTCCTCCAGGGGATCTTCCCAACCCAGGGATTGAACCCACATCTCACACATTGTAAGCAGATTGTGTCTCCTTATATTTTGACATCTGCCTGGAACTGGACTAGTTTTCTGCACTTTTGATTGAATGGAGGTATAATTTATCAAGATAATGGAGGCTGTCATTTATACCTTCATATTTCCCCCCACTTTCTAATTCAGAGAGCTAAAGTCAACATCTCTCTGCTATTCAGAACTCTTTCCTTTAACAAACACAATTTTGCTTTAGAGCCCCATAGTTATGTTAAAAAACTCAAATCCTCAAAAATACGAACTCCTTACCGTGGCTTTCAAGGCCTCTGAGTATTTCTCTAATTTTATTTTGTACCAGTGTGTTAGCTGCTGCTGTATAATGCACACTACATTTCAGTAACACACAATAATAAGCATTCAATAACACCAGTAGGTTGGCTAGAGCTTGCTGATCTAAGCTGGACTTAGTTAGGGTTGACTCCAAGCTGCAAATTGTGTCTAGATTTGCTCAGTGTCACTTATCCTAATTAGACAAGCAGCTATTCTAAGCATGCAATTCTTACGGTAAAATGCTGGAGTATAAAAGCATAAGCACAACTACATGAGAAAATTTCAAAATCTTTGGTCATGTCGTGTCAGCTAAATACCATTGGTCAAAGCAAGTCACATGACCAAGATCTAAATCAAGTGACAGGAAAATACACTCTGCCCATGGAGATGGGGTAAGGAAAATCAGTGTTTTCTAAATGCAACCTAATCTACTAGGCTGCCCTTCTGCCTTCAGACTATACTCTATCAATTTTGGCTCTCTTTTTGTTCTTTGAATTCATTAAACTTGATTCTGCCTCAGGGCCTTTGCACTTACTTTCCCTTTGCTCATTCCTTTTTTTCCACCAGGACTTACTTAAAGTGCTACCTGTCCAGAGAGACCTTCCTTGACCAACCTACCCCGACCCATTATTTTCTATTAGATAACCCTTTTATATTTTTATTTTAGCACTTATCATGTCTAAAATTACCTTTCAAATTTTGGGGATCTTTTTGGGTTGGTGAACTTATTACTCATTGTTCTAAATGGGCATGAGTTTGAGCAAAATCCAGGAGATAGTGAAAGACAGGAAAACCTGGCATGTTACAAGAGTCCATGGAGTTACAAGAGTCGGACACGACTGAGCAACTGAACAACAAAATCAGGTCTTAACAGTGATTCTGAAAAGATCTTCCTTTGGTTACCAAAGTGAAAATCTGCCTCTCTCATTCATTTTAGCATTTCCAGAATAAAGTAGTTAGTAGATTGATGCATACATAGACATTTCTACTCTGCTCTGCATCCTGAGATAGGGAGGCAGAAGGCTCTCTCCTCCTGTCTCCTCGATTTTGAATGTCAAGTAATTGAGAGACATTACTTCTCTCAGTCCTAGGGGTAGTAACTTCTTCCTGAAGTTTCTAATATCTGGTTACTCCAGCAACTTCTTTTTGTTCTTTCACTCTTTCAATAACTTCACAATCCAGTCTTTGTATTAAATCCACTCTTTCAAACACTTAGCATGATTTCTGCTTTTCTAAATGGACCTTGACTGATAAAAATAATCCAAAATAAGTGTTTTGATCTCAACTGAACTTAACTTCTCTATATGAAGCAGCTGTTGTGTAAAGACTTTTTTGGAGGGGGTAGGGGGTGAGAAATGGATTCTGGTTACAGCTCAGCCAATATTTCAATTTGACCTTCACCAACCACTTTACCTCTGTGTGTCTCTATTTATTTATCTGCAAAATATGGAGTTGAACGCCATCACCTCCAGGGTTTCCTCTACTGTAACAGTTTATGAATTGTGGTTTAATCATTTCAGAAAGTGAAAGTGAAAGTTGCTCAGTCTTGTCCGACTCTTTGTGACCCCATGGACTGTATAGTCCATGGAATTCTCCTGGACAGAATACTGGAGTGGGTAGCCTATCCCTTCTCCAGGGGATCTTCCCAACCCAGGGATCAAACCTAGGTCTTCCACATTGCAGGTGGGTTCTTTAGCAGCTGAGCCACAAGGGAAGCCCAAGAATACTGGAGTGGGTAGCCCATCCCTTCTCCAGAAGATCTTCCCGACCCAGGAATTGAACCGGGGTCTCCTGCATTGCAGGGGGATTCTTTACCAGCTGAGCTATCAGGGAAGCCCCTAACTTCAACCCAAAGTTCATGTGAGCAGTCCACTAGATCTTCCAATTCTAACTTTAGTTAATCTCTTCATACCTCTTAACAACTTTAGAAAATTCTCACTTACATTGTTTTCATTTCTGAGAACAACCTAACTGTAGCTGAATTCCAGTTATTTTTTGGCTAGATTGGTTTTGCTCAAGGAAGGATAATTTAACTATTATAGAGAAAATTTCCCTTTTCTTTATAAGGCTGCTCAATGTTGACCTTTGTTCAGTGAACTCCTATTCCCCAACCCTGAGGTTTGTGCCAAATCACTTTCTCTCATAGTGTGAAGTTGCACTTTTTAGCTATTATTTCTGGCAAGTCAATATTCGGTCTACATACTCTTCTTGACATGGAGCAATAATAACAATAATAAAAGGAATAGATCAAATGTGTAACAGATGCCCAAGTGCAAATTGAGGTGAATGATTGAGGGTAGGGAACTGTCATCACCTATATCACAAACATACCCAGCTGGTATCTGAGACATAATTTATTTGGGAATGTGGAACACACCCTCAACCTTGACCACTGAAGTGAAAGAAGTATTGTAATGTCGGTAAACCCAATGATACACTCAGGATAACCCCACTCCAGTTTCAAGCACGTATTCCTTTCAAACCTTGGTTCATCTCTGTGCCAAATTGACTCCATTTTTATACTTAGGGAACAGTGCCAGAATCTTGAGCCAAAAAAGCTGACACAGTTGGTTCCGGGGTCCTAATCAACGGACAACAGACTTCAGAGATGACATGAGCCTTCCACTGGAGCCAAAGAAACTGCTAAGATAGAGAATGAAATTATTGCCAAGGGGATGACAAAGAAGAGACACACAGAATGCGACAGTAGATAATCTTGGTGATTTGTTTCCAGTCATTCTATAGTCATTCTATTTCATTGATTAATGACTCTGATTTCTAGGAAATAGCAATGGAAAAAATGCCAACCTTGGGTATCCCATTTAAGTCTCTCAAACTGCATTTTAAGTGGGATCTGTCCATTGTCCTCAAGGTGATAAATGAGGATTTCCACATACCCACAGAGAAGTCTAATCTTTCTCATCTCTGGACTGTGTACCAATACCACCACTGGCCTTTTAGGAGGTTCTTTAAGAGCGACTTGACTCCTTTCACAGTTACTATGGATGGAGGAAGTGCCAAAAAGGAGGACTTGCGTTTGGATGCCAAATACTGAGAGATCTTTTCCAGCTTTAGATCCATGAGAAGTGATGATGCCTCATGTCATCATGTCTACTGTCATTTTGGAGACAGAGATCTTGATTCCTTCCATTTACTTGCTCATTGTACAATTATTTTCCTTTTAGACCTCACAGAAAAAATTTCTATCTACTCCAGCAAGTCCTTCCACAAGGCATTTTATTGAGACAATGCCTAGAGTTCATTGACATCAAATAATTTGAAAGGCATTAACAGTATCAGTAGCCATGGTCTTATTTAAATGGGTGTGTATCTGAGTGATTGTCTAGTAGTCCACGAGGTGGATCATAGTAAACTTTACTGGATTCCATTATCAGGCCCAGACAATATTGTTCAGCAAATAAAATATATCTTTTGTCTATTGAACAGTTTTTTGCCCTTAAGGAATCTCTTATCTCCTTTTCTTTTCTCTCAGCTTCATATCCTCATTTTCATTCTTCCTTTTAAAATCTCCTTTAAATAATGGATCTAACAAACTCATTTACAATTGGTTATGTAGGGCAGATGAGACCTACTTAATGTGTTCATTCTCATAATCAGTTAAGATAAAAGATAAGAAAGCAAGAAAGGAGGAAGCACTCCCAGTAGTTCATATTTAAAAAGATGTAAACTCATAAGTGGTAGAAGTGTCTAATTGCAGAACTAAAGACATTAGTGAGTTGGTAAGAACTTTTAAAAATGCATGATAACTCTACCTTCATGAACATCTATTTGTGGTTAACCTTGCTCAAATCTGTTCACCCCAACTACAGTCATCATAATGAACACTTTCAATTCTAGGAGTCTGATGTGAAAATTGGCATCTCCAGTCAGAAAGAGATGGTCCAGTTTTACAGGGGAAAGTCACTGATCTCGTTATATATAAAAATGATATGCTAAACATATGTAATGAAACACGAGTTTGATTTTTTTTCTTCTTCTTTACCTTTAAAGTGTATTTTGTATAAGAATATTCTATAAAGCCACAGAATGAAAACTTTTCAAGTCCCTGGACTTTTCAGTCATTCTTAGGTAATAGATGTCTTCTCAATAACTTTAAGTCATGGAGACAGTCTCCGTTTACAAAATCAGAATGTCTAGAAGCCATTGATCAAAATTATGGATGAAATTATGAATGATTTAGAATGAAATTAGCTTTGCGTTTGCAACTTTAGAGAAAAAGTAATTCTTTGAAACTGTCCAAGTGGTCTTATGAAAGCCTCCTCTTTGGACTTTAGGTAAGGAAGGTAATATCCCTCTCCCTCCTTTCTGGGAGAATTAGAGACTCAGGATGACAACAGCTTTTTCTGAAGAAATATCCCTGTTACTTCACACAATGTATAGTTTTTATAACCTTGATATTGCTGAAGGGGTCAAGAATGATGGATCTTGTTTTCTATCGTTACTTTGAAAATTATGTGTTTGAGTGTTTTTCCCACATCTACTTTGATAAACTGAACCTATCTTAGAAATACTTGGGTTGAAATTAAGACTGGAATGGTCCCACTTTAACATACCTTATATTAATAAACCAATATTTCCCCTAGTGGCTTTAACTTTTAAGTTGGGGTTAGGTAGGGCCTCACTGATCAGAAATGTTAGCTACTCTTTATTCTTAACTGCAAACACAGAACCAGTATTTTATATGTCCAAACAATGGCTATATAGATTGAGAAAGGTAACTGATTAGACAGCTGTAGATATCACAGAGACTTGAATTTGCTAAGTTAAATTTTCCTTTAAGCATTGAAGTTCCATGTGACAGTCTGTAAAGTCTTTGTAATCATGTTTCTGCAAGTTTAATTCTTATTCCCTGGGAAGCCAAATATAAGAACTATTTTAGTTATGATCTTAGAGACAGAAGGGAGAATCAGAGATACTCTTCTCACTGCACAAGCCAATGAAAAAAGTACTGAAATTAACCTTCGGTCTCATTCCACCAATGCATTGTTTCACCAGCCTGTACCTCTTTATGTTCCAGGTCAACATAAGCACATTGCTATTGTACTTAATGGTGCAATGTTAGGGGTGGTGGTTTTGGTTGAGGGTGAGACAGTCATGAAAACCTGCAATGAATCCAAAATGGAACACAGGAACGTAAGTGCCACACTCCATCCTACTGGGTTATTGGTCACCATGAATGTTTCTCTTTCATTCCTCAATTATCTTTTCCCTTTGTGAAGGACCGTTATCCAGAATCTTGCAAATATGTGGCCTGATTTTGTGGATTCCCTAAAAATTATTGCAACTTCTTTGTATGTTGTTTCACACATCTATTAATAAATCTTTTTATTAAACTTAGCCTAAAGAAACTGACAAATTCAATTAACCATTCAAGAGGCTAGACTTGTAAAGAAACCAGCATTTATACTCTTACTCATCACAGCACTTGGTGAAGTCCTTCTTTGATGATAATGTTGGGCTTTATCATGATAAATATAGTCCCTCTTTAATATGGCTCTATTTTTATTCCTTTGCTTTTATGTGCTTCCTAATTATGAAAAGTATTCCTCTAGTAAATGACCAAAGACTACCAAGGCTGGTGGCACAGGCTAGTGCGATCAGTTGAAATTAAGAGATAAGAAAATATAAGGGATTGACATACAACAGTAAATCTTTTGATTTAATGGGTGCATGAGTAGCGAACCCATATACTACTGGTGATGGCTTTAAACTGTGTTTGCAAATTCTATGATACTTCTTCAAAAAGTGGAGTTTAAGTCCCCTTTTCATCAGTGTGAGAACCTAGTGACTAGCATATGTTAATGTGATGGCATGTAGCTTTGTAAAAGGTACTGGAACTTCAGCTTTTCTCTTTTGGGTTATTGACTCTGAAAGAAGACATCATGGTGGCCTAAGGGCACATCAAACAGTCCATGGAGAGGCTTCTGAGGCAAACAGCTGAGGCTTCCTGGCAACAGCCATGAGGATGAGTCATCTTGCATGCTGATCTTCTAGCTCCAGTCAAACTTTCAGATTATTGCAGCCCAAGCTGACATCTTGATACAGCATCATGAGGGACTCAAAGTCAGAAGTATCCAGCTAAATATTTCTTGAGTTCTTGATACATAGAAACTGAGATAATGATTATTTAAAAAAATCTGTAAGTTTTGAGGGTAATTTGTTATGCAGCAATAGATAAATAATACTCTCCTGAAAGCAATACTTTCTGTATGTCTCTGAAATGGAGAGACACTGAAGTTGAATTGAGTTGAAGTTTCATCTTAGTGATAAAACACAAGTCTTTCTTTTGTTTACTGCAAAAAATAGATGAGTTGATTACTTTAAGAAGAGAATTCATTGGCATAAAAGTGGAGCTTTAGGGAAAGCTGAAAATGGCAACAAAAAGCACTCGAGGGTTTTCCATTAAAGGTAACTGAAATCATTGAAGGCTACTGTTAGCAAGAGGTTTTTTATGTTGATAGAAAAGGGAGCAAGGGGGAAATGTGACACATTTTCTTAAGGGCAATTTCATTTACCAAAAATAGAATCTTAGGGGCATTCACACACTAGATTTGGCAGGATTTTCAAAGCAGAAAATCTCATGCAAACTCAGTTTGGTATCCTAGCAGAAATGAGAAATGCCTGCATTTGCTATTGGGTTGGCTTCCCTAGTGCACCAGGGTCCTGCTCTGTCCATTGCAATTTCCCTACATTCTGCCTACACCTAAGTAGTCACAAAAGGTCTCCATATGTACTTTACTAATCTATCCTTGAACTGCTTAATTTGACAGTAACATCTTGTTCTTGCTGGTAGGATCCTTGGAGATCTGCCCCAAACCCACAACGTTGCCTTTTTGCCGATAGGTGGGGATTGGGCCTTATCGAGATTAGGGCCACCTCATTTTAATTTGTGGCCTCAGCAGAGCATCCAGCCCTCAGTAAGCAGTCAACACAAACTTAACAAACATGTGAACAAACATACTCAGAGGAAGCAGAGTTAAAACATACAGTAATGATGGGAGAGAAAACCCATTCAACCAAGAAGTATATTTTGAATGAACCTGAGAGGGAATATATTCCACCTCAAATATTATGAAGCTTGAGAATAATACCAGAAGCTGCATATTTAAAAAATTCTCTTCAGATAAAATGCAACCTCTAAGTCAAAACTTGACCTGTAAGGGTAAGTTTTGTGTTTAAGAGTCAAATGGTTTGCAATCAGTCTGGCCTCACTGAATCCTCATGCTCCTTTTCTAGTTTTACAAAGTTAAGAAAGCCGTTTAAACATTTGCAACCTCAGTTTTCTCATCTGTGAGATGGGAATAATAATATCTACCTTTAAGTGTTGTTGTAAAGTGAAATCATGTGAGATCATGTTTGTAAAGCTCTTAGTATAGGGTTGAACACTGAGACAGAACTCAATAAATGAAAGCTTTTATGTTTTCGTTATGATTTCTCAAAAGGCATTATGATTTCTCAAAAGACATACAAGGCTAAAAATGCAGTAAACACAAAAATTAAAGATAACATATGCTGTGGACAATCTTTCTCCCTTTATTACACAATGTAAACTTGTACTCAAAATATGCTAGTCCCTGATCACTTAATCAGTCATTATGCATTGAGCATTTCCATCCTGGATTCCTTCCTATGTCAACTAAGCTTCTGCTTTAGGGCTTTTGCACTTACTGTTTTATCTGCTTCAAAAGCTCTTCTTTCAGATATTTACACATCTCTATGATTCATTTTGTTCAGATTACTATACAAATACAACAGAGGTTCCACTTCTCCTTACCTGGCTTAACTTTTCTTTATAGCCATTATTACTACCCAGTATGTAGGCATACACTCAGCTCTCCCTATCTACAGTTTCTGCATCTTCAGTTTGGATTCAACCAATTGAGGACTGAAAATATATTTTAATTCTAAAAAGTTCCAAAAAGCAAAACATGAATTTGCCATGCACCAGAAACTATTTACACAATATGTACATTGAGTTTGCATTTATCTACATGCAGTTACATTGTATTAGGTACTACCAGTAATCCACAGATGATTTTAATCATACAGGAGATACACATAAGTTATATGCAAATATGATATCATTTTATATAAAGAATTTGAGTATCCACAGATTTTGGTATCTGGGGGCTGTGCTAGAACTAATTCCCTGTGGATACTGAGGACAACTGTATTTGCTTCTTGGTGTATTATCCGTCTTCCTCACCCCTGTATAAGACTCAGGAGGGCAGCGACTTTGCTTTACTCACCGCTGAGTCCCAGTTTATAGAACAGTGCTTAGCACTTAATGAGTATGTAATAAATACTTGATGAATGAATGACTGAATAAAATTCTGAGTTGCAAAGATAATAGTGTATGATATTATATCAGAACTAGAGCTTATAGACTATCTACTTGCATTTGTCCATTATTTTCTTCCCACCTGCATATCCTACTTCCATATTTTAAATCAAATTTAACTTCAACTCCCAGTCCCAACTCTCAACTGTTCCCAGGGAGATTTGTTCAATAAGTACACCTGACATTAATACATCCCTTCTCTGAAATCCCTTAAGTTAGATCCTGATTAATGAGAAATAATTGAACAAGAGAAGCCATGCGACTGATCTCCTATGGTGGAGAAAGATAATTTGTGCTTTAGTGAAGATAATCCCTATTAAACTTCTTCAACCTAATAGCTTTATAAATAAGTACATACATACTCACCTGGTGTTTGTGCTTCTACCATCCTCTTAGAGCCTCCTGTGGGAAGGTGTGGGGGCATATGAACTGGACAACTCAGTTTTGGCTGGTATATAAATCCTGTAGAAGTCATTCCAAATGCATGGACTGTCCAGTTAGCATAAACCTGCCCAGCCCTTGAGATAAATACATTAGCTTTCTGATTAGATAAGAGAAAGAATATTTATGTTATTATAATTCTATTCCAGATCCTAGGAGATCTAGGAGATTACTCAGTCATCATGCAAGGAGAGAGTTAAAAAAAAGGAGGCATTTTCCAAGAGCCCTGGCCCTAGGATCAATATGCAAACTCTGTGTTCTTGAGTAAGTAGTTTGCTTTCTCTGAAACTAAGTTTTCTTCTCTGGAAATACTTGGCCAATTTACCACACAAGGATGGAAGTGGTTTCATAAGCTATAAAGAGGTTTATATATTGAAGCAAAATTTACTTAGACTGTCATGCCCAACTGCTGTGGTCTTGGTAGATACCCACCATGCACTAAGACAAGCACTGCGGATGTGATGAGTTCTACAGCAAACCTAGGGCCACTGAATTAGTTTCCCAGGGCTGCTGGAACAAAGAACCACAGACTGGACAGCTTAAACAACAGACGTTTATTGTCTCAGAGTTTTGAAAGCTAAAGTCAGAGATCAAGGTTTGGCTCTTTCTAAGAGCTGTGAGAAAGGATCTGATCCATGCCTCTCTCCTAGTTCCTGGGGGTTTTCTGGCACTCTTTAGCATTCCTTGGCTTTAGAAGCCTTCCCTCTGTCTCTGCCTTCATCTTCACATGACGTTCTCCCCGTGTGTGTTTGTCTTTGTGTCCCAACTTTCCCTATGTATAAGGACACCAGACACAATGGCCTAGGGCTCATCCTAACGACCTTATCTGAACTTAACTAATTACATCTGCAATGACTCTACTTCCAAATAAGGTCACATTGTGAGATACTGGGGGACAGGACACCAACACATGAATTTGGGGGAGAAATAATTCAAGCCATGTAACAATTGTGTACCCAGAATGCCTTGCCAGATCAGATTATCGCGAGGCAAAAGTTTGTTTTCCAGTTAATCTAATTTACCTTCCCTTACAATATGTTCTCTTTCCTCTAGCCGACTGCCACACACTTCCATGATATCTTCCTGTTGGTGCCCAAACATCAGTTCCATACCAATGAGGAGAGAGGGGGGAGTGGTCTGCCCTAATAGGATGAATATTTTATCATGCATGTTGTTCAGAGTTGCCAGAGCAAGGTGATAATCAAAAGCAGATGAACTTTCAGTTGGTTATATTATTGTTCTAAATCCTCTACAGACAGTGTATCCCTTTATTGCCAGCACTCAGAGAGGATTGCTCCCACTGACCTGCCCTTGACAGGCCACTGCCAGATCTGCCCAAACACAGCTCGGTTCACCAGTGGCAATAGCATGAGTGTTTTCCCAGGAGGCTCCTCAATCCCTCTGCAAATAGAGTTTCAACAAACCTCATCCACAAATGCATAAACATGCCCAGATATCCTCTTTGAGAAAAACTATCCTAAACTTGTTTATGGCTAAGAGAGTACAAAATGAACTTCTAAAAATGTACTGAGGTATGATTTAACAAGCCCAACAAGGACCATTTATCTTTGGAAATGTACCTTTCATGGCTCTGCTATCTATTGTTAATTAAAGACTCATATTTTGTGAAGTTAATGTTAATTTGTCAGTCTTGCTGAGATGCAAATAATTTTTTTTCCAGTTGAAAAGATAACCCTGTAAGGCATTCACCTAGCAATCTTAATCTTATTTTCTTAAATGCCTACAAATACCTAGCTCTTCAAAAAATTTTAATCGAATTTATCATCTTAGTGGGTCCATTGTTAATTAATTAATATGTCTTTGACACGGTCAAAATGCACCAGTCCTCTGTAGAAGGATATGCTTAGGCTGCATCCCAATTTTTATAGTGTATGGCTTATTCCAAACTGCTTAATATCCTGAAGTATGGTTGATGAAGACACTGGTACTTCTTTTATTTAATATATTTCTGTCTCTTCTTCCCTTTGACTGCTGTTAATGCTTCATTCTTTTTTACTCAATGTGAGAAAGAGCCACCAATAAAGGGAGAGAGAAAGTTTTGTTCTTATACACATATAAGAACAATTAGAAGGAGAGTTTTAGGTAGAAAATAGAGTGAGATGGCTTTCCATTGAATTATATACTTGTCACACAATGAAAATTAATTTCTGGGCAGATGATGCCTGAAGAGAGGGGACATGAGTTCTCATTGGTGGCAAAACCAGGAAAGATACTAACTGGAGGATTTAACATCACTGAAAATTCATTCTTTCTAGGACTTTTTCCAGGATTCCTGATTATGCAGCTTTATGTTTGTTTCTTTATTTTTTTCCTCGAAATCTAACCAACAGGAGATTGATTATTAAGAGAGATGGCAAACACCCTGTTTTACTGGAGTTACACTTGCTTTTTCAAGCCCCCAAGTTGGTCATCTGCAGTGTGCATTCCCAGGTTTTGGTTGTGTAAGAAGTTGCTATAATGAAGGGTGTGGTAGTGGCCCTTATGCACTGAATATTAGATATTGAAGTGAGTTGCAAAGCACTGCCCTGCAGGACTTCCAAGAAGGGAATCAGAAGTCAATTATATCCCTAATCTTCACGGGAATTATAAAAATGTCTAGATAAGTGGAGATGAGGGGAGGATTTCTGGCAAGGGTTTCTTTGAAAAGAGTTATGCTTAGTACCGTGTCTAAGATAAGGAGCAACAGATGCTTTCTCTTTAGAGAGAGACAGTAACAGCTAATCTGAGAGCTGGTTTTGTGCCCCTTGAGCCTGAAACACAGAGTGGTTCTTGGATGTGGAAAATTCAGTTCAGTTCAGTCACTCAGTCGTGTCCGACTCTTTGCGACCCCATGAATCGCAGCACATCAGGCCTCCCTGTCCATCACCAACTCCCGGAGTTTACTCAAACACATGTTCATCGAGTCAGTGATGCCATCCAGACACCTCATTCCCTGTCGTTTCCTTCTCCTCCTGCCCCCAACCCCTCCCAGCATCAGGGTCTTTTCCGATGAGTCAACTCTTCGCATGAGATGGCCAAAGTATTGGAGTTTCAGCTTCAGCATCAGTCCTTCCAATGAACACACGGAACTGATCTCCTTTAGAATGGACTGGTTGGATCTCCTCGCAGTCCAAGGGACTCTCAAGAGTCTTCTCCAACACCACAGTTCAAAAGCATCAATTTTTTGGCACTCAGCTTTCTTTAAACTCTAACTCTCACACCATACATGACCACTGGGAAAACCATAGCCTTGACCAGATGGACCTTTGTTGGCAAAGCAATGGCTCTGGTTTTTAATATGCTATCTAGGTTGGTCATAACTTTCCTACCAAGGAGTAAGTGTCTTTTAATTTCATGGCTCCAATCACCATCTGCAGTGATTTTGGAGCCCGAAAAAATAAAGTCTGACACTGTTTCCACTGTCTCCCCATCTATTTCCTATGATGTGATGGTACCAGATGCCATGATCTTAGTTTTCTGAATGCTAAGCTTTAAGCCAGCTTTTTCACTCTCCTCTTTCACTATCATCAAGAGGCTTTTTAGTTCCTCTTCACTTTCTGCCAGAAGGGTGGTGTCATCTGCAGATCTGAGGTTATTGATATTTCTGCTGGCAATCTTGATTCCAGCTTGTGCTTCTTCCAGCCCAGTGTTTCTCATGATATACTCTGCATATAAGTTAAATAAGCAGGGTGACAATATACAGCCTTGATGTACTCCTTTTCCTATTTGGAACCAGTCTGTTGTTCCATGTCCAGTTCTAACTGTTGCTTCCTGACCTGCATACAGGTTTCTCAAGAGGCAGGTCAGGTGGTCTGGTATTCCCATCTCTTTCAGAATTTTCCACAGTTTATTGTGATCCACAGAGTCGAAGGCTTTGGCGTAGTCAATAAAGCAGAAATAGATGTTTTTCTGGAACTCTCTTGTGGAAAATTAGCCTATCATTAAAAGAAGTCCTTCCCTCTCCATGGCCATGGGTGGAGTGTGCTTCTCCTATGTCTTGAGCCATCACTGTTACTATGTCGCTTGATTTGTCAGTAGGATGTTAACAACTGATTCAAGCAAGAGCTTGGAATGTGTATGATTGGGCATGTCTCTCAGTGTCTCTACTTTTGTCATGGGAAGAACATGCGTGGCTAGCCACCTGGTCTAAGGAGAATGAAAGACTCATGGAACAGACCTGCTGCTACAACCAATCCATAGGTATAAGAATAAGCTACTGTTATTTTAAGCCACTGAGATTTGGGGTTGTTTGCTATGCAGCATCACTGTGGTCACAGATGATCGATATTTTTGTCTTACTGCTTTGATGGTAGAGAAAAAGAGAGTTGCTCCTTGCTTGGAATCAACCCCAGCTCTCAGTGCATCCAAAGACATGCTTGAGAGTTTCCTATGAACTGGATGTGCACTCTGCATTGGAAAGAGACTTAGCATGGGGCTTGTGTCAGGCAAGGCTGACAGATTTGGTTGGTACAGAAACAATGATCCCTTGTAATATTCAAATAGCTTATTATTCAAGAGATAGCAAAAGCAAGAGGAGCAAATGTGCTATTTTTCTGGGTCCCTTGGTCAATAGGGCAGCAGCAGAACAAAAGGATCTGGACACTACACCAGGAATGGTGGGACATCCAGGTGCAGAAAAGACCATTCTTGCTGCGGATAAGCCATTTAGCAGCCTGCAGCTCTACCCTAAGTGGGAGTGAGACAGAAAGGCTCAGACCTTGTCAGAATCCAGGTGGCACTGAGGAGCCAGCTGGTGACAGCCTCCCAGGAAGGCAAGTGAGAGATGGCCCCTGCTGCACTGTATCATCATTAGTCTTTCAGCCCCTAGGAAGGGTTTGAAGGGACTGCTGTGCCCTGCTCGGCTTAGTTGCTCAAACTCTTTGCAACCCCATGGACTGTATCCTGCCAGGCTCCTCTGTCCATGGGATTCTCCAGGATGGAATACTGGAGTAGGTTGCCATGCCCTTCTCTGGGGGAATCTTCCTAACCCAGGGATGGAACCCAGGTCTCAGGTGGATTCTTTACCATCTGAGCCACGAGGTAAGTCCAAGAATACTGGAGTGGGTACCTTACCCCTTCTCCAGGAGATCTTCCCAACCCAGGATCTCCTGCAGATTCGTTACCAGCTGAGCTATCAGGGAAGTCCAAAAGCTGCTTCTAGAAGTATTTTCAGATTTGAAAATTGTAAGCAAATTTTAGTCTACAATAATATTTGTCAAAAATATTCTAGCTTTATTCATAATTATAGAGATTATCAGATATATTATTTTTAAGGCATAGCCATGGATGCAAGTAATCACAATGCAGAAAAATTTTCCTTTGTTTGTGCAATACTGTATGTTATATATAGTATATATATCTGTGGGCTTCCCAGGTGGTGCAGTGGTAAAGAATCTGCCTGCCAATGACGATATGCAGAAGACCTGGGTTCAGTCCCTGGGTCAGGAAGATTCCTTGGAGTAGGAAATGGCAACCCATTCCAGTATTTTTGCCTGGAAAACCCCATGGATGGAGGAGCCTGGCAGGCTACAGTCCATGGGGTTGCAAGGAGTCGTACACAACTGAGAAACTGAACACACACACACATAAATACATATATGTATTGTCTTAAAAAGACTTGCTTATAAGACTATTGTGAATAAAATCCCACTTAGATGAGAGTTCAAAATAATAACAAATTTTTGCAAAGGCTCTCAAGTTGAGTTAGAACTTAGAAATATTTTACTGCCTTTGGGGAGGTAATATAAATACCAATTTTAGTAAATATTTGAAGACAAGCACAGACAACATGAAATCAGTGTTGAAGCAAAACATAGATGATTCTATGGAAGGTGTTAGCTGACATGCCCATATTCTATGTCATGATATCAAACAGCATTTGATGTTCTTTCTGTTGACATTGAAGTAATTGTCATGAAATCTTTGTACTTTGGTATTTGTATAGTTGTGTGTGTGTGTGTTAGTCACTCAATTGTGTCCGATCATTTGCCACCCCATGGACTATAGTCTGCCAGGCTTCTCTGTCCATGGAATTCTCCAGGCAAGAATAATGGAGTGGATTGCCATGCCCTTCTCCAGAGGAACTTCCCATCTCAGGGACTGAACCCTTGTCTCCTGCATCACAAGCAGATTCTTTACCATTTGAGCTATAGGGAAGTCATATTGTATGGTTGGAATTGAGCAATTAAAGGATTTTTGTGATCTTGTTGTCAGTTAGTATTTTTCAATCTTCTCACATTCCCAAAGCCCATTGACTCTTTTTGACAAATGCAACTGAGAGAATCCTCAGTATATTCAAAGCACTAAAATTATATTTTAATTCTGAAGGGAAGCCTCCTCCCAAATCCTATTGACTTTTAAGTAATCTATTAAGGGAAGTCTACTTATTTCTTATCACTTACAGTTTTCAATATCTCTTTAGCAGTAGGATTATGCAAATTAAGAGAAAAGCAAACAGTATTATTGAAGACTCCATCACTTGAAGAAACTCACTGAATGTGTTAAAGAAAAACGACAAAAAAAAACTTATCCTTCAAGTATTAAGGCTGTTCTTAAAAGGACAAACTTACTTATGAACAGAATAAGAAAATCTGACTTGAGGTGGATAATTATTACAGTACTTGCCATGACTATCTTTTGAAATGGATTTTATCCCTTGAAAAATTCAATTCTGTTATATGGATGTTACTAAATACTTTTATAGTATGTGTAGTATTGAAAAAGGGATTGAAATTTGATGATCATGCTCTTTCGTTTTTTGTCAGTGAACAATATTTAAAAAATTGTTGATCAAGTGATTCAATGTATTCCTGAAGAATCGAAAAGCAAGCTATGCCTTGAAAGATGGCACTGTGTGCTTAAAAAAAAAAAAATCAGATTATAAAAGCAAGTCTTACAGTTGTTAATTTTATGCATGCACATGTTCAGTATACTGGCATACAATGTTAATTTGAGCATAGTTTCTCAATATAGAATGTTCAATCGACCAAAAAAAAAAAAAAAAAGTTGGATGTGACCACTATGTTACAATGTGATGGGAACCTAGACTGTAACTGTAAGAAATTTCATAAGCAAATTCTGCAAAATAAGTAATTTGTCAGGAAAGCCAACTCAGCAGAGAAATATTATTAAAGAAGTATGTAATTTAGATACTTATCAGCTATTTCAGATAAAATACAAATAATTTTTTAGTATCAAATATATATATTGTAATATTTTTCTTTTTTCTCAATCTACAATGCATGGACAATTCAAAATAATTAATGTTTTCCTGAGTATCCCATAGTTTTATTTGCTTAATCTGACAACCGTGGTCAAATAGAGGATGTCTTGGGGTCTCCTAAGCTATCTAATTTACTTGGGAACCAATCTTTGACGCAAACAGATCATGAAATAAAGAGGAAAAGTATTCATGATAAATATAGAGTCTTCAAGTAGACCTAGAACCCTGGAAATTTATCCAATAAGAGAAGAAGTCCCATCACTAAAGATAGCCTTTCAACTTTGCCTCTATAGCCCAACAGCTAGAAAGATGCAAGTAGATAGCCCATATATACTTGTATAAATTTTTCATTACTTTGTAGACATTTTAAAAGTCAGAGTTCATTCAAAACATCCCACCCTCACCTTCTCCCACAGCATGTATATTATCTATGGTGAAACAGATCACCAGCCCAGGTGGGATGCATGAGACAAGTGCTCGGGCCTGGTGCACTGGGAAGACCCAGAGGAATCGGGTGGTGAGGGAGGTGGGAGGGGGGATCGGGATGGGGAATACGTGTAAATCTATTGCTGATTCATGTCAATGTATGACAAAACCCACTGAAAAAATTAAAAAAAAAAAAAAACAACAAGCATAAAACCCGTAAAAAAAAAAAAAAAAGTCAGAGTTCACATAAAAATAGCTTGTGGTTCTTGCTGATGTGGGCAGAGCTAATGCTGAGCCCTGGAAGATGCTTCCCATGAAGGAGTTTGAGCACAGAGGAGTGTGTAATCTGTCTGCCCAAGGCTTGCCTATCCCTGGGGGCAGCTAGGAGACTTTGGGTTGCATTTTTATTGTTTCTTAAGTAGCAGCAGCACGTCCATTAACATATTCCCTGGTTAGAAGATAAACTTCATTCATATAAATATTCTCTAGGGTTTGCCTTTCTGTCTATAATGCTTCTCCTAATGGCCTCTCAAAAAATTACCTTTTCTGTCCTTGTTTTAAATTTACATCAAGAACCATATTGCTGTCTCCTGGCTTGGGCATAGGGTTTAGAAAAATCCTCAGACCATTCCTTTGCCTGTGGGTTACTGTTAGGAGAAGGAAAAGCAGAAGTGGAATTCACAGAGAAAGCAGTGTTTCAAGTAACAAAGCTCCTTCAACAATGAGATGCTTACTGAGGCAGGATGTGCGGTGGCACTGGCTAGGAATCCAGGAAATGCCCAAGAGGCAACTCACACCTGAGCTCCCCCTTAAGAAGTGAAAATGGGATGCAGGACGCAGTGGTATTTAAAATATAAAGGAAGGCTTTGGTGGAAAGAGCAGTGGGTTCACATTCTTACAGACTGATATTACAATAAGTCTGAGTTCAAGTTTTTGGCAGAAAAAAATCAACCCCTTGAAGTGTGTTACCTCTTTTGATAAAACATATAGGTGTGATGCCTTTCTCAAGAAATTGTTGTGAGGATTAAACACACACACAGGCACTCAGTAAATGTTATTTGTCTTTACCCTTCGTTTATTCGTGCCTTCATAGTGTCATTCAATCTACAGACGCTTATTGAGCGCCTACTATGTGATTGCACTCTGGAGGAGGTTAGGGATATAATGAAGACAAAACTCCCTCCCTCCAAAAAAAATAACCAAAACCCAGAGCCCTTGATTCTTACCCTTTATAGTTATCATACCGGCAGAAGAGATAGAAATTAGACATCAGATTACAACTAGAATACTTGCTATGAAAGGGAGATTTTGATGCTATAAGAATACACGTTAGGGGGCTTCAGGTCAGCTTTCTCTTATTAAAATTGAATGTAGATTCAAAGGATGACTAGGAAATAACTGGGCTAATAGGAGTTAGCATGAACAAAGTTGGGAGGGAGCATTGGGCATCTCAACAAACGAAAAAAGAACACCGATAAAGCATATTGGAAACTATAAAGAAGAGTGCAGAGAAGCAGCCTGGTGTTTGGTCTTACCTGCAAAGTTGAAGCAAATGACATCAGAACACTCCTATTAGCTCTAAAATTCAGCACATATAGCTTCATATTCCACCACACTGAATATTTGTGGACTGACTCAGTGCAGAGAAATGGATTAAATTTTCCTTAATGGTCACTCAATTCAATTATTTATTGACCAAAGTAACCAGATCACAACCAATTATTTCAGTCTTCTTAATAACACATTAGCTTGATTATAGCGATAATTGCGAAAGATGACCCCGTTAATTGGTTTAGGGGAAAATGGGTTTTCCCATATATGTAGGGCTTAATGTAATCTAACATCGTTTGGTTAGAATCTAGCTGGAAATGGAAAGATGTGCTCATGACAAGCTAGTTTAGGCTTTAAAAATATGTCTTTGTTTATGACCTTATAGTACTGATCTCATTTTGACCTGACATGACCTGATATATTATGCATGGCTTCTAGGGTCCAAGGATACATCTATATATCTGTCAGAGAACCCACATCAGGAACATAAACCTTGAGAACGTAAACCTTTAACAGAGCAAGACAACTACACTATAGTGTTGGAGAACTCAGACACATGACATTTCTATAGGTTTTATCCCCAAATGCAGTTTGTTGGATCAAGCCTGGGATTGAGAATCACCCAAACTGGGGTTTGAATCTAAGCTTGACCATGAGTTGTGTGACTTTGGACAAACGACCTAAGTTGTATGGGGCCTCAGATTCATCACCTGTAAGATGGGAATTATAATTCTCATTTCTCAAGATTAAGTGAAATCAAATACACACACAGCTACCCAATTAGTATTTATTACTTTATCATCTTCCATTGTAAGTTAAATGAGGAGACTGGGCACACACAACGAGGAAACTGATAAGCCCAAATAGTAGTTCCTGAGACAGAAAGGTGTTCCACAGGGAATGATAGCAGAGCCGGTGGAGAGGAGGTTGGGGCAGGACTCAAGAGAGGACGGTCGCTGGGCTCAGAGGATTCCATCTCCTAGAGACGGGAGCATCAATAGTGGTGACTATTGAACCAACTGGACCCACCTGCAAAGGAGCTGATGTATTTGAGAACCATGGAATAACCTGGGAATGTGTGCTAAGTCACTTCAGTTGTGTCTGATTCTTTGCAACTCTATGGACTGTAGCCCACCAGGCTCCTCTGTCTGTGGGATTCTCCAGGTAAGAATACTGGAGTGGGTAGCCATTCCCTTCTCCAGGGGATCTTCCCAACCTGAGGATTGAACCTGTGTCTTTGGCAGGTGGGTTCTTTGCCACTAGCGTCACCTGGGAATATCTGTATTCTAAAAAGACCAATGTGCAAAAAACTGTTTTTTGCTCTCCTTGCTGAAAAACCACTGCTCTAAATGAATTCTTTTATTTCTTTGGCTCAAAAGACAGACTCAAAAGGCCTGAGGGGAACTGATCTGTCATAACTGGTATGAAATTATTATCGTGCTCAGGAGATTTACATGCAGGACCTGGCTACCCTTGTTATTACCTTCTCAGAAAGAAATAGAATCTGCATTCTGAGGAAGCCAGTTTCAGTTTTCCAAAATCCCACGAACCCCTCAGCTTGCAAGAGAATTCTATCAGCAGTCCCTTGGAGCTGGCTGCAGTCTTGTGTTAAAATCATGATCCCATTAGCCATGGAACTATTAATCTTCTTATAGACTGTTAGACAGAAAACCGCAGGCAGTGAAATAACAGCTGGTTGGGAGTGATGAAACTTTAAAGGGCACAGTTGAGAGGCCTGGTGTGAAACCACACCAAAGCTCAGCCTTCCAGCAGCAAACTCGATTGCCATCCTAGACAGACTGGCTGAAACACGTACTGAGCTGGCAAGAGCCACGGGATGGGTGTGAGGAGCCTGGGATGCTCAGCTACTCATGCAACTCACAGCCTAAGCCTTGGGAGAGGCAGCCAAAAAGTAACATCCTTGAACTCACACAGATTCTGACCAGCCCACACACATTTCTCTCCCTCCACTTCCCACACTTACCTGTCAGCCACGGCACAGGCACTGGCAAGCTGCCTGGAGAAATGTTGGAGGGTTTCTCATTTTCTTAGGACTCATATTTGCCCACAGAGCAATTTTCTTAATACCTAGCTTGGGCTTTAGCACTGTGCTGGCTTAAAGAGCTATCCTATTTAAGTAAAATTTAGTCCTAGGGCTCCCAAGACTTAAAATGATGATAATGGTATAGCCAATCAGGTCAGCCACAGGAGGATTTGACTTGAAGGACAGGACCACTGTCATATTTCCCAGTAGTCTCCAGGTCTGGCTATGTTAAGTTGGAGTTGGGGCAGGAATAACATCACCCAGCCTCCTCCTATGAGCCCAACAAAAATATCAATGAGAAAACGCAAAAGCTAATATTCAGCTGGAAATTATCATAGTTAGGGTGCAGAGTATGGGGCAAGAGTAATCCCTTAGAGAAAGAGCCAGTGGAGCCAAGCAGCTCTAGCGGAGGACAGCATTTCCGCAGGGGCCTGTGAGACGTGTATCGTGGTGATGACTCAAGTGTTACCTTAGCTGCTTTCCAGGGCTTTGCTTTCTCAGGTATTCCTCTTTTACTATTTGCAAAAAGAAGTCTCCTCTATGAGGACGTGGAGACATTGGAAACTTCCTATGTTGCTGCCAGGAGAGCCACTTCAGAAAAATGTCTGGCAGTTCTGCAACAAGTTAAAGAGGGTTACCTTATGACCCAGAAATTTTGCTCCTAGGTAAGAGAGTTGAAAACATATGTCCACAAAAGAGACTTATTTCCAAAGGATCATAACAACAGCATTCATAATAGCCCCCAAATGAAAACAGCCCACATGTCCATCAACAGGTGAATGCATAAACATTCATATCCTCCCAATGGAATATTATTCAGCCATGAAAAGGAGTGAAATACTGATATATGCTGTAAAATGGATGAAATTTGAAAGCATCATGCTAAGTGATAGAGAAGCTAGATGCAAATTATGACTCCATTTAAAGGAGATGTTCAGATAAGGGGATTATATAGAGACAGAAAGTAGATCAGTGTTTGCCTGGGATCAGTGTGGGGGCCAAAGGAAGTGACTGCTAATGCATATGGGGTTCCTTTTTGGGGTGATCAAATTGATCTGGAATTAGATAATGGTGATGGTTACACAACCTTTTAAATATAATAAAACCCGCTGAACTGTGTAATTTAAAAGTTGAAATTCACAGTATGTAAAAATATCTCAATTTAAAAAATATCTCCTCCAAACTGAAAAGAGACTGTAGAAACTTTAGTTAAGAGACAGAATCTAGATTTGTGTTTGGAAGTTTGCATGCTTACTTAGGACATTGGATAGGCATTTCATTTTGAGCACTTTATAATGTCTATAAACAGATATTTTCCTTGAAATGGTAAAACCATGAATTTCAAATATAAGTAGATATAAATAAAGCAAATATAAAGTGAACTCATATCAGAAGCTTTAATTAATTAATGAAGAAATTAGTAAGATGAAACAACAACTTCAAGGCATGTTCAAAGAATGAGAAATATATAGGCAGAAAGGGAAAATGAAATGAACCTTAAAATTATTATAAAACTAGCCTATCCACAGGGCAATAATCAGTTGTGTTCCACAAGCCATAATTTATTTGCATTTCTGTGGACAAGAATTATTTGCATGATTATCAGTATTCTTCAACTTACAAAGTTGTGAAATAGCTCAAAGTCAACAAAAGGCAGAGGAAAATCCCTGAAAAGACGTGCTAGAGAGGAGATATAGTAATGAAAACTTTTTTGCTCATTTCAAAGTCCATAATTTTTCTTGGCTTGTCTAACATACTGTAGGTACTTTGATGGTTGAATGGAAGAATGAATGAATACTACTGTTTCATTTAAATTTATTTTGTTTTAATCAGTTCAGTTCAGTTGTTCAGTCGTGTCCAACTCTTTGCAACACCATGAACCGCAGCACGCCAAATCATACATATTCAAACTTACATATTCCATAATAAATGATGGTCATGTCAATCATTATCCAGTGGATCCATATTTATTTAGAAGTTACTGGGTGCTGGGTCAGGAGCTTACAATTTAGTTGGGGTGGGCTGGGTGAAGAAATGAAAAACATCTGAATATGAAAGTGATTAACCACTTAATGAGAAACACCAACAGAGCAAAAGGGAGCCCAGAGAAAAGCGAAGTCACTGTGGGCTGAAACACTCTGAGAAAGGAAGCGGTATTTTGAGCTGAACTTTCAGCACATATTTAATGATCAGTCACTAAAGTTGACACCCTAAGATAAGTGCTTGAGTTCAGATGACACAACCCAGACTGAATCTCAACTTGACTCTCTGTGTAAAGCAAGCTGGGCAAGTTACATGAGCTTTCTGCACCTCAGTTTTCTCTTTTTCAAGATGAGACTAATAAATAGAACCTAACCCATGAATTGCAGCTGGTAGACTATGGCCATGAAATTAAAAGACGCTTACTCCTTGGAAGGAAAGTTATGACCAACCTAGACAGCATATTAAAAAGCAAAGACATTACTTTGCCAACAAAGGTCCGTCTGGTCAAGGCTCTGGTTTTTCCAGTAGTCATGTATGGATGTGAGAGTTGGACTATGAACAAAGCTGAATGCCAAAGAATTGATGCTTCTGAACTGTGGTGTAGGAGAAGACTCTTGAGAGTCCCTTGGACTGCAAGGAGATCCAACCAGTCCACCCTAAAGGAGATCAGTCCTGGGTGTTCATTGGAAGGACTGATGCTGAAGCTGAAACTCCAATACTTTGGCCACCTGATGGGAAGAACTGACTCATTTGAAAAGACCCTGATGCTGGGAAAGATTGAGGGCAGGGGGAGAAGGGGACGACAGAGGGTGAGATGGTTGGATGGCATCACCGACTCAATGGACATAAGTTTGGATAGGCTCCGGGAGTTGGTAATGGACAGGTAGGCCTGGCATGCTGCAGTTCATGGGGTCACAAAGAGTCGGACACGACTGAGCGACTGAACTGAACTGAACGCATGAATATCTCATGAAGAATATATTAGCTAAAAAAGGTAAAGTGTCACAAGCAGCGTGTTACATATAGTAAACTGTCAATAAATAATATTTATGTCCATTAAACTATTACTGAGGTCCATTTCTTGTTTTGTAACAGCACAAAGTCAGGAGGGAAGAAAGCTGTGTACACGGAAGGGGTGTTGATTTCTTAAAATGCCTGTAAGGTGAAAGCTCTCCCTAACACTTTTATATATGTCATTTCCTTTAACTTTTACAATAAATGGGCAAGTGAAGTATCATCATACTCTTTTTAAAGGTCAGGAAAAGGGACCCACAGGGTGGATTAAAATCCTGGCTCATCTTGGGCTGAGAATCATTGTTTGCCATATAAATCCCCTGTGCTCAGAGCAGGGATGCATGTGCATTGTGCTGGGAGAGCACAGAGGGGGATATCCTTCTCTATCAAGAGAGGTATCTTGGCAGAGGAAGAGCATTCCAGGTTGGGAAGTGGCTTAGATGGAGACACAAGGGCAAACAGGAAATGGGAAATGGGAGGCAGGTTTTATAAACAATAACAATAACATGTGTGGCAATGACAAGGCAAGAGGAAAGACTAATAACATCTTTATGTTTGGATGAAAACACATGAGGGGAAGGGCAGAAGCCTGAGAGGGGTACTCTTAGCACAACCATGTAGAACAGCTTTAACTCCTTCAGACCTTGCCATTTCCCTTACATCAGTATTGTCAAGTATTTCCTTGCAGCAGCAGGATCCTCTTGCCCTCTTGGCCTTATCTTCCTCCACTTGCTGAAAGACAGAACTTGAGGACAATCTTTGGGGCCACATAGCTCCTTGGTTAATAGAACACTGTGCAAAAAAAATAAATAAACTGAGTTAGTTAGAAATGATAATCCACAGGCAACCTGGATTTCTACACTCGGTCAGCAACTGTTTGAGGTCAGAGATAGGTGATGTCAGTGGTAGAGAAGGGCAAAGATTCAGTCCACTGGGGAGGAGTGAGGTAACTCACATGAATAAAAAATCTAAGTCATATCCACAAAATCATGGTAGTAGAATGGAACTCAGTTGTGTAAAATGTAGATCAGAGAGTGGAAGCACAGAAGAAGGAGGCATAATTTCCAGTATCTCTGAAGTACAGCAGCTGTTTGTGAACTTGGGTTGACTTTTATACTTCTGAGAGTTTGACCTCCTGGCCCAGTCACTTTCTTTGAGCACGTATCCAAATATATATTCTATTGTCCATGTTGAAGACAGAGTCGCATCTTGTTGTTGGCCAGGGGATATAGCAGGAGGTTTATCAATCTCAGATGCTTCTTCATATTCAACTAGGAGGGTGGTTTAAGCTTGAGGTTTTGTGTCAAGGCCTCTCCATTATCTGAACCATTATTTTCTGAGACACTTAATGGGGGATTCTATTGGCTGAAAGTCACTAGGTGTCTGAGGGTTCAACTTACACAAATCAATAGAAACTTACAATATATTTGATGGATCTTGACTTCGAACCTAAGCCCTAGTGATTTCAAGGTCACACTACTCACGGTTTTTAATTTCAAATTTTCTTTAATGAAGAACCTTTAGAGGATCAATAAAAAATGTTCCAGCCAGACGTTTGATGAGAGAATATGGCCTTTCAGTTACAAAAGGAAAATATATATTAGACCTCCCCTTGGCAAACAAGAGAGGCAAAGAAGAATCTAAGTTTTGGAATTTTATTTGGGGATTGTGAATGTCCTTGTGTTTAGTAGTTTGTATAATATTCACCAAGGGTTATTAGAATCTGATAAGCTTCTTTGTTGCTTATAACAGACCATGCATGCTGAGAGTAACAATCTAATTATCCAAACTGCTGGTATCCAAGATACTGTCTCCCAAGATTAATGTGTTTGCGTTATGAGTTTCCCTCTGAGTGAGAGACAGTGGTCCTAAATAAATTGCACTGAATTGCTGTAATGAACAATGAAAATAAATCAGTTTCTCATGTCAATTCTAGATGTGAGTGATTTCCACTGTTGATAGAGCAAGGCCAGTCTTGTGTGTTAGAATTAAAGCAAAGCAATTCCTTGGACCATAAAAATCCATGACAGTCCTTCTTGGTTAATGAGCTTGCTGCTCTTCTCAGACTCTGTTACCTGCAGTTTTCCTTTTTATTATTCCTTTCTGCAGATGCTTATTTCATGCTGTGGCTTTCAATCCTGCCCACAGGCATTTGCGTAGTCCCAGAGGTTAGCCCACCTGTGAGACACCCTGACATTGAGGTTGCTTCTAACATAGTGATTAAAAAGAGACTGTGGAACCACAATGCTCAAGTTCAAATCCCAACTTCTGTATTTATTATGCACCCCTGCATAGTACTTAACCATTCTGAGCTTCTTTTTCATTGTCTGTAAATGGGGATGAAGAAATTTAAACTTTTGCATAAGGATAAAATGAATTCTACATGTAGAATGTATAAAATAGTGCCTGGCATATTGTAGGTCTTAATCATGTGAGTTTTTAATATCTTCACCACTACTACCTAGTATGATAGAAAATGTCCTGGATGTGGAGCCAAAATAGCTGGGTCCAAACCCTAGTTCTCCAAGTGTAATTCCATATCTATGAATTTGGGACATGTTATTTCAACTCTGAAACATAAAACCCATCTATAAAAGGTGGCAAAGTATACTTCACAGAGTTCAAGAGGATTAAGGGGAAAAGCACTTGGAAGCAGAGATACAGAATGTAGTGGTCAAGGGCATATATTATGGAATCACACTGAACTGGACACATATGTCAGCTAGTTATGTGGCCCTGGGGAAGTTATTTTTCCTACTAAACCTTAGATTTATTTGTAAAATGGGGACAACAGTGCTTTTTTGTATGTGAGGATTAAATGTTTTAGCACAGTTTCTGGTCAGAGTTCCATCGGACAATCAATAAACAGCAGTGAACACTGTTGTCAATAAAGCACATAACCAACACCTGGATCATAGCTGATGCTCACCCCCCATTTTCTACCTCCTCTCTCTCTTCGTCCACCCACTCTTTGGAACTTGGCAGAAGTTCTCCCCTGGAACCCCGTTAGGAGCTGCTGCTTGGCATAGTCACAGCTCTCTGACCCCTTTCCCTCAATATGAATTGTACCTTATTTCAGAGGCCTCAACTCATGTCTATTACTATTTCTTCTCCTGCCCAACACGGGGAGCAACACTTCACATTTTTTTATAATGCTTTGCGCTTTCCAGAGGGTTCGTAAAATAATAAAATCTTATGGAATGGGGTGTTTATTAGCACCGTTCAATAGATCAAGTGATTTGTGGGCAACAACACACATTTGTTTAGGGGCTAGGATGTGTCAGAAACTCATTAAATAGGTTTCATATCTACTGATTTTCCAGGTATATGGATGAGGAAGCTGAAGCTTAGGGAGACTAATGGGCTTGCTCACCATAACACAGATGGGAAGACCCAGAGATGAAAGTCAACAGTGGGTCTGTTTGCCTAGAAAGCAAACTTATGGTTACCAAACGGGAAAAAGAGGAGGGAACTAAATTAGGAGTTTGGGATTAGCAGATACAAACTACAATATATAAAATAGACAAACAAGAAAGTCCTACTGTACAGCACAAGGAACCATACTAAAAAAATCTTATAATCAACTAAGGGAAAAAAAAATCTGAAAAAGAATACACACACATAGTTGTATGCATGGATGTATATAAAGCTGAATCACTTTACTGTACATAGAAACTAACACAACATTATAAATCAACTATATTTCAATTTTAAGAAAAGAGTCTTTGCGTGCCAAAGCTTGAAGTTTTAACACAAATCACAGAAAGAGTCAAGGATTTGCCACAGGATTATTACTGAAAATTTGTAGAAAGAAGATTATTTGAATGAATAATTTGATTTTTGCTTTTCTGATTAAAAAGAAATAGTGAAATGTACTGAATAAGTCAAGAATCTGCCCTTAAGACACTCGTAGTTCATGAAATTCATTTGTACAACAGGGAGAGATATTTGTATAACATGCAATAATTCTGATATAAACTTTTAGTAAAATTGAAACCTGCATTGTACACCATGGTAGTCATTAACTCTTTGTGAATATTTAAGTTGAAATAAACTGAAATTAAATATAGTTTTTTTGCCACTTCATTTATTTTTTTTTAATTGAAGGATAATTGCTTTACAGAATGTTGTGATTCTGTCATACATCAACAAGAATCATCCCATAGGTACAACCACGTCCTCTCCCTCCCAAACCTCCCTCTCATCTCCCTCCCCATCCCACCTTCTAGATTGTCACAGAGCCCCTGTTTGAGTTCCCTGTGTCATACTGCAAATTCCCATTGGCTATCTATTTTACACATGGTATTGTAAGTTTCCGTGTTACTCTCTCCATAGATCTCACCCTCTCCCTCTTCCCCTCCCCTGTGTCCATAGGTCTGTTCTCTATATCTGTTTTCCATTGCTGCCCTGAAACTCATCAGTACTATCTTTCTAGATTCCATATATAAACATCAGTATATGATACTTATTTTTCTCTTCCTGATTTACTTCATTCTGTATAATAGGCTCTAGCTTGGTCCACCTCATTAGATCTGACTCAAATGTGTTTCTTTTTATGGCTGAGTAGTATTCCATTGTATACATGTACCACAACTTCTTTATCCATTCATCTGTTGATGGGCATCTAGGTTGCATCCATGTTCTAGCTATTGTAAATAGTGCTGCAGTGAACATTGGGATACATGTGTCTTTTTCAATTTTGGTTTCCTCAGGATATATGCCTAATAGTGAAATTACTGGGCCATATGGTGGTTTAAATACAATTAATGTGATTAATGCTCTGCTCTCTGGGTCTTCTTCCAGGATTGCCTGAGTCAAGAGCTGGGGAAAGTTGTGACCTACAGGAACCCAGCACTGTGGAAACTGCATTCATCCAGCAATAAAGAAAATCTCCTGGTCTCCTGGAGCCTGGGGAGCAAGGTACCCCACAATAAGGAATGGAAACCCCTTCCTCTTCTAATCTCTCTCCTAGAAAATGAAGAAGGAGCATGAGGAAACCTGGGATATGGAAATACTCTGTGTTGATTGAGGCAGTGGTTTTATGTGTGTAAGCGTCTGTCAAAGCTCATTGAATTCTATATTCTAAATGAATTTAGTTCATTCTATGTAAATTAAATCACAGTGAAATTGATTTTGAAAAAGAAATATATGGACATGAGTTTGAGCAAGCTCTGGGAGTTGGTGATGGACAGGGAAGCCTGGCATGCTGCAGTCCCTGGGGTCTCAAAAAGTTGGACATGTTTGGGCGACTGAACTGAACTGAAGCAGACACACGCACATACACATATGTGCATGAACACGCACACATACACACACATGCGTGTGCACACACACACACACACACACACACACACTCAACCTTAGCCCTAGATGGGTAAAAAGATTGAACATACCAAGTTTTGGTGAAGGTGTGAATCAACTGGAACTTTCCTAACACTGTTGATAGGAAAGAAAAATGTATAGTGTTGGAAAACTCTTTTGCAAGAACTATTGAAATTGAACATATGCATACCTTTGCCAGCAATTCCACTCCTAATAAATAACAGAAATGCAAACATATGTTCACCAAAAGATGTCTAGCAAAATGTTCGTAGCAGCCCTGAAATGCTCAGAGCTCAAATTGGAAAATATCCAAATGGCCATAATAGATGAATGGGTTAGCCCATTGTTGCATATTAATGTAATGGAATATTAAATGTCAATGGAAATAGACAAATTATAACCATACAATATGGGTGAAGCTTAAAAATACTGTGTTGAATATAAGAAGACAGACACAAAGGAATTAAAGAACATGATTATTCCATTTATTAAAAAAACTTCAAAATAAGCAAATTATGATTAAAAGTCTGGGTTCTGGTTACTCATGTGGGGAGTTAGTGACAAGAAGAGGGCATTGAAGTGCTTCTAGGTGCCCTACTTCATTCTTTCTTGATGTGGGTGATGTTTACATGAGTATTTTCAGGTTATAATAAGTCACTGCACTGTGCTGTTATGATTTAAGTCCTTTTCTATATGTGTGTTACATTTCAGTAGTGAATTTACTTAAGAAACATTTCAGCACTGCTTAATATATTCACAGCTCAAACCTGCTGGGTTTGAATATTTTAAGGGAACCTGTGCTTCCTCAGAGAGAATGAACCATTACCATTTTAGATTGCTGTGAATTTGTTCTCCTTGAGGACATCCCAGCTATCATCTGTAAGGGCATATGGAGTTATCATAGGTAGGACAATATAAGGTGCTCTTCAACTCTCTGTTGATAGGAGGTGGAGGAACCAGCCTGGAGTCGAGAAACCTGGAGTCCAAGGGTGAGACGCCCTGGAATAAAAAGAGGTGTATGACAAAAACCACTACAAGATTGTAAAGTAGTTAGCCTCCAACTAATAAAAATAAATGGAAAAAAAAAAAAAAAGCAGGTGAGCCTCCTTCCCTTGATAGAAATTTAAAGGGAAAAGACTTAAGATTTTTTTTTACTCTATTAGCAGTCTGTCTGTCTAGTTTGTGCATCAACGTAAGAGAAAACTTAAAGATATGCCAATGATATTGGTGTAAGCCTGGGTGGTAGATGGTAGTAAGGCATCTTAGTGTAACAGAGAGAGTTTAGGCTTTGTAGGCACACAGGGCTGAACCTGAATTCTGAATCACTGTCCCTTGGTGTATCTCGGTGAACTTGGAGAAAGTTATGAAATATTTCAGAGCCCCAGATTCCTCATGTAAAACAAAAGAGATACATTTCACATTTGGGACAAATATTAGCATTACATGTCAGAGTTCTACACACTTTATTTGACCATGAACTTTATCAAGATGAACTTTTAACATTTTACATCAGGATAAAAAACAACTTTATATACATGCACACACACACAGAAAAAACATTTTACAAAGTAATACTCTTGTTATTTGTGGTGAATTGATGTTTTTGATTATTTCATTTATTTTCAAAACATGCTTTTGATTCTCTTTCATTTATTCATTTTAAATTATTTATTCTGTCAGCTGCAACCATCTAAATCTATTTCATCCCCTACTAGTAAGCCATTGCCCATAGTCTGAAAAACCTCAGTCACAACCCTAGTGCAAGACTGACAGTCATCAGGCATAAATGAGACACCATAAAGTTTGGATCAAATAACTTCTTTAAAATTCCATCAGACTACAATCTGCTGTTTATTAGCAAAGCAGGGTCTTTCCAAAGCAAAAACCCCTGAAAGGCGCAGTTCTTGGTGAAACTCCTCACCTCAGTAGTGGTTCCCAACCATGGCTCCATATTAGATCATCTCCTATGCTTAAAAGACGCTTACTCCTTGGAAGAAAAGTTATGACCAACCTAGACAGCATATTAAAAAGCAGAGCATTACTTTGCCAATAAAGATCCCCCTAGTCAAGGCTATGGTTTTTCCAGTAGTCATGTATGGGTGTGAGAATTGGACTATAAAGAAAGCTGAGTGCTAAAGAATTGATGTTTTTGAACTGTGGTGTTGGAGAAGACTCTTGAGGGTTCCTTGGACTGCAAGGAGATCCAACCAGTCCATCCTAAAAAAAATCAGTCCTGAATATTCATTGGAAGGACTGATGTTGAAGCTGAAACTCCAACACTTTGGCCACCTGATGCAAAGAACTGACTCATTTGAAAAGACCCTGATGCTGGGAAAGATTGAAGGTGGGAGGAGAAGGGGACAACAGAGGATGAGATGGTTGGATGGCATCACCGACTCAATGGACTTGGTTTGAGTAAACTCCAGGAGTTGGTGATGGACAGGGAGGCCTGGTGTGCTGCAGTCCGTGGGGTCGCAAAGAGTTGGACACAACTGAGTGACTGAACTGAGCTGACTATGTTATAAAAGCCTGATACCCTAATGGTAGTACCTTGTCAGGGGATCTCCCCCAACCAGAGATCAAACCTGCATCTCCTGCATTGCAGGCAGATTCTTTATATGCTGAGCCATCAGGGAAGCCCTGTTGGGAGTGGAGTAAGAACTCACTTCTCAGGCTCTAAAGTAGTGACTAAATTTATGTTAATCTGTGAATTCACCTGAAACGACTTGAACGGAGAGTCTGGTGACCGCCTCAGGCTTTTGTTGAAGTCAGCAGACTAACATTGGTGAAGTACCTTGAGGTCCCTTGATCAAGTGACTGAGAGGTTATGTTAATGAGGTTGTGCCATTTGGA
Source organism: Cervus canadensis (assembly GCF_019320065.1). Taxonomy (NCBI): domain Eukaryota; kingdom Metazoa; phylum Chordata; class Mammalia; order Artiodactyla; family Cervidae; genus Cervus; species Cervus canadensis. Next base: position 12,017,236 of record NC_057415.1, on the reverse strand, counting down.
GTTTACTACTGAACAGAAATGAGGACGAGACAGTGTTTCCCTAAAGGGTGTGGTCAGATCACACACTCTCCTGCTGTTACATCAGCCTGCTGTGTATCTTATCGTGAAGGCACAAAGATTTAGCTAATTTTGGGAGACCAGAACTTTGCCTTTATATCTGCATTCTGAAATATGTTTATGACCAAAACATCTCATGACCCATAAGATGCTTTTCCAATCACATCAGAACATAATTGTAAAGATGCCCTAAATTTCCAATCTGGTTGCAGCACTTAGCCCGACCAGAAATCTCTTCCTATTACAGAGAATATAGTTGAAAAATGACACAGCAGAAATGTTCAGCAAGTTTCCTTTTCTTGATTTTTTCAAGCTACCCGGGTTTAATCTCTCACAAAGGAGCATTTAAAACAAAGATATACTTGCTTCTTATATGAACATATATTTCCATTTAGTATTTTCAGACATGCTCATGCAGGAGGAGAAAACAGTCTGAAAGAGCTAAGAGAGAGCCTTCATCTTTTGTGTGCGGTTCCGATCAATCATCCCATTTATCACATGATATGAAGCATGGGTTTGACTGCATTATGGGGCTTATTGAGCTCAGCTCTTTGAGACCCCATTTACTCTTCTAGAAGTATGTGCTCTGATTAATAATAGATGGTTAGCCACATAGTTAAGTAGAATGATTGGCACCTTTTATTGGTTGTTTTTAAGACTAAGTTTGTGAAACTGGCTGACCAGAGCAGAGGTTTGTTCCTGGGCTGGCTAACAGATGCCTGCCTGTTTGTAAACTCAGAAAGCCCTCCTTCCAAAGATCAAACTATCGGTGCTCTCTGGACATTTGCTCCATTATTTGTGGTGCTCAAATTCTTGTGAATGCTATGGCCCTTGAGTCTTCTTTTCCTTTAAGGATAGGTCACCCTTTTGGTAACTGGAAAAGTTGTTGCTGGCATGTTCTTCCCTCTAAGCAGACAGCATAATTAGAAATTTACCACTGATTTGGTACAGTTGGGCTTCCCTGGTGGCTCAGATGGTAAGGAATCTGCCTGCAATGCAGGAGATCTGGATTTGACCCCTGAGTTGGGAAGATCTCCTGGAGAAGGGAATGGCACCCTACTTCAGTATTCTTGCCAGGAGAATTCCATGGACAGAGGAGCCTGACAGGCTATATAGTCCATGGGGTCACAAAAAGTCAGACAGGACTGAATGACTAACACTTTCATTTTTTGGCGGGGGGGGGGGAGGGGGGGTGGGGCGGGCGGGTACAGACAGTACTTCATGGATTACATAAGGTTTGGGAAGGATGGGCTGAAGTTTAGTTGCTAAAACTCTGCCAAGGGATGTGAAGTGAGTAAACACTTAATCCCAAACCTAAAAACCAAAAGCTTAAAATTAGAAAGGCTGATATTATAGCAAACATTGCGTGCATATATAAGTGTATATGCTGAGCATATGTACTGAGCGTGGGACTTCCCAGGTGGCGCTAGTGGTACAGACCTCCGCTGCCAATGCAGGAGATGATGTGAGTTAGATCCTTGGGTCGGGAAGATCCCTTGGAGGAAGAAATGACAATCCATTTCAGTATTCTTGACTGGAAAATTCCATGGACTGAAGAGCCTGGAGGCTCCATGAGGTCACAAAGAGTCGGACATGACTGAAGTGACTTAGCATCCATGCAGGTACCAAGTGTGGGACAGGTTTCTTCAAACCCTGCCCACATCCTGTACATAATCTGTTTATTGAAATCTCCCCAATCACTCAGGTTGAGTGGGCCATCTGATTCCCTCCTGGGCCCTTGGAGAGATGGGGGCCTGGAAGTCCAGATTGCATAAGTAACCCGGCCTTGGCCAAGGTCACATAAAGAGTAGTTGGGTGACATCGTGTTTCAGCCTTTGGGAACGCAAAGCCAGTATTGTTAGATATTGCAGCTATGACTCGAGTTTTCTCAAAGGGGATGGATGACAACTCAGGTGAGTGGATGAAAACAGGTGAGGAGGCCAGAATTGCTGGCCAGCAATTCTGATGCTTTCCATGGGTTAGAAAGAAATATTAAAGGGGAACAAAGGCATCAGCACATCTTAGAATTACAGGGTCATCTAGACACCAAGATCACCCACGGGCCAAACTGGAGCTCCTCAGAGATAGGAAACTACCCCTGGCTGACATTTACCTTTGTACTCTCCACTATCTGGCAACTCACCAAGAGATTCTTACTTTCCTCTAGAACTTTCTTAAAGCTTTTGCAGTCCAATGGGAATTAAAGATGAACAGGTCCTTGTTGGTTATCTATTTTGAATGTAGCACAGGGAAATCTGCTCAATATTCTGTAATAATTTAAATGGGAAAAAATTTGAAAAAGATAGATACATGTGTATGTATAACTGAATCACTTTGCTGTACATCTGAAATTAATACAACATTGTTAATCAACCATACTCCGATACAAAATAAAAAAAAAAAGATGAACAGGATTGAAGTATAGTAAAACAGTTATGATGGGGGAGCTAGTCAATCCATTAAAAATAGCAATACAATTAATATCCACTGAGTGGTTATAATGCGCTAGATACCATGATAATAACTGTGTGTATATTGAAGTATTTAATTCTCCCAAAAGCCCATAATGTTGGTCTGACAATGCATTTTACAGATGAGACTGGATTATAGAGTGACTCAGAAACTTCCTTAAAGTCTTAGCGCTAGTCAGCAGGTAGAACTGGGACTCAAATCTGGGTCTGTTTGATATCAATATCCTTACTCTGAACATTATAATCTATAGGTATATAGGTGGCTTTGTGGGTATTTTTTCCTCATTTTTCCCAAAGCAAAATATTAATAATGCTATTATCTCCTGAATATTCTTCACTTTTCATCCCCTCCTTAGTATACATTTTCTCTTATTTCTTTCCAAGCACCCAAAAGATGTCTTTTCAATGAAAAGAGAGCTCCTTTCTCCTAGCGTAAGCGAGACACTGTCTTTGATCTTCTGTAGCTTTGAAATTATTGAATCTAGATATTGCCCAACTCTCTTGCCCATTCTTTAAGTGGAGAGAACAAGATTGTACTAAATGTTAAAAGTAATGGACCAATATTTAAGAAGCACTAAGAGCTCTTCCACTCAATATTTTCCCAGAATGTAAAAGTATTTCCAATTACTGTGCTTTTCTCCAAACCTAGGATCAACAAATGAGTAACAGATGTCAACTTTCACGGAAGGCTACTCGCTGAATGCAGTCTGTTCTTGCTTATTGGAAACCCGTTAGCATGGGTTCTTTGTGTTTCTGTTACCATGACAATATTTGACCCCTTCTCATGTTTTTTTTTTTTTTTTTCTCCCAGATCTGACACACACTTCATACAAGTGGAATCATTACAACAAGAATTACTTGCTGTCTATGATGATAATCTTAAGGGGATTTCATTTATTGTCCTTTATCAGGACCATGCTGTTTATATAAGGACCTCAGTTTGTCAAGTTAGGGATATTTTCACCTTTTATGTTTCAGATTTCAGCTCAAAGATCACCTGTGAACTTCTTTCTTGACTCTGCAAGACTACATTAGACTACTAAGGTTTCTGCATTATCCCTTTCATTGCATTTTCTACAATCACTGAAGTTTTCTTTTTTAAAAATAGACATTTTTAGAGCAGTTTCAGGTACACAGAAAAATTGAGCAGACAGTACAGAGGATTTCCAGACATGTCCTACCTCTACACATGGACAACCTCTCCTCCATCACATCCTGTCCCAGGGTGACCACTTGGTACTATTGATGAACTTCTGTCAACACATCATTATTATCCCAAGTCCACAGTTTGCATGGTTTCACTCTTGGTGTACATCCAAAGGTTTGTGATAAATTTATAATGACACGTAGCCACAATGATAGTATGATTCAGAGTATTTTCACTGCTCTCAAAATCCTCTGTGCTCTGCCTACCCCTCATTCCCTCCTCCCCAGCCCACCAATAAGCATCAATATTTTTACTGTCTCCAGAGTTTTGCCTTTTCCATAATGACATATAGTTTACAGATTGGCTTATTTCACTTATTAATATGCACTTAAGGTTCCTCCATATCTTTTCATGGCTTGATAGCTCATTGTTTTAAGCTCTAAATGATATTTCATTGTCTATGTATACCACAATTTATTTATCCATTCACCTAATGAAGTTCATCTTGGTTGCTTCCAAGTTTTGTCAACTGCGAACAAAGCTACTATAAACATCTGTGTGCGGGTTTTTGTGTGAACAGAAAATTTCAGTTCTTTTGGGTAAATACAAAGGAGCACAATTTCTTGATCATATGGGAAAAATATGCTTATTTATTTACCTATTTGGAAACTGTCAAATTGTCTTGCAAAGAGGCTGTACCATTTTGCATTCCCACCGGGAGTGAATGAGAGTTCCTGTTGCTTGACATACTTGCCAGTGATTGATGTTGTGTGTGTATTGAATTTGGTCAGTCTAATGAGTGGGTAGTGGTAGCTCATTGTTTTAATTTGTAATTCCCTGATGATATATGCTGTTGAGCACCTTTTCTTATACTTACATGCCATACGTTTGTCGTCTTTGGTAAAGTGTCTGTTCAGCTCTTGTCATCTTTAAATCAGGTTGTTCATTTTCCAATGTAGTTGTTTAACGCCTGTGTTCCCTGTAGTAACATAAAATCCTTGAAGGCAGGAGCTCTGAGTTTTTTCTTACTGTTGTAGTCTCAGCACCTAGCCCAGGGCCTGTAGGGATTCAATAAGTGTTTGTTTAATAAAAGAATGAGTGTGCGCATGAATTTGACCACTGCTCTGGCCAACTTGACGTCATTGAAACCCATATTTGCCAAGGTACTCATCACCGTAAGCAGTTTCCTTATTCTAATTCTAAGTTCCCTTATTTCTAAAGTGAATGTTATCATGAAATAAAACTTTCCAATGGGTGTGAGAATTATATGAGATAATAACTGAAAATACTTTGTAAACTGTAGTGCTATTTATTTCTAATATCATAAGATAATATTACTTATGAATAAATCCAGCAAATCAGACTTTAAAGAAACATTTCAAGAAAATTTTAGGTGTAGGATAATTGTCATCTACTTCAGTAATTTCAGTCTGAGCTTAATGCCGAGCTTAATGATAGAGCTTATGGTACAGCTTAGTGATAGCTCCTGTTAAATGACCGTGTTCTATATGCCAAGTGTTTTCCACACATGATTTCTAATCACTGTAACCACCTTGCACTGTAAATATCATTCTTCATAGATGAAAAATCTCTCGATCACAGTGACTGAGCAAGAATTTGAATCCAGGTTAGCTTCACAGCAAACCCTATGTGTTTCCACTTGCCCTGAATGGGGTTTGACAACTAAAGTAAATGAGCTCAAGTGGAAACTTTTAGCCTGCATACTTTTAGAATTTTCTGGAAGAATAACTCAATGTTTACAAGAGAAAATGGAGAAACTAGAGATTTCCACTGGTTACTGTGAAATAGAAATATTCTGGAAGTCATTGAGAAAGTGCTCTGCTTGCACCTCCATTGTTGGTCTTTGAGAACCTGAAGTCCCAAGCCCTCATGCACAGAGATGGGCAACAAGGGCTCAGGCAGGAAGTGTGGCCAGCCCTGCCTTGGCCTTGTTGTGAAGCCAGCCTCTTTATGTCAAATATGGGCACTGATGCTTTCCCTGATGGGACTGCATGTTTCGGCTGGAAGCCCAGACATGAAGACAGGAATATATTGGTTGCCTAGCCACTGGCTCAACATAACGACAAAGATCAGACTTAACTTGAAGAAAGGTTCTTTACTTCCTACAGTGGGATTGTTCACACTCATGTCTGGTTTGTAACTATATGACTAGACTATTGAGAGCTGCTTTCACAGTGACCCTTTCCTCCACATCTTGCTACATCCATAAAACTCTGCCAGAAGGCCACCTGGAGAACAGAGCACCTCAGACACCACGGAGTTTAGAGCTGAATCTATTCCTGTTAGCCACAACACAACAGATGTAGATCTAAAGTAGTCTGTTAGAATCAGTCCTGGGCAAATTTTAGGAGGTTGACAATTGCTAGGATTTCTATTTTAGTCTAGAGTCTGAAAATGTATTTTGTGCTTATTCTGCTATCTAGGTACAGTATTCTTCTAAAAAATGCTGGTTCTTGCCCTACTTTTTCTTTGCTGAAAATCTCTTCAAGGCAGAAATAAATCTCTTCTCTGTATTGCTGTAGATTAAGTCTTATAAAATGTATCCCTTCATCTATGATAAAACTAGAAAATGGTAAGTGCTCTGTCATTATTGAAAGGCTACAAGCAAAAATGACCTTTCTTGCCCACTTTCTGCCAGCTGCCCACCCATGACCTGACCATCATCCCCATCTGAAAACATTTGATGAGGTCTTTCAGGACCACACATGAGAAACGGCATCCCCATCACTGAGACTGACTTCTGCCCTGCATCAGTGCTTCTTATTACTCTTATCTGCTTATTGGATTACCATTAGCTACTTATCTTGACAAATGCACAACCATAAATATAATTTACTGGATTTTGAAACTGTAAGCCATGGCTTGTTTATATCTTTCTTTGTTTCCAGGCAGGATTTAGTAGTACATGGGTTTTATTAAAGGATCCTTCCTCTGCCTCAGTCCAGGCTAACAAATATATATTTCCCAGCTCCTTTCCCCTTTATTTTTCTGCCAAAAAAGCCCAAATAGAAACTGTTGCTTGGTTTATAACCTTCTAAATTTTTTTTCCCTAAAACAGAAGGCTATGGTGTTTGAACAAAATATGGCATTTCCTTCATAGCAATTTGTATGTTAGTGATGAGAAAGAGCCAAAGTAAAATTCAAAAATATTCCTGACACCTTATATCATACATGTGCCAGCGAAGTTTCAGACAGGAATTCATGAAGTAAAGAATCTTTTCCTATTTTACCTTTAACGAGTGAGTGCACATTTTTCTTCATTTGAGCAGTGCATATCTTATGGAACTCTGGAAGACAAAGACCCTACAACTGGATTCCAGCTGCCAAATATGGAATCTGTGATGGGTGAACCTCTATTCTGCCTCGGCATCAGCTATGCAAACTCTTCACAACGCCTCTTTCACTTGTTCTAAAACCACCAAACCTTATCTTCTGCCTGGAAAGTTTTCCACTGATTAACTGACATTTCTATTTGAGACACTTGCCTGGATTCTGATGTGGGAAATTCAGGGACAAGTCAAGAATGCCTGGGTTAAAAATTTTTTAGTTGGAGTTGAAAGAAAATCCAGAAATAGAATTCAGTGGTTTGGGCATGGGAAGGTTTCAAGAGTCTGTAGACTCGGCTAATGGATTCTGCAGTCACTGCTTTTTAAACCTCTCATCAAGCTATTTGCAAATAAGCAGGGAAGACCTGCCCTTTAGCCTGTGCATGAAACATGTACTGTCCTTACTTCAGCCCTCAGAACCCCCAAAGAGACCCTAGGGCACTGATCCAGTTTGCCCTCTGAGCTGTGAAGCCCCTGGGTTATCACAGAATACCCATCAGTGTCGAGAGCAGGTGTAACTCATTCACTCACACAGGCAGATGCAGAGTAAAAGCATTTGCAAGTGATTGTATTATTTTTACCAAGTTACCAAGTGCTTATGAAAACAAACTGTTCTATTCAGAAAACCCCAGAATTTGCAATCCAAATCTTTCAAACTTCTGGGGCCTTTGATCTTAGTATGACTCAGTAAGACAATCCCAGCCCCCATCCCACAGTCCAGGAGGGACTCCTCCCTGTATCCCACAAGATTTCTGGGGAGCTGTTGATTTCTTGGTAAGTCCACACAGCATCCAATGTAGCAGCAGGCTTTAGGTCTTTCTGGTCTCCTTTACCTCATGCTGGAAATCACTCCAAAACCTTCCTTCCCTCAGAGTACCACCAAGTCTTTTGTATCTAGTGAAATTTACAGAACATTTGAACTATTAATAAGAGAAGGGCAAAATCTTCACCTTGGATTTTAAATATCACTATCCAAAGATTCCATCAGCCAATTCTCACCATAGGCAATTTATCAGAAGCCAAGCTCTCTTGTGGCTCAGCTGGGAAAGAATCTGCCTGCAATATATTATTATATATTAAAGATATAATTTAAATCTTATACACTGATGCTTGAAGGCAGGTAACATAATCCACATTTAATAATGGAAGAATGGGAGGGTCTAAGATGCTAATTAATTTGCCTGAGGTCACACTCCTGGTAAGTGGTGGAGATAGGATTTAATCCAAGGCTTGGCTAATTTGTAGGTTCATGTCTCTTCCTGCATACATGCAATGAGTTGCCAAGGATAGCTTCTTCTGGTCCTACTCCCTTGCTTTTTGGGTAGACAAAGATCATAATCCAGGCAGTCAAAGAACCTAGGAAGCAGATTCCTCCCAATAGCTTCGTTTGTGCCTTCTGTCTCCCAAACATAAACTGAACTCATTAGAGAAAAAGTTTACTCTCCTGTCTATAAAGACCCTTAAATTCTCCAAAGCTTCACAGCTGTGTGAAGCACACTATGCCCTTCCTTCCTCATCCCAAAGTCCTACAGTAGAACATTAACTTCATAGAAAGGCTTAGGTTTTATTCACAAACACCCATTTTATTTTATCACAAACACCTATTGACACAGTTTATTAACATATTCCATTGATGGTATACATATTTTAGGTTAAGAATTACAATAAATACAATGACCTAGAATTAAACAAATCTTTTTTCCTCACTCAAGTAGAAGCTTAAGAATCTCTTTTCTCATATTCTCCCATCTTCTATAATGATCCTCCCAAGGTCATTGTCTCATCCACTCATTTGGAATGATGATGGGGTGACTAATGGCCATGTGGGAAAAATGGAAATCAGGGATGGTTCTGAGTGGCACAAACCTCTCCTTATTCCTGAGCTCCTCCAGTTACAGTTGTACCTGCTGACAGATGCAGACCTGCTAACTCACAGAGAAACAAAGAAATCTTGGTGTTTTTTTCTTGGCACTTAGAGTTACCAAGTTTCTCAAGAACGTCTTCCCTGGAGGAAAAATAGAAAGCATTCACTGACCAGAAATACCTCTTAATAAAGAGATCCTGGATAATGTTAATTGCCATTAATGAAAGATATCTTTTCCCTATCAATAATCTTCCAAAGATTGAACAGAAATCACCAGGACACTGTTGAGACAAAATCATGGTGGATAAGCCATCACTATTTCACACATGGATTAATGTATCCCCCTCCTATCTACTTTCAACTGCCTCCCACTGTGTGTGGGGGGCCCCAAGACCACTCTCAGGCTCAGCGATTTGCTAGAGGGACAGACGGGACTCAGAAAAGTTGTTATACTCATGATATAGTTTATTATAGTAAAGGCATGCAGTTGGGAATCAGGAAAAGTCACATGGGTGGAGTCCAGGAGAAACAAGGCACAAGCTTCCAGGTGTGTCCTCCTGGCGGGGTCGAACAGAACACATTGAATATTCTTTCAACAATGATGTGTGACTACACTTGTGAATTGTTTCAACTAGGAAAGCCTTGTGTTCAGGCTTTTATTGTGGGTCAGTCATGTACATATGCAGCATCTGTGTGAGTGATCCCAGCTACTTAGACTGCAGTCCTCTTATCTGCTAAAACTAGTACAGCCTGCCTTAAACCCTCATGAACAACAAAACTCTTATTAAACAGAGCATTCCAAGGGCTCAGAAGTTATCTCCCAGGAGCCCCACAAAAGCATCTTTTTTTTGAAGCCAGATTTCTGTTGAATGTGCAGGATTTGAGCAACCCAGGCCTGCTGAGTTAACTCTCACTTCCCTTGAGTCTATTCTCTGCAGAGATGACTGCTTAAAGTCAGAGAGATGCTGTTTAAAACTGAAGACAGGAAACATCACGACTCCTCTGCTCAGAAGCCCTGAGCTTCCTTGGTGGCTCAGACAGGAAAGAATCCACCTTCTATGAGGGAGATTCAGGTTCAATCCCTGGGTTGGGAAGATCCCCTGGAGAAGAAAATGGCTACCTATCCCAGTATTCTTGCCTGGAGAATTTCCATGGATAGAAGAGTCTGGAAGGCTACAGTCCATGGGGCCACAAAAAGTCAGACTTGACTAAGCAACTAACACTATGACTCTACGTCATCTGGTTGCCTGCCATATCTTCATTCACCCCATTTGCTCCTCCTTTGCTCACTAGACTCCAGTCACATCAGGCTCCTCCCTGTGTCTCAAAACCATATGCCATTCATGCCTTCAGGAATATGTTTCCTCTCCCCAGAATGACTTTTTCTCGTTTGTGCACAAGATTTCCTTCCTTGGTCACACCACCTAACATTTAATCCCCTTCCCAGAACACTGAATATTTTATTTTTGCCTATTTTATCCTCTTTACCACTTATCATTAACTATTATACTCTATAACTTCTTTATTATTCATTACTCATCTCTCCCCTAGAATGCTAACTCCTGAAGTGTGTTATCTGTTTGTTCTCTGCCATATCCATGGTTAGAACCATTTGACTGACATACTCAATACTATTGTTGAATGAATAAATAAATGAGGTGAATAAATAAATAAATGGTTGTATGGATCCCCATCCTAAGTAGCCAGGGAACAATAATCATCATATCAACATCACATCAACATCATTGATAAAGCTTTACCCTTTTTGGTCATTTTACAGATTTCAAAAGGTTTCTGTAGTTATTAACTACCTGGGTCTCATCTCTCTGGGAGGTGAGTATAATAAGTGATGAATGCTTCTTCTGTACTAATGTGGGATGTAGGATAAGGTGAGTACAAGGTAAGGAGATGCAGAGGAAAGGAGATTGGAATCAATGTCTTCGGCATTTTGGTCTTCCATAAACTTCCATTCTATGGGGCTTGTATAAGACACTATCATTTATGGGTTCAGTTTGTCTCTGTTTATAAAATAAAGAAGTTGAACTTGGATTTGATAATTTGAAGTCCTTCTTTTTCCATAAGCTGGTTGTAAAAGTCCAGTTTAATGAGCTCCAATGTGGTTTCTTTCAACTCATACTGTTCTTTTTCTGAGAAAGGACAGCTTGGATGAAGGGTCTTCTTTCTCTAAGACTATAGGTGGGATTCTAAGTCTGTCCTGAGATTCACCTTGAACTTCCTGTGGCAACTGCTGCTATTGCAACTAGGAAGGGTAAGTAACTCCTTCTAATACTTTGGTCATCTCATGCGAAGAGTTGACTCATTGGAAAAGACCCTGATGCTGGGAGGGATTGGGGGCAGGAGGAGAAGGGGACGACAGAGGATGAGATGGTTGGATGGCATCACCGACTCAATGGACATGAGTTTGAGTAAACTCCGGGAGTTGGTGATGGACAGGGAGGCCTGGCATGCTGCGATTCATGGAGTTGCAGAGTCGGACATGACTGAGCGACTGAACTGAACTGAATTGAAGTTCACCCTTTTATTTTAACCAAGAGTCTCTACTGCTTTCAAATATATAACAATGTTTCAATAACCTGGAGAAATGCCTATGCTATTTTACTAAGTGTTAAAAACAGCATCAAAAAGTAAATTTAAAATATTGTCTTAATTATACAAAAATGTGTATAGCAGAAAGTATGGAAGTATGCAAAATGTCAACCCTGGTTTCTTTGTGTAGTTAACTTGCAGTTTTCCCCATCTAGCTATTTGTTCATTTCTGTATTTTTCAAAATGTCTAAAATAAATATGTATTGATACCTAACATTATTTGCTTAATTTGAAATTTTAAGAGAAAACCAAACATAATAAGAAAACTAAGTATAGAGAGACAAAATTTATAAGTTATTTTTATTTTCCAAGGTCATTTTTTGAGATTATGAACATAGTTGACCACAAAAGGTTAAAGTTTGTATTTCCTTGGATTGAGTATAATTTCAGTACTTAGTCAATGCCAACTGGTAGTCAAGCTCTCCTTTTTGGGATGTATGCTGGAGGATCAGAAGTTTATTTGAGGAGAACAGCCATTAGAATCACATCTTTAAGGCAATTTAAGTTGCTCCCAGAACTACCTTTTGCCCCAGCCTAAATGAATTTTCACCTACTTCAATCCACTGAGAAGTAACTCAGAACCAGAAAGCTTTGCTCTTTATTAGTTCTGGGACAGATAGACCTGAAGCAGCAGCAAGTTCTTGTTCCAGATGGACCAATCCGATTGTGTTGACAGTGGTTTAAAACAAGTGGGATACTTTTAAGGCAGAAGTGTGTGTGTGTGTGTGTGTGTGTGTGTGTGTGTGTGTGTGTGTGAGACAGAAAGATTCTTGATATTCTCTTAAACTTTGTACTTCCTCTCTGCCCATATATAATTCTCCCTTATTGTGGGAAAGATATGATAGACAATAACAACAACAGACCCCTAAGTGAGCTGTTTCCGAGCTTCCTTTACACCCTATTGTTTAACTGAGTGCTAAAGTTCCCGAGTTTAATCCTCTTTCTCTTTCTTAAGTGCCGAAACTGAGTGTACATGAAACACAAAATGTGTTTTCCCAAGTATCAGGTTTCATAGGCAGATGTTACATGGATGTGACCAACTATGTCTGTGTGTATTTTCAGTAAACATTTCAACTTCTATTATTGATTTTAACTTACCCAGTTTATCTGTTTGTCAACGACCCTCTGCCTCCACATCCAAGGGACTGGAACTCAGCTGAACTTCCCATAACACAACTCACCTAATTGTGTTCTGTATCAGTGTATGTTAGTGCATGTACTTTATCTTCCTTATAATATTACAAGTTCTTAAAGATTAGGGGCTGAATCTATTTTTGAAATTTTCATATTCTCTTACACAATGTCTTTGTCACAAGAGTTGATGGCTGTCACTGAGATTACCTAAGTAGCCAGTGGTTGATGGCAGAGGGGAGACAAGAGAGGACAGAGATTTAAGATGTGTTAGTACAAGCTCTTAACAGTCACTGGACTGAGGACATTAAAAAACTCATTTTCTCTGATAATATCTTTTATATGTGTATTATTAGAATCACTTTATAGATGAGGAAAAGGAGATTTGAATGAGTGACATCACTTATGTCATTTATGAAGCATTGGGATTCAAAAACATTTCAGTCTAATACTCCAATTTTAAGTCTTTTGACTGTTCCAGGAGTTCACAGTGACCTTGGCCTTGAAATTTCCTCCAGATTACCTGGCAATCGTGGACATTTCATTCAGTACAGCAAGAAATGTACCATCTCTCTCTTGCTTTTCTACAGGGTCCACTATCTTATTTGTAAGCAGCATCTGGAGCCTGGGAGAACCTCTGTTTCTTTTGAAACTTGGCTTTGAATGTTAAACCTATTTATTTATAAAGGGCATTTAAGAGCTCTCCAGAGGCTGATGGTTCTACTATTTGCAGGTGGATCCCTGCCCAAACTGAGGTCATCTTTCAGAGTAACAGTTGAAAGCAATGGTCTTTCTCTCTACTTTATCTTTTTCATGGCAGGTAACTCATTTGTCAACAGCATGCCAATCAAATCTCAATTATGAATGAATGCCCTTAGGAAGGAAGACATTTTAGGAATGGACACATCATGTGGTAGAATCCCGAATGTATTTACTGGCGCTTGCCATCAGCGCTAAGTCACTTCAGTCGTGTCCGACTCTTTGCGACCCTATGGACTGTAGCCGGCCAGGCTCCTCTGTCCATGGGATTCTCCAGGCACGAATACTGGAGTGGGTTGCCGTGCCCTCCTCCAGGGGATCTTCCCGACTCAGGGATAGAACCCCTGTCTCCTTCAGCTCCCACACTGTAGGCAGATTCTTTACCACTGAGCCTCTGGGAAGCCCGTAATGGTGCATATGACACCCTATAAACAATGGATGTATGCAGTCCGGCCGCTTCACTGACCCCTGATGTGGAAACGGATGGAAGGAGGTTCTTGCTGTGCTCCGTGATCACTCCAGTGAGCCGATCTCCCTCTCTCCTGCTCATAGCATTCTAGGCAGCTGATGATAATGGGGACACACCTCACATACCTATTTAGGGAAAGCTGCACTACCGGGAAGAGCTCCTGGAAATGATGGGAATGAGGCACTGTGCAGGCAGACTCCACACAGTCAAAGTCCAGCTCATGGGGGAGGCTGTGAGGCTAGAAATTAATAGGAGAGGAGCCAGCAGTAAATAAGACAATCCCACCTCCACAGCACCCCCCGCCCCGACTCCTCAGGGAGCTTGAGGCTTCCTCCTAACCTTTCTTTGACCCCAGCTTACTCGAAAGTGGTCTGTGCTGGCTGAGAGCTTGGTAGGAACCTTTGCTCCCTGCAATATTTTTTTTTTACACCATACCTGTTCCCTGGTGGCTCAGATGGTAAAGAATCTGCCTGCAGTGCAGGAGAATTCCATAGACAGAGCAGCCTGGTGGGCTACAGTGCTTGGGGTCACAAAGAGTCAGACATGACTGAACGACTAACAGTGTGTATAAAGAATTTGTACTGAGATTTCACAAGACCCTTGACATTACCCAAAAAGAACATCAGGAAACAGGGCAAGCATCAGTGTGTCTGCCTACATGCAGAGGAAACTTCAGAAAGAGAGCCACTCTGGACACAGAGTGATAGCAAATTCGTTGAACTCAGAGAATCCACAGATTTTGTGTGCTTTGGGAAAATAGGAACTGACCACAGGACTCTGGGCCCATAGTTTCTGTCAAGTTTTTTCCCTCTGAGGATTTTATTTTCCTTGTGCTTTTCTTTGGTGAGAGCTGGACTTGAGACCCAGTTCATTGTTAATTAAAAACACGATAAACATCATTATTTACTTAAAATTAGATTTTTGTCGGTTAATACTGAACTGCCACATGAAACAAAATGCCCTCGTGCAGACAAGGCCCAGAGGGTTGCGTAACCCAGGCTGCCTGCTTCTGTTTTCCTAATGAAATGGCCGCGCCTCTGGTTTTATGGGCACGACAGAGTCTGGGAAACGCACACATCAGTGTTGCTCCTGAAGGAACATGCTGATGAAATTCCTCTGCTCTGAGCTGCTTCTCTTTACTTCATTCCCCCTGCTGAGTTCTTCCTTCCTTACTCGGCAGAGGAGAAACTACTTTGGGGTTGAAATAAACTCAAATGGAGTCTGACTCTGTCCCTTATACCGGTAACTTCTCCTCTTTTATTGTCTGTGTGCCTCTCTCTGGATTTTCCTCATCTGTCTTGGATGTTTGTCTATTTTCACTAGCAGACATCCTCCCCTGACCCTGTTCGTGAGGTCACGTTCCTGTTTGTGTTAGAACCCAGAATGGTTGTGCTTGGAAGTTGGAGCCCCAGACAAGCTTACCAGAAGCTGAGATTCACTGTGGTCATAACAGAATCTGATCCACAAGACAGAGAGTATGTGAATCAACACTCCAGTTCCAGTTTGCTAAGGCGGGACCGTGACTGAGGTTTTGTAGCGAGATGGGGAATATCCTGCCAGGGAGGGAGACAGGGAAAGGTGTGTGTTTGGAGTGGCTTCAGACAAGAAGGCACAAGCTCTGTCGTTTGGTTTCAAGGGAAGATTATGAAAGAAGAGTCCTTCCCAGGGCACGTGGACTCTCATTATCAAGGTGGCCACTGACGGTCCGTATGAAGGCCAGCCTGGCTGTCCATACCAATCCTGAGATGGGTGACTTACTTTGGAGGGCAGGTGCTATACTGAGGTGGTGTCATTGGCCAGGCGGGAGACCAAAAGAGAAGCGTTTCTTTCTATGGTGGGATTCATGCTCCGTTTCCCCAGCTGCTTGCTCCCTGGAATGGCACCCCAAGCTTTGGCCCCAGGCCACCAGGCCTTGGAGCTGAACATTCCTCGAGCCTTTGGAACAGCTTGGCATCCGGTCAGGGTGCACATCTGGGATGTGCAGCTGGATTCAGAACTTTCCAAGGGACTCTGGCACTTGGCAGTGTGTTGGGACTGTTGGCATTGACTCAGTTTGAAGGGGTTATAGCCCATATTTCCTCAAATGGGGTTTCTTGCTCATCAACACCTGCAGTCCAATGCAGAGAAGGAGTCTCTGCTCCACTCAGGCAAAGAGAGCAAGGTCACGAAGTTGGATGAATAAGCCCAGTGTAGCAGGTCCAGATGTCTGTCAGCCACGGGATAAGGTTTTCTGTTCAGAGGAGAGCAGTGAACAACAGGATGTGATTAGGAATTCATGGAACAAACGGACTTCTCTCTGGCTGCCTGTGGCTTCTTCATGGCACTCACAGTTTACCCAGACTGCAAGGAAGGCAGGCAGAAAGAGCCACGCCCACCCTCTTTTCCACCCTCTTAATGTGTCTGCCTCCTCAAACACAGCAACGGTCATTTGTTGAGTACTTATTAAGTGCCAAGAACTTTATATACATTGGCTCGCTTAACCTTTACAAGAACCCAGTGATGTATGGTTCCTGCTCAGATTTGAAGCAAAGGAAACGAGACTCAGAGATATTAATTATCTCAGACTTCTAGACACTGTTAGAGAGTGGCCAAAGGAAATTCTGTGTTGTTTCTATCTGCCTTCAAAGTCCATTACTCTTCATGACTTGGTCATGCCACATTAACTTGACTTTCCAAGAGTTTTGATAGGAGTTAGATTATCTAGGATACAGGGTGACTGCTGTAACAAAGACCCAAGATAAGAACAGCTTACACAAATTAAAAGTTCAGTTTTTCTCAACCAGGACAAAAGCAGTCCAAGGCTGAGGTGGTTGTTCTGCAGGGCCAGGAAGGCACTATAGCTCCTCTACGTGGTTCAGTGCGGTTCTTTCTGACATCTGCTTCCAGCTGGAAGAATGAACAAAAGTGAGGCGAGACAACACCGCCCCCCCCAAATGGCTCAGTCATAGACCCACACATAGCAATAAGGATAGCATAAAAATTAGGCTTTATGCTAAACCTTTATGTGGATGACTAAAGTCTAATACCACATAAGCATAGCAGAGGGCAAGAATGGATACTGAGGCACAGTTCTCCCTATTTGCCATGTATTCTAATGGCCCATCTAAATTTCAGAAGGAAAAAAAAGTGTGATACCTTTAAAGTAAAGGCATCTGGATCTTTCTGGAGGGAACTGATCAAGGATAATAGGAGTCTGAGATACAAGCAAGCCATCTTCCTTGAGATATGGACAAATAGGAGAAAGAGAGAGAGAGAGAGAGACCCATAAAGATACTAGTGATTCATAGACCATTGGATAGAACTGCTCATATGGCTTCAACTGGACTGCAACAGAGGCTGGAAAATATAGGGGAGTTCACAGATTTGGGATGAGCATCAATTGTCTCTGCCATGGAGATTTCACACAAACACAAGAATTTCCAACTTTTCTTGGAAAATCAGATGTAGCAACTCAGCTCAGGTTTACTGAGCAAGATCCACAGGAGCTCTTCAACTGCCCCCATTAGTCAGAGAAATTGGCTTCCAGTGTGTCTAGTTCACCATTTAACACCCCACCTTTGAGGCCTGATCATGTCAGAATACAGTTTTGAATGATTTTAGGAGGCTTGTCCTAAGTTGTTCCTGACAAGCCAAGGCAATTCATTTTATTCCAGAACAAGAATTGTTTCTCCCTAAATACATTTCCTTACATTTTCCTCAATGACTCTCTATATTTCCTCACACTTTGACTGTGAGAACAACCTTCGTGTATCCCTGTGGGTTGATATTTTGGAACTCAAAGATTGTGGGAAACATCTAGTATGGGCTTTGCAAGCATAAGAAATAGTACTGTGCATATTTTAATGAAAACTTTATGAATGGCCATGCCTCCTCTTTTCACTCAATTCAAGGAAGGTGGAGAGAATTAGTAACCTAAAGACCTAGGTTGAAGTGTTAGTCTATGACTTGTTAGATGTCTGACCATGGATGCATCTTTAGCCTCTTGGAACCCTTATAAAACATTTAGTATAAAGTGGTCATGGGAATTCCCTTGGTGGTCCAGTGGTTAGGACTTGGCACTTTCAGTGCTATGGCCCAGGTTCAGTCTCTGTTCATGGAGCTAAGATCCCACAAGCTGCTCAGCGTGACCACAGACAAAAATTGGTGCCAATGAGGATTAAGTGAGGTAAAGTTTGTGAAGGCATTGTAAACTGCAACACCAGTAACACCAATTCACTTTCCAATCTATCTTTCAAGTTTTGTAGCTTTTTATTTCTTTTAAATTTTCAATGATGCGGTCTCCTCTACACTTACTTTATTTTTATTTTACTTAAGATAAAGGCAAGAACTTAAACATAGTTCTAGATATCTAGAAGAGACCAGAAAAACATTCTCCTTCTACAGTTCAAGAAACAGACCAACATGTAGACTTACCAGAGTCAAATAGCGAAGGCAGAATAAAAATTGAAAGTCACTCAGTCATGTCCGACTCTTTGCTACCCCATGGACTATACAGTCCACGGAATTCTCCAGGCCAGAATACTAGAGTTTGTAGCTGTTTGCTTCTCCAGGGGATCTTGCCAACCCAGGGATTGAACCCAGTCTCCCATATTGCAGGATTCTTTACCAGCTGAGCCACCAGGGAAGCCCAAAATTTGAAAGGTTGTGGAAAAATTGAAAGTAACACCAAATACAGCTGATTCTCATTATCTGCAGATTCTTTATTTGCAAATTTGCCTACTGGTTAACATTTATCTGTAATTCTAAAATCAATACTCCTAGAGTAGTCATTTGCAGACATGAGCAGAGCAGTGAAAAATTTAAATCACCCAACAAAACACATTTTAACTGAGCTTGGATAGGGTGACATTGCCTTCTTATTTCAGGTCTTATACTGTAAACACATGTTCTTTTTGCAGTTTTGTTTTGTTTTGCATATTTGTGCTTCTTATTGGTGTTTTCACTCTTTAAAATGGCTCCCAAACATAGAGCTGCAGTGTTGTCTAACACAAGAAGTGTGTGATGCGCCTTATGGAGAAAGTATGTGTTATAGATAACTCCACTTAAGGATGAGTTATGTTGCTGCTGACCAAAATTTCAATTTTAATGAATCACACACACACACACACACATTGTGTAAGATGCTTTAAATAGAGAAACATAAAACAAGATCAGGTATTGATTGGTTGATCAAAATGTAACCACAGGCTTGCAGGAACTTAACTCTATGTTTTCCTTAGAAGCAATGGCTCAATATTAGCTAATTGTATATCTGAGGCAAATTTATAGAGCATAATTACTGTGAATAATAAAAATCAACTGTATATTGCCAAATGCAAGCCCTTCATCATAATTCAAAACTTTTAACAAGATTGCTTTCATTCCAAGCCCCTTTCAAGTAGAGTGATGGAACCAATGGGAGGCTGTGTCTTGGTGGCATTTTTACATGCCACTGATGTTATCAGCTAACTTTGGAAATACATGGCTTAGCCACAAGTCACTTTGAGCTCCATGTAAGCTGTAGCATGAGTCTGAATTCAAGATTTAGGGTCTAAGCTCAGAAGTAGATATATTTCATTCATTTTGACTTCACAATCAACATAAGTTAAAAGTTGACTGATTGGTGGTTTAGGTTAATGACATGAAAAATTAGGAAACGTTTAGATTTCTCATTTCCTTTTGAAATAGTTATGTAAATCAGTCTATCTTTCTGCCTTTCTTGTCTCCTTGCCTTCATCCTATTCTTGTGTCTCTTTTCTTCTCGATTTTAATCTCTTTCACTTCTCTTGCTCCCCCCTCTACTCTTTCTTCGCCCTCATTTCTCTTTCCTGATGTCATGACACTTTTCTGTGTACAGAGCACAAAGCAAAATAGAAACTTGATAATTACTCATTTAATTTCATGACTACAGAGAACGAGCCTATCAAATGCACTCTGAGAACTCTCAAAATGCAAAGATCAAAAGGCAACTTGAAGAAGCTGCGTTTTGAGATAACTTTTAAAACCTCTATTTATTTTTTTTCTCATAGCTCAGGGCAAAAGAATTTAAAAAATGGAAATACATTTGAAGAAATTCCTGAGAGTTGAACTGTATTTTAGGTAACTTAGATCCCAAAAGTGGCTTTTTTAAAGTGTGAAAAAACATGATACATAACTGTATCATCTTAATTACTTGAAAACGAAGGCTTAGTTGTGTAAATACACAAATGAGATCTAGAAGGATACACCAAATGGTAAGTTGCTTGTGATTATGGATGACTTTGTTTTTTGTTTCTTGTGTTTTTTTGGTTTCCTATTATGCAAGTGTTAGCTTTTAAGAAATAAATATTTTAAAAGTCCAAAAAAATTAAATTAACTGTTGATTGCATTGAGCAAAGCCTGGAAATAAATCAAAAAACCAATTCATTTGGAGAGTTAGTTAGAAATTAACTAAATTTGGAGCTTTGTTTGCCTTTTGTGAAATATCTACCTGATTTCAGTATTTCATGTTTTAATAACAAGCCTTTCTTTGTTAAAGATAAGTGAACATTGGAGGGAACATGCTTGATCTTGTTAAGATCTGTTGGGGCGCTCTCTCTTTTCTCCCTTAGATGCACAAGTTTCAGTCCTGATCCATCATGCCAAGATAAGAGCTGGAGAGCTTTTAGTTGAAGAGTAGCCATTTAGTGCCTCTGAAAGAAGTCTCAGTACAGCTTCCCCATGCACCCGGAGTCACTTTAACGGTGCAAGGGAGCACATAATGCACTTTACCCTGACGTTTCACTACTTTAGGCACTAACCCATTGTCAGATCCACCATCAATATCTTATTAAATTCATCATTGTGTCCTTGACATTATTTTAATAGCTCTGGCAACTGCATGATAGATATAAATAAATCATGAGCCTGAATTTTCTTTTATGTGACTTCCTGGCTCAATCCACCACTCACTTTCTCTTTAGCCATAAAAATCCTTAGGCAACCAGTCACTTTTTCAGTTGGTAGGAGCACTGTGACAGGAGCTTTACATAGCTGCTTTCTGAAGCATTTGCTTTAACACTGCAGATTTATCTATGGAGCCAAACCCTTGAACATCAAAGACAAGGGTTTTGTCTTTGATTGTTTGATTGGCCCTGGTCTACTGAGAACTTGGCCTCAGCCCTCTCCAGTTTCAGGTACCTGGGAAACACGTGTCCTCGTGATTCATGGACATAGGTGAAACATGCTTTGAAATGCTTTCTTCAATCCTTGCTAGATGAGAGCAGTGTTACTATTTCAAGCTTAACCAGCAGTCTGGATTTCTCTATTTCACAAGCTTGAATAAATCGAACATCTTATTTTGAAAGTTCTCTGCCCTTTTCTTCCTTTTTTCTTTCTTAGCAACATATGAGCTTTTACACCATTTACTGATGCAAATTGCAGATATTTTTTTAGAACTATGCTGTGGCTAGCTTCTTTAGGCTAAAAATATTCCAGCTTAACTGTGTTAGAGATGATGATTTATGAATTTTATGGGAAATCAGGGTAAGATCACTATTAGATAATATTATCGCCAGGATAACACAGGTCCCCAGAACGTGTTTCTAGAAGAATTATTATGCCTAAGAACCAGATAAACTGAAACAGAAGATAAAGTAACACTGTTTTTAGCTCACCGCCATCTTCACAAAAAAGTTGAGTGAAATGGATTGGGTCACAAGAAAGCAACTTTTCCTTCCACAAGTCATACCCGAGATGCTCAAGCTTGAGTATGTGTCAGAATCACCTGGAAGCCTGGTTAACATGCAAGTCACTTGGTCCCATCCCTGATGTATTAAGTCTGGGCTGGGGCTTGAGAGTTCGCATTTCTCACTTTGAGATCTCCTGAGTTAGGCCTTCATCACCTCAAGATAAAGCAAAACATGGAGTCCAACGAGCCTATAGCCCTCCAAGGCCACGCCCATGTTTTTGATCTTAACCCCATGATGTCAGGAAAATTCCTTCAGTTCCTGGCACTGAGCTGTCCCCAGCCCAGTACCCTGGGCATTGTGTTCCGTTTCAGTAACTCCAGGCCTGCCTGATGGATGAGAGAAACTCAATCCTGGGCCCCCTGGGTGGAAGAAGGGGAAGAAGACAGTGCCACTCCATCATCCGCTGGCTCTGCCCCAACATTGGAAAGCTCTGCCCTTCACACGTGGCCCATTCATTTCTATGATGGGAGTTGACCAGTCAGCTCGGTTCCCTCCCTGCACACCCAGCATCAAGGAGGGAGTGCAGAGAAGGGCTCGCACTGGTTTTAGAAAAGGAAATTGTATCCTCGTTTCTTCCCCCACTGCCAGTTTCTTCAGATAAACCACAGTCAGTGGCTTCTCATGTGTATCTCTTGCCCACTGGTACCAAGGCATCTTCCTTGCATGTGTGCCTTTATCTCAACAGCAGAAGTGCACAATTATGTTTGAAAGCAGACTTCAATTCTAAATGTGTTTGCAGAAAATATCCTTGAAAGTAATCCTATAATGAGTATTTTTGTAAATTATGTCTTTTCTCCTTAAATCATCTATTTTATATATTCCTATCACGGATACAGTCTGCAGTGAGTGAGACATGTAAATTTGCACTTATCTGCCCATTGCTTATTTTGCTGTTAACGTTTTATTGTAGACAATTTCAAATATGCTTTTATTTTTTTCAATTTTTTAAAAGAACAATCTTTATTTTTAAAAATTTTTATTTGTTTATTTTTGGCTGTGCTGGGTCCTCATCGCTGCACAGGCTTTTCTCTAGCTGTGATGTGCAGATTTCTCATTGCGGTGGCTTGTCTTGCTGTGAGGCATAGCTCTAGGCATGCAAGCCTCAATATTTCTGGCACATGGGCTCAGTAGTTGCGGCCTCTAGAGCATAGGTTCAATAGTTGTGGTGCACTAGCTTGGTTGCTCCCTGGCATGTGGGATCTTTCTGGATTCAGGGATCGAACTGTGTGTCCTGTATTGGCAGGCACGTTCCTTACCACTGAAGTACCTGGGAAGCCCTCTTCGTTTTTTAAAAAAATATCTTCCCCAACTTTTCTGCTGTTTCAACTCTATCTGGTATGGAGAGAAAACACAAGACTCTCTTAGGAATTTGGGTTAAGGATAGTAGACTTCCCATCACATAGTATTTTCTTATGACCCTTCAGTGTTAGGAAAAACTATGCTTTACTTGAGGAAGTGATGTCTTTTTTGGATAGATAATGTGAATCTTGCTCTGATTGTGCTTCTCTCTACTTTAACTTGAGGTCTTTTAGAGACAATTTGCAATAGCTTTTAGCTTGTGTATAGAAGCTTTGTGCACTCATTTCTGAATGCTATAGTGGTCTTTAATTTCTTCCTCTTGTCTCTTAAAAATTCTATTTTATTCAAAACATTTCTGTTAACACTCTCTGATCAACTTTGAAAAAGGAGATGGGGTAAAAACAAATGCATTTTTCAGACAAAGGGATTATCTTTCTGCCCTTAAAATAACAGCCCATCATGGAGTCTATGTGCTAGACAAGAAAAGCATTTGATCTCATCAAAAGAAATCCATGCCCAGCAGCAACCTGACAGATACATCGCAGGAACATCAGTGGTCATCACGAGAATGCGTACTTATGGCTAGTCTAGAAGCCTTTTTGCATCCATTAGTCTCACGTGAGCTCATTGACTTTAGCCAGCTCCAGTGAATGAAAGCCCTTTCAAGTCTGGTTCCTTCCGACCTCCAATAGGTTGTGATTCCATCAATTTCTACTATTTGGGGTTACAGAAATATTATATATTAAGGTTAAAAAACCAGGACAAGATGGTTTATAGTATATAACGAAGTCCTATAAATCTTTACAAAAAAGACAACTCATTAGGAAAATGGAATTGGATCAAAAGAGTTATTTCACAGAACTAAAAATGACCACACATGTATGAGAGAAGTCTGGGCAATCTCATTCCTAACAAAGAACAAGCAAATTACATAACCAACAAAATAGTGGCCTTGGCCGACTAGATTGGCAATATTTTAGGAAAAGTAGGAGAGTATGGGAAATGAATACTCTTAATCACTGTTGATGGGATTATTGTCCTAACCTGACGGTAAATTGCAAAGAATTACCCCAAATTTAAATGCGGAGACTGTACCAGGAATTCTTTTAGGGAATTATCCTTCACAAACAGTGGCACGTGTATACAGAGGCATGCATATACACGCCATGGTCACATCCATTATAATATTGAAAAAAAGGGATAATTAAATGATCCATCAATAGGTGAATGATAAAATAATCATTATATGGATGTATCCATATGATGGCACCCTATGCAGCCATTTAATGAGCATGATAGCTCTCTGTGGGCCAGTATGGAAACACTCTTCAAAACATACGGTTCTTTTTAACGGCTAAGTAATATTCCATGGTGTGTATGTACCACAGCTTCCTTATCCATTCATCTGCTGATGGGCATCTAGGTTGCTTCCATGTCCTGGCTATTATAAACAGTGCTGCGATGAACATTGGGGTGCACGTGTCTCTTTCAGATAATATTACTCAGCCGTTAAAAAGAATTCATTTGAACCAGTTCTAATGAGATGGATGAAACTGGAGCCCATTATACAGAGTGAAGTAAGCCAGAAAGATAAAGAACATTACAGCATACTAACACATATATATGGAATTTAGAAAGATGATAATGATAACCCTATATGCAAAACAGAAAAAGAGACACAGAAGCACAGAACAGACTTTTGAACTCTGTGGGTGAAGGTGAGGGTGGGAAGTTTCGAAAGAACAGCATGTATACTATCTATGGTGAAACAGATCACCAGCCCAGGTGGGATGCATGAGACAAGTGCTCGGGCCTGGTGCACTGGGAAGACCCAGAGGAATCGGGTGGAGAGGGAGGTGGGAGGGGGGATCGGGATGGGGAATACGTGTAAATCTATGGCTGATTCATATCATGTATGACAAAACCCACTGAAAAATAAATAAATAAATAAAGGAAAAACAAATCTGCCAAAAAAAAAAAAAAAAAACACGTACGGTTCAAAGGATGAAAGCAAGATGCAGAACAATGTGAAAAGAATATGAGTCCACATATGTAGCAAACAAACTACTGCAGACAATATGCTTTTGTGTGTCTTTAAGAAGGCAAACACACAGAGAAAGGACTTTTAAAAAATAGCTAGTCCTGGTTAGGGGAGTGGGCTGGGGATGGTGACGGGGAGAAGGAGAGTGAAGATGGGCTTTTAATTTTTTGTCGTATGCAGTTCCGCAAGGTTTGAACTTTTACTTTTTCATGTTTGCATCCCGGCATGGTGCAATTACCCCCCTAAAAGAGCCTTTAAAATAATGATAAAAATTAAGATAAAAGGACTAAATAGATACTCAAATATAATCTGCGTAATGGAATTACAGATAGTTTTTAGTTTTTTTGAGTGGCTGTTTCCAAATTCTTACAGTGAATATATACTGTTTTGTAAGCAGACCAAGAAAAAAAAGCAGCAGCAACAACAACAAACTTCCTCACTTTGATACATTTTACTCTGCCTGTTCTAAGCACATAGGAAAGGGATAGGACCGAACAATATATTTTAACCACAATAATTTTCTTTCCCATTCTTTCAGCTATTCTCATCATTAGTGAAGTGAAGTCGCTCAGTCGTGTCCAACTCTTTGTGACCCCATGGACTGTAGCCTACCAGGATCCTCAGTCCATGGGATTTTCCAGGCAAGAATTTTGGAGCAGGTTGCCATTTCCTTCTCCAGGGGATCTTCCTGACCCAGGGATCGAACCTGGGTCTCCCACATTGTAGGCAAATGCTTTACTGTCTGAGCTACCCGGGAAGCCCAACTCTCATCATTAGAGAGCATCTTCTGTTGCCTCCTTTCCTGCACTTTGACACTTTCTGATGGAGCTTCTTGGGTTAGATTCACTGTGTCTACTCTCAAACACGAGGAGTAAGTTCAGCCCTTGTTGGTAAGTCGCTAAGTCATGTCCAACTCTTTGAGACCCCGAAGACCACAGCATGCCAAGCTTGCCTGTCCTCCACTATCTCCTGGAGTTTGCTCAAATTCATGTCCACATTTCAGTGCTGGTAGTGTCTTATTCCCAGAAAAGCCATCAACTCCCACTTCCTCCAGGGGAAGGATGCTGAACTTTTTTTTTTTTTTCTAATTTGTCCTTTTTGTTAGTACAGCATTATGCAGCCCAGAGTCCCCATCTTCTGTGGGTTTACCTAGACACCTGGGCATTTCTTTTTTTGAAATAAACATGTTTTCTTCCAGCTGTGCCCTCATGGACAACTCCCATCTCCATTTGGTCTAGAGTTTTCACAAGCTGAACTCTTGCCAATCTCCCTTGGATCAGCTCAGAGTCATGCTTTCTCCTGAATGGGCCATGTGGAATACTTGTGGATGATTTCCCATGGCCCATTCACCTTTCAGCATAAGCACATCAAGGTATCCATGTGTGGCACATGTTTTTGAGAGGTAAAGAAAATTTCATGGAAATTGATTCATGAATGGGCTTCCCTTTCCCCTGCCACTTTGCTTTTCCCCACAGTAGTATCTCTTATGTATACAAGTTATCTCCTTAAGGCAGACTTCTCAATCTATAAGATATATGCAAATAGCCTAGGGATTTGGTTAAAATGCAGATGCAGATTCTAATTCTTTAAGTCTAGGGTGGGGCCCAAGACCTTGCATTTCCACCATTTCCCAGGGGATGGTGATTCGGCTGATCCCTAGGGTGCATTTAGAGTGGTAAGGTTCTCAGGGACAGGAGTGGGAATTAGTCTCATCAAAGCCATGTAAGGGTATGAATCAAAGGTATGATTGAACTTCTGGATACAGGTTTCATTTAGATATATCATCTTAAGTATAAACCAAAAGAACCCCAGTTTTGTAGAAAGACCTGGCTGTGAATCCCATAATACCAGAATCCCAGGAATAGAAAAGCAGCTCAGAACGGGTGTACTGAACTCTCAAAGACAAAACATTTATCCCATTTCTTTTTTGATATATTTAGAATTTATTTCAGGTTGTCATATGGGTACAGAGTAATTAAAATACAGTGTGGTTATTTGAGCATTTCTTTATACTGAATATTTGTTTAAAATTTTTTACACTGAACACTATTTATACTGGTTTTGAATATATTATTTTGAGGTTTTCTTAGCAGTTTCTCTGTGTGTTACAATATATGCTCGCAGTTTACAGGTATTTAATGACTTCAAGTGAAATGAAACCTTGTTTCCATTTATTTCTCTTTACTCTCTCAATTTCTCTCTTTCTCTTTCTGTTACAAGATATAAATAAAAAAAAATTTGCCATTGATGGCTTTTAGTACACCCACAATATTTTGCAACCATAACCACTGTCTAATTGTAACACTGTGCATTCTAATCACCTTCGAAAGAAACCATATATCCATAAGTAGTTACTATGCTTCCTCTCCCTAGTCCCAGGCAACCACTAAACTCCTTTCTGTTTCTATGGATTTGCTTGTTCTAGATATTTTATATAAATGCAATCAGGACACATGGCCTTTATGTCTGATTCCTTTCACTTATCTTAATATTATCAAAGTTTATTCATGTAGTAAGATATATCAGCATGTCATTCATTTTCATGACTATATCATATTCCATATTAACTGGTATGTGAATGGGAAACTTCTATCATAAAGTCATTATACATTTGGATTCATTCAGGACTGGGACTAGGGTGACATAAATGAACACAGTGAAATAATTATCTAGAAACCTTCATTTTACAAGAAGCTAAAAGAAACTTAATGCTAATGGTAAATAATAAGATAATATTTTGAAAAATCAAAATTAATGCAAAAAGTACATGATAAAATATCAGTTTTAAGTAAAGGCAGGGTCAGTATTACTGCTGTCTCCTTCCTGATTTTGACTGCAATGTGGCTTGGCACATCTACTGGCGATGTATTTTATAAGTTGATATTTTTTAGTCATACCTTTTCATGCTGATTTTTATAAAATATTATACTGGGAAATTATTTTTGTTTGATTCCTGAGTTTTTGGTGTCACCTTAAATTGGGCACCAAAAGAGAGAATGTCTCAATCACTTCACCTTAATCCTGGCCCCGGGAGAAAAGAATGGCAATGTACTCCAGTATTCTTTCCTGGAGAATCCCACGGACAGAGGAGCCTGGCAGGCTACAGTCCATGGTGTTGCAAAGAGTTGGACACGACTGAGTGACTACCTTACTACTATTGTCCTTTTATTTATGCAAACGAGTGTGCCCTCATATATGCTAATAAAACAAGATAAAATGCTAGCAGAATGGAATGAAGAACAAGATGACTTCCAAAGTTAAGTTAAAATGAGTTAAAAATTTAGTGAAAGGCTTGAAATATAAAGTCTTGACAATCTTCAAGAAGATAAATCCAAAGCCAATGACATAAAAATATGAGAGAAAAAAAATTCAATCAGTACAGTTCAGTCACTCAGTCATGTCTGACTCTTTGTGACTCCACGGACTGCAGTATGCCAGGCTTCCTTGTCCATCACCAACTCCCAAAGCTTGCTCAAACTAGTGTCCATTGAGTTGATGATGCCATCCAACCATCTCATCCTCTGTCGTTCCCTTCTCCTCCTGCCTTCAATCTTTCCCAGCATCAGGGTCTTTTCCAATAAGTCAGTTCTTTGCAAGAATCTAACCAGAAAAAAAACTACCTTCAGACTATTAGGAATTATAAAAGTTAAACACACACATACACACACACACACCCTACACATACACACAGAGGAGGTATTTACTAACTAAATTTTACCAGAAAAATTCTGTGATCTAAAAGACACATGTCTCCAAAGAGTGATAGAAGAATCAACTCAGGAGCATCATTACAAAATTTCAGAACACCAAGGATAACGGCATAGAGAGAAAGAAAAAAAGAAAAACAAATTGCAGACAAAGGAATGAGTATCAGAATGACATCAGGTTCTTGAAAGAACACTTTAAGCACTGTGTGGGCAGATACTCTGCTGCCTGGCCTGCCTCACTGTGAATGACTGCATTATGTCTGAAAATAAAAATACAGTGATGGTAAGTGACATTTGTAAGTGATGTTACAGAGATAAATCTCAACAAAGTGGTCCCCATGTACAATACAATCAAGAGTCTGAAAAACCCAGAGCAGGTGGAAGTGAGCCACCATCCTTAGAATGGTGTGCCCTCTTGTACATTTGGCACGTTTGAATCACACCACGATATAAGCTCCACAGGGCCTGGGACCTGCTTTACCTGTTCGCTGAAGTATTGGCAGCATCTAAAGTATGGTGTGACATAAACAAGTGCTCTGTAAAAACTTACTGGGCAGATAAATAAATGGATCTTTGAGGTTCACCACTGATCGTCTTATGAGGAAGGCGGATACCATGTAAAAATGTGTCTAGACAAGGTAGGAATAAGAACATCCTGGTGCAGCATGAATCAGAACTGGAGGGAGCCCAGAGGCCTCCCATCTTTGCAGGTCTGTATTGGGAGCTTGGATGTTCCCCTCTGGCCTACTTCATGCTACATTCTTAGTTTTAATTAATAATGGAGACTTTAATGAAACATTTGGAAGCACAGAGAGACTTAATAACAACACACTATTAGAAGTCTTCATTTTTAACACTTGCCTCCTTATTACTTTTAGGTATACTGTTTTGTTTTCCAACAGTTTAAAATACATGTTTCCTAGAGAAGTCAGCACGTCTATTTTCAGAGTTTGAAGAAAACATATCTTTGGCATTTATATAGTTTATGTCTCCTTTGTCGGTTTATTATTTTTGTTCTGGTATTTATTTTTTCTCCTTATTTCTAATCCCTCCAATGAATTTAATCCCATCCTTCACATGTGTATGCTCAAGATAATATTCTGAACCCTGGCAGATCTCAACTGAATACTTTCTAATTAACTCATTGCCATTTCCATCCCTGGTTTCATTTGGACCAAAAAGAAAAAAAGTTGTCCTGTCTCTAGCAGATGCCTTCAGACGGCTGACAGTGCACTGTTGTGAAAGACTTCGACAGACTTGCCAAGCAGACTGAGGGCTCCTTCCTTTAACCTTAAAGAAATGTCCCAACCGCTCCCAGAAATATATATGCCTCCTGCCCAGGAATAGGGAGCAGAGCCAAGTCATGTCATGTTTCTGCTTAAATTCTTGTTAATCTGATTTTCAATTATTTTTAAAAGTTTTCCTTTGGTAAATGCACCAAATAAGTGCATGTGATTCACTTCAGGGACCACGGCAGTTCTGCATTAGAAACAGGCCAATCCTGTGAGTGATTAGAAAGTTTCCTAGAGGACCATTCTGTGCAAATTGGACTTAACACAAGATCCAACTTCAAAGGACAAAACTGATGGTTAAGTGGAGAAAAATTATTCCCTTATGATTAAAAGGAAAATGGTATATTTTGTGCAGACTGGAAGCATCTTTCTGATGCAAAAGCTTTCCTCTCTCCCATTCTGTGCCTTCTGTGAGGAAGCAGCGTAAGAGAGAGAGAAGCTAATTACACTCTAAGAATTTCCCCTCCCTGGGAAAGCTCGGGACTAGTGCTACTTCAAGTTAGGTCGAGGACCTGGCTGCCACTCCTCACACTGCTGGTTGCCATTAACAAGACAAAGAACTTGCAAGGGAATGTAAATCTGTTACATCATTAAGCAGACTTTTGAGTCCCAGAAATTCACAAGGAGACTCTCTTGATGAAGGAAGCAGGCCTTGATTCGCATTCTGAGGTAAGCCTCTTGTCTCCACTGAATTGGTACTTTGGGTAGCACTCTGGTAATCCATGGGGTTTCCCAGACGTCACTAGTGGTAAAGAACCCACCTGCCAATGCAGAAGACAAGAGATGAAGGTTCGATCCCTGGTTGGGAAGATCCCCTGGAGGAGGAAATGGCACCCCACTCCAGCATTCTTGCCTGGAAAACTCCTGGATAGAGGGGCCTGGCAGACGACAATCCATGGGATCGCAAAATAGTCAGACATGACTGAATGACTGCATGTGTGAACATGGCAGTCCATGGTGGAAGGAAAACTCCTGAATTTATTCTGGAGAAGCCACTGATTTAGTTCTGGTTGCAACTGACAGCAACACACTGAAGCCAGCCCAAGAAAAGACATTATTTTAAGGACGCAAACATGGAAACTCGTGGAAATCCAAAAGCTGAGATCATGGATCAGAAACTTCCAGAAGCTAGAAAGCCTGCTCCAGAAGCAAAGTGCTTTAACAGGAGTGGCAGCAAAATCTTGTGACCTACATATGTATGCGGTTCAATTAACAGATTTTGGAAACAGTTCACTCCTCTGCTTTTACTTACAGTTTCTGCTTCCTCCTGACTGTGTGTATCAGTATCCAGCACTTCATAAACTGAATCTAATTCAACTTGAGGTCACTTTTCTGTCAATGAATTTCATTAAAGGTAAAAGAAACTTGGAGTTCTTAAACCTCTGCATGGGGATTCTAGATAATACAAGGTCTCTAGCAATATATTTGAAAAATACTTTACTTTCCATTGGCAATGATATAAAAAAGATTTTGATGAAGGCGTAGATCACAGTGCCAGTTACCATAGACAAGAAAAGGGTGAATAAGAAGCAGAGCTTAAAATAAGCCGTTTAAAACAGACCAAAATCAGTTGTCTGAGCAACAGATCTATCTTGCAGATGTGCGTTATTTGACCTACATATTGCTTTCATGCACCTTCACATTCATATATACTTACATGTATATTTTAACATTTACCCTTGTGTATTAACCCATATTGTGCTGAGTTAACTCATATGTACTAGGTTACTCTGTGGCTGCTGCAAAAATTGCCACAAGCTTGCTTCTTACAGTTCTGGGGGGCCGGGAGTCCAAAATCAGTTTTACTGGGCTGAAATCAAGATGTCTGCAGGAGATATATTCCTTGAACCTTTCAGCTACTGGTAGCTGCCAGCATTCCTTGACTTGAGGCTGCATCATCCAATCTCAGTGGTCACATTGCCTTCTCCTCTTTTACCTCTCCTCCCTTTTGTAAAGACATGCATGGTGGGCATTTAAGGCCCACCCACATAATTCAGGATCATCTCCCAAGATCCTTAACTTAATCACATTTGCAAAGACCCCTTTCCCAGAGATATCTTGGGGTGTTGCATTCAGCCTACCATATACTATGAGATTATTTTTTGACTATTTCTGATCTATGAAAGTAACTATCATATGATAAAAATGAATGGTTGCCAGAAAATAAATCAGGTTTAATGTAAAATACAGATCTCTGTCTTTTCTTAAAAAATGGGAAGACTTGGATAAACTGGGGCCAAATCCTCAGTAGGAACACAGGTGGTTGTCAGCAGCATCTGACCCTGTGTAGAATTCACCTGTGGTCTCCAGCTCACTATTGCACCCATTTATGGTACTTACTTGGACCCTGAATTGATTTGAGTTTGTAACCTCTGACAGAGTTGCAACATTCACAAAGGCACACCTTTACTACAAAGCACCAAGGATACTCTCATGGATAAGGTCTGCGTGAGCTGGTTCTAAAGGTTAGCCAGGCAAAGTTCAGGGTGGGGAATAGGTAAGCTCATTCTAAATATGTAAGCAGAGCCAGGAAACTGGAAAAGAATTAGCTTCTAAGCCACTGTATGGCACCCCGATATTTCTTCCCACAGCCTTGAAGGCAAGATTGCTCTTACATGATGGTTGAACCCACCTGGAATGAAGGGATCCTAAGAGAGCCTCAGTAACTTCATTGTGGTCGTCACTCCATTAATCCCATGTTAAAATCAACTGATGGGGGCAGCTGGCCTATTCTACAAGGTCCTGGAAGGCACAGTACATTTGTCCCTATGGCAACTTGCAGACACAAATCATAATGCAGACACAAAATGAGATACAATGATACTCCTTGATGATAAACAAGAAATACATAGCTTTCATTACTTTTATCATGGTTCCAGAAGTGCTTTGTGTTTATATGGGGAAAGTGGAAGAGTGAATCATGCAGAGACAAGCCCCTGGGTTGGGAGCATACTGGTGTGTTCCACGCGCAGTGAGGAGGCCAGTGTGTCTGCAGTGAAGGGGTGGATTGAGGAAGTAATAGCAAATGAGGTGAAAGAGAGGATCTTGTAGGCTGTGAAGGGATTTGATATTTATTGTGATAAGATTGGATAATATGGGAGGATTTTGAGCAGGGGAGTATTATGACCTGATTTGTCTTTAACAGGCTAACTCTGGCTGCTATCTAATCTGGGATTAGATTATAGCTGATTCAGAGTGCTAGAGGAGAGATGAGATAAAAAGTCACACAAGAGAAGAGCGTGTCTGCCCTAGTGGTAGGAGAAATATTTTTGAAGGGAGAGTAAGAAAAATGTCACAAAGCTCTTATACTAATTAAAACCAGGAACATCAATATATGATTATGTCCCAATTTAAGACAAAGCAGTAAGGTTTCAGGGAAGGACTATGGCATAGAACTCCACTAAAACTCTATACCATTCTTAAAATATAGTAAAATGAGCAAAACATACTTCTTAAAAATGGGAAAATAGAAGAATAGCACTGGAATTGCATAGCTCCCATGCAGGGGCCTCATCATTTATAGGGTCTTTACTGCAATGCTCTATGTAACACTAGTTTTCACTCCCTCCAAAATAAATAAAAGGTACAGTGCCATTTACATTAGTAAATTTGACTGAAAATTCTGTGGGAAAACAGGAAAGAGTATTTATATCACATATCACATGCAAAGGTCCTAAGAGAAATTTCATGACATTTTGTTCATTGATTAATTCTCCAAATCCAAGCCTCTCTGTACTCATTCTCTGTATGTCCACCAACTTTGTACAAGGCCTCTTTACTGTCCAAAGGAGTTAAGCTCTGGTTCTCAGCTTAGATCCTCTTAACAAAACAAAACCAAAAGTAGTTGGCTCTCCCCTCACTCTTCAGATGTAGCAACAATCTATTTTACTGTTATTCAAGCATGGCTCCAAGTTCTAGTCCCCTATTCCAGGTAGTTTATTAAAATATTAACCCAACAAATACAGGCCTTTTCTAGGATTAGGGATGTTGCTGACAGAAAATACAATTTTTTCTACACATTGTGATAAAGGAAGTCTGCAATTTTTGTATCAAAATTATAGAATATCAAACACTTTGTAAAATTTCTTCCAGGAATAGAGAGATAGTAAAGTCCATAAAATGGCACACAGCCAATGGTGTCCTGCAGCCAGTTCATAGTGGTTCATGAAAGCCATTATTGTATGCCCTTCCCTACTTCCAAATTCAGGGGCACCATGCTGCAGCTGAAATCAGCCATGAGGCTGCTGTTTACACCACAGGAATTATAATGTTGAAATCAAACCTTTTTTTTCCCCCCTATAAAATTGATTTGCCACATATCACTTCTTATTGGAAGAGACAGCAGAAAAAAAGCTTATAAAAACTTCACTTTCATTCTCCGACTTGAAACAAGGAAGACTGAGAAGTCTAAATGAGAAGTCCACATAAAAACAGATTAGAAACCAAATATGAAAAAGCTGTATGTTGATCTATTTAAATGTACAACTAGAATCAAATGACTTGGGGCTTTCAGTTCTTCTAAAATACACTAGCCCATTCCTCCTTTGTCCTCTCCCTCTCCCCTATAGTTAAAAGACCCTAGATATACTGCAACAGAGGATACAAAGTTTCTGAAAGTAGAGAGAAGGCAGTGGACTGCCTAAAATCCTTGGGCTATAAGGAACAATAAGATAGTGAGTTCCCTGGGTTTCCTTGTTCCCCACCACCCCGCCACCAGCCCATGTATCCTTGATAAGACATTGCAGAAGCTTCCAACTCAGCATTGCTAAACAACATAGGCAAGGCATGTTCCTCCTAGCCAAAGAACTCAGGAAAGAACAGCTAACAACAGAAAATCTTTTTGACAGGGCTTTAACCTGACACAAATGGAAAAGCTGAACTCCTTGCTGAGGTTTCACTGGGGTTGTATAGTAGGTTTATCTTGCAAAGCTCTAAACCCTCACAGAAGCAGGTGGCATCTCTGATTCCCTTTGCCAAGTGGTGTCTGCAGAGCTGAGCATACAGCTAATCTTTCATCTCCCATCTGGCAGAAGGAGGTAGTGAAAATTTGGCTGGCATATTGTGTGATGTTGGATGTACTAAGTGGGCAGTTGATCTTTAATCCCTTGCTTGTCAAAGCAGGTAGTGGTCCAAATCACTTGGTCATGGTTGAGTTGATGGAATCCAGTGGGGACCTGAGCCTCCACCCCCACACA
The DNA here is from genome assembly GCF_019320065.1 of Cervus canadensis. NCBI lineage: Eukaryota > Metazoa > Chordata > Mammalia > Artiodactyla > Cervidae > Cervus > Cervus canadensis. Next base: position 11,982,162 of record NC_057415.1, on the reverse strand, counting down.
ACAGAATGGGTTGTGATGAGGCAGTAGTAGGCAGAGCTAATCCCCATTCAGTTTTACCACCTTTCCTTCAGTGCCATCAGAGTCCACCTCTACCTAGAATCAGCAGGGCTGAAGGAGCTTGGCAAATGCAGGACTAATTGGCACTCTTCTTGCCCCCTCCTCTCCTCTGGTTCCAGTGGGAATCTAGGACTTTACTTCTCTTTTCAGTAACAGAGTGCTGTGAGTCGGCCCTCTGCTTCTTCCCTCTCTGATGTTAGTGAAGCCCAGTGAGGAGCTGATCTTGTACCTTCACTTGAAGAAAATGAAGCAATCTAATGTAGTGTCCACTTTCCCTGGGAAGTTACTGGGGCAGCTGAACTTTCATCCAATGTGTTTCACTGAGGCAATGTGAATCAGGGCCTCTATTTGCTGGGGTGTTGTCAGCACTGCCTTGTGAGAGGTTGAACATCCCATCTAGCCCTTATGCTATATTTTAACCTATTAAATAGGATATACGGTTTCAATCCTAAAGGAAATCAATCCTGAATGTTCATTGGAAGGATTGATGCTGAAGCTGAAGCTTCAGTGCTTTGGTCACCTGATGCAAAAAGCCAACTCATTGGAAAAGACCCTGATGCTGGGAAATATTGAAGGCAATAGGAGAAGGGGGTGGTAGAACATGAGATGGTTAAATAGCATCACTGACTCAGTGGATATTAATTTGAGCAAACTCCAAGAGATAGCGAAGGACAGGGAAGCCTGCCATGCTGCAGTCTGTGGGGTCACAAAAGTCAGACTCGACTTACTGACTAATAACAACAAAGTTTCAAAATACAGTATTTAAAATGTCCAGGATATAATAAAAAATCACTAGTCAGTCCAAGAACCTGGAGAATCACAACATAAATGAGAAAAAACTGATGACAAAAGTGAGACAAATCCAATGTTGGAGCTACCTGAAAATGCTTCAAAACAATTATAAATTACCTTGGATTAATAAAAATAGAAAACTTCATCAGATAAGTAGAAATTATATAAAAAACCCAAAGGAAGTTATGCAGCTGAAGCATGTAACAACTGAAAAAACCCCACTGGATGAATTCATTATAGAGTCTACAGAAGATAGAATTAGTGAACTGGAGGACAGATCAATAGAATTTACTCAATCTGAACATAAAGAGAACATGAATTAATAAAAAGGACAAAATCTCAGGTACCTGTGGGACAAACGAATTAATAAAAAAAGAAGAGCTAATATTTACATCACTGGAGCTCCAGAAGAAAAAGAAAAAGAAAGGTACTGAGAAACATGAATAGAAACATCCTGAACTCTTGATACCTAAATGTTTATTACAATCAATGTGTTGAAGAAACTAGAAGGAAATGGAAGTTCACTAGAGACTTCAGTTCAGTTCAGTCGCTCGGTCGTATCCGACTCTTTGCAACCCGATGAATCGCAGCACGCCAGGCCTCCCTGTCCATCACCAACTCCCGGAGTTTACTCAAACACATGTCCATCGAGTGGGTGATGCCATCCAGCCATCTCATCCTCTGCCATCCCCTTCTCCTCCTGCCCCCAATCCCTCCCAGCATCAGGGTCTTTTCCAATGAGTCAACTCTTTGCATGAGGTAGCCAAAGTATTGGAGTTTCAGCTTCAGCATCTGTCCTTCCAATGAACACCCAGGACTGATCTCCTTTAGGATGGACTGGTTGCATCTCCTTGCAGTCCCAGGGACTCTCAAGGGTCTTCTCCAACACCACAGTTCAAAAGCATCAATTCTTTGGTGCTCAGCTTTCTTAACAGTCCAACTCTCACATCCATACATGACTACTGGAAAAACCATAGCCTTGACTAGATGGACCTTTGTTGGCAAAGTAATGTCTCTGCTTTTTAATATGCTGTCTAGGGTGGTCATAACTTTCCTTCCAAGGAGTAAGCGTCTTTTAATTTCATGGCTGCAATCATCATCTGCAGTGATTTTGGAGCCCCCAAAAATTGTCTGACACTGTTTCCACTGTTTCCCCACCAGAGACTTAGTATCCTTAAAAAAGAACCAAATAAAAGCTACAGAAATGAAAAATGCAACATCTGGTATTAAGAACTCAATATATATGTTTAAGAGCAGATTAAATGCAGGCATGTAGACAGACACATTGAATGATATACCAATAAAATATCCAAGCAAAAGTACAGAGAGAGATAGAAAATGTGAGAACTATAGGGTGAAAATGTAAGAGCTACTTGGAAAACAGTGGGGTTTCCCACGTGGTGCTAGTGGTAAAGAACCCACCTGCCAATGCAGGTGACTGAAGAGAAGCAGATTTGATTCCTGGTTCTGGAAGATCCCTTGGAGGAGGAAGTGGCAACCTACTCCAGTATTCTCGTCTGGGAAATCCCATGGACAAAGTCTGGCAGGCTTCAGTCCATGAGGCTGTAGAGTCAGACACTACTGAGTGACTGAGCATGCAGCATGGGGGCAAATGCTATTTGGAGCTATTAATAGTTATTTGGAAAACAATAGAAATAGACTAACATATATGACTTCAAGTTTCAAAAGCAGCCCATATGAGAGGAAATTATCACCTTCAAAGGAGCAACAAAGCAACAATTAGGTCATCATTAACTTCTCCGTAGAGACAGTAGAAGCCAGGAGACAGTAGAATGACACCTTTAAAATGTTGAAAGACTGAAACTGCCAACTAGAATTCTTTATACAGTGAAAATATCCTTCAAAAACAAAGGCAAAATTAAGATGTTTGCAGAGAAGCCAAAGCTAAGTGTTTGTTGTTATCTGACATGACTGCATGATATACTAAAGGGAGCTTTTTAGGAAAGGCAAAATGAAGGAAACTTTGAAATGAAGGAAGAACAGAAAAGACAAGTTAAAATGAACATTGACTAAATAATGCAGTAGTAGTAATGTCTCACTGTGTTTAAAACGCATTTAGACTAAAATGCAGGATAACTATACATTAAAAGTGGTAGGAGGCAAATGTACCTAAAGCATTATCAGAGAGGCATTAAAGGTAATAATCTGCATTATTAACCTCTTATAACTTAGGAGTATACATGTTCATGTATAGAATAGCTATTCAAAGGAAAGTAAAAAGAGAAAACATAACCAATAGGGCAACAGAGGAAAAGATGGTATAATAAAATATTGTATTACTTTCAAGTAATGAAAGCTAAGGAACAAAAAATCAAGTGTTTGATGGCAGCGATAAACACAAATATATTAGTAATTACAGTAAGTGAAGTGGACTAAATACTCCAATGAAAAGGCATAAATTGTTAGCCATTTATATGTTGCTTACAAAACACACTCCTTGATATGAGTAAAATATTTTAAAATATACTTTGAAAATACCATCCAAAAGAAAGCTGAGCTAGCTATGCTAATACTAGACAAAAGAGAAATTAATGTAAGAAGCATTTCTAGAGACAAAGCAAGTTATTTCATAATGATATACAGATCAATCTGTGAATTGATCGATCTATTGATCTATATAAGATTGATCTATATATAGATCAATATATATCTATATATTATATATATATATATATAGATAACAGCATAAAAATTCTAAATTTGTAGGCGCTCAGTAGCACTGCTTTAAGACATATAGGGCAAACACAATTAAAGAGAGATTAGACAAATGTACAGTGATGATATGAGCTTCCCTTGTGGCTCAGCTGGTAAAAAATCCACCTGCAATGCAGGAGACCTTGGTTCAATCCCTGGGTTGGGAAGATCCCCTGGAGAAGGGAAAGGCTACCCACTCCAGTATTCTGGTCTGAGAATTCCGTGGATTGTGTAGTCCATGGGGTCGCAAAAAGTTGGACATGACTGAGCAACTTTCAGACTAGACTAGACAATTATGATATAAAATTTTAACAAACTTCTCTCAACTGAGAAGACAAGCACAAAAGTCAATAGTGATATAGAAGATCTTAACAACCTGCATATTGATACATACAGAATATTGGACCTGATGGCAACAGTATATAGTTTATTTTCAAGTTGCATAAAATATTTACCAAAATTTCTAAGAAAAGAATAAATACAGAAAAGTTTTTAATATACAATGCAAGTATTCATTTTGACCTATGGAATAATAGCAAAAATCCCAAAAAACCTCAAAGAAATTAGAAGGAAATAATTAATTAAAAACAGAAATCATGAAAGGGATACCAAATGTTCGATAAAGAAATCAACAGTGCCAAAATTGGCTTTTTTAAAAGATTAATAAATTTGGCAAACTCACAGCAATATTTATAAAGGAAAAAAGAATAAAAAATTCCCAGTAATGTGAATAAAATGAGGACATCAGTATGTGTTCTAAAGATATTAAAAAGATCATAAGAAGATACTATAAGCAATTTTATACCAACACATTTGAAAATTTAGATGCTATGAACCAATCTCTCAAAAACAGTTGTTAAATATGACCCAAAAGGAAATAAAAATCTAAATAAGCTTTTGATTGAAAAAATTGAGTGATAGTCATCCCAGAAAGAAAACTATCCCCAGATGATTCACAAGTAATTTTTTGAAAATATTTAAGGAAGATATATTATCAACCTTACATAAACTTCCAGAGTAAAGGAAAAGATAGAACACATATGAATTTGTTTTCAGAGGACAGCTTAATTTTGATACTAAATTCTGACAAAAACATAATAATAATGGATATTATAAGCCTTGTATCTCATGATCTAGATATGAAAATCTTATATGAAATACTTGCAAATCAACTAAACTAACACATAGACATAGTTTAGCATTCAAAAAATCAGTTAATGTTATTTACCACATTAACACAAATAGGAAAATTACTATATATTCCTTACTGAGAAATACAAAGCATTAAATAAAATTCAATACTCATTATATTTTTAAAAATCCTTTTAGAAAACTAGAATTAGGAGACTCTTTAATTCAAAAAGGATTTTTATTTTTTACACAAAATGTTACAGTAAGATTTTCACACTTAAGGTAAAATATTAAAAACTTTGCTCCTGAGATTGGGAATGAGACAAAGATGTATACTTCAAGCTCCTATTCAACTTATACTGGAGATTCTAGCAAGCACAATAGGATAAGAAAATTAAGTAAAATTCTTCCAAATGGGAAAGGAGAACATACTGTCATCATTTGAAGACATTGTTATTGTGCACAAAGAAAATTCAAAAGAATCTGCAAATCATTAGAACTAACAATTGAACTTAGCAAGATGACTAAATACAAGGCAAATATTTTAAAAATAAATATTGTTTTCATATTTATCTCTGTATATCAGAAACAATACAAAAAGATGTTAATGACCCAGATAGCCATGATGGTGTGATCACTCACCTAGAGTGACATCTAGGTGAGTCTGAAGTCAGACTAGACATCTTGGAGCTAGACATCTTGGAGTCTGAAGTCAGGTGGACCTTAGGAAGCATCACTGCAAACAAAACTAGTGGAAGTGATGGAATTTCAGCTGAGCTATTTCAAGCTCTAAAAGATGCTGCTGCTAAAGTGCTGCACTCAATATGCCAGCAAATATGTAAAACTCAGCAGTGGCCACAGGACAGGAAATGGTCAGTTTTCATTCCAATCCCAAAGAAGGTTCAAACTACTGCACAATTGCACTCATCTCATACGCTAGCAAAGTGATGCTCAAAATTCTCCAAACTAGGCTTCAACAGTAGGTGAACCGAGAACTTCCTGATGCTGAAGCTAGATATTAAAAAGGCAGAGGAACCAAAGATCAAATTGTCAACATCCATTTGATAATTTCTTAGAAAAAGAGAGTTCCAGAAAAACATCTACTTTTGCTTTATTGACTACGCCAAAGCCTTTGACTCTGTGGATCACAACAAACTATGGAAAATTTTAAAGAAATGGGAATACCAGACAACCTCACCTGCCTTCTGGGAAATCTGTATGCAGATCAAGAAGGAAAAGTTGGAACCAGACATGGAACAATGGACTGGTTCCATTGGGAAAGGAGTATGTCAAAGCTGTATGTTGTCACCCTGCTTATTTAACTTATATGCAGAGTACACCATGGGACATACCGGGCTGGATGAAGAACAAGTTGGAATCAAGATTGCTGGGGGAAATTTCAATAACTTCAGACATGAAGATGACACCACCCTTATGGCAGAAAGGGAAGAGGAACTGTAGAGCCTCTTGATGAAAGTGAAAGAGGAGAGTGAAAAAGTTGGCTTAAAACTCAACATTCAGAAAATGGAAATCATGGCATCCGGTCCCACCACTTCATTGCAAATAGATGGGGAAACAATGGAAACAGCAACAGACTATTTTGGGGGGCTCCAAAGTCACTGAAGATGGTGACTGCAGCCATGAAATTAAAAGATGCTTGCTCTTTGGAGGAAAAGCTATGACCTACCTCAACAGCATATTAAAAAGCAGAGACATTACTTTGCCAACAAAGGTCCGTTTAGTCAAAGCTATGGTTTTTCCAGTGGTCATGTTTGGATGTGAGAGTTGGACTGTAAAGATAGCTGAGCACCGAAGAACTGATGCTTTTGAACTGTGGTATTAGAGAAGACTCTTGAGAGTCCCTTGGACTGCAAGGAGATCAAACCATTCACTTTTAAAGGAGATCAGTCCTAAATATTCACTGGAAGGACTGATGCTGAAGATGAATCTCCATTACTTTGGCCACCTGATACGAAGAACTGACTCATTGGAAAACTGCCAGATGCTGGGAAAGATTGAAGGCAGGAGGAGAAGGGGAGGACAGATGATGAGATGGTTGGATGGCATCACTGACTCGATGGACATGAGTTTGAGCAAGCTCTGGGAGTTGGTGATGGACAGGGAAGCATGACATTCTGTAGTCCATGGGGTTGCAAAGAGTTGGACACAAGTGAGTGATTGAAACAAAATAGAAATTAAGATGAAATAATCTACACACTATTATAATTAATACTTGAACTTAGCAATGTAATTATAAAATAGGAAATTAGTAAAGTATCAAAATCCTTAGAAGTACATACAATAAAATTAGTGAAGACTTCTATTTTGTAAACTACAAAACATTATTGAGGGAAATTAATAAATAAATTGAGGGAAATAAATAAATGGGATAATATTCCATGATCATGGATTGGAAGACTCATTATTGCAAGCATGTCAATTTTCTCAAAATTTATAAACATATTCAGTGAAATTCTAATCAAAGTTCTAGCAGATGTGCGTTGTGTGTGTGCGTGCATGTGTGTATGTGTGTATACAGGTTAACTTAAAAAAGTGATTCAAAAGTGAATGTGGAAATACAAAGAGGCAAGAATAATAAAGACACTCTTGAAAAGGAGCAATAACAAAGCTGGAAGGCCCAGTTACCAGAAACCAAGAATGACTATAAAGCTATAGTGATTAAGACAATGTGATATTGACCCAAGGGTATGCATACTGACCAGTAAGACAAAAGAGAGAACTCATAGACAGGCCTACACACATACAGTCTCCTGGCTTATGACATTGACATTGAAATATGTTGAGAAAAGGATAGTCTTTTTAATAAATGATGTGGGGTCAACCGAATATACACATGGAAAAAAAATAAATCACAACTTCTGTTTCACCCAACACACAAAAATCAATTCCAGATGGATTGAGGATGAAAACATAAGCAATGAAACAATAAAGCTTTTAGAAGACTGTTTTCACGAATATAGGCAAAGGGTTCTTAAATGTAGAACAAAAAGCATTGGTCATAAAGGAAAAAGAAAAGATTTATTGGACTACAGTAATGTCAACTTCCATGTGTGAAAAAATACTTTTAATGGAGTGGAAAAGCTAGCTATAGAGTGGAGTTATATATTTATAACATACATTTTTAACAAAGTATTCTTTTGCATAAGAGACAGATTAAATACATACATATATGTCTATATATATATATACACACACACACACAAAGTTGACCATTGAACAATACTGGCTTTAACTGTCTTAGTTCACTTATATGTAGATTTTTTAAAAAATAGTAGATATAACAGTACTACATGATCCTTATGGTTGAATCTGGGAATGTGGAACCGTGAATATAGAGGAAAGTTACATAATGAAGTTGTTCAATCTGTTATAAATTATGTGGGATTTTTGATTACTCAGAGGGTCAATGCCCTTAATTCCAATGTTGTTCAAGGATCAACTGTATATATATAGATTTTATGTATGTATCTAATGTGTATTTGTATAATATAAACTATAATTATATGAATTATAACTATATCATTACATAAAATATTATACATAGATATGTAATCAATGAAAGGCAAGAAAACCAATAGAAAGAAAGACAACAGACATTTACAGAAGAAGGTATCCAAGTGGTGAACATGTGCATGAAAAAATACTTCATTAGTCATCAGGGAAATGCAAGAATAATACCACAATACAACTTCAACACACCCACCAGAATTGTTAAAATGTACAAAAGTAAGTGTTGGTGGAAAAATCAGAGCTCTTGTGTGCTGCTGATAGGAGTGTACATTGGTAAATCAGTTGGAAAACTGTGCAGCGGTATTTACTAAATCTGAACACATACAGACCCTATGGCTGAATATTTTCCTTTTTAGTTATATGCCCAGCAGAAATCTGAGCATATGTTCACCACGAACATGTATGAGGAAGTGCAAAGATGTACAACTTGTGATCATCAATATTGGAAACAACTGAAGTGTCCATCAAAAATTGACTGACATGAAAACATCTTGGTCACAGCAAGTGGTCCTACAGCAGAAACTGGCAGGGACCCTCTGACTGGGGACCCTCAGAAGTCTGAGAGCCTAGAAGAAAAAGGTCACTGGATGATACCTCTCAGTAGATGCCCAAAGAGGATAGGTCAGCACAGATCAGCTGCTTCTTCATGCCCTCCCCCATTCCCGTTCCATGTATCAAGTGAGCCTATAGAGAGGGACAAGGAAATCCTCTACTGCCTGAGTTTAAATCTAAAACAGGCTTTCCAGCTGGCTCAGTGGTAAAGAATGCAGTGTAGGAGACATAAGAGATATGGGTTCGATCCTTGGGCCAGGAATATGCCCTGAAGGAAGAAGTGGCAAGACACTCTAGTATTATTGTCTGGAAAAATCCCATGGTCAGAGGGAGCTTGGTGGGCTACAGTCGATGGGGTCACAAAGAGTTGGATATGACTGAGCATGCACACACACAAACCTAAAACAGAATAACACCAGTAACTATTTCTTTGGAGTATTTTAGATTAGGCTTACAAAAGTTATTTTCTTGCTTCTCACATCTTTTTTTAAATTGTGATAAAATACTTATAATATTTACCATCTTAAGTTTACCATTTTTAAGTTTACAGTCCATTGCCATTAACTTCATTTATGTTGAGATAGCATCACAGGAAGTCTTTTGATCTTGCAAAACTGAAACTCTACTCATGAAGTACCATTCCTCCCTCTCCCTGGCTCCTCTATCTTCTGTCTCGATGAGTCACCCTATCTAGGTAGCTCATATAAATGAAATAACACAGTATTTGTTGTTTTGTGTCTGGCCTGTTTCACTTAGCATGATGTCATTAAGATTCATTCTTGACATTATAACGTGTATTAGGATTTCCTTCTTTTTTTAATGCACAATAATATTGTTTTGTATGGATATACCACATTCTGTGTATTCACTCCTCTATGACAACTTGAAGTTCTTCCACATGTTGGTTATTGTGAACAAATGCTGCCATAAACCTGGATGTACAAGTATCTCTTCTGAGTTCTTGCTTTCTATTATTCCTTTGAGCACCTACCCAGCAGTGGAATTGTTGGATCACGTGGTGATTCTATCTGTAATCTTTGGAGGAACCACCTTATTGTTTTCCATAGCACCATTTTCCATGGAATATTTTATATTAAGCTTTTAAGGAAAAAGGAAACTTAAGACAGAAGCTCAATTCAGTTGTAGGAAAACAAAGACAATTACATTTGTTTTCCACACCTGTGTTTGTTGACTGAAGAAATGTCTACCTGCTGTGCTTGTTTGAATTAAAGATTCTGCTTTCTCCCTTCTGAGGTTTGAATTCAGCAACTTGCCCTTATTTTTTTCTCATCTGCAGAGTGCCAAAAGAAGATGATTTGCATGGATTTTTGCCTTTGCATCCTGCATCTTAGCACTATGAAAACACAGCCTTTCCCTGCCTTCTCATGGGTGGAGAAGTAGGCTGCAGCTCTGACTGTAAACATTGCTTTTTCTTCTAGCCCTCCTCCTCCTTGACATCTTTGTTGGGCTGGATCTTGCAGACCAGTCTCCTTTACTCTTTGTCGTTCCTCGATTCCTGTTCCTGTTTGCTTTCTACTTCTCTGACCATGCTTCTTCCTCCTCCTGTTCCAGAGATGTCACCAAGGATATGCCCATGGCCTTCCTCTCCTCTTGGCAGTCCAGCAGCCCCTGTGGCCCATGATTCTTAGGGAATCCTAGGAAAGCAGAGCAGAGGCCAGGAGTCAGAAGCCTCTTGACACTGATTCTGCTGCCAGTTCATGACATGGCTGGCTGAGTGTTGGGAAAAGCCAGGACTTAGATGATTCAGAGGTTCCTACTTGGGCAGCTAGATTGTGCCACCACTTGTGATGGAAAGCCAGAGGAAGATAAGGGCTTCAGTTACAGACACCTTAGTCTGAGCTGCCTGCAGGACATCCAGGTGGCATATGCTGCTTCCTATCTCTCACATCTCCTCCTGTTTGATCCCCTGCCAGTGCCCTGATCACTGCTCACCTGGGCTAGCTGAATCGCCTAAACAGGCCTCTCTGTCTCCTGGTTTCTACTTCCTATCCCACACTCTAGGGTTAATCATCCCTGAGCGAGACCTTGGTCATAGGCTACTGTCCCCTACAAGGCACGGCGTCTGCTACCACCCAGCCCTGTCACTTACTGCCATCACATGTCACACGGTACCCACAGCCACACGATCGTATGACACATTGTCATAATATTGCATGTCACATAGTACATACTACATATGCTGCATCATGTGCTATCACACATCATGTCACATGCTACAATTATTTACTATTAGCGTGCTCACTCAGTTGTGTCTATTTGTGACCCCATGGATGTCACCTGCCAGGCTCCTCTGTCCGTAGAATTTTGCAGGAAAGAATTCTGGAGTCAGTGGCCATTTCCTGCTCCAGGGGATCTTCCTGATCGAGGAGTCGAACCCAGGCCCCCTGTGTCTTCTGAACTGGCAGGTGGGTTCTTTACCAGCAGCGCCACCTGGGAAGCCCATGCTACAAACCATCACACAATCAGATTCCATCCTTTCCTACATCACACTTCACATAGTACACACTAATATACAATCACATCATGTTACTGGATTTGTCACACAGCACACACTATCACATAATCACATCACATGTAAAAACTGCAACCCCTCAGCACCCTTAACTCCTCGTCATCCTTTCTATATTAAATATAAACTTCCTATCCTGGAATTCCACATGCTAGGATGTTTTTGGTTGCAAGACATAAATCCCGATTTAACATGTTTCAAGCGACAAGGATACTAAATGTTTTTCATCCTCAGTCAGGTAAATCACATTAACTCTGGATTAGAGAAGAGGAAATGGAGACCCAGGATTGTTAAGTGATTTGCCCAGCACCAAACAGCTAATAAATGTCAGAGTCAAACCTTTTAACTTCATCCGCTGTCTCCAAAGCCCATGGTCTCTTTCCTCTGTATATTTCCTGACGTGACTTGCCCCTTGCATTCTCCATTTCTTATTTTAAGAGGTTGGGGTGAAGGAGATCTTGCTGAATGACAATGCTTTTTCAGTTCTGAGCCAGTGAATCAAAAGTCTTTTTAGAGTACCTGCTGTGTGCCAGCAGCAGTGGGAAACATTGAGAACTGTGTAGCCTAGTTCTTTCCCTTAAGGTGCGTCCAACCAAGTAGGAGAAAGATGGCATCAAAGCACAGCTAATCTTTAGAGACTGATAAAGTGGGGCAAATCTGTAATTGTGCAGAGCAGAAGAGAAGCTGATCGCACTGTGAATGCTTGGGTCTTGTAAATGGGTAGGATTTTCATGAAGCAAATGTGAAGAACATTCTAACAGCATGAACAGGACCTGACAACAGGAATTCATGAAGAAATTAGTAGATATTAAAGAAAAGACTCCTGTGTCCTGCTTTTCTCTATATGCCATGTCTAGTACTGCATCTCCCCTCCAGTCTTAAGCCCTTTCTCTTTCTAGGGTTTTCCTCTGACCTGTCTACCTCTTTCATCTAGAGCCACAATGTCTTCCTTTATTGACCTTTTCCCAGCTACATCTAAACATCCTCAAATCTCTCCTACCTTAAAAAGAAGAAATGCTTCCACAAACACATCTGCTTCCATCTCTCTCTCCCCTTCCCAGCCTGACTTCTCTACACAGAGAATGATGCATGGTATTCAGTTCCTCACCCCAATTCCCCAGTCACTGTCATCTGGATTTCTTCCTTATTAAAGCTCTTCCTATTTGTGCTGAGATCCCAAAGTCTTCCTTGGAGCTGAATGCAATTGGCCATTTTCAGTCATTTAGGCCCTTAATCAATTTGGCCTGGTCAAATTGCTGGTGAAGCAGCATTTGGCCCTGGTCATGGTCTCTTAGCTTTCAAGGTGGTGCTAGCAGTAAAGAATCTGCCTGCTAGTGCAGGAGACAAGAGATACAGGTTTGATCCCTGGGTCGGGAAGATCCCCTGGAGGAGAGCACGGCAATATTCTTGCCTGGAGAATCCCAAGGGCAGAGGAGCCTGGCAGGCTACAGTCCACAGGGTCGCAAAGAGTCAGTCACGACTGAAGTGACTTGGCACAGCACACCCGTGGTCTCCCTGGAGCTCTCCTTCCTGGCTTCTCTGACCCCATCCATCCCTCAGTTGCCTCTGTCATCTCTTGTTTCAGTGTCATTTGGAAGGTCCGCTTTCTCTGCCCCTCTTTACCTGCTGCTATTCTCTTTAAATGGTGCTGACCTGCATGCACTGTCCCTTCACTCTCTCTCAGGGATCACCAACCCCTGGCTTGACCTTGATTACCCTGAGTCTCGGATTTCTGTCTCTGGACCAGAGTTTTGTCCTGAGCTTCAGATCCTAACGGGCATCTCAGGGGAATGTTCCCAAGACCCTCACAATTGATGTCCAAAACCAAAATCATCATCTCTTTCCTCCCACCCCACGGCTGCTCCTCCACCTCTTTGTCCTACCTCCATACACAGCACTGGTACCCATCTGGAACTAATCCTTCAACATCTCTGGGGGAACTTCCAACACCTCCCCACTTCTCACCCTCTGTGGTCAGTCACTGACCACCTCTCATGGATTCTGAATTTCAAACATATATCTCTCCAACCATTCTGTCCATCTGTCTTGCCCACCATCATGTCTCTCACTTGGACGACTGGTACAGCCTTCTAACAGAACTCTCTGCTTCCAGTCTTCAGGGTGAAGGTTGGCCTCAGCACTATAGCCCAAACCAACTTTATAAAATTCAAATATGTTCATGTCATCCCCTTGCCTAAAATCCTTCAATGCCCCTTAGGCTATTGTTCATCACTCTGGGTGGGTGTCCTGGGTGGGTGCCTTTCCTATCTCGCTTATGACCTATATCCCTCACGCTTGTAGTTGTATTCATCTGGAAATTTTTCATTTCCTAGAACGTGCCTGTCTTTTGCCTCTGAGTCTTTGTAGATGCTGCTCTCTCTTGCCTGCAACACTCCCAACTATGCCCCTTCCTTGATATTTCTGAGACTTGGAAAGATGCCCTTTCCATATTCTCCAAGGCATCCTCTACATACCTATTTTTAAAATATTTACTTCCTTTTAAAATTTATTACAGTACAGTTTATTTACAATGTTGTGTTAGTTTCTGCTAGATAGCAAAGTGAATCAGTTATTCACAAATATATATTCAGTTATTTTAGATTCTTCATTTGGGTCATTACAGAGCATTGAGTAGAATTCCTTGTGCTATACAGTAGATCCTTATTAGCTATCTATATTATATATAGTCGGGTATATATGGGGCTTCCCTGGTGGCTCAGATGATAAAGAATTTGCCTGCAATGCGGGAGACCCAGATTTAATCCCTGGGTCAGGAAGATCCCCTGGAGGAAGTCATGGCAACACACTCCAGTATCCTTATCTGGAGAACCCCATGGATAGAGGATCCTGGCAGACTACAGTTCTTGGGGTTGCAAAGAGTTGGATGTGACTGAAGCAATTTAGCACTCACAGCATAGTGTATACAAGTCATTCCCAATTTCCCAACTCATCCCTTCCCCATTTTTCCCTTGGTTACTGTAAGTTTTTTCCCCTATATCTGTGACTCTGTTTCTGTTTAATAAAAAAAAGTTCATCTGTATCATTTTTAAAGATTCATTCTCTACTTTCATAGTTTTGTTTACATTATTGTTTACTTGTCTGATTCTGACTCTGGACTGAACTCGATGAGGATAAGAACCATGTTCTTTCTGTTAAACAAAAAATTGTATGAGATGACTCATTGTATCATATTCCTTTTGTTTCCAGGTGAATTGATAGAAAAGGGGGACTAAATAGGACGAATTGAAAAAAATAATATGCAATGAAGAGAAAAATGCTACAAGAAAACACCTGGGCTTGCAGTTCTGGCTTAAAATTGGAAAATTTCAATTTAGTACATAGACTTACAGAATGTTTGAGCTGGAAGGGCCATCAAATATCACCACTGCCCAGTCCTCCCATTCTACAGATGAGCAAATTGATGTGTAACTTGTCTAAATCTGCAATGGAATTAACCTAGAACCAATGTCTTTGGGCTTGGTGTTGGTTGGGCTTCCCTGGTGGCTCAGATGGTGAAGAATCCACCTGCAGTGCAGGAGACCTGGAGTTTGATCCCTGGGTTGGGAAGATCCCCTGGAGGAGGGCATGGCAACCCACTCCAGTATTCTTGCCTGGAGAATCTCCATGGACAGAGGAGCCTTGTGGGCTATAATCCATGGGATTGCAAAGAGTCGGACATGACTGAGCGACTAAGCACATATACAGTGAAGCCAGGCAGCTTCTCAAGGTCTCATGGTCCTTCCTACCATGTCATCAGCGCCAGGCTCCAGTTCCAGGCAGGAGGTAGGCCTGGACGCACAACAGCCACATCTGTGTTGTGCTTCCCACAGCCTCCTCCACTGACTGCATCACATTTTCCTCTGTGGGCCTGTTCCGAACTCAGGGTACCTAGGAGGCCGCTTTACTCTGATGCAACCCACAGGCAACCTAGGTGAAATAATTTATCTTCCTCCCAATTTTCTGTCATTCTTTGCCGTAAAGACAACATGCTCCTCTATCAGATACGGGACTCTCCCATCTTCTTGTGTCAAAATCTAACACTAAAATTCCTCTTCCACTCATCTGAGGGTGCTGCCAGATGTTTTGTTTTTTAAATAATGTTTTCCCCTGGTGCCTATTTATCACTATCAGATAGATCTTCCATAAAGTGCCCAGGTGCATACTTTTCGCTCCTACACACCAAAGCAAACAGGGCAAGTGGACACTGCTGTTCTAGGAACAGAAATCCTAGAACTCACACAAAACCTAGCCCAGTTGTGTTCAGATATGTACAAAGAAGGCCTGTTCAGACCTGGAGAGATATCTCTTCTCCAGACCATCCTGGAGAGGAGATAAGGAAGGGAAGAGGGCCTACATCCAACCTCTGAGAGTGAGGGGGGACATCCGCTATTTCTGTCTGCCTCTTATCCTCCTATGTGTGACCAAGAAATGAGACTTTGCCTACAAGATACACATAGCACGTATGGTGGAATGGGAACTGGGTGGGAAGAGGAAGGGGGGAGATGATAGGGAGATGATAGGCCTGGGGGGACAGTTTCACAAGAAGACTGAGAACTCAGGCCCTGACTTAGGATTCCATTTCCTACTCCAGGGCTGTAGCAGGTGAGAGGAGTGGAGAGGGGCATATATCCTACAACACCAGTCTATGGGGACCCAGGAAAAATACTCATCTGCCAGGAGCAGAGTTGAGGGAGAGGAGTGGTGAGCCTATTTCCTTGTTGTAGAGTGCCTGTCATACTGCGGTCTGCTGCCCACTATAAACTGGTGAAGAGCAGAGGACAGCAGACTACAGTCTGCAGGCCTGTTTTTTTATGGCTGGAGAGCTAAGAATGGCTTTCAGGTTTTTAACAGGAAGCTTGGTGAAATAGTCTCTCTCTCTCTCTCTCTCTCTCTCTCTCTATATATATATATATATATGTATAGTCATATTGAATATATATACTGTCATATGTACATCATATATATATGTGTGTGTGTGTGTATATATATATATATATTTATGTATGTATATATGACAAAGACCATATGCAGCCCCCAAAGCCTAAAACTTTTGCTTTCTAACTCTTTACACAAGGTTTTACTGACCCTGGTGTAGAGGATTGGACTATCTGGATGGCTCAGAAGGGCGTTACACTGCAGGTATTTCCGTTTATGGAATTGCCCTCACAGCCTCTGGGTGGGTTCCCTCAAAGTCCATGAGGGACCAAACCCTTGTCTCTAAAGTTGCAGGGTCTATGGAAATTGCCTTCCTAGCACTGCCATCGTGGGAACTCAGGGCTTATTCTAGTATTCAAGATGGGTCTTATAAATACCTTATGTACATGGGGTATTTTCTAAATTAAGACCATTTTCCAAATAAAAGACTAACAAAAATTTTAAAAGGAGAAATTATATAATAAATAGTCCTCTTTCACCCTAGACTAAATTCAACAGGACTACTATTGGAAGTTTCCTGTGTACCCTTAGTCTCATATATCTTGGTCTTATACAATGGAAACAAGTTATGCTACTGTCCAAAATCTTGCTTTTTTTCCCATTAACAAAGTAATATAATGAGAAGATCTTTCCACATCAACAAATACAATCTGGCTCCTTGTTAATAGCATCATAATATTCCTTTGACTAAATGTACCACATTTGAGTGAACCATTCAATTATTAATAACAACTAAATAATCACCAGTGTTTGCTAAAAACTTTAAATTTCTAATCCTTATACACATAGCTTTGTACAAATACATGAATATAACTGGAAGATAAAGTCTTAAATGTGGAATTTCTGAGTAAAGGGTAACTGGTTTTAAATTTTAATTTGTTGTTGTTCAGTCACTCAGTCTTGTCTGACTCTTTGTGACCCCCTGGACTACAGCATGCCAGGCCTCCCTGTCCTTCACTCTCTCCTAGATTTTGCTCAAACTCATGTCCATCAATTCGGTGATGCCATCCAACCAACTCATCCTCTGTTGCCCCTTCTCCTCCTGCCCTCAGTCTTTTCCAGTGAGTTAGCTCTTCCCATGAGGTAGCCAAAGTGTTGGAGCTTCAGCATCTGTCCTTCCAATGAATATTCAGGACCTGATTTCCTTCAGGATTGGCTGGTTTGATCTCTTTGCAGTCCAAGGGACTCTCAAGAGTCTTCTCCAGCACCACAGTTTGAAAGCATCAGTTGTTCAGTGATCAGCTTACTTTATGGTCCCACACTCACTCACATCTGTACATGACTACTGGGAATATCATAGCTTTGAATATACGGACCTTTGTCGCCAAAATGATGCCTCTGCTTTTTAATACTCTAAGTTTGTCATAGCTTTTTTTCCAAGGAGTAAGTGTCTTTTAATTTCATAACTGCAGTCACTGTCCAAGGTGATTTTGGAGCCCAAGAAAATACAGTCTCTCACTGTTTCCATTGTTTTCCCATCTATTTTCCATGAAGTGATGGGACTTGATGCTGTGATCTTCGTTTTTTGAATGTTGGGTTTTAAGCCAACTTTTTCACTCTCCTCTTTTACCTTCACCGAGAGGCTCTTTAGTTCCTCTTCACTTTCTGCCATAAGTGTGGTGTCATCTGCATATCTGAGGTTGTTTATATTTCTCCCAGCAATCTTGATTCCAGCTTGTGCTTCATCCAGTGTGGAATTTCACATGATGAACTCTGCACGTAAGTTGAATAAGAAGGGTGACAACATACAGCCTTGACATATTCCTTTCCCAATTTGGACTCAGTCCATTATTCCATGTCTGGTTCTAACTATTGCTTCTTGATTTCATATAGGTTTCTCAGGAGGCAGGTGAGGTGGTGTGGTATTACTATCTCTTTAAGAATTTTCTACATTTTTTTTGTGTGTGTGTGTGTGTGTGATCCACACAGCCAAAGGCTTAAGTGTAGTCAACAAAGCAGAAGTAGATGTTTTTCTGGAATTCCTTTGCTTTTTGTATGATCCAGTGGATGTTGGCAATTCAATCTCTGGTTCCTCTTCCTTTTCTAAATCCAGATTGTACATCTGGAAGTTCTTGGTTCATGTACTGTTGGAGCCTAGCTTGAAGGTTTTTGAGCAGTACCTTGCTAGCATGTGAAATGAGTGCAATTGTGCCATAGTTTGAACATTCTTTGGCATTGTCCTTCTTTGGGACTGGAATGAAAACTGACCTTTTCCAATCATGGGGCCACTGCTGTGTTTTCCAAATTTGCTGGTGTGTTGAGTGTAGCACTTTAACAGCATCATCTTTTAGGATTTGAATAGCTCAGCTGAAATTTCATCACCTCCACTAGCTTTGTTCGTAGCAATGCTTCCTAAGGCCCAGTTGACTTCACACTCTAGGATGTCTGACTCTAGGTGAGTGATCACATCACTGTGGTTATCTGGGTCATTAAGACATTTTTTGTTTAGTTTTTCTGTGTATTCTTGCCACCTCTTCTTAATATCTTCTGCTTTTGTTGGGTCCATACTTTTTCGGTCCTTTTTTGTACCCATAATTCCATGAAATGTTCCCCTGCTATCTCTAATTTTCTTGAAAAGATCTGTACGCTTTCCCATTGTATTGCTTTCCTCTATTTCTTTGCATTGTTCACTTATGACTTTTTTTTTTTAATCTCTCCTTGTTATTCTTTGGAACTCTGCATTCAGATGGATATATCTTTCCCTTTCTCCCTTGCCTTTCACTTCTCTTCTTTTCTCAGCTATTTGTAAGGTCTCCTCAGACAACCACTTTGCCATCTTGCATTTCTTTTTCTTGGGGTTTGGTCACCACCTCCTGTCTAATATTGTGAACCTCTGTCCATAGTTTTCACTCACTCTGTCTATCAGATCTAGTCCCTTGAATCTATTTGTCACTTCCACTATATAATCATAAGGGATTTGATTTAGGTCATGCCTGAATGGCTTAGTGGTTTTCCCTATGTTTTTCGATTTGTCTGAATTTTGCAGTAAGGAGTTCCTGATATAAGCCATAGTCAGCTCCCAGCCTTGTTTTTGCTGACTGTATAGAGCTTCTCCATCTTTGGCAGCAAAGAATAGAATCAAGCTGGTTTTCCTATTGACCATCTGGTGATGTCCATCTGTAGATACAAAGTGGTGAAGTCCATGGGTAGATACATTTTGATACCTACTGGCAAATAACCCTCCAGAAAGCTAGCAAAGAATCAGCTCTCCACTGACAGGTGGAAAGATACTCATCCCCAAAAGTTTTGTTAATTTTGAGTCTTTTTTTAAAAAATTTTTTAAAATTTTATTTATATTTATTTATTTGTTTGTTTTTGTCTGTGCTGGGTCTTTGTTGTTGTGGGTGAACTTTCTCTGGTTGCAGCAAGCAGGGGCTACCCTCTAGCTGTGGTGTGCAGGCTTTTCACTGCAGTAGCTTCTCTTGTTGTGGAACATGGGTTGTAGGCGCATGGGCTTCAGTAGTCAAGATACTCGGGCTTATTTATGGGGCATGTGGGATCTTCCCGGTCCAGGGATCAAATCTGTGTCCCCTGCATTGACAGGTAGATTCTCAACCACTGAACTACCAGGGAAGTCCTATATTGAATCTTATCATTGCCAATTTGGTAGGTCAGTATCAAAGTCCATTGAACAACATTGTATAAATCATCACCTATTATGTTTATTTTTATGGGATCTGTCAATTCATGCTTATGTTCATTGAGCTGTTAGAGTTTCTCTTCTTAACACCTCCCACACCTCTCACACATTAATGAAAGCAGGGATTTTATCTGTCTTGTTTACCCACTGAGCCCCTGATCAATGCCCAGAACTGCATCTGACATACAGTAAGATGTGTATGTGTGTATGCTAAGTCACTTCTGTCATATTCATCTCTTTGTGACCCTCTTTGGACCATCGCCTGTCAGGTTCCTCTGTCCATGGGATTCTCCAGGACATTGGAGTAGGTTGCCATGCCCTCCTTCAGGGGATCTTCCTGACCCAGGGATAGAACCTGCGCCTATTACATCTCCTGCATTAGCAAGTGGGTTCTTTATAATTAGTGCCACCTGGGAAACCCCAGTAGGCAGATAGTGTTTGTTAAATCCAGGAAGAGTTTAAGAATCATTATATCATAAGAAAATTAAGCCCTCTGACTGTCTATATGTGTTGCAATTTTTTTCACTGTCATATTTCTTTTGGCTATTTATTTATTTTTTATAATATAAAATGTTCA
The DNA here is from genome assembly GCF_019320065.1 of Cervus canadensis. Taxonomy (NCBI): domain Eukaryota; kingdom Metazoa; phylum Chordata; class Mammalia; order Artiodactyla; family Cervidae; genus Cervus; species Cervus canadensis. Next base: position 11,961,702 of record NC_057415.1, on the reverse strand, counting down.
TGAAATTTTCCATGGTTAAGAATATCATCCTTTGATTCATTTAAAATTTAAAATATGTTTTGCTATAAGATATGTGAAAGAAATCAAGCTTAAATTTTTCTGCCTTGATGAGGTCTTAAGGACACTTGAATGAGTCTAGCATACACTCTGCTTGCTGGTTGGTCCACAAAATCCCATTATAATCATGTCAAACCTTCATCTCAAGGCTCTGGGTCACACTCCTGAGAAGAGTAGATTTTACTCTGATGAAATGATGGGACAAAGTAGAGTGCTGGTTGGTACAGAGAGAGAAGTTCCCACTAGAGAGACAAGAGTGTAGAAAAGAAAATTAGAAATTCCAAGAGTGGCTTTTTCTTATCTCACAAAAATTATAAGACTAGTTTAATTAGGATAACTTTTGAGATAAATGCAATTTTATTTTGGATTTTTTCTCATGAAAATCAGAAATGTTAATTCTGAGCCTGCCTGCTCCTTGAGATGTGAAAGGTTACCTTTTACCATACTTTCCTGCTCCTTGAGATTGGACAGTCTGGAAGCCCATTCAAATATATATATTTTTTTTTTTTTAGGAAAAAGAGAATCCACAGATGATCAATTTTAATACATGCATTTTAACAATTTTTTTCATATAGTCTTACATTAGAACAAAGATAATAAAGTCCACACAGTTTAGCTTTACAGAATCATAGTAAAACAGTTAATTTCTTCAATTTGTTAGAGAAATTTTATGTTTTCTAACTTTCTAAAGCATAAATGTATAAGGAGAACTCAGCATTAGCAAAGAGCTGTACTCTCATATTATTTCTAAAAGGGCTAGAATTATTTTCCATCTTGCAAATGCACTGTAGCTTATGATCATTTGTCATTTACCTAAGAGCTATCCCATAAAAATCAAAAACACATACAGAATCACAGAATGATAGAGATAGAAGCCCCTTTAAACCTCACTAAATCCAATCCTTCATTTTACTTTCTCATCCCTTCACTTTATTTTTTTTTTTTTTTTTATTATTTTTTTCCAGTGGGTTTTGTCATACATTGATATGAATCAGCCATGGATTTACATGTATTCCCAATCCCGATCCCCCCTCCCACCTCCCTCTCCACCTGATTCCTCTGGGTCTTCCCAGTGCACCAGGTCAAGCACTTGTCTCATGCATCCCACCTGGGCTGGTGATCTGTTTCACCATAGATAGTATACATGCTGTTCTTTTGAAATATCCCACCCTCACATTCTCCCACAAAGTTCAAAAGTCTGTTCTGTATTTCTGTGTCTCTTTTTCTGTTTTGCATATAGGGTTATCGTTATCATATAGTGAACACGCTGAAGATGAAGAGGCAGAGCTAGCAGGAGAATTTAAGACTTCCAGAAATTCTTAAAAAAATATTTGATAATTTAGAAAGGTGATATCAAATATTTTTTTAAGAATTTCTGGAAGTCTTAAATTCTTCTGCTAGCTCTGCCTCTTCATCTTCAGCGTGTTCACTATATTTTCATATGAACCCCAGGCAAACACAGATCCTTCTCTATTGTCACTATCTAACCACCAACACAAATCCCTCATGCCAAATCTTTGTGGGTTTTGCAGAGCTTATGGAGGACATTTTTGAGCTAGCCTTCTACCACCATACTGGTACCATCTTTGTACCCATCTTAACCCTCTGCCTCTGTTTGTCCTCATCCTCCCCACTGTACTGGTCTAAGGACTTGCAAATTTTCCCCCTCAGTTAAGAAAAGTAACACCCTACCCTGCAATGTTGCCCAGCAAGAAACGGAGAGACTGTGGAGAGTTTTTCCAACAAAGACAGTTTTGTGTCCTAATGGAATGCCAACTGTTGAGATCACAAAATGTTCTCTCCCTCATTGTATTTACACTACATTTCCACAAGTCCATTACTGCACTTTCTCCCACCACACTTTGACTACCACCACACACAACCATCTACACGTACATACATTTCCTTTTGCTTCTCTCTATTCAGTATAAAGCAAGTTAGCAAACAATATGAAAGCCAAGTGAATTTAAAGGGTTGATAACCTTTGAGACATGGCTGTGTTGTTTCTGGTTCATAGGGTCTAGACTAGATCCAGAAATTAGAAGTGCAGACACTTAGACTGCTTAACAATTTGAGGTCCTAGGAGAAAATAAAGACTGGTAGGAACAGGCAACAAATAGAAAGGGATAGTCTAATACTTTCCCTGGCACCAGGGGAGTCTACATATACTTAGTGATACAAAGTCTGGCAGATGTGCAGAGGCAGATGACGGTGAACCCAGAAGCTAGTCAAACATGGTGGATCTGCCTGGTGTTTTCAATTGTTGGAACCTGAGGAGCATCAGGGAAATCTCACAGCAGGGAGCAGCTCTATTTCAATGTGCAAAATGGTTGCCCCTGAAAACAAAGTGGCTGAGAAAATGAGTGGCAAGTATCACAGGCTACTAAAACTGAAAATGGGGAAAATATAAAGGGAAGGTCTATGATCATGAATGTCTGGAAAAGGGATCAGCACACTATGGCTCACGGTCAAATCTCAACCACTACTTATTTTTATAAATAAAATTATATTGAAACACAGCTACACCATTTGTATGTGTATTTTGTCTATTTCTGCTTTGATGCTCTAACAGGAGTGTTGAGTTGAAACAGTGATCACATGGCCTGCAGAGCCTAAAATATTTACTATCTGGTCCTTTCACAGAAAAAAAATTACCTACCCCTGCTTGAGAATGTGAGTTCCTGAGAGCAGAGTTTTTCCCATCTTATCTCCGTTTCTATTTTCAGTATCTACATTAGGGCCTGGCACATCTAAAGTATTCAGTCAGTATTTGTTAAGTGAATGGATAAGTAAATAAATGAAGGAAACCCTGAATGTTAAGAATCTCTTAACGTTCCAAGCTCCTTTTCCCAAAGAGGAGGACTGGTTCTGAGGACTAGGATGGGGTCTCTCTCAGCTGTGGAGAGAGCAAGATTTACAAAGAACATACCAGAACCTGAAGCTCATCCTGCAGACAAAAGGAGGTTCTCAGATGCCCCTAACTGCTTTACCAGAAGAAACCTCCCCTGTGTGTCTATTTCTGGAAACTAAGCCTAATTTTAAATCTGTAGAATTAGTTAAGCACCTTGATGGTTTTCGCTAATGAATTCTGATGGTTAATTATGCTTAGTTTCTTAATGGCTTTCTCCCTCCATTACAGCCCCTCTGTGCTGGCTTTTCTCAGAGGGCACAAATGATACCAACTGATTGGAGCTCTTCTTCTTCAAGTAAAGGTTTTGAGTTCACTGCAGGTTTCTTTTCCTTTCCTTGTCAATCCTCCTTGTTTTTACTGTTAATTATGAGCAGATAGAAAAAAAAGAGAATGGCAACCAGAAGAAATTATACTCAATATTTTGTAATAGCCTATATAGGAAAAGAATCTGAAAAAGAAGATAGATAAACAGATAGAGAAATGAATCACCTTACTGTACACTTGAAACTACTACAACATTGTAAATCAACTTTACTTCAATTAAAAAAAATACATGAAGAACAATCAGCTAGTTGTGTTCAATTCTCAGTTTTTAAAGTGTCTGCAACTTGGACTGGAGTGAAAGTTGGTGTTAAATGACTACCCTTTCTCCCCAATCACCAAAGTTTCTAAAGAAGTGAAATAAAAGCCTCATTCTTAGAACTAGAGCTTGATAAGGATATTATATCCTACCCAAGGAACCACAACTACTAAGCAAGAGGCACCCCACTCTCTCAAGTCTCCTGGGTGAGCATGTAGTGAAGGCCTTCATTCGCCATTTCCCTCAAGGTTTTCTTTGTTAAATGAGTTTGTGTCACGACAGAGAAGTCTTCATACCCTGGAACTGTGGTCTCTTCTTGTATCAGTCTGCTCATGTTGTTATAACAAGAATATAATTTACTGGATGACTTAAACAACAGAAATGTATTTCTTACAGTTCTGAGCCTAGGAAGTCCAAGATCCAGGTGTCAGCAGATTTGGTGAATGGTGAAGATCCACTTTTTGGTTTGCAGATGGTCATCTTCTCACTGTGTCTTCACATGACAAAGAGAGAGCATCTCCCTGGTGTCTCTAACAAGGGCATGAATCCCATTCATGAAGGCTCCATCTTTGTGACCTAGTTCAGTTCAGTTGTTCAGTTGCTCAGTCGTGTCTGACTCTTTGTGATCCCAAGGACTACAGCATGCCAGGCTTCCCTGTCCATCACCAACTCCCAGATTTTACTCAAACTCATGTCCATCAAGCCGGTGATGCCATCGAACCATCTCATTCTCTGTCGTCCCCTTCTTCTCCCACCTTCAATCATTCCCAGCATCAGGGTGTTTTTCAATGAGTCAGTTCTTCGCATCAGGTGGCCAAAGTATTGAAATTTCAGCTTCAGCATCAGTCCTTGCAATGAATATTCAGGACCTATTTCCTTTAGGATGGACTGGTTGGATCTCCTTGCAGTACAAGAGATGCTCAAGAGTCTTCTCCAACACCACAGTTCAAAAGCATCAATTCTTTGGCACTCAGCTTTCTTTATAGTCTAACTCTCACATCCATACATGACTACTGGAAAAACCATAGCTTTGACTAGATGGCCCTTCATTGGCAAAGTAATGTCTCTGCTTTTCAATATGCTGTCTAGGTTGGACATAACTTTTCTTCCAAGGAGCAAGCGTCTTTTAATTTCATGGCTGCAGTCACCATCTGCAATGATTTTGGAGTCCTCCAAAATAAAGTCTGTCACTGTTTCCACTGTTTCCCCATCTATTTGCCATGAGGTGATGGGACCAGATGCCATGATCTTAGTTTTCTGAGCGTTGAGTTGTAAGCCAACTCTTTCATGACCTAATCACCTCCCAAAGGTGCCCACCTCTCAATACCATCACACTTCAACATATGAATTTATGGGCCAGGCACCAACTTTCATTCCATAGCACCTATGCCATTAAAGGAAATAGACACATGCTTTCCTGGGTTTCCTGTCACTCTGATTGGTTTACATCTTCTGAGGTTTTCCATAAAAAAGTACTGGATGCAGGTTCCAGTCATCATACAACCCTTCTCTTCACTTCTGCACTCAGTGTAACTGTTTACAGTTTTGTTGTTGTCCCAGCACTCAGTCGTGTCTGACTCTTTGTGACCCCATGGACTGCAGCAAGCTAGGCTTCCCCATCTTTCACCATCTTCTGGAGCTTGTTCAAACTCAGGTCCATTGAGTAAGTGATGCCATCCAATCATCTCATCCTCTGTCATCCCCTCTCCTCCTGCCTTTGGTCTTTCCCAGCATCAGGGTCTTTTTCAACGAGTTGGCTTTGTATCAGGTGGCCAAAGTAGTGGAGATTCAGCTTTAGCATCAGTCCTTCTAATGAATATTCAGCATTGATTTCCTTTAGAACTGACTGGTTTGATCTCCTTGCAGTCCAAAGGACTCTCAAGAGTCTTCTCCAACACCACAGTTCAAAAGCATCAATTCTTCAGTGTTCAGCCTTTTTATGGTCCAACTTTCACATCCATACCTGACTACTGGGAAAACCATAGCTTTGACTATATGGACCTATGTCGGCAAAGTAATGTCTCTGATTTCTAATATGCTGTCTAGATTTGTCAAAGCTTTTCTTTCAAGGAGCAAGCATATTTTAATTTCATAACTGCAGACACCATCCACAGTGATTTTGGAGCCCAAGAAAATAAAGTCTGTCACTGTTTCCATTGTTTCCCCATCTATCTGCCTTGAAGTAATGGTCCCATCCCATCCCATCCAGCATGGGACCAGATGCCATGATATTCGTTTTTTGAATTTTGAATTTTAAGCCAACTTTTTCACTCTCCTCTTTCACCTTCACCAAGTGGCTCTTTAGTTCTTCTTCACTTTCTGCCATAAGGGTGGTGTCATCTGCGTATCTGAGGTTATTGATATTTCTCCCGGCAATCTTGATTCCAGCTTGTGCTTCATGCAGTCCAGCATTTCTCATGATGTACTCTGCATATAAGTTAAATAAGCAGGGTGACAATACACAGCCTTGACACACTCTTTTCCCAATTTGAAATCAATCCATTATTCTGTGTCCAACTCTAACTGTTGCTTCTTGATCTACATACAGGCTTCTCAGGAGGATGGTAAGGTAGTCTGGTATTCTCCTCTCTTTAAGAATTTTTCACAGTTTGTTGTTTACCATTTGCCATGGTTCACCACACCAGAAACTGCACGCAGTGTGTGAGCAGCCAGTCAAGTCCCAGGTATTTATTGAGTATCTTCCATGTATGTGACATTCACTTGGATATGTGCTGGAGACATAAGGATAAATAAAGTGAAATAAGGACCCATGTAGAGAAAAATTAAAGCTCCGAAGCATGCATATAGTTACTATCCAACAAACAATTGACTAAAACCCAGGATTATCTCAAAGTTCAACCAAGTAGGAATTTAACTGAAACATAAAACTTGGGTTCAATTACAAATATCAGTACCACCCAAATATCCCAGTCCTCCCAGGTGAGGTTGGTGGGTCCCGTTGATAAGGCAGTTAAAATTGCCTTTAGCAATGCACCTCTGAGGGCTTCCCTGTGACTCAGCAGTAAAGAATTTACTTGCCAGGGCAGGAGACTCAAGAGACATGGGTTCAATCTCTGGATTGGGAAGATCTCCTGGAGGAGGGCACGGCAACCCACTCCAGTATTCTTGCCTGGAGAGTCCCATGGACAGAGGAGCCTGGTGGGTGACTGTTTGAGGCTGCAAACAGTTGAACACAGCTGAAGCAACTGATCACAGTACAGCACAGCCCAGCTCAGAAAATTCAGGTGATGGGTCTGTTCTCAGTACTTTTTAATAAAGTAAACTAGAGCTCAGAAGAGTATTTGCATAGGACTCTGGGGACACATTGATTTCTGGATTGTCTGGGTATTTTTCAGGATTGATGCTGAATTGGAAACGACTAGTACTTGATTTGGAGTGAGTATTTAGAATTTTTCAATGTCATATTTGTAACTTTCCCTGTAATTTTCCTGTAATCTATTTTCAAAGTGAATTTAGAATTGGCTTTAAAAATAATGGATGCATACTGAAACCATGCTAGCATAAGTTTTTTTAGATTTAATAGACCTCTAGAAAAATGCTGAATATTATATGTCAATTTCAAACATAAAAGCGTACTCCCAATTCATTCCTTATTAGTATTCACTGTGGAGGAGCATGCAGGACTAGAAGGGTATGTTTTGGTCATAACCATAAAATTTTCATTTCTAAAAATCACATTATGAGACCATCTCTTTTATTATATAAAAATTTCAATCTCTCCCTGCTTCTCCTTACTGAATTTCCCTCCTCAAGTGCCATGTCTAAAATGCTATCCTTCACTTTAGCCTGCCTCTTCTCACCTCTTCAACAGCTTTCTCTGATGAATTGCCATCTCCAAGCAGGAGAGCACAGCAGTACTTTTAAGCATGAGAAATCTGCTTGATAAAGCTGCAGTTCACTATCAGACGACTTGACTGTTCAAGAATATTTTTTCAGTTTGGATCCCAGTGCAACTGACTGATTTTTGTGGAGTTGAATGTTAAAACTGGGATGCTTCTGGGGAGAGTAAGATGGGCTATTTGCAGTGGGCTCCTGGTCCCAAATGACAGCTGGTCACAGAGACACAGGGATGGGACTGCAGGCGGAAAATGCCCATTGTGAGATTTTAAATTTGTATCCTGCCAAGAAAAATTATCCATAGCATAGAAACAGGCAAAAGGATGAGTATGAATCCTTTAGTGCCCTGGTGAAACACTGCCTAACAAGCCTACTAAAAAGACACCTGGCTCTCTAGGGGAGTGTAACTTGTTTTGCACAACTGGTTAAGGTCCAGACATTTACAATTCTGTGAAACTGATAAGGTGGGCTGAATTTCTTTCCTGATTCTGAGACAAGACAGCCAAAGATGATACTTTCCTGGCTCTGTGGCATACTCACCAGTGAGCATCTAATTCATTAATCTTATGTCGACATTTCTGGATTTCCCATTGACCATAAACATCCCAAGTTTCCTTTTTTTTATTTATTATTTTTTATTTGGATGTGTAGGGTCTTAGTTGCGGCATGTGGGATCTAAGTTCCCTGATCAGGAATCAGATCTGGGCTCCCTGAGTTGGGAGCATGGAGTCTTAATCATTGGATCACTAGGGAAGTCCCTCATATTCTCCTTTTGAACTGGTGTTGCCATCCTTCTGTTTCTCCATTAATGATTCAGATGCTATATTGTGAAAACTTTGACACACGTTCATTCTCTACTGTCCAAAACTGTTTTTAAGTGTTTTGAACATTATATTTTTACACTTTTTACCAATCCACAATGCCTATACTGAACTATGAGTTGATACTGTTCGACAATATCTCACTGTCCTCATGAATGGCTTAATCATATGGCATTATATGCTTATTAAAAGCATTAATTTCTCTAAAGTACATTTAAATTATGGCATAATCCTGTGTCTCTGTTTTGGTATTTATTTTTGATATAGCAGGAGTTTCAAAAAATGAAAGAGGCCTCACTTGACTTCTGAGAAGTCCTGGTTGATCATCACCCTCTGAAATGTGCTAGAAAAATGTGAGAAAGTCTGTCCTTGTTGCTAAATTGTCAATGGAATTTTAAAGATGTATTGAACGTTAAGAAACATTAACACACACCCCTCTTTTCTTCCTGAAATAAGAACTTGAGGATGTCCCAAGGGGAAGGAAACCTTTCCCCCTTTCCCTTTGATTTTGTTTTTCTTTTTATGTCTCCTTCATAGTCTGGGTACCATTAACACCTGACATCAAAGTCACAGGCCAAAAGCATGACCTTCCTCAAAGGAATTCTAGAGAAAATTACTTTTCAAAAGTGGCCAGTTATAGTCATAGAATTTTGGGAACCTGAAGATAGAGTACAGAGATTAGAGACTGCCTTGCGGGGCTGCCTAGGTAATACTGATCTCTGTGTTCTTGGCAGAAGCCCCCTGGATCCATGAAGCACATCACCTGTATGTAACAGCAGCTCTGGATCTGGGGCTCAGGAAAATCACAAATTCAGCGTGTCCAAAGCTGAACTCATGATGCACTCTTTCTCATCTTCCCCATCTCATTCAAGAATCATATTTTCAGATGACAAATCTTGAAGTCAACTTTAAAGTATCTTTCTCTTATGATGGAATCCAGCCAAGTTCCACCGATTCTACCACCAAAATATCCCTTGAATTCATCCACACATCCCATGTCCATTGCCTGTAGCTAATGTGACACAACATTATTTCTCCCCTGAATGACTGCCATAGATTCCATAACTCATATACCCACACTCATCAGTTTCAGTAAATACAAAAAATAGCAGTCCATCAGCTCACTGCTGCTCCCTTAGAATGAATTCAACCTGTGACTTAGCCTACGAGGCTCATGAGGCCTTGCGCCCACATATCTCTCCAAGATATCTCTGCATGTATTCTTCTCCCCTTTATGCTGTCATCTCTGTCTGCACTGGCCTTCCTTCAGTTTTTGACTATGTCTGGCCCCATACTGCCTCAGGATCTTTCGCATGCTGAGAACACTCTCTTCTCTCCTTGGCACCTCAGCAGTGACTTCCTGACCCCTAGGTGGGTCAGACCTTGCTACAAGTTCTCACTTTACTTTGTGTTTCTCTATCAAACAATTTTCCACAAAGGGAATTGCAGCAGTATCTTAAGTGTTTGAATATTCAATGTGTCATTGATATCTGGAAGTATATATATATACATATATATATATATATACATACATATATATATATATATGTTTCTCTTTCCCTTTCTGTATGTTTGTGCAAGGATGACTCTAGATCTGAGTGAAAATCTACCACTTTCTCTATACTCTTTCCACCATGTGAACACCAGGGAATTCTTTCTCAAGACCAAGGGCGTTGCACCATTGAGAGTGGGGAAACATGCTTTCTGCAAGAGGGAGGGGCCATTATGTATACCTATGACTGAATCATGTTGATGTATGGCAGAAACCAAGACAGCATTTATTGTAAAGCAATTATCCTCCAATTAAAAATTAATTATTTAAAAAATAAAATGGTTTGGGAACAGGTCTCACAGGAACTTTAGCTTCTCCTGATGGGTGAGGTGCTCCTGGAAGACAAGTAGGGGTTTTGAGCTGAAACATTAGGAGACCAAGGGCAGAATTTAGGACACCTGAGGTGGGAGCAGGTTGGTGATGAGAAAGAGAGGCTTCTGCCTCTGATGACTTCGTGTGTACTTCCTATGAGGAGCCTGGTCCAGATTAGACCTCTGTGAGTGGATCTGCTGCTAGGAGGTGATCTAGCAAGCCCACCAGGCAGCCTTCATACAAGTGGCAATTCCAAGTCACCTGCAGTGAGGCCACTCTCTGTCCCCTATGTGATGAGAGCCCCAGAGCATCTGTGAACCCAAGGGGACCTCTGGGATCCTGTGGGGAAAAAGAGAGAGATACAGACTTCGGGAGAATCTGGAATTTTAAAGACATGTTGGAGCACTCCACACTGATCTAGACTGCATCCTACTGTATCCTCTGGTAATGCTACGCCTAATACTCAGACGTCTCCCCTTTCACCCCAGTGAACTGCAACTTGAAAGAGATCTGGGATTGTCCCCAGATCACTGCATATACTCAAATTAGACAGTAACAAGACAAAAGGCTTGTTCAAGTGTTCCAAGGGAAACGGGGAGACTGAGCCATGTAAATGATTCTTAAGGTGAATATAACCTCAGAAGTGACCCTAATTTAAAAAGAAGCAAGTTTAGAATCCCAATGTGGACATTGGTAAAAAGAAAATGAGGGTTCTCTGACTGAGTCAGGCATAAGCATTTGGCTTTCAGCATCTGAGTAGACCCCTGACTTCCCTGCTCTTTTCTCAAGACATGCCCTGCTGGGCTGCTTGGAACACCACTCAGCAACCCAGGGCTGGATCATTCATCAGTGAGTCTGCTCTTCAGTTGCACAGAATTTGCCAGTTACAGCATGCTTTCTCATATGTTGTTCTCACTAAATTAGTGAACTGAAAATGTATTCTATCCTAAGACTCTCTGAAATTTGTACCTAAGAAGATTGTAAGCTTTAAGGGTCTTAAGGATATTCTTGATGTTGAAAGCTGGAATTTCTGGTTCCCAAAAAAGGTTCCTTAGTACACTGTGATGAGCTGCTTTTGGAGTTTCAAGGAAATAAGGCAAGGTTGTCCATGACCGAGGGCCTGTCTCTTATACTTTAGGCAGTCAGAAAAGATTAACTTAGCCAATTCCTGCTTTGGACGGAGAGGTCTGTCTGATTTATTTGATTAGTTATCGCATTAGACACACTGGCTTCATCTTAAATCTCCAGCCCTCTCTTACTTACATGTCAAGAATGAGTGTGGGATCCCCATTCTGCCAAGTCTGGGCTCCATCTGCTCACTTCTCCACACTGCCTCCATCAAACCTGCTGTCTGCCACATGTGTACTGACCCCAAGCAAACCCTGCTGTACTCCACCAAGACCCGTCACTACCCTGCTCTCCTCCCCTCCTACGTACTCTTCATCACTGGCTGTCAGACTCAGGGGACTGTCCCCACTTAATAAAGATAACATTGTTTAGATTGCATTTCCTAACATGATGGGGCCAGATTTTCAGCACAAAGCCAGCCCTTATGACAGACATGCAAATTATCTTAGATCCAAAGACCCAGGATCTGAAAGAAATTAAGGGCGATTAGAGCTAATCACTTGTAGGAGAACACATTTTATATTGAAAATACGACTCATGGCTCTAGGATGGGCAATTTGGCCATCTTCTCCTCTTTGTGCAGCTGACTGAGAGCAGTGCCTGAACCCTGCCACTCTAAAGTCAACAGGATGCATGGAAAGAGGTCTACATTCTTTAAACTTCAAGAGAAACCTGAATCTTCATGGGCAAAGATGGGCATGATTTTAAGCTTCAATTTAATATTTGATAGACCCTTGAAAAATATCACCTGTGTTTTTTTCATGAAAAAAAGATTATGTTAATCTCTAGCTGTGCTCTGACAATATTTGTCTGACAAAAGACCAGTCAATACTAAAGGAAATCAACCCTGAATATTCATCGGAAGGACTGATGCTAAAGCTGAAGCACCAATACTTTGGACACCTGATGCGAAGGGCTGACTCACTGGAAAAGACTGATGCTGGGAAAGATTGAGGGCAGGAAGAGCAAGGGGCAACTGAGGATGGGATCACTGACTCAATGGACATGAGTCTGAGCAAACTCCAGGAGACAGTGAAGGGCAGGGACACAGGAAGGACTGGCATGCTGTAGTCCATGGGGTAGCAAAGAGTCGGCCAAGACTTGGCGACCGAACAACAGATATAATTTGATGGATCTCCATGCAAATAATTGCTATAGACTCTAATTACTTTTACCAAAAATTATGACTTCCAAATTCTCTTAGAGAGGGGAATACTGTCTCAGTCAACCATCTAGAGCCATTCCCTATCATGGTCCCCTACCTTCCCTATTCCTGTCTTTTCTCCAGATAAATTACTCCATTACATGCAAGGAGAAATTCAGGCTTGCAGCTGCTAAGCTGTGAAGCCAACCATGGAACTCACATCTGTCAATTAATTTCCAAAGGATATGTATTTTGCATTCTCCTGGAATAGGTTATCTGTAACACCCTTTCTCCACCAAGACACTACCCATTTTTATTTTTTCCTTCTCCGTTTATTTCAGCCCATCAACCTACTTCCCAACCTCTCTTCATACCACTGTCACATTAAGCAACTCTTTTTCCTTTCTCATATTTTTTAGCTTCTAAGGTTTTTTTTTTAAAATTTTTGGAATACAGCTGATTTAAAATGCTGTGTTAGTTTCTGTTATACAGCAAAGTGAGTCAGTTATATACATTCATATATCCATTCTTTTTTAGATTATTTTCCCATATAGGTCATTATAGGGTATTGAGTAGGGGTCCCTGCAGCTTTTGTTTGTTTGTTTGTTTGTCTCCTTTTATTCATATTTTACAATGGCAGAAAGAGCCAGAGTGAAAGAAAATTGACTAGAGGATTGGCAGTTAAGTACGATTATATTTATTCTCCATCAATTGCACTAGATAGTCAAGGATACCACAAGCTTTCCAAACAAGTCCCCTCATCTAAATTTGCTTGTCATGAAACAATTGCCTAATTTCCTGGGGCAATGTTATTCTTTTGGGGACTAATACTCCACCTTGGGTTTATTTTAAAATAAAACTTTATTAAATTTGGCTTAAGTAATTAGGAAAGTCCCATAAAGCCCTTGTATTGGGGAAGAAAAGAGATAAATTTTTTGTGGGGGAGAGGGGATCTATAAAGAAAAAATGTGCTAAGCAACTAGTAGTGCCAAGCAGGGACGTGTTTGATCTGCTTTAAAGAACAAACGTTTGATGAACCATGGTATATGCATCATTTATATGCTAATGAGTTCTCAAATATTTGTTGTTCAAATAAAATGCTCAAATATTGCCATAACTTGAACTACATACACAGTTTCATTAATATTTTTCTTTATATTTACTTTCTCATTTTTAAAATTTTAAACATTTTTAGTTGAAATATAGTTACAAGGTGTTAGTTTCAGGTGTACAAAAAGGAATTCAAATACATACATATATGTGTATATAGATAGATAGATAGATAGACAGATACTTTTTCAATCCTTTTCCATTACAAGCTATTACAAGATAGTGGATATAGTTCCCTGTGCCATATAGTAGATCCTTATTGTTTATCTATTTTATATATATTATTGTGTATATGTTAATTCCCAATTACTAATTTATCTCTCATTTTTACACAAATAAGTACATTTTGAAATCACTTCATCTCATCAGATAGATGGAAAACAAGATTAAGTCCATAAATAGAATCTTTCAGTGAACCTTAATTCAAAGGAAATAGCACAAATTATCAAGTTCTGTTTAGATATGGCCTGATAAAGGCTTCTAGTCAATGACTTATTTTCTCTCTGTTTTTAAAGGAGACTGGCAAGGGTTAAAAAGTGTTGATCAAATCATAGTCCTGCATTAAGTTTTTCTCCTTTGGGGAATCAGAATATATGAAGAGGCTTGCAAATGGAATAACTTTTTGCTATGCAATTTTATATTCTTTAATGTATTATGCCCTTAAAACTCCCATTAATTTTTTATACCATGAGTGGTATATTTTGTTCACACTAGTCTCCCTCACTGATGTGTTTATTCACTCACTATCTCTATAAGCAGTATCATCAAGTCTTCTTGTAGATATTTTTTTTAATTTTTTAATTTTTTTTCATTTATTTTTATTAGTTGGAGGCTAATTACTTTACAATATTGTAGTGGTTTTTGTCATACATTGACACGAATCAGCCATGGATTTACATGTATTCCCCACCCCGATCTCCCCTCCCACCTCCCTCTCTACCTGATCCCTCTGGGTCTTCCCAGTAGATATTTTATATTTAGTGAATTGCCTCACCTAAAATCCCAATAGCTAGAGGTGAGCATCTGAGGCCACTTCTGTCAGAAGGTCAGCCTTTAGACCAACCCACTCCCTGCCTGGGCCTTCCCCAGTGGCTTAGATGGTAAAGAACATGCCTACAATGCAATAGACCCGGGTTCAATCCCTAGGTTGGGATGATCCCCTGGAGAAGGGAATGGCTACTGAATCCAGTAGTCTTACCTAGAGAATTTCATGGACAGACCACAGGGTCGTAAACAGTCAGACACACAGTGAATTGCCCAACTTGAATGTAACAAAACTTCATTCCTTTAAAATACCCTATAATTCAGATTGTTACTACTATTTTTGCAGTGAGCCTCTGAGACATCTTCCCTAATAATCAACCCATATTTGTTTCAATATAACCAACCTTAAGCCAAGGAATTCTTACCATCCTTTCTGACACTGTTTTGAATTGTGCCCACCTAGAAATTCAATGAACTCACCATGCAATTTCCCTGCACAGTCACTTAATTTGTAGGTCCCCATTCAATAATTACCAAAATTTTGAGTGAGTTCTTCCTTTTATAGGCCTCTTTGTTCATTTTAAAGGATCCTGGAACACCCCCTACAAGTGATGTCAGATTTCCTTTGCACCCGCCTGCTCAAATGATGAAACTGAGATGTACCATTTGCTGCGCAGTTTCTCTATGAGGACATGGAGATGAGTGAATGACAATTTAGATGGTGAAGTTTACAGGTAGGATCCCATTTTAAAAAAGCAAAATCAGAAATAAGTCTGCATGTGAAATAATGGTGAACTTTGAAATACTGTTACTGATGTGCATGCTGAGTTGCTTCCAACCTGTCTGATTCTTTGGGACCCCATAGGCTGTGGCCCGCCAGGCTCCTCTGCCCATGGGATTCTCCAGGCAAGAATAGTGGAGTGGGTTGCCATTTCCTCCTCCGGGGGATCTTCCCGGCCCAGGGATTGAACCCGAATCTCTAACTTCTCCTGCAACTGATAGGCGAGTTCTTTACCAGAAGCGCCACCTGGGAAGCAGGATATTCTAGGCTGTGTGTGTACTTATTTTCTGTAGTAACTAAATCTTCTTCTGGAATCTCTAAATGCCTAAAATGGAAAACTTACATTGCTAATCATTGCATTTTTGGCACCCTTCCCTTCTTGTGTATGAAGCATCCCTGCCCCAGGTTAGCATGGGCTCTTTGTGGGTATCTAGAGTCTAACGCTCCTCCTCTCCATCCTCTTTCCAAGATGGCATCTGGTGAAGTTATTGCTAGGGATTGTGGCTAATGATGGGACAAGGGGCCAGGGTAGCCCATCCAGCTGCTGTTTTCCACTGTGCTCTCAGGGAGGAGCTCTGTCCCACTTATTATTACACACAAGCTTCCTCTCTGCTTAAGTCCCTGCTCCCAGTGACCTTCACAAGGACCAGGATTTAGGTCTGTTCTGCTCATTGCTGCCTTCCTGGCACCTTCGAAGTGTCATCTCAGGCAAACAGTTGGTGCAGGAGAATCACTTCTAGAATAAATGCATGAATGTAATTGGTTCCTCTTGTTCTGTGACCCTGAACTACATTGTTACCACTGAGGCCTTGACCTTGGTGGCCTCCCTGCCTACTCCCAGACCTGTGCAAGCCTGTAGGTGTCTAAGTCTCTCCCTTCACCTTGGAGGCCAACATAGAAATTTCCCCCTTCCTGCAAACTCAGACCCAGAACCACATATAAAAAAGGACGCTGGAGAGTGTACTGAGTCCCTTCTGTAGCTCAGAGAAAAACTCAGAAGAATAAAATGGTGATGCCGAGTCAATAAGAGACTGTCTGGCATTCTTTGCTTAAAAATTTAGAAAAGCTTTCCTCTCTTGCCAGGCTATTGTCTTTCTGCCAGGTCAGAGATCTTATTTTCATGTATCAGGAGGGGAACACTGACCCAGCTCTTTTACTTCCTCTTGCTAGAAACATAATTCTCCCCAAGGTGAAGGTATGCCTCTAACGGAAAAGGAGATGGGTTATGTTCAAGGCAATGCAAGAAAGAAAGACAGGTTTGTAAGTGAATCAGCCAACAACTCTATGGGCATATCCTTCTCATGAATACAAAGTAAAGTTTAAAATACTACTTTATTAACACTAGTACCTGGGGTAGGGGGAGTGGAATGGGCTTAGCGCAGGTATTATTTGTACTTTATTGTTGCATGCATGCATGCTCATTTGCTCAGTTGTGTCCAACTCTTTGCAACCTCATTAACTTTAGCCCACCAGGCTCCTCTGTCCATGGGATTTCCCAGGCAAGAATACTGGAGTGGGCTGCCATTTCCTACTTCAGGGGATCTTCCCCACCCAGGGACTGAACCTCTGTCTCTTGTGGCTCCTGCCTTGCAGGTGGATTCTTTACCACTGTGCCACTTGTTATGCACATCTTTATGTTCAAATGGCTACAGTGAACATTGTTACCTTCAAAATCTTGATAAGTGTAAAAATGTTCTAAGAGTAAAAAACAAACTGCTTGGATCTTCAAAGTTGTATGTGTCTGTATGTTTAAGTGCAAAACAGTACTAAGAACCCTCGGGTGGGTGAAAATCACTGGGGAACTGAAAACCCCAAAGGCCTGGGTCTCACCTCAGGATAACATACTTAGGGTGATCCTTATGCCCAGTGGGCACTGAGAACCACCCTGCAGTGTGGATGGTGGTGACAGGGATGGTTTGGGGTCAGCATGCAAGAGGCCCCAAGGAGTCTTCTGGGAAGACTTTTGAGGCACACAACTTTGCAGCATGGGCTAGAGAGGTGGAGTGATTACAGCACAATTCTATCACTCCGTGTGTTCTGCAGGCCAACTGGAGTAGGCAGTGACAAGCAAGCCAAGAATTCGAGGGTCATTTTAACAGAATCTCAATAAGATTCTAATGTTTCAGGCCCCCTTGACACTGACACCAGAAGTTTCAGTAATGAAAGGAAATAGGGACAGTGGCTTTGAAATCATAAACATACAGGTTTGGGATGACTTATGAGAGCAAAGGTTGGCAAGAACAGCCCCTGGGAAGTGATCAGCAGAAATGTGGTCAGAAAAGCAAATCAGACATCAGTATCTTTGTCACAGGCATCAGCAGGTGGATAATGCAGCCTTTGGTGCATCTTAGGGGCAGGAAACGTAGGCTAACCTGCAGCCAGAAGAGCTAGCTGGTCCATAGAGCATCCATGAGGTCCGTTCTGGAAAATTTTCAGAAGTATTTGTCAGGAATTTGAGGTGGCAACTGAGCTAGAAAAATACTGTTTGTCTCATCATTAGTCTGATTCATTCTTGGGCTCCATTCTGAAAAAAGAAAAAAGAAAAAAATCATGCAAATAGACAATCAGGATTTCCCTGGTGGTAGAGTGGTTAAAAATCCACTTGCCAGTGCAGGGGACACGGGTTCAGTTCCTGGTCTGGGAGGATCTCACATACCACAGGGCAATAAACCCATGTGCCACAACTACCGAGCCTGCACTCTAAGGCCTGTGCACCAAAAGTAGAGAGTAGCCCTTACTCACTGCAACTAGAGAAAGCTCATGAGTGGCAAAGAAGACCCAGTGCAGCTAAAAATAAATAAACAATAAATTCTTAAAAAAGAAATTTAGTTCTTTAGTGGACTTTTTGATTGGGTCTTTTATTTTTCTGGAATTGAGCTGCAGGAGTTGCTTGTATATTTTTGAGATTAATCCTTTGTCCATTGCTTCATTTGCTATTATTTTCTTCCATCCTGAAGGCTGTCTTTCCACCTTGCTTATAGTTTCTTTTGTTGTGCAGAAGCTTTTAATTTTAATTAGGTCCCATTTGTTTATTTTTGCTTTTATTTCCAATATTCTAGGAGGTATAGGGTCATAGAGGATCCTGCTATGGTTTATGTCAGAGAGTGTTTTGCTTATGTTTTCTTCTAGGAGTTTAAGAGTTTCTGGTCTTACATTTAGATCTTTAATCCATTTTGAGTTTATTTTTGTGTATGGTGTTAGAAAGTGTTCTAGTTTCATTCTTTTAAAAGTGGTTTTCCCAGCACCACTTGTTAAAGAGATTGTCTTTTCTCCATTGTATATTCTTGCCTGCTTTGTCAAAGATAAGATGTCCATAGGTGCATGGACTTATCCCTGGGCTTTCTATTTTGTTCCACTGATCTATATTTCTGTCTTTGTGCCAGTACCACACTGTCTTGATGACTGTGGCTTTGTAGTAGAGACTGAAGTCAGGCAGGTTGATTCCTCCAGTTCCATTCTTCTTTCTCAAGATTGCTTTGGCTATTTGAGGTTTTTTGTATTTCCATACAAATTGTGAAATTATTTGTTCTAGTTCTCTGAAAAATACTGTTGGTAGCTTGATGGGGATTGCATTGAATCTCTAGATTGCTTTGGATAGTGTACTCATTTTCACTATATTGATTCTTCTGATCCATGAACACAGTATATTTCTCCATCTATTTGTGTCCTCTTTGATTTCTTTCACCAGTGTTTTATAGTTTTCTATATACAGGTCTTTTGTTTTATTTCTCCAAAGACATACAGATGGCTAACAAACACATGAAAAGATGCTCAACATCACTCATTATCAGAGAAATGCAAATCAAAACCACAGTGAGGTACCATTTCATGCTGGTCAGAATGGCTGCTATTCAAAAGTCAACAAGCAATAAATGCTGGAGAGGGTGTGGAGAAAGGGATCCCTCTTACACTATTGGTGGGAATGCAAACTAATACAGCCACTATGGAGAACAGTGTGGAGATTCCTTAAAAACTGGAAATAGAACTGCCATATGACCCAGAAATCCCATTTCTGGGCATACAGAATTAAAAGAGACACATGTACCCCCAATGTTCATCTTGACACTGTTTATAACAGCCAGGACATGGAAGCAACCTAGACACCCATCAGCAGATGAATGGATAAGAAAGCTGTGGTACATATACACAATGGAATATTACTCAGCCATTAAAATGAATACATTTGAATCAGTTCTAATGAGATGGATGAAACTGGAGCCTATTATACAGAGTGAAGTAAGCCAGAAAAAAAAAAAAAAAAAAAAAAAACCAATACAGTATACTAACGCATATGTATGGAATTTAGAAAGATGGTAACAACAACCCTGTATGCCAAACAGCAAAAGAGACACAGATGTGTTGAACAGTCTTTTGGACTCTGTGGAAGAGGGTGAGGGTGGTATGATACGGGAGAATAGCATTGAAACATGTAAATTATCATATGTGAAATGAATCGCCAGTCCAGGTTCAATGCATGATACAGAGTGCTTGGGGCTGGTGCACTGGGATGACCCAGAGCGATGGGATGGGGAGGGAGGTGGGAGGGGGGTTCAGGATGGGGAACACGTTTACACCCATGGAGGATTCAAGTCAATGTATGGTGAAACCAATACAATGTTGTAAAGAAAAATAAATTAATTAATTAATTAAAAAAAAAAAAAAAAAGAAAAGAAATTTAAAAGAGAGCCAATCGCCCTGCACCAGGACAAGCTGAGGGTCAGGAAGGCTTCACTGAGGTGGTGACAAGAAGTGTGCTCCCAGGTGGGCCCACACAATACAGGGTTTGGGTGGAAATTGTCACTATCTACTACTGCCCAATGTGATCAAGGAATCTTCATCAAGGCCTGCTTTCTTGGACTTTACCCATTGGCCTACATGTCTGTATGCCCCTTGGTGACATGGGGAATCCCTGCTTAGCGTATTGTCTGGGAATGTATTTGTGGTTTCATCTGAGTAGAATTTCCAGTTACCAACTTGTAACAGCAAGAAAAGTATCTGTCACCAGCTCTACTCCAAACATGAGGTTCAAAGTCCCAAACACTTAAAAAAGAAATCTGGTGTCTCTTCTATCTTGATTTTTCTAATTTTTATCCAATGTTGCTGTTTGGTTCTTATTTCTTTTTTCTTATTTGTGGAAGACCATTTCCCTCAGGCTCTATGTCTTCTGTCAGCAAGGCCCAGGCTAACTTATGAGATTCATGTGGTAGCTTATTTTTCAATGAAAAACAAGTGAATTAAATGTGATTACACTCAGAAGACCAAAGAATCATCCTACTGTCTCATTTTTGTGGTCCTGTATTTCAACCTCTCTGAAGAAAAATTCAGAGTTAAAAGGAAAAATCCAAAATATCAACTTACCTTTACATCTGCTTCTGCACATTCAGTGACCTTTGCAGTGAGAAACAAACCAGAGCATCGCTTGCCAAGACATATGTTTAAAATACAGATATATTTCAATAAAACTTAAGTATACTTAACACACATAAACTATGCATTTTTGAGGTATATTTTAAGTGCATAAATAAACAAGGTTGTAAAAACCAGTATATTTTACATGTTCTACTAAAGAAATAGTTTTAATGTGATGATGATGCAATTATGCTCTTCATAAAACTTTTAAGAATTTACCAAAAGTATTAGTTTATCACACACAAAAAAGAAATGAAGTCTGAGAATAAGACCTAAGATCAGAGTTGTAGAACAAGCATCTCCTTTCATTCCTTTTTAGACTTCTTCTTGGTATAGCCTCAGGTAAGACTTCAAGTAGACTACGAACACCATTCAAATGGCCTCTGGTCCACCATCTCAGCCTTGCTCTCAGGCAGCCTAGCCTTACTCTGCCATGAGGGTCGGTTTTGTGCATCTGCAATGGTCAAAAGAAAAGCTGCTTTTCACTCAGCTAGCTTTTCCTTCTTGGAGCACTTTGGATCTTGCTGGATCATAAGTCCTGTCTATGGTACAAAAGACCCTGCCTTCCCCATCCTGGCCTCCTCCCTGTAGAGCCTAGTGAGCCTCCCTTGAGCTGCTCAGAGATTCTGCCTCATTTTCCCTTATATCACACAGGCTCTTCTCCTGAAGTAAAGGAAAACAAGACACATAAACTTACCCTGGCATAGAAATATGGGACAATTGGCATGGGGCCCTGGCCTAAACAGGGGTTTAGCTTCCCTGAGCTTCCTTAGTGGCTCAGATGGTAAAGAATCTGCCTGCAATGCAGGAGACCCAGATTTGATCCCTGAGTTGGGAAGATCCCCTGGAGAAGGGAATGGCTACCCACTCCAGTATTCTTACCTAGAGAATTCCATGAACAGGGGAGCCTGGCAGGCTATAGTCCATGGATTCACAAAGAGTCAGACATGACTGAGCAATTACCACTTTCACTTTTCATTTTAACTTCCTGGCCTAAATAAAAGAGTAAGGAGAATAGGGAGATATGAATTTTACCTAAGGTTAAAAACAAACTTGAGCGCTGCCCCTCTACAGCTTCATCAGATCCAGGCCTTGTGGTCCTCGGAGGTGAAGGCATAGTGACATTTTGCAGCTTGGAGGAATATTTGTGGTTCGACAAGCAGACCTAATAACTGCACTCTACCCATGAAATTTTCTTGAGCAGAATTCTAATAGAAATCAATCTCTTCCCAAGAAGTTTTCTGAGGAAACTCCAGCATAGATATCAATCTACTTGGGAATATCCATAGACGAAGAAATGAGAAAGAGATGAAGAGGGAGACCAGGTCAAAACAATGTAGGGATTTGTTAATAAGAGTGTGAGGAGAGGTAAGGTCAGCTGATGAGGTCAGCTGAGCTTTGGCCTTGGGCTGAATGCTCATTGGTTGGGGGTGGACGTAGGAGTGTGGATCCAGGTGGGAGACGGTGCCTTGTTCTGAGGTACAGTGTCAGGTCATGGCCATAACAGAGCAACAGGTACATCACTCATGGATTAGGGGAGCAGATAGAGAAAGTCCTCAAGGTACAGAGGAGGGTTGGTTCAATATGGAAACCCTCAACTTTCTCCATCAAGGAGTCAGGTTACTCTGTTTCTCTGGGGTACATATGAGATAGAAAGATGTGCATTAAAAACATTGGTTTAAAAAACTAGAAAGACATTAGAACATAGGAAGGAAGAATAGACGCTTAGACCCCTTTGAATTGACTATCAATAACAAAGCAAACTGAACTTTCTGGATCTGCTCTGAATCTTAATGGGCAGGAGAATGTAAAAGTAAAGAGTGGGAATTCATTGCAGGGGATACGTGAGTACAGATGCACAACATGAAGCATCGCGTTAATGTGAGCATCCTTTCTTGGGCCATGTTGTCTTGTTTTATATACATGAAGTAATATCCAGGGAGGCTTCATCTGTCCATTCATAAACTTGTTGCCACTATGCTGTTATCTCCATGGAGCTCTGAAATCTTTAACTATGGTCTCCTACCTTGAGAATTCCAAGGATGCAAATCTTTGAAATTCCTAGGAGTCTGGCTGTCTTGATAGTGAGTTGCAGATTTGCCACCTCTGGTCCTAGTTTTCTGGGGACCAGAGCAAAAATGTGAGCAAGCTCCGATGACCTTTCCTATGAATGCCTTGTGATTTTTCTAAGACAGGAAACGAAAGCCTGTGAGAAACTGGGAAACATCTCTTCAAGAATATCCTGTCTGCCTGGACTCAGAAGCCCTTTCTCTGTGCCTTCTTTGTGTGACTCACCTGTGACACATCTGAAGTTTCTGATGACAGCCCTGCTCATACGTATGCTGTTTCCTGCCTCCAGGAAGGAAAAAGAAATAAGACCAAATGTAGTTAAAAAGAGCAGTATAACCTGGAGAAGACCATGGCAACCCACTCCAGTATTCTTGCCTGGAGAATCCCACAGAGGAGCCTGGCAGCCTATAGTCCATAGGGTGGTAAAGAGTTGGACACGACTGAAGAAACTTTGCACACACAACTACTACATATAAAACAGGTAAGGACCCACTGCACAGCACATGGAACATACCCAATATTTTATAATAACTTATAAAGGAAAAGAACCTGAAAAACTTTATAATAGGCAATGCAGGAGACTCCAGTTCAATTCCTGGGTTGGGAAGATCCCTTGGAGAAGGGATAGGCTACCTACTCCAGTATTCTTGGGCTTCCTTGGTGACTCATATGGTAAAGAATCCACCTGCAATATGGGAGACCTGGGTTCAATCCCTGGGTTGGGAAAATCCCCTGGAGGAGGGCGTGGCAACCCACTCCAGGATTCTTGCCTGGGGAATCCCCATGGACAGAGGAGCCTGGCGGGCTACTGTCCATGGGGTCACAAAGAGTCAGACATGACTGAGTGACCAAGCTCAGCTCAGCATATATATTCATATATATATTTTTATATACATATATATAATATATATGTATAATTGAATTACTTTGCATACTTCAATTAAAAAAACAAAGAACAGTGTAAAACCTTTGTCCTGGGACCTGGAAATCTAGATTGTCATCCCAGCCCTGCTACCATCTGATTTTGAACCCTTAAGCAAATCACTTCACTTTCTAAGGTTTGAAGTTTCTTGTCTTTAGAATGGAGAGGTAGGACTAGTGCCCCAGGACTTCTTCAGCTCTTACATGATAAGATTCTTTTAAATATAAATTTTCATTTTTTAGGATATAGAATAGATTATACATCTAACACCTCTGTGCCTACCTCCTTTTATGAAACACCAAAAATTACCAATACTTTTCTATATGTAATTCCTTTGTATCAAATTATCTGATTTCAATCCCCTTCCCCCACCTCAGAGAGAATGCTATTCTGAATATAGTATTTATTACTCTTTGATAGTCTTTATACTTTAATTATATACATTTTTTGCCCCTAAGCAATATATGGTACTGTTATGCATTTTTTAAACTTGATGTGTGTAAATGTAGTCAAGTCTATGTGTATTCATTGGCAAGTGAAATTTTATGCTAAAAATTATATGTATGAGAATCATATATGCTGGTATCTGTTGTTTTATTTTATTAATTTTCTTTGTTATGAAATATCATCTTAAGAATACACAGAATATTTGTATTGATTCTCCGGCTGTTCAGCATTTAGGTTGTTTTCCATTGTTTACTATTACAAACAACCATATTTTGGCATATGTAGCCTTGTATACAAAGATATGTTCTTAGGGTATATACCTACATGTTTGACTGCTGGTCTCAAGAGGTGTGCATGTACAACTTTATTAAACTTCTTTTCCAAATTGTTCTCTAAAGTAGTTGTGTTAATTTAAATCCCTACCAGCAGGATATTAGAGTATGTGAATCTAGAAAGTGAGGCCCTGCAATGGTTTCTCCTGATAAAGCAGTGTGGTTTTCTCTTCATAGGTGGTGAAACATTTTGTCTAATTTATAGGTGACAATGATGGAAAGTTCAAAATTATTAACATGGTTCATCTATTCCACAAATATTCTTGAGCATCTGCTACATACCTGGCTCTGAAAAGTGCTGGGTATCAAGAGTCCCTCCCTCATGGAACTAACCATACATGCATTTATTAAATGTCTCTTTTATGCAAGGAGTTTATTATCTATTTTTCTCATTTAATTATTGTCATAGACATAGATTGGCAAGTAAAATATTGCCGATCCCATTTTTCAAATGGAGAAACTGAGGCACAGCAAAAGCACAAAGCTAAGAGATGGGATCAGAGCCCTGATGTGACTGTAAATGTCCTGTCCATTCCCCTGTTTTTTCCTTCCCTGCTGGTTGTCTTAAATCTTCTACACAGGCAAAGAAGGCCCATCCATGTGTGTGGTTCATGCCGAGATCCAGTATGGATAAACTGCAAAGCATGTGCCTACCCTCCAGACTCAGAAACCTGGAACTCCCCGAGGGGGACCTGGTCTCTCAAGCTCTCGTAACGGGAAATATTTAGAAACTCCCGAGAAGAGTTCTTATATCTTCTACTGTGTTTTCTTTCTGTATCTTTTGGGGGAATTCATGTTTGATTATGGATGTCTGGATTATGGTCTCTGAGAAACAATAGTCATATCCCACAGAGATATGAAACTATGCAGGTGCCAAATAAAATTGAGTTCTGAAAACTCCAGCCTTGAGGTTTTTTTTTTTTTCCCCCACAACATCTTGAAAGCATTTTCTCTGTGTCAACTATGTATTCTAATCCTAAAAGAAAGATCTTGATATTTGGAATATACAATATGCCCTTTTCCCTCGGCAAGGTGTACAATTAATTCCTTATGTTCTTGAATAAAATGGTGGAGTGGAGAGTGTCTCCAGGATCCCCAGAGCTTCCAGGCATACAATAAGAGTGTTTATCTTTTCATTTTCAGAAGCAATCACGACACACCCCTGCTTGCAGGAGAATGAGTAGTGGGGATTTCTTTCAATTGTTTTCCCAAAGACAGAGTAAATGAAGTCCTCAAGCCATCTGGTCGACCTTCATCAGTCATTTACTATATTCATTTATCATATCTATGAGTAAACTACAATAACAAGAAAAGAGCTAGCCTCAGGAATAAGAATCATGGGAAAAGTTTAAATGTTAAGAGGTTAAAATTTATAAAAGGAAGAAATGGAAAATGGGAAAAGCTTCCTCATGCACCGTGTTTACCTCAGTCTGCTTGTGTTGACCCATCTGTCCTGCGGTCCTGGCTGACTCCTCATGTTGACAGGTGGTTGTTATAGCTCCCCACCCTGGGGGAAGGGATAAAGGGGGAATCAAATTTCTGGAGTAACTCCCTCTCTATCTAAAGTCAGAGGCTGAGTAACTTCTCTGAATCAGAGCATTTTAGACAGATAGCTTGGAATTCAAAACACTGCCAGACTCCTAAATCTCTATCCACCCCCCTTCAACTCCCCATTACTGAGACCTAACTTGTTAATCAAAACCAAAAGTTTTCCTCAAACTAGAACAGACACACAAAACCAAGAGCTCATGGGAACTGGGGCAAAGATTAGCTATAGAAATGAGCTAGAGTAAAATCTTTCCTTCCCAATGTCTCCCCATTTCCTCTGAAGATGTACATGCAGTGCCCATATCTTCAAAGAACACCTCAATTGTAGGCTATTTGGTAAGAAATGATCTGTGGTTGACTGGTGCTACAGTAACTCTGGATGTGACCATGCATGCAGGAGGGGCAGCTCAGAGTCCACAGTCTGCGTGCCATCATCTGGCTGCAATGGGCTCAGGGAACAAATCCCAACTCCCCACCTGGGGTTGGGAGCCACCTTAATTGTCTTATCCCTTTGTATTGATCTAGAGGATACTTTTAAAACAGATTTGAAGAATCTTAATTTAGCTGTTAATTTTCATCTTAGGCTTCCTTTCCTGAATGACCTTTAGCATATGGATTTGGATGAGTGGGAACTTCTTACATTTTATTACTACATGTGTTAAGTTTTCCTTAAACAACTTTTTATTTTGTATTGCTTTTTCATACTAATCCTTGGAAGAAAAGCTGTGACCAAGCTGAAAATGAAAGTGAAATATCCATGGAATTCTCCAGGCCAGAATACTGGAGTGGGTAGCCTTTCCCTTCTCCAGGGGATCTTCCCAACCCAGGGATTGACCCCAGGTCTCCTGCATTGCAGGCAGATTGTTTACCAGCTGAGCCACAAGGGAAGCCCAAGAATACTGGAGTCGGTAGCTTATCCCTTCTCCAGTGGATCTTCCCCACCCAGGAATCGAACTGGGGTCTTCTGCTTTGCAGGCAGATTACTTACCAACTGAGCTAACAGGGAAGCCAGTGACCAACCTAGACAGCATATTAAAAAGCAGAGACATCACTTTGCCAACAAAGGTTCATTATAGTTAAAGCTTTGGGCTTTCCAGTAGTCATGTATGGATGTGAGAGTTGGACCATAAAGAAAGCTGAACACCGAAAAATTGATGTTTTTGAACTGTGATGCTGGTAAAGACTCTTAAGAATCCCTTGGACAGCAAGGAGATCAAACCAGTAAATCCTAAAGGAAATCAACCCTGAATATTCACTGAAAGGACTGATGCTGAAGCTGAAGCTCCAATACTTTGGCCACCTGATGTGAAGAGGAGATTCACTGGAAAAGACCCTGATGCTGGGAAAGACAGAAGGCAGGAGGAGAAGGGGATGGCAGAGGATGAGATGGTTGGATGGTGTCACTGACTTGATGGACATAAGTTTCGACAAGCTCCAGGATGTGGTGAAGGACAAGAAAGCCTGATGGGCTGCAGTCCATGAGTCACAAAGAGTTGGACACAACTGAGCGATTGAACAACAATTTTGTATTGGGGTATAGCTGATTAACAATGTTATATTGCCCAAATATCTTTTTTCATGGAGTGTGAGAAGAGTGGGCAATGGGAAGAAATTAGGACTGTAGTTGGGGTACACATTTTAAGGCACAAATCTTCCCTAGGCCATTCAAAACATAGACAAGACTACCAAATTTCCCTCTAAACAAGGCTGACCTTAGTTCTACCACTTTTCGGGATAATGGCCTGTTTTCCCAGATGCCCAACATTTTTCAAGATGTCAGGTAAGAGCTGCACATATTTTTTTCATAGTGTATCTGATTTTTACTTATTAAGAAAAAGGAAAAATTTAATTAATTACTGTGATCGACAGAGTCTGTGATACATTGCCCAAGTGCCCCTTTAATGAAGAATTTTTGCCCCAGCTGCTGGGTGTGCTTTTAGCAGATAACCTTTAATAGCAGATAACCTATTTTTGGGTCTCCTGCATCTAGAGAGAGCCCCAATTCCCAAAGCTGCACCTCTTTCTATGGAACACAGCATGCTTACAGGGCAAAATCATTAGGTGGCTAATAAGAATACTACTCAATTTGTATCATAAAGAATATCAAGGATGGATGATAAGAAGTGATGCCTTATCACATTTGCCATAATCTATCAGTTACAAGCACATCACAGGTCCTGCCCACACTACAGGGAGCATCCTAGGGTCTGTCTCCCACATTGAATCATCAAAAAGGCTGCCAGCCTCAAGTACCCGAAGCGGCAGGTCCACAGTGCAGTGCCAACAGCACAGCTACTGGGGCCTTAGGACTTGAAAGACCCAATGGTATTAGCAAGGGCTGAAGAAAAGTTACAAGGGATTTATTAATATTTTGAATATCACATTTTATGCAACACAATAATTAATAATATCTTATTAATGTGATATCTTGATTGAATCATGTGATTTTTCTGGTTCATTTTGCTACAAATTCATCAAAACTTAGCAGCCTCATTTTCAATGATATAATCGAAAGCAATGTTGGTTTGCTCTTGGAAAATGTAAGATCAAAAATAATTTTTAATTTTGAGAAGGTTCTTTCTTCTGATAAAACCATTACTGGAATTGTTATGAGTATATTACAGATTGTGACAACACTGGGACAACTTTCAGATAAATTATTTCAAAATAAGACTTTAGTATATCTAGAGCATGATTCTAAATCCTTTTCTAAAAAGATTTAACTCTTCATACAAATCATTTTTGTTTAAGTCTGAGTTTAATTTTAAACATAAATTTATACAATGACATTTTAATGCTTCCTCTGACATTTCCTGTAATTCGTGGAACTTGTACAAGAAATTAAAGTGACTTTGTGATTTGTATATAACTCAAAATGCCTGTTATGTAGTCTATTGCTACATCTTCTTTGACAAGAATACATTGGTTTTTAAATTGCCTTTCTTGTTAGCAACTGGTTCATTGGAAAGTTCATATGAAACTACAGCTCTTTCCATTAAATGGGACAATTTTAAACTTAATTTCTATTTCTAGTGTATGGACCTATGCTTTCCAACCTTGCAGCAAATTCAAAACCAGAAATTCTACACTCTTTGAAGAATTCTAGTAATTCCCTGATATGCTTTATTGCAACGTCCTTGTTTATGCTTTCTAAAGAGCTCTGGTTCTAATAAAAATGTGTATTGTGGTAGTAGGGGGCAGTTC
Source organism: Cervus canadensis (assembly GCF_019320065.1). Lineage (NCBI taxonomy): Eukaryota > Metazoa > Chordata > Mammalia > Artiodactyla > Cervidae > Cervus > Cervus canadensis. Next base: position 11,932,532 of record NC_057415.1, on the reverse strand, counting down.
CCCCACATATCCAAGCAATTCTCAGATACCAGCTGAGTATCCCACAATTCAGCTCATTTCGGACACTATCTACCTGCAGATAGAATCAGATTCCACAGGTTAAGGGATCAGTTCTACAAGACTGTTCCCCCTTCACACACACACACACATACTTCAGATGCCAACTGCAAGTCCAGATCATCACTTGACCCATTGATCAGAGGTTCCAACAACCCACTCCTTGGTTTTGGCTAATTTGATAGAGCAGCTCACAGAACTCAGAGAAAACTTTTACTTACTAGATCACTGGTTTGTTATAAAAGGATATAACTCAGGAACAGCCAGATAGAAGAGATGCGTAGGTCTAGGTATGGGGAAAGGGTGAGGAGCTTCCATGTCCTGTCTGTGAGAGCCACACCCAAATCTCCAGATGTTCATCAACCAAGAAGCTCTCTAAATCCCATCCTTTGGGTTTTTACGGAGACTTCATTACATAGGCATCATTGGCCATCGGCCATTGGTTAAACTTCCAGCCCCGCTCCCCTCTATGGAGGTGAAGAGAGGAGACTGAAAGTTTCAACCTTCTAATCATATGATTGGTTCTCCTGGCAATTAACCTACCTCCTTGAAAGTGAAAGTGAAGTTGCTCAGTTGTGTCTGACTCTTTGTGACCCCATGGACTTTAGTCTACCAGGCTCCTCTGTCCATGGCATTTACCAGGCAAGGGTATTAGAGTGGGTTGCCATTTCCTTCTCCAGGGGATTTTCCTGGCCCAGAGATTGAACCCCGGTCTCCCGCATTGAAGGCAGATGCTATACTGTCTGAGCTACCAGGGAAGCCCAACCTACCTCCTTAGATGCTTTCTAAAAGTCACCTCATTAATATAACAAAAGTACCTCTCAGCAGTTAGGAAATACCAAGGGTTTGAGGAGCTCTGTGCCTGAAATGGGGATGAAGACCAATAATATATTTCTTATTATAACTCACAGTATTACACTTTCCTTTTGTAATAACCTACTGAAATGTTCACTGGCTGAGCACAGGTAGTCCCTCTCTCAGCCCTCAGGCTGAAGAGTCAGTATTTGTGCAGACGTCACAGCACCAGGCTGCAGGGATGAATGGGAAAGCTGGCCTCTCACCACAGGTCCCAGCCTTAAACTCAAGAGCTTTCTCTCCTTTCTTCCAGGACTGTGGCTGCCACCATGGTTGTTTCTGTTGCTGCTGCTGCCATCCCAGTCCAGGCCACCCCTGTGATCTTCAGAGCCCTGACCTGTCCCTGGTATGCCTAGGTGCACCAGGTACCCAGGCTGATTGCTTGGTGTGCATGCTAAACACCGACTGCTGTGCCTGTGGATCTTGCAGTATATGTACTGTCAGCTGGTTATTTCCCCTGCATACACACATGCCCTGTTGTTTTACTGGACTTCCCTGCTAGGCATAAGGTAAAAGATAAAATCATTAATAACTTCAAGATGGTGTTCACAGAGCATTAAACCAAGCAAGCAGCCCTTTAGGAGAATGGAGTCCTGTGTGACTACGTTGATTACATGCCCATGAAGCTAGCCCTGATGGCATAACTTGCTCAAAAAGTCAGTGTTCTTGGATGTCCTATGTGTTAGTGGCTGCTACACTGTCACAGGACCAAGCAGGGAAGACCACACAGAACCAAGAAGAGAAGTGCCTCCTCTTTCTAAATCCCACCAGGGTCCCTCTCATGCCCTCTATTAACAAAGCTTAATATCATGCCAGATGGGAAAGATAAAATACAGTCCGGCTCTAGCATCACAGTGCAGGATGAAGAATGGATTTAGAGAGGTTTTCCCCAGTGGTCTAGTTGTTAGGACTCTGTGCTTCCACTGCAGAGGGCACACGTTTGATCCCTGGTCAGGGAACTAAGATTCTGCATACAGCACAGTGCAGCCAAAAAGAAAATGAATTTAGAGGACTAAAGAGTTGACTTAACTCCATTTGGAAATGAGCAGAGTTTGAAACGCTAAAGGCAAAAGGAATTTTACATGAGCACTGGGTTCTAGTTGATAGTTTTGTTCCATGAAGGTTTGGGTGAACAATTCTGACACCACTATGCATGTATACTTGGGCTGGGCAATTAAGTAGATGGTAGAAGCCAGGTTTCACTGTGCTGAAGTGGGAGGTTATGAATAAGCAAGGGAATGAGGCTAGAATGATCCATGTGGTAATAAGTTAGAGTTGGAGACATCAGTATGAACCCATGTTTGGCTCAACATTGGAAGGACTGATGCTGAAGCTGAAGCTTCAATACTTTGGCCATTAGATGCAAAGAGCTGACTCATTGGAAAAGACCGTGATGCTGGGAAAGATAAAGGGCAGGAGGAGAAGGGGGGTGACAGAGGATGAGATCATTAGATGGCATCATAGACTCAATGGATAGGAGTTTGAGCAAACTCTGGGAGACAGTGAAGGACAGGGAAGCCTGGTATGCTGCTGTCCATGGAGTCACAGAGTCAGACAAAAACAACTGAGTGACTGAACAACAACAAAGATATACATGGTTACATGTAGAAATATTCACACAGATGAACGACCTGAGAGGGAGGGCTGGGAAGTGAAGGCCCATTAATTACAGTAAATATATCTAGAACTCAGATCTTGGTTTCTAATGTTGTTCTCTAATAAAGGGAATCAGGGCTTGCTGAAGAACAGGTTGATACTAGGACTGAGGCAGGAAACATTCAAAATGAGCCTGGAGTATCTAAGATGCCAAAAAATGGGAAAATGCAAAAAACCGAAACCAAAACCAATCTGAAAAAATGCACAGTAAGGGGGAGGAGTCCCACTGTAATGGAAAGGAATCCAGATGCCAGCTAAAAGAGTTCCAAATGGCCAGAGCTGGAATGATTTGAGCAATAAGATAAATAATGGAGTGTTAAATTATTGTCCAAAGTATAGTATTAATTTCTATAAGTCCATAGTGATATAAATAAATAATTGAATAAGTTAATAAGTGGGAGAAAATAGACAAGTCTTCCATGCTGAAGAATTCTTAATAATTAACGTAGCTACTCCTTCACCCTTAAGGTAGTACAACATGGAAGAAGATTTATAAAAAGAGTAACTTAACAGTGGAGACTCTGACAAACATCACTGCAAGCCAGATGATCAGAGGTGGCATCAACTCTGACAGGTCACACAAATAACATGTACTGTTCAAATGATGTGAAGAATGGCCCGTAGCTCTGTGACCTTCTTTCCCAAAGCACATTACTCCACAATGAAAAGCTCAGACAAATCCCAACTGAGGAACAGTCTATATAATAACTGACCTCAAAACTGTCAAAATCAACAAAAACCAAGGATGCCCAAGAAAAGATCATAATCAAGAGAAGTCTAAGGAGACTTGACTACTAAATATTATGTGTGGTCCTGGATGGGATCCTGGGGCAGAAAAGAACATGAGGGAAACACTGGGGCAATCTGAAGAAAGAATGGACTTTAGTTAATAATAATATGCTAATATTGATCCCTTAATTGTGACAAGTATATTATGCAGATGTAGGATGTTAGGGAGTACTGGGTGATGGATATACAGTGATTCTCTGTATTTAGATAATTCTCTGTATTTAGATAGATATCACTATCTTCACAATTATTCTGTAAACTTAACACTGCTCTAAAATAACAATTTATTTTTAAAAGAATAGATTTGAAGCTGAGAGACTGAAACTTGATAAGTGCATGACATATTAACGTCCTTCAGAGAGTATTCAACCCTGAAAGAGGCACTGGACTATAGAAGAGACAAAAAGCTTTGGTCCACTAACCTCAGCCAGCCTCTATCCTCAGCTGTTGCAATAAAGGCACAAAGGCACATGTGTGAAATGTACAGATGACCAGGGATGAAGCAGGCACCTGAGTCATCAGCATGTACTCCAACATACCGAGGCTGATCTAGCTATCTTCATGGCTGAATGTCCAACCCGCCCATCATGGGGGCCAATAATGAGCTCTTAATATTGGCATGAGGCAGAATGGCCACTTGGTGTCAAGTTGTCAAGTCAACTACATTGAACTTCTTTCACCTTCCAATCCTGCTTCCTTCTCTTCTCATCCATAAGCATTCATCCCAAGAGCACTGTTTAATAAACATCTTACATGCTGATCTCCAACCTAGCATCTGCATCCCAAGGAAAACCAATCCGTGACAAATGTCTGCTCAGTGTCAAGATCTATGTTGGGTGAGCTGCGTTTGTCATTTCTGCTATTTTTCACAACATCCTGTGAGATATTTTCAATGGTGCCTACCTTTAAGAGTTGAGGCAGAAAGTCTCAGAGGTTAATGAACTTGTCCAGGGTTCTATCACTCTCAGGTTCATAGCTACTTCAAAGGTCATGTCTGGAAAGGCTACCATGGTAGCTATACCTGTTGTAAGATAAAGAAAAGGACACTAATGATCATTTCCTCCAATAAACCAGACATTTTGCTAGACCCTTGTGCCTGCAAATCATTCAGTTTCACTAACCCAATTAAAGTAGAGAGGGTTATCCCCATTTTAAACATCAATAAAGCCAAGGATAAGGGACTTTGGCTAGAAGAGCAGCAAAGTTGGTTGTGGAATCCATTCCTGTCTGAATTCAAAGGCAGCACACTCTCCTCCAGGTCAAACTGCTTACTCTAAGATCAAGAGCCTCCCAGAGAAAGCCTGAGAGATTGGAGACCCTGAGACACATATTTACCTAGAAACAGCACAAACTATGCTGTATTCATTGACTTATTGATCAAAAAGATGGGTATCTTCTTTCTCAGTGAGTTTCACAGATTTTCCAAAGGGGTCTCCCAACAGCCTCCTAGACCCTGCAGTAACTTATAATAAGTGTTGTTGCTGTTTAGTCACTAAGTCATATCTGACTCTTATCAATCCTATGGACTGTAGCCCACCAGGTTCTCCTCTGTCTGTGGGATTTTCCAGGCAAGAATACTGGAGTGGGTTTCTGTGCCCTCCTCCAGGGGATCTTCTCTATCCAGGGATCAAACTCATGACTCCTGCATCTCCTGCATTGATAGGCCAATTCTTACCACTGAGCCACCAGGGAAGCTCTAATAATAACGGTGCTTACATAATTTTTGATCCAAAGCATGATATGTAAGAGTATCATGGGACAATAGGAGAAAACCAGATGGCCATGAGTAAATGGAGAAAAATGCTCCCCCTACTATTGGGAAAAAATGTTCTATGTTTCTTACATATACTCTTAGTTCACAATTAGTGCCTCAAACTAAATCACACCGTAAGTTGGGTTTTAGGAGAGAGTGCTTTACTGAATGGCCCTGGCTTTAATGCACTGAGTTTTCCCCTGAAAATTCAACCACAATCCTGGCCTCTTAATCACATAGCCGCTTGAGTTCCACTCTGATATAAACACTGCACATTTCCGATTTGTGGAATTGTTTTCCTTTAATTAAATGAAGGGGGGAGGTGTAGTTATTTTCAACTCTCCGCACAAATTACTACCCAGTAGAAACAGAATCATGTATTGTAAGTAGTACTCATTCTATTTATTGTGCCGTCTATTGATGTGTGTTGGACTTGTTCTATTTTGGAGGCACTGCCATGGTAACTGGGCTCCTGACAAAGGCCTGTGTCAGAGCCAAACTTGTACATGCAGAACTTCAGATAAGTGATGAAATAAAGAATCAACCTCAGCAGGCTCAAAAATAACGATTTGGAGAATCATGTTTTGCTCCTGAGTGTTTTCATCCACAAAGTTGGGAAGTTCTGACAGGTAGATCATGGGATTTACTGGACATCAAACTGGATCTGAGCAAAAGGGTGAAAGGAAGTCTATTTTCACAGTCTCTTAGCACCCCCTGTCAACTTCTTTGGCTCTGCCTTTGGGTCAGGCTCACAGATTTAGGCAAAAAGTACAAGCTGGTGTTCAGCCTTTAGAGAACCAGGGTGGCTTTAGAAGATTGGCCTTGACTCCACGGCCCTGAGATGTGGCCTGGAATCTGCCCTTAGATAGCTCAGGGGCTTCCCCAAACCAGGATTCTGTTGCCACTTCTATACATGGAAGCCCTTGGAAGGCATGGGTGCCCTAATGTCAGGTTCCCTCTGAAGCTGGTGCAGGGAGGAGATGGGGAGGAGTCTGCCTGATTCTCCCTCCTCTGTAGAACCAGCAGATTTCAGTGTTCCTGTGGTGAGTGGGCACCTAAACCATGCTGACTCTCTATAGCCCAGGTCTGCAGGGACCAAGGACACAAGAAGGAAGCTCATATGAACAAAACTCCTTTCCCTGGAGGATTTCCCTTTGGATTTGGCATAGAAATAACAGTCTCTCATTACTTCCACTCAATTTCTTACTCTGAAAATCATAAGCAGTGACCAGGCCAAGCTCTTCCTTCCCCATCTCTACCCCATCCTCCTTCTTTTTCCTAGATCCCCTCAGCCTATCAGTTCAGGCTTGGTTTAGCTCCTGAGTTGGATCCAGGAGTAGAAGGGAGCTCACATGCTCAGGGGTGGCTATGGACCAGTCCATAGAACTCATCCTGGGGTTCAACATCAGTGGGAGAATTGCCTTTCCTTTTCCATTAGTTTTAGCCACTGCTCATGGCTTCATGAGCTAACTTATTCAGGTTTGAATTCAATCCAGAAGCAAGATGACCACCATTTATCTGAAACCTGCTCAGAAGAACTAAAAGTAGATGCCAAACAAGTCTCTGTCTGGGGAGCCATGAGCCCCAGAGGGAAGGTTAGTGGGAATGGCAGCATCAGTATGTATCTCCTGACCCCAGCAAGAAGAAACCAGGGCACAGACAAGCAGAAGGGGGAAAATGGAGGGATTTTCCTGTTTATTAGAGAAACAGATCTCACTTGGCTGAAATAAAATTTGTGAGATTATCCAGGAATCCCCACTTCTCACATTAGCCATCAGTTCCTATCCCCAACATTTGAGAGGTGACTGTAAACTTAGTGCAGAAAGGTAAGCTTAGTGCCCCATCCCGTTAGTACTGCAACAAAACACTGGTGCCCCACCTCCTGATCCCTGGTGTCCCCCTACCCACTAAAGCATTTCAGTCCTTAGTGCTCCCATTGGCCCTCCCCTATCCCCAAGCTTCAACCAGAAGGCTTGACTCTCTTGAGGGTTTTTGTGACTAAGGGGTCCTTGGGTCAGAAATAACAGATGTGGGCCTGGATTGACCCAGCTCTCCTCAACTCTCTCACCCTCTGAGTTTTCTTTTATTGATGATGGGAATCCCACATTTCTCTCTGATCCTACTTCTTATTTCTCTCCCCGCAAATCTCCCCCTCCCATAAACAACAGAAACAACTGCTTTCCCACTCAACAGTCTTCTCTCTTGGGATCCTGGGTATTTCCATTTAGGGGAGTCAGTTATCATGCTAGCTATGCCTTCCTCCCTTATTTAATCCATTCTTCCTACAGTCTGTCAAACACTTCCCTTGCTATGGGGGAGGGGAGAGCAGAGTTGGGGACCGTGGAGGCATTGAGACAACAGGTGTAGAAATCTTTTTAGATTAAAAAGCAAACTGACTAAGATGTCCACTGATGGTAATCTTATGATTTTTCTACAGGGTAGAGTTCACAATTTGGATAAAAAAAAAACCAGTGCTGATTATCCACATCTGGGGTGAATATGTGTACAGGTGAGGGAGGTCACGGAGGAAGTAGGGAACTGGAGAAATTCTTAATAAACCATAGGAAGAAGACCAACATGGGGCTTTGTATTTTTAGGGGTGACAGAACACTTCCGGCCTGTTAGGACTTGAGATGTTAATTATAGGACCTGTGGATGTCAGCAGAGAGCTTTTAAAAGAATAATATAAGTGCCTAAAATCCCCCCAAGAATACAGAGCCCGTTTTTAGAAATGGCCGTCAAAGACAACAAAAGCCAAATGCGCAAATGCCTTCTACGCAAGGTGGTGCTGGGCAACCAGCTCGCTTTCCAGCCTCCCCCCACGCTGTTGCTAGGAAACGGAAGGGCTATACTTCCATCATCTCCATACTTGCTGGGAGATTGAGTAATTGGTCTCTGGATGTGCGTGTACTGCTTCCCAAAATATCTTTAAAAAGACGTGAGAGAAATGCGGAGCTAGTAGGTAGGATGGTGGAGGGCGGACTGTGTCCCCAGAGGGCAGCGGGTTCCAAAAGCCAGGACTGCAACAGAGGGGGGGCGGGGGGGGGAGGGGAGGGGAGGACCCACGTTGGGGACGGAAGTGGGCAGCTGTTTGCAGCTTCCCCAGATTCTTTCTTCTCTTCAGTTTTCTTATTTGAGACTGATCTCCTAAGCAGAATCTGGAAATTGGTAGCGACAACTAAAATCTGGAGAGTAATGTGGTTTACTTTTTGTTCTTATTATTGACACAGCAGGGCTAGGAGAAATACTTTATTTTGTATGCACTTAAAATATAAATGCACATCCTTTGCAGTGCTGGATTATAGTTGTTGAACCTCATTTTGTGGGGCAGGGAGCGGGTGTTAGAAATAGGCAGGCTGTGGACATATACCCATGCACACATGCACCCAGGCCACTGTGATGAAAATGCCTCCTTCAGTCGCAGGGAGTCAAAGAAACAGGACATCAGGGCCCACAGCTGAGGATGTCTGGAAGTTGGGAAACAAAGTAATGAGACTTAGCACTGCTCCTAACAGCTGCAAGGCTGTTCATTACCTTTCTGTGCCTCAGTTTCCTCATCTGTGACCCTACATGGTTGAGATAGTCCATCCCCAGTTTACATTTCACATATTTATCTACATCTTGTTCCACCTTCTCCCCAGAGCCAAGGGACAAGGTCATATCATTGCTTTATGAAGGTTTTCAATCTTTCCTATTAATTATGTGAATGATTTCTGCATTTTGTATTTTTCCAATACTGATTCAAATTACTTGTTGCTGGAAGTCTTGAAGAGTAGACTTGCAAACAAAGTAAGTGACATTTAAATTTTATTGTTTTCCTTTTCGTTACACTTTTCATACACTTAACTTGTTCAAAAATTCACTTTTAGTAGCATCACTTTTTTTAAAAAGCAAGGGAGGAGGATGGAAGGAGGCAGGGGGTTCAGGATATATTGACATTACATCCTGATCTTATAAATGAGATTTTAGAATCTGGGGAGTTTTCCTTATAGTCACTGGCTGGATGATTAAGTGTTATAAAATTCTATCAGGAATTAGGAAACTCACTTTCTAGTTCTGACTCTTATCTTTCCTACTTTCAACTCCTGGGACCATGACCAGACCCTTCTCTGGAAAATAGGGGGAAAGCCCATGCCCCAATCCTCAGAGGAATGTTAGGAAACAAAATTGCCATAATATATGTAAATGAACTTTGGAAGTAGAAAGGGTGCACAGAATGTTCTGCATTCTTTTCACTGTGTGCCTGAGAAATTTATTCATTTATTCAGCAGGCATTTTCTGAGATGATGCTGCCACCAGGCCCTCATTAGGTATTGATTCACATGGCACATATCCATGGTCAATGTCATCCCAGCAGTTTGGGGGAGAGGGACCCTCGATTACTATGGATGACTGAATTCTCAACAACCACACCCCCTGGGTACTAGACCTTCTCAGAGGCTGAACCTTTGCCCAGTGTGGAAACTGCTCTTAAATCACTCTCATGAGTGTCTGTCGTACTGTGTTCTCAAACACTCCTAGTGACACAAACCTCAGACACTTTACTTCCTGTGTTAATGAGTGCTAGTTCCTGATCACTATACAAGCAGATGTTCCTGAGCCAAAACAAATAAAATTACGCCTATCTTTAGGTTAGCAAATATCTCCCACCCTTGGCTGAGCAGGCAAATAAGCAATGTTTTCACCTTTTTTTTTTTTCTCATTAGAGACAATAAAGCTCGTTGTCTCTGGGAACATCCAGACCCCCTCATTTTCCTTGTTTTTGAGACCATCTTGGAAGGTTTTGGATGGGCCTCTATTATGAGGGCTGTGAGGAGTGTTAGCTGTCTTGACATTACCAGTAAGTTGGGAGGAAGAGCCACACCTCACTTTTAATCTTTCTGATCTCCTTAGAAGTTGCTTTCTCCTTGTGCCAAGAGTGAGTTGAAACCTCGAGAACAAGGGAGGGAAAACGGGACTTGTGGGCTGGGCATTAGCTTTATCAGGCAGAGCTGAGTTCCTTCTCCTTTTGTCTTGGGTATTTGGCAAACATTCCAGAGTTTTCTGTAGGGGGGGTTGTGGGAGGAAGAGCACAAGGGAGTCATAAAAGGGTGCCAAGTAATAATGAATGAGAGTTATTCTGTGCACTCCCAGGAGATCTGAGCCCATGGGAGGCAGATGTCAGTTCAGCACCAGGAAGTGCTTGCTTAGGAAACTTTGTAAAATGCAAATGGCCTGGGGGGAGAGGGGGTAGGCTGGAGCAGGGCAGGGCAGGAGGAGGTGTTCAAATAAATTCCCTTTCACTGGGACTGGTCCCCCTGGCAAGGCTGTCCATGGGACTGCCCTCTGCGCCCCCTCCAACTTTGTGAATCTGTGAGGCTACAGGAGCTCCAGGAAAGACATTCTGATCCATAGTCACCCCTCTACCCTAAATCCAGAAAGGTCTTCTTTGTCCCAAACTAAGAAAGTATGATACAACTTTTCAAAGTGCTTTTTTAAAGTCCACACTAGAAAAGTCCCCAGGTCTGGCTGAATTGAGCAAAAATAACTATCATCCCTGGGGCTGGGGTGCTTATAATTTGCATGATTAAGGGAGTGCTGGCCTCTCACCTGTAATGGTCTCATGCTAGTATTTCATAGCAATATGGCAGAACTTGAGCTCCAGTGTATCCAGACAGCTCCGTTTTCATGGTCACAGGCTGAGTCCAAGCCTTGTGTTTGCCCTGCCTGTTATGGTAAGCTAGCAGCTGGGTACTCTTCATCAGAACCCATGATTGGAGAACCACCATCTTCTTCTGCCATTATGGGTAGCTGGAGCCCAGCCTTTCAGTTGATCAGGACTGATTGATTGATTGCTTTCAATACAGGGCCATAATGGATCTCCACGGAGCTTTGCAGGAAGAGAGAACATGTAATTTACTACTTAACTCCTTGGACACTGATGATCGGCTTTTCAAATCTATCTAGTGTTCTGTCTAGCATTGGTGAGAGTTCTAGGCCCTTCTTGGTCTGACCCATTCTCTGTTGGAGTCAAGTCCTCGGATGTTTCTATTTGGATGGTTGAAATTCTGATGCTGAATCTTATCATCCTCTAGAACAGCAATTCTCCACATTAGCTACACATTAGAAGCAACTAGAGAATTTACACAAACACACACACACACATAAAAGCCAAACAGTGTCTTGTCTAACTTGTCCAACTCAGACTAATAGCAACTAATTCTTTCAGGGTGAGGCTTTGGCTTCTACATTTTTCAAAGTTCTCTAAGTGATTCTGATTTACAACAAGAACTGCTGTTGCCAGAAAAATAGGGCTATGTGAAAAGAATCCTCACCTAAATGAAGGAAGAAAGTGTTGAAATTTCCAGGAAGATAGAGCACAAAACAAGTACAGAAAGCTTCTGTCTTGTTCACATACACATGCTTGGTAAAATATAACCAAATGGAAAAAGAAACAGAAAAATCTCCACAAGCCAAAGGAAAATAAAAGCCAAATTAAGGCCTGTCACTCAATTTGAGAGTAGATAGTCACCATACCTTGTGGATCAAGTGTCAGGAGGTGGTGGCCCTCGAGATGGCTATAGTGTGTTGGAGGACGACTGTCCTAGAGGCAGAGTTCTCATTTCTGGCATCAGAATCACTGGATTGTGATGGAAGGTAAATGGGAAGCCCTTCTTGTATTTCCTGGGTGTCGATGAATCTTGAGATCTAAAAGATACCCTAGGAAGGGGTGGGGGCACACCCAGTAATTGCTGAGACTGGTTTGCTCCTACAGGTTGTGGACTTGAGTCACATCTTGAGCCTGATCTAAAGGAAATGAAGTAGTGGCATTTCCCACACTTAGGCTGGTATGTACAAATCCATACGTACCTGCTATAGAAGGAGAGGTTGTGGTTGTTGGTAGGCAGGTTGTTACAGCATCTGTGTGACTTTAGGGCTTTGCCTGGTGGCTCAGCAGTAAAGAATCAGCTTGCAATGTGGGAGATGCAGGTTTGATACAAAGGTTTGATCACTGGGTCAGAAAGATCCCCTGGAGAAGGAAATGGCAACCCACTCCAGTATTCTTGCATGGAAAATCCCAGGGAAAGAGAAGCCTAGCAGGCTACAGTCCATGAGTCATGGAAGAGTCAAACACAGCTGAGTTACTAAACAACAATACAATATGATGTGTGTATACAAATGCAACCTATATATTAATACTAAAAGTGATTAAATATCATGATCTATCTAATGAAAAATAGATGTCCTATAGATGAATATGTGACGCCATGTGAGAAGAGATTGAAGTAGTTAATTGGTATTTAAAATGCTATTATCAATACCAGACTGTTTGCTAATGAGGATAAGGGACGTGGCAGACTTTTGTATGTACGTGAAGTGATTGATTCCAAAGACTGAGGATTTATTCTAAGTGTTGTACAAGTGTCGTTGTTCCTACATGAAGGAGGCAGAATCTGGCAGAGCCCAGGTCTCTAATGCCAGGAATGCAGCTTTCAGTGACCAGAGCTCCCTGGGTCTTCCATCGCGTCTCCCCCTACCCCACCTCCATGTCACCTGAACAGAGGCCAGGCAGGTCTTGGGATTAGCACATCATTGCATCTGTGACTTCCATGCAAGGTCAGGGAAGGGAAGTTTCTGGGCCCACATTGCATTTTATATATGCTCACTCAGTTGTGTCTCTTTGCCACCCCGTGGACTGTAGCCCACCAGCCTCATAGTCAATAATAAATTATTGCTTGTTGGATGAATTTGGTGTGACTATGTATTCATTGTAAAATATGCATTCATTGTAAAATACCACCTTTGGAAGGCAGGAGGGATGGGGTTTTTAGCTCTCGTATAGCTCTAACTGTGGGAGAGCTGACATGGGGGAAATGGCCAGATTTGCAGAGAGGTAGTCTCACATACCGCAAGCCTCAGCACCTGGTTGCTAGGCAACTGTCTCCACTGCAGGCTTACCCTCCTGAAGCTCATGAGTGGTGTGAAGGGGGTTAATGAGCAGTGGGTCCAGGAAAGCACCCCAAAGACCTTGCCAGATTTGGGCTTTGGCTTCATGTCAAATTCTTACCCCATCCCTAATGACCAAAATCCTTACACTCCAGGTTTAACTTCCTAGAAACTCTCTAGTCTCCTGGAACCTGGAATCTTGGCATTAACCCCCTCTCATAACTCCATCCATAACAGGGCTGGGATGTTGAATTGCTTTCAGTAGTCTCTGAAGGGCCTGGAGCCCAGACCCTAAACACCATGACGCGTGGCTAGGCCACACTCCAGCTGCGGACGTCGGGGAACCAGCTAGGTGCCTGTATTTCTATTCTGCCTGTTGCCTGGAGTGGGACCCAATGAGTTTCTCCCTTGTTGGGGGATTAAATGACTACTTCTCTGACAAATAGTAAGTACTACATTTGCTGGTCCATTTCTTTTGTTCTAATTTTTTGGCAAGTTCCTTGAGTCACAGTGCCTTAGTTTTCTCACCTGTAATGGGATAATAATAGTACCCACCTCTCAGGGTTGATGTAAGAGCTGGGTGAGTTACCATACTGAAGAGGTTTAGAGGGAGGCCTCCAAAAGGATATGCCCACAGAGTAGTCCCTGGAACCTGGTCTGATAAGGCAAAAAAGAGCAAGGAAGAGCTTTTCCTAGATTATCTGGGTGGGTCTTAAATGTAGCCACATGTATCCTTACAAGACAGACATACAGAGGAGGAGGCAATGTGGCTGCTGAGGCAGAGATTGGAGTGATGTGGCCGCAAGGAATACCTGGAGCCCCCAGAGGCTGGAACAGTCAAGGACAGTCTCCCTGAGTGTCTCCAGAGGGAGCGTGGCCCCACCCACACCTCAGGTTCAGACTTCCTACCTCCAGGACTGAGAGACAAGACATTTCTGTTGTTTTAAACCATTCAGTTGATGGCAATTTGTTACAGGAAAAGCAGGAAACTAATACACATACATAACACCCTGGCATGCACTGAGCACTTGTTTTGTTAGTCAATTTGTTCTTAAGGTTAGGACACCAGTTTGAATGAGGTTTTAGCCACAATACTTCAGAAGATATGTTCCCAGCCAAGCAATTAGGCTTCCTCTCAAGGGTGAACTAAAGGTGTGTATTTGAGGGAGAAAATGGGATGGGGTGTACAAACCAGGAGATGAGGGCTCTGAAAAGTTTGACTTTAGGTTTGGAATTTAAACTGATTATTGGGGTTTCCCTAGTGGCTCAGATGGTGAAGAATGTGCCTGTAATGCAGGAGACCCGGGTTCGATCCCTGGGTTGAAAAGATCCCTCAGAAAAGGGCATGGCTACCCACTCTAGTGTTCTTGCCTGGAGAATTCTATGAACAGAGGAGCCTGGGGTAGGGTATAGTCCATAGGATCGCAGAGAGTCAGACATGACTGAGTGACTTTTACTCACCAATTATAAATATACAAATAACAGGGATATAAAAACATTGTTTGGTAAAGGCATGGATCTTTTATAATCCAAATGGGTTATGACTGGCCAGGGCCTCAGTGGTTTACCCTGCGGTCTGTAATGCTGTTTCTCTGAGTGGGATCTACACTTCAGTCCTGCAGCGACGACAGGCGTTCCTACTGGGATGTTTGGACAAGTTATTCCCTCCCCCCATGGCTTTGAATTCCCCAAGTCTCTACTGACTTTTAACCTGGTTGTGTCTTTTTAACTCAAGGAACATATATCTAAACCAGTGAGAGGCATTTTCATGGACAAAGCTCCTGAGGAGAATGATTTAAGGACAGGGCTGTCAAACTGTGTTCCTCAAGCCTCCACCAGGAATGCTGCCCAGATGCCTTCTGTGCGTCTCAGAGGAGATGGATGGGCAGCGGTCAGACAGTGGGGAACACGACTGTGAGATGCTAAGAAATACAAGTGTGAGTGGACTGCTCTGATGGCCAGGAAAAGACGGGCTGCCAGATCTCCATGAAACCACCCTTCTTTTATCTTCCTTCACCTTTAATTTAGGAAACACTGGTTAACGGAGAAGCCGAGAAGATGTGAAATTTTCTATCTGGCTACTTCTGTTCCTGAGTCCTTATGATTCTCAGAGCTGCCCCAACCCTAGACCACGATACACAACGTCTCTCTTATGGTAAGTTTCTTAGGTCTGATCTGTTAGAAATCCTGGTGATTCTATCTGCTCGCTCTGTGCTGTTTCACATGGTAGTCTGGAGACTCATGTGACTCTTTAAATGTAAACTAATTGAACTGAAATCAAATTTAAAATTCAGCTCTTAGTCCCACTCGCCACATGTCAAGTGCCCACTAGCCCTACTGGTCAGGACAGATAAAACACTTCTATCATCACAGAAAGTTCTTTTGGACAGAGACATTCTAGTTATCCAAGATCAAAGTTAAAAATGTCAGGTTATGGAAGGGTGAGCCAGGGGGAAATCTTTTATTCTCATTGCTTCAACTGATGAACATGGCAGGTACCTGCAGTGACCTTATCTAAAATACAGACAGACAGACAGACAAAGAGCACACCATGCCTTGTGAAAATTCTAGTAATCATCATGTCACTTTTAGTGTCTCTTTTGGAGGATGTTATTTATTGTAAGACATCATTTTTATTAAATACAGTGTGGTACAAGAGACTTTCCATGTCAGGTTGAGAGAAGCTGGTCACATGATTTACAAACAAAACTTTTTTTGTTGTTGTTTTAAGCACTGATATTCTGGTGTCACTTTGAAATCAGCCAAGATGCAGTGGGTCTTAATAAAGCAATGGACCTCCAAAAAGATTGCAAAACAAGAACCAGTAAGTATCAGTACAGAGACGTCACATTAAAAGGAAAATAAAGCAAATGAAAAGAGAGTTTTAAATACCAGGTCACAATTTAAGGGGCAGTATATCTTTAGATGTTGAAATGTGTGTATGTGTGTGTGGATATGGCCCGGATATATACAAACATCTCTCATGTACAGAAGCAGATCCAGAGACTATCCGCATCTCTAGGCAGATTTGTGAGGGATAGATAATGATCAGTGAATGCAAGGAACACTATTTCACCATAATTTGGTCATTTGTCCAGGGATTATATATTTAAAATCCACATTTAATTCAAAGACCTCATATTGAAACACTTCCAGCAGTTTTATACATGTTTAAAGCAACAGTAAGACATACAACCTGCAAGATGTAGGCCTTTACATTTCATTTTCTCCATGTTTTTTTCTCCCAATTCAAACCTGTGGCAATTAGCAGCTTTTATTTTGCTTGCTCCAGTGTGTTGAACATTCAGCCTTCACTCAGGATCATTTTCATTAATGTACAGACCAAAGAAATAAACACAGACCTGGCCTAAAATGCATAGACTAAAAAAAATGGTATCTCATGTTTTCCCATTGCGTCTCCTGAGACGAATGTTAAGATGGCAAAGAGTTGCTTGGTTGCTCTTGTGAAATTCACAGTGTTTTGCCTGCAACACATATACATATATATATATATATATTTTTTTTTTTTTTTGCTTCTCTTTGTGTCTGTGATGAATGGAGCAAAGAAATATATACATAAATAAATAAATACATAAATAAATAAAAGTAAAAGAAAAAAAGGGAAAAAATACAAAAACTAAGGATATTCGAGAACCTTTGACTTATAGCAGCAGTGATCCATTCCAGCCCTGACAACAAGAACATACCCCTTCATATTTCTCTCCAAGTCCCTCCCACTGTGGATTCATTAGAATATCATTTGCTGTCTCAACCTCAGAGTCTCTGCATCCTACCATCACGAATTGGGAAGAACCTGCTTTAACTGCTCACTTAGCCATCTGAGGAGTTGGGTCTCTGGCATTCCCCCTCATGAAATTTTCTGTAACAGTGATATAGGGCCATACTGAAGCTCATCATGGGAAACAAAAAGTCCTCAAATGGGGAAAAAAGAAAAAAAGGAAAGAAAGAGCAAGAAAATTGAGGGTATGTGTGTCTGTAGTCATTTATTTAATTAGATACATGATTTCATGTTATTGGTATTATAGAAGGTCCAATGTAAAAAGGGAAAAGTTTAAAAAAAAAAGTCTATTCCTGACCAGGGGATCCTGTCGTCATGGTTCTTTGCGAAGGCCAGCGTTGTACACTGTTGTCTTTCGTGTTCCACTAGGATGTGGGAATTCACCTTGCAGGGGGGTCTTGGATCTCAGCACTGGCCTTCAGGACACTGGGCTCCCTACACTCCAGTGCGCTTCTGGAGTGCTCGGCCTCTGAAGACAAGTGTAAAGGGTTTTCAGTGGAACAGGTGAGCATAATACAAATAAATGTGCAAAAGGATTAAAAAAAAATAAATTTTCCTTTTCTGGAACTTTACATAAGGAGATCTATTTCTAGCTGCATTTTCCTTTGCAAAGAGCCAGAAAAAAGGACTCGATGTAGTGGGATGGCTTCGATTCAGTTGTTATGGGAAGCACATTATCTTAAAAATGTCTCCCACCCATGCACAGAGTTGAAAAGTGTAATGGGGTCCTACCCACATGAAGAAGGGAAGCACTACCAGCAACATGACATTAAAAAGGTTTTGGTTATTCAGCAGATTTTAAGCAAATTATTCATACTGCACCCTACTTACAATTATGTCTATTACTGTGTGCCTATAAATTTATACATAAGCTCACAAACACACTATGCACGTGTGTTTGTCTATGTATAAATCAAGTATTTATAACACACATATAAATACATGGAAATACCACAGGGAGCGCTGCTGTGAACACATATTGTGAATTCTGATATCAACTTTTATAGCCTAGTTCAAAATGTTTCCTAAATAAGCCTGATTATGACATTGGTTCAGTGTGCAAAGGTTTAGCTGAAGCTATGAAGATGATTATATATCATGAGATCTCAGCTGCTTGCATCTCACATAATTCATTTCACTCTTCTAATTCATATCCTACTTCATGAGTTTGTTAGCTAGCTTTCTCTTTCATACAGCTTGTTTATATATGAGAGTCTCTCGTGGACCAAATCATGAACTTCAGAGTCAAGAGTACTTAGATTAAGTCCCAGGGGTGCCTGGAGAGTTCTAGCATGTCATTTAACTTCCCCAAGTCTCAATTTCCTCACCTCTAAAAAATGGGAATAATTTGTCACCGTATGTGAAAAAAATGCTTGGGAAACTATGAAACAATGTATAAATGGAAACAACTGTCAGGCGAATTTCAGGCTAGAGAATCGGGTTTGTCACCACTCCTCTTGGAGTTTTTAACGAATCTGATGGCAGGCCCTATTCTGTGACCTTTGCGCTGCTGAATTAGGTTGGCCCTTTTCTTAAAATTATAAGCATGAGAAGAGAGGATTCTGGAGGAACAAGGGTGGAGACTCGAAGATGGTTTGTGTTTCGTCCGGCTACTTTAAAAGCAATCTGGGATCCTTTCAATGTGAGACGTCTCTGCAGTCAGTACATACTCTTGAGACAAGAGAGGAAAAAAATTAATAATAAGCAGCAATATAAATAACTATAAAACTTTGCACTTGCATAGAACCTTTCATTTCAAGACCTTGAGGGAGTCAGAAGGTAAGAAGAATTTTTTTTTTTTTTTTCTTTTTTCCTTCAGAGGAAAACACAGCACTGAAAGGGGAGGGGAATCCTTCCCTCCTCTCATCCGCTCTAAACAAATCCTTGCTCCAAAACTGCACAGCCCTCCTTTAATCTGAACCCTTCAAGTATTACCTCCTTTGCTTTCTGTTAAAATCAAACAAGTAACTTGTAGCTGCTTCCCCAGAGCAGTTGGCCAGTTTCACAAAATGACGAACCTGTGGAGGTTTTCAGGTCATTGCTGATGAAATCTAGAGAAGTTTTATACACACCTGCCTCTTCTTACTGCTTCACAGGGTGCCACAGTGTTTTAACAGTACTATGGGTCCTTAATAGGATATATACATGCAGGTATATATCATGGAGATATGGCTTTCATTATATTATTATGTGTGTGTTCCGGAGGGTTTTTTGTCACCAACCAAGAGAACAACTCGGCTCCCATGTCTCACAGGCCAGTGCAGAACTTGAAAGGACTATGGGGTTTGTCTTGTCCAACCCCCTTCATTTGACAACAGATACTACTGGGTTTCCTTTCGTTCTCTGTTAACGGCTACTTCTGATTTTTTGAGAACTGGTTTTCAATGCCTATAATGGAAAATAAGGTGCTCCAGTAATTAAGGGCACAAGCAAAACCTAAACAGAGCACTTGCACCTTCAGAAACAAACATGAAATAAAATGACCTAAGTTGAATTCAAATCACTCCCTTTCAATCTGGCTCATATTATAAAGATGCCAAGTTAGCAAAATTCCCCTCACAGAGGGTAGCAAGTTTTCTTGAGGAACAGAAAAAATTTTCTTCCTTGGTATAACTGATCACCCAGGTAACTGTAAATTTCTATTTAAATTTACAACCTCTTTTTGCAAAACCCGTGACTATGCCCAGAAGCACACCTCCAAAGCTCAGTCTGGGCATAGCCTCCCATTGGTATGCTGTGCCTAATTTTTTATTTTTACTTTTTAAAAATGCAGTGAAAAGAACAAAACGGCCTATTGACAATGGAGGACATTTAGAATGAAACCACTCTCCCAACCAGAGCCCAGAGCAAGGTCTCGGCCTGTGTACACTGAACATCAATGCCGCCCCAGGGGGGGCGAGTTTTCCACTCCCTTGGGGGCTGATTTTGCCCTTCCCCCAGCCCCACAGTGGGTGCGATGTCATTGAGGATATTCAAGTTTCAGGGTCCGTATTTATTAACAACCCATCACCACCATACGACCCAGAGACATTTATACTCAGCTAATGAATTCAATTAACTTCCCGTAATTATTTAAGTTATACCTTTTACGGATCTGCTCTACCTATCAGGGGCACGATGTCTGGAGCGGTAGTTTATGCACACAAGGTATTAATTGACGAAGACCATGCACAGTTTTGCTTGCACAGTTGGATGGACGGGTGGGGTGGAGGGCAGGGGTGGAGGGGAGTGCTGTCTGTAAAGTTCAATGTAAGAGAAACTTGCCTCCGAGTTTAGAGCTTGTCCTCTCTTTTCCAAGTCAGTGGCTTTCCCATCTGACCCTGAAATGATCTCTGGACGAGAATCCACCTGAACTTGACAAAGGCTCCGTGGATAACACTTGGCAAAGCAAACCAGTGCCACCACCACGGCCTACAAGGATGAGACTGTCGGAACGTGCTGTGTGCCATCTTGCCTCCCAGAAGCTGATTTTCTCTGTACTACACTCTAGCATTTCCGGTGATGGGAAAAGAATAGTCCATGGCACAGAGTTCAACAGTCTTTATACTCCTCAGAAAGGTCCTTGGGGGAAGGTGCCCGATACATTCCTCCCAGCTACCAGTGGCTGGGTTTTCTTAAGTGGAAACTGACGCCAATAGATTCCAATGGTGTCTTTGTTCTTCCCATACTGTGGTTGATAATAAATCTTCTTTCTCTCTGGTCTTAATCTCCCATAGATAAAGGCTTCCCAAATTGAACACAAGGTTTCCGTTTTCATACACAGGCTTAAGCCATCCCAAAACAATAAGAACCATAATAATAATAAATAAATAGAAGTGAATCCATAGAAACTCTCGGTGTCTGTACAGCAGAAGTGACAAAGTTTAAGTCAAATATTTGTTTTCCCTTTTTTTCATCCACATCAAAGGCAGGAATACAACAAGGCATTGTTAGTTGTGGTGGGCAAACTGGAGTATCTGCTGATATGACAAATTAGGTTTGTTAAGGCTTTTGTCTATGCAGTTAATAGTAATGCAGACGCCAGATTGATTAAAAAAGAAAAGGTGGAGGTTGTGAAGCAAGGAAGACAAAAAATAAAGGGGGGAAAAAAAAACTCGGGAATAAACCAAGGGAGATGGAAAGAGAGAAAGAGAATGCTAAAAAGAAGTCCATACTGTGTCTAAGAAGTACACGTCGCTTCCCTCGGAAAGCTTCTCGGTGTCTTTGTTGTTAATAGTGTCAGAGCGAAGAACAGCGGATTGATGGCATCGAGCGGCAGTTAAAAGGTGTTCATCCTCTCGGCCCAACTGAGGAAGTGCTTTGGGAAGGGCTGGTCTGGGGGAACGGGCCCTACCCTAGAATATCCAGGTAGACTGGAGATGCCTTGGCCAAGTTCTGAAGGAGGGTGTGGATGCCCTTGATGTTCTTCCGCATATGGGGCTCTCGCTGCCAGCACCCCAGCATCAGCTCGTAGACTTCCTGGGGGCACGTTCGAGGTCGCTGCAGGACGCGGCCCTGAGTGATGCACTCTATCACCTGGGTGGAATGGAGCACAGAGACAGGGTCAGACCAGAGGAAGAATAATGTGGATGCAATAAATGTCAGTGCAAAAAGAGGGTTGTTTTAGAGAAACCCACTCAGTGTTTCCTTTTTTTTTTTTTTTGGAAGGAAGAGAGCAATAGTCCTAGGTTTGTATATCATGGTTAATTTGATGGGTTCATATCCATTTTTCAAGTCACACTGATTTCACCAAAGTGGTGGAGAAATAATTTATCTAGATGGAACCCTCCCAAACCACACCCTGGAATTCCAATGGGTTTCAGTTGTACTGGCCTGAGATAGAACCAGGGTCACTTTTGTGCCAGGGAGTCCCAGGGTACAGAAATGAGCAGTCATTTTGGATAATGGAATTGGAAAAAAGACAGACTTGGACCTGAAGAAGTGAGGTGCCTGACCAAGAAGTAATGTTTAAATATAGACATAATTGCAAAAGGATTAGAAAAGAAAAACAAAATGCTTGAGTTTTTCACCAGAAGTAATGTACCAGCAAAATGTGCAAAAAAGGAGAGAAGCTTGAAAGCTTTTTGGAATAATACCAAAAAGCTAGCCGGACTCTCAGGGTGCCAAAATGCCACATCTGCTATCAATTTCCTAGATGAACAGCATGAGATGACTCCTGGATCCCCGCGCCAGAGAATCACAGGCACATCAGCAAATGCTGCTTTTCTCTTTCCAGAACTCTTACGTTTGGAGAGTGACCATGATACTTAGGTACATGGCAGGCCATGGGGAGGTGCTGCTCCCAACAAAGCCTCAGGGATGCCACAGGAGAGCGTTTCCCGACTTCCAGCCCAGGGATCTCTCTCGGTGTCAGCCCTCTAGGCATCTCGGTGCTGCTCGCCACACACACACCTCGTTGTTCGACAGCTGGTACCAGGGCTGTTTCCCGTACGTGAAGATCTCCCACAACACGACCCCCAGGCTCCAGACGTCACTTTCGGTGGTGAACTTCCTGTACATGATGCTCTCCGGGGGCATCCAGCGGATGGGCAGCATCGTGTGGCCGCCGACCTGGCAGAAAAGGGGTAAGCAGGATGGCATAAGTCACCTGGAGACTCAGTTCCCATCATCAGGGGGAAAAGTGTGGAAGGGAGACGGGGTGCATTTTCCCCCTTTCCTTTATTTGTATTTATTAATTTTAACTGTTTATCAGGCATAAGGGAAATACAATTTGTTTATCCTCTCAAGCAACAGAGACAGAGGGCAAAGAGAGGTCAAAGGAATTTTTCTCACACTGTTTGCAGTTCTCTTTCTCAAAACTATATAGGGGCAGAGATCGTGATTGGGTGGATATTCATCTTGTATAAAACACAAACACACATACTTTCCATATGAGAATGACTTGATTATCTAATTAACAAGATAACTTTGGCCAGGATAACGAGGGTTCAGGATCCACAATGACCCACCAAAGGACTCTGTTTCCTTAGCAAAGCCACAGCTTCCTTATGCTTTAAATTGTCAGGGGATCACACAGAGCTGGCTTGAACATCCTTGTCACAACCCAGCAATGGTCAGGGCAGAAATGACTATTCCCATTTTACAGATGAGGCAACTGAGGTTCAGGTTGCTACAGACACAAAGAAATCGGGCCTTTGAGCTCAAGACTTTACTATGGCACTTCAACTGAAGTGATTTACAAAAGTAAATAGGTTAAGAGTGTAATAGGGAAGACTATTTTGTATTCCATTATAAGTTAATCACTAAAGGGATGCTGCGTATAAGCTTAAATTATACATAATGGCCCATTTCTGGGAATCCTGCTTCCCAGCTAATGAGCATTAAGCTAAAATACCTTTGTTTAATTCACAGGAAACATCCTGACCAGGCCCTTCCTCCACTGCTGGGAGGAAGAAATTAACACACCCCTCCAGAGGCAGATGGGAACCAGGAAATGCTTGACTTTATCCCCTCCCCTCTAGTATAAAAAAGTCTGAATTCTGACACAGGCAAGATGGTTCTTTGGGGCATGAGCCTACCATCTTCTTGGTCTGCTGGCCTTCTGAATAAAGTGATTATTCCTTGCTCCAACGACTCATATCTCGATTATTGGCCTGCAGTGCAGCGAGGAGTGCAAGCTTAGACTCAAAGACAAGTATGGGTTTTGAAAAGCCCATTTTAATAAAAAACGCTAAGGCTGAGGCATTACATGGCAACAGCGTTAGCACAGGCGAAAAAAACTTTGACCAAAGAGATTTATTATTTCCTACTTCCTGGAGAAAAAGTAAGAATTCCACGTACAGGCTTGTAGCCCATCAGGGCTATCTGATTTTTGAACCGAGATCAGATTTATGCACCATAGGCCTGTGGGTGGCAGGTCCCACTTTTCATGCTGGTGAACCCCGGCACTACCTGCCCAGATGCCAAGCTGACATTGGGGCAGTGGGTGAGTTCATAGGACTTCAGGAATTAGACTTCCCTGACAACTGCCAGATCCTGAGTTCTGAGACCAATGCCACCAGTTTCTGCCTAATTACAATTCTCAGTGTCCCTTGGACAGCAAGGAGATCAAACTAGTCCATCCTAAAGGAAATCAACCCTGAATATTCATTGGAAGGACTGATGCTGAAGCTGAAGCTCCAATACTTTGGCCACCTGATGTGAAGAGTCGACTCATTTGAAAAGACCCTGATGCTGGGAAAGACTGAAGGTAGAAGGAGAAGGGGACAACAGAGGATGAGATGGTTGGGTGGCATCACTGACTCAATGGACATGACTTTGAGCAAACTCCAGGAAATAGTAAAGGACAGGGAGGCCTGAAGTGCTGCAGTCCATGGGGTCAAAAAGAGTCTGACATGACCAAGCAACAACAACAATAATTCTCATTTCTGACTCATTAAGGGAAGGAAATGGACTAACAGTGCCTAAAAAATGCTGCTCCACTCTGAAGTCCAAGGAGTAGAGAGTGTCAGAGACGTCTAATTTGTTTGGTAATTTCAAATGATGCTCTTATTAGCCAAGAAAGCACACATGTGAAAGGGTACCCACCTTTCTCTGTACAAAGAATACGAGTCTGACAAGTGGAGACATAACTTGCTGGCACAGGGTTAAGGTGCCCCTGTAGTTTTACATTTCAGGATTTTAAGGCATCAAAAGTTCAGGTGCTAAGTATGGGCTTGTTGCCTTCCATCAGATTCCAATTTCATCACTCTTTCCTCATTCTGCAGGAACAGGCAGTCACTGTTAAATGACCACTGGAGCTGCCTGGACATGCCTGTAAGTGATGACGGTACTCACTGCCAGGGTTGGTGTCTAAAACACAACCTCTACAACCCAGGTTGAGCAGAAAGGATGCTGGTGGTACTGATGGATATCTGCCCGGCTCTGCAACCCTGAAATCCCATGTACCCAGGACTTAGGGAAAGGAAATCTACCAACATTTTCAGATACTTACAAACACTGGGGACACCAAGCTGGTATGGGCTGCTGGCAGCCCACACCCAGCACCAATGTGGGTGGCAGGGTGGGGAGCTATGTGGTGCAGAGTGACATGGAGTGAGAGGTCTCTGCCTAGCTTTATAGTGAAAAGATATAATTCTATCTTTTATGGGAATAGTGAAATTATTGAAGTTGAAATATTGAAATTAGAATTAGAAAAATGTTGAAATCAGATAATGCATGCTCAGTTGCTTCAGTAGTGTCTGACTCTTTGTGATCCCATGGATTATAGCCCATCAGATTCCTCTGTCCATGGGATTCTCCAGGCAAGAATACATCCAATGAATAGTTAGTCTGTGGTAGTAAAGAGAAGACAGGGATATTATGGGCCAGTGTGGTGTTCTTTTGGATACGTGACCCCCAAAGTATTAAGAGCTAGCTCTCCACACTTGCTCTTAGGTCAGACTCTTCCCAGGTGGCACAGTGGTAAACAATCCGCCTGCCAGTGCAGGAGACATGGGTTCAATCCCTGGGTGGAGAAGATCCCCTGGAGGAGGAAATGGCCAGTATTCTTGCCTGGAAAATTCCATGGACAGCAGAGCCTGGAGGGCTAGAGTCCATGGAGTTGCAAAGAGCTGGACACAATTGACCACACACACACACTCCACCTGTGTTCCTAGGTCAGAAGTGTCAAATATACCATAATCTGTAACCTTCCTCATTTCTTGCAGATCCATAATGAACAGAATTCCCTTGAAGTGTACCAGGAGTTTGGCAGAAAGAATAGATTTAACTTTGTTTAACTTAGGGAACTGAATTAATTTAAATGTGTTTTTGTAGGGGAGAAAGAGAGAGAAAGAGCCACTTACATACATTCCTAGAACTAGACAGTACAAATCCCACTTTGGGACACATTAAACTATGAAGATGTCAGGCTTTTGTTTTCTTTGTGTGTTCCCAGCTGTGGTGCAGTGGACAATACTCAACTCATGAATTTAGATGGGGGCCAAAAGGTACAGATTTCCAGTTGTAAAATAAATAAGTCCTGGGGTTACAATGTACAGCATGGTGACTATAGTAAATAATACTATATTGCATATTTGAAAGTAGATCCTGAAAGTTTTCATCACAACAACAACAAAAAATTTACCTATGTTAAGTAGACAGATATTATTAACTAGATTTATTCTGTGGTAGTCATTTTGCAGTACATACAAATATCAATTAGTTATATTGTCTACAAATAGAAGGGCTTCCCTGGTGGCTCAGTCAGTAAAGAACCTGCTGCAATGCAGGAGGCTGCCTGCAATGCAAGAGACCAGGGTTCAGTTCCTGGGTCAGGAAGATCCCCTGGAGAAGGAAATGGCAATCCACTCTAGTATTCTTACCTGGGAAATCCCATGGACAGAGGACCCTGGTGGGCTACAGTCCATGGGGTTGCAAGAGTCAGGCATAACTTAGCAACTAAACCACCAGACAAATAGAATGATATATGTCAAGTATACTTCAATTTAAAAAGCAAAATAGGAAATTCCCTGGTGGTCTAGTGGTTAAGACCCTGAATTTTCACTGCAGGGGCACAGGTTTGATCCCTGGTCTGGGAACTAACTCACATGCCACAAATGAAACTCTGGGCTCCAATACATACTACTCCATGTACTATTTCCTAGCTGGATAAACTTAACCAGTTGCCAAACCTCTCTGTGTCCTAGTTTTTCCAACTATAAAATGTGGGTAATAAACAATATATACCTCCTAGGGTTATCACAAGCTAAATACTCAAGCAGACAATATTTGTGAGGGCTTTTTATGAATTTTAATGCACTAAATGATTTCTAGGTGTTGCTTCTTTCGCTGGAGGCTTTATTATCTAATTCTCCCAATGGGAAGCAGCCATTCTAGACACATTAAGAAGAGTCAACATTACTGGTTTCCCATGTTCCTCCCTTGGCAATGACCAGTGCTGTGGGGCACCTCTCATTACAACACCTACTCTTAAGGGTTCTCTGCCCTGTGTTGCTCATGGCCAAAGAAAAGGCTCCTGTGTCCTTTAAAGGAGAAAAAAAAAAGATTGAAACTTTGATTTACATGTTTTCCCATCTGATCATTTATTTTACACTTGCAGTCTCTTTGGGACAGATTTTTCACTCTAATGTTTCCAAGAACCCCCTCTGAGATTTCACACATGCCATTATAAATAATGCTCTCCTTGTTCTAATGTCAAATGGGCCAGTGGTGGGAGCATCTAATAAAAGTTCAGACAGGGTTCACGAGTTATCTAAACCCATTTAGAACCTTTCTGAGTATTTCTTTTACCACCTTTTCTCAGGATTTTGGATCATGTCACAAAAGTGGCCCCCAAAAAAATAAAAAGAAAGAGCCACCCTGGTTACAAAATACTGTCACATTCCAGCCACAGTCACTGGGTGGTTTTTGGATCTCAGACCACCACATACTGTGCAGTGACAAACACAATGAGATATTTGTCCTGGGTTGTGCAACTTGGCAGTCGGCCCTCACACTCTTGCTTAAATATTTGTGAGATGGAAAGTGATCCCAAGTATGACATGCAGAGTCAGAACTGCTGCTCTGGTGCCAGGAGAGACCTTCCAGTGATCAACCTTGGTCAGGAATACGCTCTTCACTAAATGGACCAGAAGGAGCTGATACAACATGGGAAATCCACTTAACTGGGGCGCTGACTTGGCTTACAGTCTTTATTTTCCTCAACCCAAGAGACTGGAATTTTAGCTCTGTAATTAACCACTTGCCACTACTTTCCCACCATAATCATCTGTCAACACACAGCAGCTTACCTTTACAAAGAATTTCTGCTCAGTGATTTCACTTGAACCCACTAATTACCCTCTTGAGTAGACATCGGCTTGCCTTCATATTATAAATAATGCCCCCAAATTCAGAGAGTTGAAGTGGCTTATCTAGAGCCGTACATATAACTCCTCCCCCAGGACACCTTGTGGTTCATTCTGATGGCTGGCTTTGTGTTTCCGGCTTCTGCAGTCTCCAATCCGTGCCCTGAATTCAGCCAGCAAACAGCTGTGGCTCCTCACCCAGGCCAAACCTACTCGTGCCTTTTGGAAAGTTTGATCTATTTTTCTTTTTTTTTTTTTAATTAATTAATTTATTTATTTTACTTTACAATATTGTATTGGTTTTGCCATACATTTTTTTCTACCTGCTCTGGAATGTCTCTTAAAGGCAAGTTCAAGTTCCATCACTTCAAGGAACTTATCCTCCCTGCTATAGCTCAGTGATATTTATAAGTGCCACGGAACCCAGCACGCCTTAGCACAGCTCTGGTAAAACCGAGGGCACTCCCTATTCTTGCTAATGGATCACATGCCCAAGAGGGAAGGGTGCCGATCGATCACTTAACGGCTGGCAAGGCATGGGGGACATTGGTTGGTAAGCAGACCATATCTTTGAGTTTCTTCCGAGTGTTGATATTTGGGGAAGAATTTTCAATGTGTTCCTTTGAAAAGATCAGCATTCAGTACTTTCCCATCCATTTGCCAATATCTCTAAACTCTTCATTGAACTGCCCTGAGATTAAATGGTTGGAAACTGCCTTACCTAATAGATGCCCCAAATAAGAACCATTCAGTGAAATTCAAATCTTCTTAATAAAATGTAATCCAGAATACTGGTGCTCACAGGGAGTATAAAAACTCTCTAAGTTGTATATGAAATCCCATTCATTCCTCAGTACACCCTAGACATTAATGTACAATTCTGTACATTACCATCTGTACAGTAGACAGGGGAGTCTATGGTGCAGACTTCATGCTAGTTGATCTGGGAATGAAGTTTAGGGAGATGTCATAATGAGTAACATGAGGGAATATTGCTCTGTAAGATGGTCACTGACATCTCATATCCTCTGAAGTTGGAGGCAAAGGACAGAGACTTAGACTTGGAAAGTTAAATGATGGAAAAGGAAAGACTGGCTGGCCATCAAGGCTGCTAATCATTGTGACTTGCTTAAATCAGTGAAGCTAATCAGAACAATGTCTGGAGCCAGTGACCATAAAGAAAAAAAAAAAAAATTCCATACTGCCTAAAGTAAATCAAGTTATGGAAAATAATGGATTCTGTCATTAAAACATCTATGAAAAGAACTGTTTGTTTGGTTCTAAATATTTACTTCTATGACACCTCATAATTTTGATGGTGACATGTATAGGATGATCTGGTTAAAAAAGTAAACTGTTCTTGGAAAAATACCTAGACCTAAGCATCCTTTAAATCTATGTGTTTGAAAGGTGTTAAAACAACAAATCCTGGACAAAATACTAAAAGGGCCTTCGTAAAACTGTCTTGTGTCAGAAATTTTGTGTCACAATATTTATTTCTTACCCAAGAAATACTCTTTGGGTACATACTCTTTGGTCATTAGGTTGTAGATTGTGGAAATTTACCCATTGCTTAACGTGCAATGGATTTATTTTTCTACATTGAGAAACTAGGATGTAGGAAGGTCAAGGAACTTGCTGAGCAAGTGGAGACATGAATTGGTGACCAGCAGTATTGAAGCCAGCTTTCTAATCCACTATTATTTGGAGCTTAGGTTCTTTCTTATTACTTTCTTTTTAACAAATACACAAAGCATCTCTATCCTTGGTATAAGCTGAAGAGGAACATGCAATCTGTTTTCCAGGTACCCTGTGTTGATGAGAGGCGATAACAAGCTTAGCTCTCGTTCTCCTGTTGAGCTTCAGGTAAAACACATCTACCATCTTCCTTGCTCCCTCACTGTCTCTCTTCTCTGACAGCATCTATCCCTTTCAGTGTGGATCCTCCCACTCTATCTCTGAGTCCCTTTCTCTGAATCTTCTCTCAAATCTCACTTGTCCAGTCCCCTTTCAAATGCCAACACTGCCCTTTGTTTTGCCTAGTTCTTTTATCTCCCAAAGCATCATTCCTGTCCTCCCCACAGCTCATTCTCCAACCATGGTGATGCTTACTCTCCCCTCTGTGAATCTCAGAGGCATGGCAGCAGGCTGGAGCCCTTCTATAGATCCAAAGCAAGTGCCCAGCTGGCTTTGTAAACACTGATGATTTAAAGGTGAATAAAGTGGCTCAATGGTAAAGAAGAAGAATCTGCCTGCCAATACAAGAGATGTGGGTTCATTATCCTGGTTAGGAAGATCCCCTGGAGAAGGAAAGGGCAACCCACTCCAATGTTGGGAAATCCCATGGACAGAGGAGCCTGGTGGGCTATGGTTCATGAGGTCACAAAGACTTGGACATGATTTAGCAACTAAACAACAACAACACAGCTAATGTGGGACCTTCTAAAGTCAAGTAGCAAAGATCAACGATGCCTGGGAGGCCACGTTCAACTTGTGGTCTTTAGTGAGTGAGTGATAACTCATTTGGAAGCCAAACATTTTACTTCCTTAGAAACATGCAGGCCAAAGGGCAAGCCCCATTAAGGGATGATTAGCTGTCAGAGGCTTTTGGCTGCATTAAATATTGAAGAAACTCCTGGATCTCCTGGTCACACTCTACACCCACTTGCTTTGTTTCTGCAGTTTCTCCTGAGCTGTTCCTTAAAAATTCATGATATCTGTAAATTTTAAGAAATAGTTGGATCTTATGTATTTATTTATTATGTACTGCATCTGTAATAGGAAGTTAAAAAAAAAAGGGAGAGAGAAACAATTTGTGCAAAATCTTCTCCTTGGAGAACCTGGACCACTGTGGTCAGACTGCAAACACTTTATGACCATATCCAGGATCACATCTCCTATTACAAAGAGTGATGGGTGCTTCTGTGGCTTGTGGCTACCAAACCAGAGGATACTTCATGGGAAGTGATTCAGCTCTTCCTAGATGTTGTGAATGAATAGAGCTCCGTGAACACAGCCATGAATGAATGGGGTCAGGAGGAGTGCCAGGGATAGCCTGGTCACCCTCTCTCTTCCAGCGGGAAATGATTATTGCCTTACCTGAGACTGCTGTCACTTGCAGCCTAGAAAATATTTCATCATCTTTTATCAGTCTGGTCATAGAGGGTGTGACATTAATTTCAAGCCAAGTGGTTTCTGGATTAGTCAAAATATTTTCTGAATATTTTTTCCCATTGAGAATTCATTTTGTCTTTATTCCACCATGAAATAATAATATAAATAGTGGGAAAATACCTTCTGTTTGTATACATTTTCTGCTTTTTCATAGCACTTCCATATCTATTAGTTATATAATAATGGTACATACCTCAGAATATGGTTATGAAGATTAAATGAGTTGATATTAGAAAAGCTTTGTGGTGCCACAGTGTGATACAATTTGTATGACATTCTTGAGAAGATAGAACTATAGGCCTAGAAAAACTATGGTTGTCAGGGCCTGGGAATTTGGATGGGAGCTTGTCTTACAGATGTATGAGGGAAGTGGGGGTGGTGATGACCATGTTCTGAACTCTGATTGTGGCGGCAGTTAAAGGACTGTGTTTGCCAAAACTCAAAACTGTACACTAAAAAGGTCAATTTAACTATATGCCATAAAGCTCTTAGAATAAGACCTGGTACACATTAATAACAAAAGTACAAACCATATTAGCTATTGTTATGCTAAGAATTTGATTCCCTGATAATTTTCTGGGGTAAGCCAAGCATGTCCTTTCATCTCAGTTTAAGAGATGAGGAATCTCTGGTCCCGGAGGCAAAGTGACCTACCAGAGACCATACAGGTCAGAAGGCAGAGTCTACACCAGGACCCATCTCTCCAGAAGCATTCTGCCTCCAGGCTGACATGGAGTCAGACTCAGGGCTAGGAAAGGCTCTCTGCATTCATTTGCTGAGGCTGCCATAACAAAATGCCACAGACTGGGGAGCTAAAACAAGACATTTATTTTCTTACAGTACTAGAACCCAGCATCAAGTTTCCAGCCAGTTCAGTCTCTGGTGAGAGCTCTGGTTTACCAGCAACTTTGTGTAGCTTGTGTGAGTGCGGGCAGAGTGTGAGCTTTTGATGTCTCTTCTTATAAGGACACTAATCCTGCTGATGGGGCCCCACTCTGTGACCTCATTTGACTTCAGTTACTTCCTCAGAGACTGTGTTTAAATGCAGCCACATAGGGGTTAGGGCTTCAAACCTAAATTTGGTGGGGAGAGATACACTCAGTCCATAGCACTCTGCTTGCCACTGCTCCCCCTTCTGATTCTAGCACACTCCCACGAGGAGCAAGAACAGCTCCAAAAAGGAGAAGATGCACAATTCTGATCCAGAAGGCAGATCTGTAGTCCTCGGTCAGCATTTTCAGGGCTTCCCAAGTGGTGCTAGCCGTAAAGGACTCACCTCCCCGTGCAGGTAGACAAGAGATGCGAGTTCAATCCCTGGGTCAGGAAGACCCCCTGGAGGAGGGCATGGCAACCCACTCCAGTATTCTTGCCTGAAGAATCCCATGGACAGAGGAGCCTGGCAGGCTGCATTCCATAGGGTCACAAAGAGTTGGACACAACAGAAGTGACTTCACACACACATCAGTTTTTTTCATGCCTGCAAGTGAAGGCCCAAGCCACTGCTCTCTTCCCTTCCTGGGTAGTTCTCGACAGTTTCCCTGTTATCCGCTGATTCCAGAGCTTAAAAGATGCTGTTTTTCCATAGCAACTCCAGATTCAGCTTGTTCCCCTGCAAACCTCAGGGCAATCTCAGTCCTCATCTTGTCTACCAACTCCACCCCAGCTCCTCTGGGGGTAGCTAAGAGAGAGTAAGCAGACCCTGGGACTTCCCCATCATTTGTAGATAAAGGGAGAAGGACTTCCCAGACTCCATGTCACCTCAAGTGACATCCCTCATGGGTCCTGCTGCTCCTGCTTGTGCTCTCTGTACAGTTTCAGGAGCCAACCACCCCAGTCTTAGAAGTGAGTGTAGTTTTCACTTGATTTTACATTCACTCCAATCAAGAGCAAAGAAGTCTTCTCTCAGTAAAGCTTAAAACTGCAATTTTTAAGCTTAAATCATGTTTAAGAATCACATTGGGATCTAGAAACGAGGATTCTTCATTTTATCAAGAAAATGAAATTAAACAGTGCACCAGCCCTGAGCACTTGTCTCATGCATCCAACCTGGGCTGGCGATCTGTTTCACACTTGATAATATACATGTTTCCACTGTTTATAATAGCCAGGACATGGAAGCAACCTAGATGCCCATCAGCAGACGAATGGATAAGAAAGCTATGGTACATATACACAATGGAATATTACTTAGCCATTAAAGAGAGTACATTTGAATCAGTTCTAATGAGATGGATGAAACTGGAGCCCATTATACAGAGTGAAGTAAGCCAGAAAGATAAACACCAATACAGTATACTAACACATATATATGGAATTTAAAAAGATGGTAATGATAACCTTATATGCAGGACAGAAAAAGAGACACAGATGTATAGAACAGACTTTTGGACTCTGTGGGAGAAGGCAAGGGAGGGAGGTGGGAGGGGGGATCAGGATGGGGAACACATGTAAATCCATGGCTGATACATGTCAATGTATGGCAGAAACCACTACAATATTGTAAAATAATTAGCCTTCAACTAATAAAAATAAATGAAAAACAACAACAACAACAACAACAACAAAGAAAATGAAATTAAACAGTGATAACATCCCCCTTTCTCTGACTGCCTCCCCACGCCTTATCCCACTAACTCTTATCCATTTTGATGGGGAGTTTCCCAAGTGGACCAATGGGAGGATGAAGCCTTGGGAAATAATGAAGACAGCAGGCAGACTGACATGTGGTCCCGGTACCCCTACATCACTCAGCAATGGGAACTTGTACATTCTAACGATACACGCCTCATCCACCTGCCATTATTTTAGTGTTCAATATAACTGAGCTTACAGCCTCTTAAGCATTATGGGTTTTAGCCCAAGAGATCATCTGACTCTTTAGTACTTGAGACCAAAGTATTGCATCCTTTCATAGTGAAAAGCCAACAGGGACCGACCAGTCACAAGCAAAGGCAATCAGGAAAGCAGAAACTATATAGATTCGTGTCACTGTCTAGGTGATCACATTATGTCAGTTTAGTTCCAAAATTCCAATGTGAAATTGCTCTATGGAAATAACTCAGAAAGGCTGGATTCCGGCTAACTTTAAGTAAAGGAAGAAATCAGTGATTTTCCAACAGTGTAGGTGGGGAGGGGAAAGCTTCTCTGTACTACAAACAGCATTCTCAATATCAGTGGTAGCTACTGTGATTCTTGCTGTTCTCAAGGCATTCTGTTTAGTACACGGGCAGATAAGGTTTCTGGTTGGACACCACACATCTGTCCTACCATTAACCCCAGCTTGTTAGTTAACACTGAGGACCCTGTCAGAATGCACATTCCACCATTAACCAGAGATGAGGACTTAATACACCAGAGCCTGTTAAAAATAAGTAAGTTATCTTTCTTCCCAGTTCATTCTGATACAGAAACTGATGTCTGTGTCCACGTGAATGTAACATTAGTGGGAAAGTTGCTTTCTCCAGGGAGCTCTGAATGCCTGCTTGGCATCATTATGGTCCTTTTCTGCTATGTCTGTGATATATGAAATGTGCAGCGATTGTGACCTTGGTTATAAAAGACACGGTGATTTCCTAGGATGATTGTGAAAGCTAAGAAGTCATGTAACACAAGTAACTCTCAATTACAGAGTCCCCATGCTGTGCATGATGTTCTGTGCTAAAGACAATACTCACACTTAAATTTCATTTTTTCATACCTCTCCCAACATACCTACAGATAAAATATACCCATAGAAAATGCACATATTATAAGAAGCAGCTGTTTTGTAATTGTGAAACTGAAACGCAGTTTCTGACCAGCAGCTTTTCTTTTCAGAGTGGACAGCAAACAATTAATAACAGTGGCTGCTGAGTGTCATGGAAAATCAGTGTCTCTGGATGCCTCTTAAGCCATCCTACCAAACCACCTAGAACTGCAGAAAGAAGTAAAAGACCAGCGGTTGGGGAGGACCTGGGACATGTGTCTACGGGCCTAGCACAAGCTGCTTATGGCCACTGCGGAATTTCTTTAAAATCTTTAAAGAAATTTAAAGATAAATAAAGAGTTTATTTCATCTTTAACACCTTACATAACTGTTGCATTTGATTCCACAGCACATTAAGAAAAGTGATGATTTCTCCCTAAATCATGTATTAAAATTGATACTTCAGAAACCTAGATCATGCTGATTTTGTACCTTCATGAGTTCCTGTTCTGGACATGCCAACTTGTGTCCAGAGTCTAGGCAGATACCTGTTTGAGAGGCATTGGTGGCAGAAAGCAAAGGCTTTTCGAGTCAACAGATCTGGTTTCTTACTCTAGCTCAGCTAGTTACTAAGTGAGTGTAAATAAATTACTTCCTATCATAGTATCTTTCATCATATATACATAGGAATAAAATCTTATAAGCCTGAATCAAGCCTATACCCTTTCCCAACAGGCTAAGTTCTAGAAAAGCTGGTCAACAGCCCAGTGGCCAGAAATAGGCAAAAAGAAATATTCTAGCAATCACTTTGGGATGACAATGATAAGCCTGCACCAGGATCCTACACAGCCCTGAGGGGCCCCTTTCCCACTGTGGTCCATGTAGACCCTCCCTCCTGGGGGTGCCCAGCACGGTGTCCTGCATCACAGCCTGGGGGTCTTCTCTGGTGCTGACAAGACTCTCCATGTGACTTTGGCCAAGGCATCACCTCCCTCTAAGTCCTAGGTTTTTCACATATAGAAGAGAGACCCTGTCGTTATCTGTGAGGCTCCAGTGAGGCAGCTGAGATAAAATGTCTTACGTGGTAATACCCGATCCACGTGGCTTTATTTTAGTACATATCAACTCACTTGCACTGAAGTACCACATGCACTGTGGGGAAACAACGTTGGATGAGATTAGGTCCTTGCCCTCGGGAGCTCGCTCTATAATCATAACACAAGCTGGGGAATTGATGCTATGGTGGAAATGTGACCAGCGGCTAGGGCTTGTACACTGGTGCCTTTCGGTCCACTCCTTAATCTACTCTTGCTTCCAGCCCCCTTCCATTTAGAAGTTGATATTAGGATGCCTGAACATTTGCCACTGTGTCCAGAGGGTCACAGGAAAGGGAGAGTATTGGGAAAGAGCAAGAAAGAAATTTGCCAAAGAAGATCAAGGTCCTGATTCTCTGTTGAAGTTTCCTGAGAAGGAGTTGGTCACGCTGCCCCCATAGAGGCTGTGATGGCAAGGGTGTGTTAAGCTTTCTGGCTAATGTCAACATCCAGATAGCATGTACTACAGGCTCAACCAAACACTTTACACATATGATCTCACTGAGCTGCCCTGAACCACAAACTGAGCCAATGCAGGGATGCCGAGGACACGTAAGTCAGGAATCACCATCAGCAGCACGTGATGGAATGGGATCAGTGGCTTAGTCACAGAATGAGGATGGGGAGGCCTCACTTATCCCTTCCTAGAAGTCCTGAAGCACGCAGTCAAGGGTTGGTGAACTCTAAGAAGTCCTTCTGAGGATATCCTTCAAAAGACATCTCAACTCTCTTCATTTCTTTCCACCCCTATGTTGATCTCCTGGTCCTTTCCCTCCCTCAGTCACTGTGTCAGCTTCCTAACTGCTCTTATCACTTTTCTCCTTTTATTTCTTTCTTTCGTTCTTTTTTTTTTTTTTTGGTTGTGTTGTGTGAAAAGGCAGAGGAACCAGAGACCAAACTACCAACATCTGCTGGATCATTGAAACAGCAAGAGAGTTCCAGAAAAACATCTACTTCCACTTTATTGACTACGCCAAAACCTTTGACTGTGTGGATCACAACAAACTGGAAAATTCTGAAAGAGATGGGAATACCAGACCACCTGACCTGCCTCTTGAGAAATCTGTATGCAGGTCAGGAAGCAACAGTTAGAACTGGACATGGAACAACAGACTGGTTCCAAATAGGGAAAGGAGTACGTCAAGGCTGTAAATTGTCACCCTGCTTATTTAACTTACATACAGAGTACATCATGAGAAATGCTGGGCTGGATGAAGTACAAGCTGGAATCAAGATTGCCAAGAGAAATATCAATAACCTCAGATATGCAGATGACACCACCATTATGGTGGTGAAGAAGAACTAAAGAGCCTCTTGATGAAAGTGAGAGGAGAATGAAAAAGTTGGCTTAAAACTCAACATTCAGAAAAATAAGATCATGGCATCTGGTCCCACCACCTCATGGCAAATAGATGGGGAAACAGTGGAAATAGTGACAGACTTTATTTTTTTGGGCTCCAAACTCACTGCAGATGATGACTGAAGCCATGAAATTAAAAGATGCTTACTCCTTGGAAGAAAAGTTATGACCAACCTAGACAGCATATTAAAAAGCAGAGACATTACCTTGCCAACAAAGGTCCATCTAGTCAAAGCTATGGTTTTTCCAGTAGTCTTGTATGGATGTGAGAGTTGGACTCTAAAGAAAGCTGAGCACTGAAGAACTGATGCTTTTTTTTTTTTTGTAATTTAAGAGAATTTATTTATTTATTTATTTACATTTTTTTCTTTTTTTTCCCCTTTATTTATTTATTTATTTTTTCAGTGGGTTTTGTCATACATTGATATGAATCAGCCATAGATTTACACGTATTCCTGTTGGTGGGAATGCAAACTAGTACAGCCGCTATGGAAAACAGTGTGGAGATTTCTTAAAAAACTGGAAATAGAACTGCCATATGACCCAGCAATCCCACTTCTGGGCATACACACTGAGGAAACCAGATCTGAAAGAGACACGTGCACCCCAATGTTCATCGCAGCACTGTTTATAATAGCCAGAACTGATGCTTTTGAACTGTGGTGTTGGACTCCTTGAGAGTCCCTTGGACTGCAAGGAGATCCAACCAGTTCATCTGAAAGGAAATCAGTCCTGAATATTCATTGGAAGGACTGATGCTGAAACTGAAACTCCAATACTTTGGCCACCTGATGCAAAGAACTGACTCATTGGAAAAGACCCGGATGCTGGAAAAGACTGAAGGTGGGAGGAGAAGGGGACAACAGAGGATGAGATGGTTGGATGGCACCACCGACTCAATGGACACAAGTATGAGTAAACTCCGGGAGTTGGTGATGGACAGGGAGGCATGGCATGCTGTAGTCCATGGGGTCACAAAGAGTCAGACACGACTGAATGACTGAGCTGTCTGGCCTTTCTCTGGTTGCAGTGAAGTGGGGTGGGGGGGCGTGTGCCACTCTGCATTATGGTTCACAAGCTTGTCTTCGGTGCCTTCTCCTGTTGCAGGTGGGCTCTCGGATGCACGGGCTTCGGTAGTTGCAGCACTCAGGCTGAGGAGTTGTGGTGCAGGGGCTCAGTTGCTCCGTGGCATGCGGACTCTTCTCTTGACCAAGATTCGAACCCGTGTCCTCTGCATAGGCAGGCGGATTTTCATCCACGGCACCACCAGGGAAGTCCTGTCATTTCCCTTCTTAACTTTCTCCAAACCACTGTCCATACAGTAGCCAGATCAATGGTCTTAAAATATTAATTGTATCAACGCCTTTGTTTTCTGCTATAAACTCTCCAATGACTTTGCATTGCCCTTAGGATAAAATGAAATGTCACTGGAGTGTCTGAGGGCACCCTAGCTGTTCTCAGCGCCTCCCTCCCCAGTCTTCTCTTTACCCCTTTTCTGACAGTAACCTCCATCTGGTCTTAAATGTCCTTAGTGCTTCCTCACCATGGGCCCTTCACACATGCAGCTCCTCAGTTTTTACCTGGTTGACGTCTATGAGTTCATTAGGACTAAACTTAAGTACTTTTGATGCTTAAAAGCAAGTTGGACTCTCAGGGAGTTCTCGCGGTACAAATCACTAGCATTGATGTGCTTATTTGTATGGTCACATGCTTGCCTATCTCCCTCTGCCTCTGACTGCAAACTTTCTGAAGAAAGCACTAGCCGGTGCCTGTATGCTCAACAAATATTTGTTAAATAAAACAGTTGCATCTGGCTCCCCAGCGGCCTAGTCTTGGTAGACAGACACTACAGTATGAAATAAATATGGAAGAAGAAGAAGGGCCAAAACCTCAAAGGCATCTTCCTGTCAACCCTCCTTGGGTCTGTCAGCACACAGTCCTTGGAGCCCGGATGGGTACGGGATGGGGACAGAAGGGGAAGGACAGTAGCCAATTTGCTTGGAGAGCGACACCCGTTTCTAATTTAAACTGCAAATAAGGAATGGAAACAGACATGTGCTGTACACAGAGTAACAAACATATGGGACCAGTTACCGAAAAAAGCCATGGAAGCCTGGAGATCAATGAGTTGAAGTGACACCTCGGGAGAGGAGAGGGTGTGAGGGTGTGGGGAGGAGTCGGAGAGGCAAAGGGCTGGTGTTCTCTCCTGGGGGTTCCCGTCCCTCTGCTCACCCTGAGGTATGTCCCATTGGCTATCCCAACTTCTCTGGATGAAGCCATCTTACTTACAGTGTCCCCCAAGTGGCCTCATCAGAACCTCCCCATGGGAGGGGCTTGTGGGGAGAGGGCGAGGTTGGGGGCAGACACAGGTGGGAGGGGCTGGACTGGAAGCTGTCCTGGATATACCAGCAGTACCTAGTCTCCGTGGCTGGGGAAGTAAGGGGGCAGATAGAGACTGATGAGAGGAGGTCTAAAGCCCTCAAACCTCCACTCAGCATCACTCTGCCTCCTGCATCATCTGCCCTCTGATTCTCACTGACTGCCGTAGCTGCATAGCCTTACATCCTGAGCAGAGTGCTTGGAATAACTAAAGCCCAGAGAAATTCAGCTAAAAGCCAAACCCCCATCTTCAAAGGACTATCCATTTCCATCTTGGCAGATAATATTTTAAAAAGCTATCATGACATGTTTTGGATTCTCAAACCCTCATTGCACAGAGGAGATTGATCTGTTTCATCAACTTGACAATCATTTGTTTGTTTTGGTATCATTCATTCATTTAGCAACAATCTATTAAGCTACCTGGACTGGCTGCTGAGCAATGCTGTGGGCACTGGGGTGGGACGTCCATCAGCTCCATGTTCTCATGAAGCCCTCAATTTAATGGGAGGTACAGACCATACATCAATAAACAGATATCTATGCCTGATAATGCCAGGGGTGAGAAACACTAAGGAAAAGGAGGTGAATAGATGGATAGGCTAGAGGGGCAGTGATAATTTAAACAGGAAGCTCAGCAAAGGGTATTCTAAGCAGGGAAAATCTAAACATAAATCTGAAAAAAGTGAAAGAACAAGACATGCAAATACCAGGAAGAAGGGCTTTCCAGGCACTAGAGTGAATGGGTAAAAAGGTCCTGAAGTGGGAATAAACTTAGGACAGTAAGGAGACCAGTGTGACTGTAGTGACTATAGCAAGGGGGGGTGATAGGTAGGAATGGGTGTGGCATGTTACTGGGGTCACCACTGGTGGGGTTTTATGTAAGGGCACAGCTTCACTGAGTGGCATGTCTATAGCTGTGTATGAGTATCTGTATCTTAACTTCTATATCTAAATAATACGCTACATTCCAGATAGTATTTTAAGGCAAGCTACTTAACATTGTTTTAAAGCAAACACATAATCTATGCCCTAACTATCATTGCTATTCACTAAGGAGAGAAACTAAGACACAGACATCCGAGTGCACAATCAGAATCAGAGTCTGAGGTGGCAAAGGGAGAGCCCAAACCCACAAATCTTGCTTCTTTCTCTTTGATTTTTTGCCCCTTGTTTTGCACCACTTTCCCAAATCCATCTGGTGGATGACCAGCCAGGCAAGCCAGCTTTCTCTGAGTCCTGCTCAGGAGGAAATCCCTTCTTCCTCCATCCACACAACTCGACAGTGATAACTGATACTTTCTTTTGCAGAAAGTGATGGATTCAGGAAACAAAGTGAGTCTGACCACACGGGTCCCTCGCTCTTTCTGTCAATGGAAGGAGGAGGGGGCAGGAGAAAGATTCTTTAACTTCTAGTCCCTTAAGTAGCACAGAAACATTCCTGAGTTTCTCAGAACCCTGAGTTATAGCCCCCATGATGTTGAGCTTTGGGATTTATGCTGATGGTCCCAGCACACTTCTCTCTGTCAGTATATAAGTAGGAAGTGCCCTCCACATTACCTTGTTTTTCCTGATTCCTCCCCCAATATTCCATCGTTACATGATTACATCTCTGCTGAGGTCACCCCTTGACTACTAAAAAATTTGAGCTTCCTCTGAGGAAGAAAACTACCTTGGTGGTATCCCAGGGGAATTAGGAAAAGATTTCAGAGCCTTGGAGTCCTTAACGCTTATCTATTCCTGTTCTTTCTTTGTGTATTTTGCTTCCTGCCTCTCAATCCCTCAGTCAACCTCCTATGACATTTTTTTTTTTCCTGCAAATTCCCTCCCAAGGTCTCTATGCCTGCCAATTATATTTTGTTTATACCAAATCATCCATTTAGGTACAGATCATTGGCATTTAGCATATGACATTTACTGGTTAATATCTACTTGACTCCATTTACGGAAATAGCTTGCATGAAACACATAAAGGTCTTCAAGCACTCCTAATCTCCTCTGTGAACACAGACTCGGGGATAACAATTCTCTTCAGTCCTGAATTTGTCTTCAGAGATGAAGACAAGAACACTCCAGAGAAGGGCAAGGTTTATACAGAACAAACAAGCTACTGCAAATTAACTGAACACTGGGGGGAAAAGATCAGAAACGATTCCCAACTTAAGAATGTTGAACTTTGAAACAATCTGTGCCCCTTTCCAATGGTAGTGTGTCTTCTGCTTACCTAAAGGTTAAATGTCCTCAAATTTCTTTCCTTTTGACTCCCTGTCTCTCCCTTCTTCTTCCCTAAATATCACAGCTATCCTCACGGACCACCCTGTGCATGTGTATATTAGTTGCTGTCATGTCCGACTCTTTGAGACCCCCATGGACTGTAGCCCATCAGGCTCCTCTGTCCATGGGGTTCTCCAGACAAGAATACTGGAGTGGATTGTCATTCCCTCCTCCAGGGGACCTTCCCAACTCAGGGATTAAACCCAGGTCTCCAGCATTGCAGGCAGATTCTTTTCCGTCTACGCCATCAGGGAAGCCCACTGACCACCATATTTTGGTTCAAAGCTAAGAGTCGCCATTGATTACCTATTCTCCCTCATTGCCCATATCCAAGTCATCATTAGGTTCTTTCAGTTTGACCTGCAAAGCATGCCCTGAATGCGCCCACGTGCTCACGTCCACAGTTACATAATCCAAGCCTCCTTGCGCATGTACTCAAACTTCTGCGGTTGCCTCCTCTAAGCTCTTCTAGCGCTACCCTCCAAGTGCTGTCCCAACCCAGAGGGCAACTAACCAGAGTAACTCTTACCCTAGCCTGGCCTGATGTTGAAGCATCCTTCGAAGACAACCTTACCTGCTCCCAGAAACTCCTTCCTGGTCTTGGTGGTCTGATCTGTCACCTCTGTCCCATAGCAATGACTTAGTGAATGACCTCTCTCTGCCCTGGGGTCATATTTTAACCTCTGCCTATGACCGTAATTTGAATAAAACTGAATCCTGGAGCAATAAAATGATAAAAAAAAGCATACATTCAAGTGATTAGTTCTTCATGGGCTGTATTTGGTCAAACTTTCGAAGATAGGAATGTTTATTTTTTGAGGAATTTATGGAAGACTTTTTATCAAATTGCTAAACACGTTAGTGGTCACTTCATCACCTCTCTAAATAAAATCACTAAAGTTGTACCATTATTTTTAAGTGGGAAAAGTGGTTACCCTGGAGGAAAAAAAATAGGTTCAGCAGAAAAGGAACCCAAAGTGATCTTTATAAAGTAAACTGCCATGGAGAGACAGCAGCAACTAATAGCATCTGGGAAGACCACACACCCACACATCTGAGGCTCACACTAGTGGAGGGCCTCACTGGTCAGACTCTTAACGATCTCTGCTAATGAAAACTCAACCAATCAGAACTGGTCTCATTCTGAGAGTTATCCTCTTGGGGTGTTCAGAAATTACCAGCAAGCTTGCTTTGCATTTATATCACCCACGATCCTGGTCAGGAAAACTAGGAGTTTATTCAGCTGGAGGGAAGTAGGCTAAGGGGTGACCAAACATCATTTTCAGGCAAGGGGGCAGAACCTTCAGGAGAGCAATGCCTGGCTACTCGCACTCAAGGGCAGGTCAAGGAAAGGTGACAGACTAACATCTCACATTTGATATAATCAGCTTCTTGACATGAATGCCCAATAGGTCATTAACTGCCTGAGTGCTCAGTGAGGACAGCTGTGAAGTCCCCTGCCCTGCATCCTCTGATGCTCTGGGTTGAGATACCCAGGGGAGCTTTCCCAGTTGTCCCCTGATTTAAAAATTCCAGTCTCCAGCATAGGAAAAAGGAGCTCTGGGCACCTCATATTCTAGAGAAAATCTCTCTATCAGTCAGAGTCCAGCACCTGAAAGTTGGAACAGACTCCTGCTCCTGTAATAGAAAAATCCCTTCAGTAACCACGTACAGATTCCTCCCCTATCTGTCTGTGTGGGGAGAAAACTGGGGAGGGGAAGGAACAAGGGTAATGGATTCACTGGTCTGGGGGCCACTGGAGGAGTGTGTGATACCAACCACATGACGATCTAGAAAAAGCAAAGCTATGGACATAGTAAAAAGATCAGCGACTGATGGGCTAGAGGGAGGAAGGGATGAATAGGTGGAGCACAGAGGATATTTAGGGCATGGAAACTATTCTGTATGATACTATAATGGTGGCTACATGTCATTATAAATTCATAAAAACCCATAAAGTTTCCCAGGTGTACAGGCTTCCCAGGTGTCACAGTGGCAGAGAATTCACCTACCAATGCAGGAAATGTGAGAGACACAGGTTCGATCCCTGGGTTGGGAAGATCCCCTGGAGTAGGAAATGGCAACCCGCCCCAGTATTCTTGCCTGGAGGATCCCATGGACAGACGAGTCTGGTGGGCTCTGACATGACTGAACACATGCACACACACACACATACACACACACACACACACACACATAAAATGTACAGTACTAAGTATGAACTCTTATTGAAACTTTTGGTGATAATGGATTCTTTTTTTTTACCATAGAATATACACATTGTTTCCCCCACATATGACTTGGGGCAAAAAACTCTTACTGACTTTTGGTGATAATACTGTGTCAGTGTTCATCCATGATTATAACATACCCTGCAGAGATTTGATGGTAGGGGCCGCCATGCATGTGTTGGGTTAGGGTTGTACAGAAATTCTACTTTCTGATCAATTTTCTAGGAACCTAAAACTACTTTAAAAAATAAAGTGTATTTTTTTGAAGTGTTACAGTAAGCAGGCTGTGGCATTGACTTAGGCC
Organism: Cervus canadensis; assembly: GCF_019320065.1. Classification (NCBI taxonomy): domain Eukaryota; kingdom Metazoa; phylum Chordata; class Mammalia; order Artiodactyla; family Cervidae; genus Cervus; species Cervus canadensis. Next base: position 11,888,406 of record NC_057415.1, on the reverse strand, counting down.
CCGTTGCTTACTTCGCACCCTGCCATCTAAAATTTCTGGAAAAGAGGTTGCTGTCAGCCCTCCTTGGTTCTCACTGTGATCGGCTATCCTTCACTGTGCTGTGGAGGCTCCTCCAGAGGGACTGAGAACCCAAGCAGTGAACACAGAAATATGGCTGGAGGAAACCCACAGAGAACACAGCAGGGTGGAGGCTGGCATGGACTGGTCCACCCTCCCAGCCCCAGGGCAGAAGCCGATGTACTTGGAAGTCCACTCTCAATAAGCAATGGGATGCTGAGCTGCTCAGGCATATCTGAAATGGGGAAGCAATGAGACTTTGGGAAAGAAGCCAAGAGAATTTGGGGCTGGGCCATTCTTACCAAGATGAAATTAACTTTAGTGTGGAATGCACACATTATTCCCCCCGACATATGACTTGGGGCAAAAATCCTTTTTTGTTGTTTAATGTTGAGAACTTGATAGCTAAATTTGCTAAAGACAATCAGAAGGATGTTGGGTGTATCAGTATAGCAATGACGCTGAGCTAGTATAAATTAAGATGAGGAAGAACTGAAGGGTATTAGTGAGAAGTATCTTTAATGTGATGATTTGTGCCTTAATGGTGTTGTCAGTGACATAGTGAAAGATATTAGAATATGATTTTCATCATAATAGTTCTCTTCAAGGATATTGGAGTCTTGACAGACAGTACAAAGTGAGCTTTCATAAGTTACTAAGGAGGAGGAGTCTCAATTGAGGACAGTGAAAGTCTTACAACCTTTCTTACAAGCTTGGACAGTCATAAAAGAGAAAATGTCCATATTGGGTGACCGAAGGGTGTTCAGTGGGAGAGACAAACAGCTAACATGAGCTGACTGGGTGTTCAACCTTGTCCTCCCGCACATACAGATAAGTGACTGGGTTCTCTTACGTGAGCCAAGGAGGTGGGGCCCCAAGAGGCACCTGAGAAAAAGTATTTGAAAAATGCACCAAGAATCCCCAAGGACAAAGGACAACAGGGAAGAGCTTCCGTGGCTGAGAGAATGGAAAGGCTCCTCGAGGGGCTCAAAAAAGAAACTGACAAACCTCAGCCACAGATGAGGGTCCATTTGGGGCAAGCCTTCCCACAGTGGGGCTTTACTAAAATGACATTATCTGAGTCTGGATGACGGAACCATGTCAGGGGTGACATTGTACCATGGATAAATGAGGTGCTTCTTGTAGAAAATTCCTTTATTTTACTGAGTCAATTCACCATATGTCAAATTCTAAGGAATGAGAATGGTAGCAGAAAAGAGAGTTTCTCCATGCAGCAGAGCCCGAAGTCAAGGGTTCTTGGCTCCTTCCTTCTCAGGGAGTGAAACACCAGTGAAGCCAGGGTGAGGGGAAAGGAGAGTGAGGCAGGAAGAAGAGTTGCTGAGCTGACTCCTACATGGTGTCTGTGTGACTGACTGCCCGCAGGCTGCTTCTGAGAGGCTACGGGAATACTGGGTCTCAAGAGAGTCTGATTGAAGAGCAGACTGGGGAGTAACTTATCTACAGGCTCCTGACTCCTATTACCCAGAGGTTCCAACACCGTGTCTTGGCTTCCCTGAACTTCTATGTCGAGTGAGCTTACATCAGAGTGAGTCCAATAGAGTTTGATATCTCAGTATCAATGGAGAGGCGCCAAGACATGAGGTGAGAGGTACAGAATATGGGCGAGATGTAAGGCACTGTGGAGTCAGCTGGGGAACCCACACACAGCTAGCTGGTCATCGCAACAGGAGCTGGAGCAGAATGAAGGGGCCAATGGTCCCAAAGACAGGCAAAGCCAAGAGGATCTGAAGCAGGGCATGAGATGTATCTGCTACAGGAAGGGGGTTAAGCAACAACACCCCACTATCTCTTCCTTCTTCTGCCATTCCATCCTGGCCGGAGCCACCTTTCCCCACCCAGGTTAATAGACCCATCATTGCTTAAGCAGCCTCAGGTTATTCCAACCTCTTCTTAAATTTTCTTTGCTGAAGATAAAATCAGTCCCCATGTCAGGGTGACTTGGCACTCCTTCCATCCTTTGCCTGGATTCACTCTTGTTCTCCAGCCCCAAGGGCTGACAAGCATCTGTGCTGGTCACCACATACTCTCAGCTCAAAGCTCACAGTGCTGGAGTTTCTTCAGGAAGGCTCTTTTCTGGTACAGGATTCGGCTCCATCTTAGTCTAGTTATTACTCCGGTAACCACACCTGTCCCTCAGACTTCCAGAGATGCCTAGATATGTGCCTCTAAACACAAGCTCAGTGATGATCCCCAACCCCTAGGACAAATTCCTTAAAGCCAATTCCTGCCTGACAGGACTTTGAGGTATCCGTGCACAAAACTTGTGGTCCATCTATTTCATGGGACACTCAGATTCTTTTGGTCCCTGGTGTCAACTGGAGACTGACTTTACTCTTAACCAGTGACTGTCCCTGAGCTAATTCCCTGCTACTAGTGGGACCTGCTCATCATTGTGCCAGGTCTAAATCCCAGCCACCACCTGGCCCTCCACCTGCCCTATCTGGCTGCCATGTCTTCTCTACGAACTCTACACTATGATGACAACAGCAAATCAGGAGTTGATGGAGAAGTCCTCATTAGCTGCCTCCATGGCCAGACAGAGACAGTGTGGATTCTACACTATGATGACAACAGCAAATCAGGAGTTGATGGAGAAGTCCTCATTAGCTGCGTCCATGGCCAGGTAGAGACAAGGATGCAGACACATGTTACTTATGGCTGAATGTGGACAAAGCCCCAGGTGATTCTGTGTGTAGGTGAAACTAGGTTTACCAGCTTGGAAACAGCCACAGAGAGAAATAGGGTTAGCAGGGGTGGGAGGGGGGAGGGGGCAATGAGTAAATCAGTCTCTTTCCTGCTCTTCCCAAGCATGCATCTGAGAGAGGGGTTGGGCTGCTATCTATTATCCTCCATCTCTTTCTCTCCCCATCTCTCCATACTTCTTTAAGTTTTCATGTAATGCCATGATACAGATGGGAGATCTGGTACTTACAGGCCTACTTGAGGCCAGCAGCTTTCTGGTTACAAACCGAGAATAGAGCCCTTGCCCTCTGATTCTGAATCCAGGGCCCACTGCCCTCCACTGCATATCCTAAGGCAACGGTCCCCAACCGTCTTCTCATCAGGGACTGGTTTCCTGGAAGACAATTTTCCCATGGACAGGGATGGGAGATGGTTTCAAGATGATTCAAGTGCATTACATTTATACTGCTACTGATCTGACAGGAAGCAGGACTTCAGCTGTAAAGTGAGCTATAGGGAGCTGCTGTAAATTCAGATGAAGCTTCACTTGCTGGCCGCTCACCTCCTGCCTGTGTGCCTGAGTTCCTAACAGCAGCATCGGGTCATGGTCTGGGGGCTGGGGAGCCCTGACTTAGGGCACTGATCTATGTTCTCTCCTGGGAACCACACAGGGAGAGCAGACTCTGAGGTCCCAATGCAGAATGTCTCTCCTTCAATAAGGTGTGATCAGGAGACAGGCAGGGCAGGGAATAGCTCCATTTTCCATCTGCAAAGCTGAGCTTTAAATGACTTGCCTCTGGGCATCTGTGCTCTGCCCACTAGCCCACAGTCACCTGGGGCAGAATCACTATCTTACTCTAGCTTATCCCTCTAACTGCTGCTGCTACTGCCGAGTCTCTCGGTTGTGTCCTACTCTTTGCAACCCCATGGACTTGTAGCCTACCAGGCTCCTCTGTCCACAGAATTCTCCAGGCAAGAATACTGGAGTGGGTTGCCATTTCCTTCTCCAGGGGATCTTCCTGACTGAGGGGTTGAACCCATGTCTCCTGTGTCTCCTGCAGTGCAGGCAGATTCTGTACCCGCTGAATCATCAGGGAAGCCATCCCCCTGACATGACACCTTAAATCTTCGTTGCTAAGCTTGGTGGAGTAAGAAACCATGAAGGAGGTCATTGCCTGGTCTCATCACAGCTATGTGCTTCATGCTGCATTAATAAATGTTGAGTGCCTAATCACTCACATTAATGGGAAGGGGACTACATCTTTAGAAATGCTTTTTCCCAAGGTTAATATTTCATGTTAAATCTATTCACTTTTTTGACATTTTTATGACCTGTGTACAGCAGTCTCATATGTTCACAATAATGTTCAAACTGAAAGAACATGATGATCACTTCACAAAATAAAAAGTACTCTTTGTTAAGTCGATTTTAAGCATCTCATTACATTTGAGACTCGCATCCAATCAGATCTTTTCCTTTTAAAACTTTGACTCCTTTATTTTCCCAGGCTTGAAACAATATTCAAAGTCTAAGAAGAGAATGCTGACGTCTCTGGGGATCTCAAGTGTCCATGTGTTTCTCATCCCCTCTTAAAGGCTAATTACCTTCAGACAGTTGAATGTGATCTATTGCATTAAAAACTTTACGAGTCTGGAATTGTTAGCTTAAATTTGGACCTGATCTCAAGTTTCTGTTTAGTTGGCTAGATAAAGGTGGTATGTTCCAGTGTTGGAAACATCACCAATCTGCGTTCCAGGCCATATGCTGGTTCTTTACATATGTTAATTTATTTAATTCTTGGGACAACCCAGCAAGCTAGGGATTATGATGTCCAATTCTCAGAAAAAGAGACAGAGGCTCAGAGAGGAGAAACGACTTGCCCAAGTATGTGACAGAATGACCCCAGCAGCACCTTGACTCCCAGGCCATGACCATCTCTAGTTTGCTGGAGCTCTTACGGCACTTTGCCTTCAGCAGAGAACCTACAGAGGTCATACCTACTCTTCGCTTGAGCATCTGGGATGCCGCGGGTCCCGATGGGCTGAGTGAGACTCAAAGGCTATCCCAATGCAAAAAAAAAGAAAAAAAAAATCCAGGGATAAGGAGTCATTTTTTCTTAAATTCTACCAATACTGTAATTATTAGGGGGGAGAAAAACCAGCGGCAACAGAGTGTAGTCATTCTTGGGCACACAGTCCAGAGCAGTGTGATTCTTTCTGAAGCCCAGCAGGCTTTACACAGCAATTCCTGCTGATAGGGGGCCAGGGGCTGCCTGCATCTCAGTAGGAATCTATGGGTTGCATTTCCCTTAAGGAAGGCTCTGCAAAGGAAAAAAAAAAATGAAATAGAATTTTTCTAACATGTTTCTAAGGACTCACGTGGACTTTATCATTCACTGGCTATTTTTAAAATGGTTTAAGGCTACCTCTAAGCCCTGATCACAATGTCACCTTGTCTCAGGGGCAATCCTCCATTCCAGTTGGAGCATGTTGCATGCATGGCCACTGGGCTGTCTGTACCTCCATCCTTCTGCACGTTAGCGACTCATCAGGGTCTAATTTAGGCCACAGTGCACGCCGGGCAGGAACTCTTCAATCCCATGTTCTCTGCAATGTTCAGCAGATTTTGTTCACTCAACAAATGTTAAATGCCAGTAATAACTAACACCTTCTCTCTCTAAATAAAACACTATTTTGAGACAGCATATACATGACCATTGTGATTTAATCTTTTATTTAGAGAACAGGAAAAAAAAAAGCCACACTCAAATTCTGTCAGCAATGAGTTTAGAAGTCTAAAACTGGGTCATGGTAACAGGATGGAGGATATGGGATACTGAAGAGTTGGGAAGTATTGGAATGATCTGGGATCACTGGGATTATTCATTGGAATGAATAATAGTGTCTCGAGCAAGGTGTCATGAAGGAGACGGGGGCGGGGGAATGGGAAGAGCACTGGATAGGGGCTGGCCATTGAGTCAGGAGCCAGTTCAGCTGGTAGTTTCACTTTTGTGGGACTCAAGGGTCAAACTGGATGATACCTAAGAAAGGTCTGCTCATTCACTTCATTGAGCACATGCTTAACAACTGAAATGACTTAGCAGCAGCAGCAGCATGCATTTGATATGGGGAAAATATTGGCAAAGATGGTCCTCCCCCTTACAGAACTTAGAAAAAGTGAAAATATTAGTCATTCAGTTGTGTCTGACTCTTTGTCACCCCATGGACTGTAGCCCACCAGACTCCTCTGTCCACAGAATTCTCCAGGCAAGAATACTGGAGGGGGTTTCCATGCCTTTCTCCAGGGGATCTTCCTGATCCCGGGATCAAACGTGGGTCTTTCGCATTGAAGGCAGACTGTTTACCAACTGAGCCACCAGGGAAGCCCACGGAACTTAGAGATATTCATCAAATAATCTCAAAATAAGTGTGAAATTCAAGTGTAATGAATGCTATAGAGGAGTGGTACATGATGCATTAAAACTAGGAGAGATAGTCAAAATAGCTAAGAGGCACCAACTAAACGTAACCTGCACAGAGTTGTGTGTGAAGGTTCCTTATGCCTGGAGTCAACTCTTCAGTGGCTGAAGGAAACGGACTCAGGGCGATGGCTATTTACCAACTTGTGCAGAAATATTTCACATATTGCAGTTAGTGTTCTGGCTAAATATTGGCATTGCCTAAAAGCTTCTAATGGAAGGACTTGCTTTGGGCTGGAAAACTGGTTAAAGACTTCATGTAATGGTGACATTTGAGCCAAGACCTGAAGAATAATTAAGAATTAACTAGGTGAAGAGAGAAGGAAAATTATTCTAGGCATAGTGAGTGGAGCATGTTCCAAGGTCCTATGGCAGGAGGGAATGAAATGTGTTTGAGCAGCTTTAAAACTAGAGAATGCAGTAAGCAATGGAAGTTGAATAGGGGCTGGGGTAGGGGATTTAGATAAGACCCAGAACTTTTAGAATCTTACAGGTCAGGAAAAGGGTCTCATTTTTATTTTATTTTTTTTCTCACTGAAGTTGGTAAAGATTTTAAGCTGACAATGGCATGGTCAGGTTTGCATTTTACAAAGAATAGCCAGGCTGCCATTTTAAGGAGGAATGGGGAAAAAAAAAAAAAAAAAAAGGAGGAATGGCACTGGGAGGAGCTGAAAGGCTGCTGTGATCATCAAGGGGAGAGGTTGGTGGCTCAGACTAGGATCCTGGTGATAAAGGTAGAAAAAGCATGAAGTTCCTTATTTGCTAAATTGGTAGACGATAGCCAGTCACTGAGCTAGACCTGGGGCATGTTGGAGTTGGGAGCAAGAGAGACTGTTGGAAGGGATGGGGTTGACCATGAAGTGATGGAGGGACCACTGCAGTATCCAAGGGGAAATATGAGTGCAGGGGATGGTCTGGACTGGAGGTGTGCCTTCAAAGGTCAACTTTGCAACGGTGGTCACTGATGCCCAGATGGGGCTAAAGAAGCCTAGGGAAGAGTGTCAGGCTGAGGAGAGGCTTGAGAAACTCCAACAGTTAACGGCTGGCCTCTATCTGTGAAGTCTAAGGGTAACTAGGGCAGATGGGAAAGACAAAGTGGTCCAGCATCAAGGAAGCCTAGGAGGGAGAACATTCCAAAAGGTGTGGACAATTGTCAAGTGGGATGAGGACTGAAACAGTCCATTGGCTTGATCTCCTGAGAGGTTTCACTGAAGATTTACTGAGTGCTGCTATACTTTCCTTTTAACTCTTCCCTTTGAATTAATCATAGACTCACAAATAATTGCCTGTATGTGCAGAGAGGTCCCTTGGACCATCATCTAGCTCCTCCAGTATGATATCTTGCACGGATATAACATCAAAACCTGGAAACTGACAGGGCACAATACAATGAGCTGGACTAGAGACCTCAATCACATTACAGTAATAGATGTTCTGATGGAACAATGAGGACAGGAGTGGGCGGGGCAGGGAGTTAGAGGAGGGAACAGAGGCACGGTAGAGAGTAAATATTTATTATATTCTGCTCTGCTCCAAGCATGAGGCCAGACGCTGGGCACAGTGTGGACCCCTGTGGAAACCTTGACATCTACGGGATCTGGACAAGGATTCAGGGAAGAAGAGGTTGAGGTAAAAATCTACCTCTGGCAGTGGGTGCCAGCGTCAGAGGTCACAGCAGGCCCGGAGCAGGCGCAACAGTGGTGAGTCATTGAGAACAGGCTCTGAAGCCCAGCAGTGGTTGGAGAAAGTGCATATAGGGACAGAAAGCATCAGGGCTCTTCCTTCAGGACAGATTTTCTGAGGGGTTTGCCATTCCAATGCTTCTCAGATTTTACAAACTTGTAAGAACAATGGACCTTCCTGCACTGGAGCCTAAATCATTTCACATCTCTTAGGTTTTCCACTTGCATTTTAGAGGGAACTTTAGCTGGTAGGTTGGAGTAAAATATTCCTAACAAGCTCATTTCACAGGTAAATGCACTGAACCTCAACCGCATAGCACAGCCCTTCCTAGATCTTGGAATTCAGACTTGATGACATTGGAATAGAGATCTCTACTTCCTACTTTGCCCTGCATCTCTATTGAGCTGTGTAAGTTGTCATTGCTCCCTCTGAAAGTTTGAACATATACTTCTAATATCATCCAAGTTGGCTACCCCCAGGTTTCAAACAGCCAACAATATCCCAGGGCATGTTTTATATTTGTCTTTTGTTCTGTCTGATGGATGGTCAACAACCTGAAAAATAATTAAGTATATAAAAGCGTAAGGATAGATCTTACTGCTGCTCCTCATTCCAACTACTCCCCCGCTAGGGTCATTCCATGAAGCCTTGTTTCCAAGATGGAAGGAGGCAAAGAAGAGGAAGTCAAAGGAAGACACAGGTGGAACATGATAGAAAGACCTGGATCCCCATAGGGATACATGGGAAATGAGGCTGCAGTCAGTCTCATTCAGACAGGTATGCTGGGAGGGTCCCCTCATCTACCCCATTCCATCTCAGCCACTGGGACTTAACGAGTGCTGGCTGCTATGTGAGAGAAGCTGCAACCAGAGGTTCTGGTCTTGCATACTGATTGGCCCACATTAATGACTTTTCATCCCCTCCCTGCAACAGCAACAATCCCCTCTTCCGTAATCACCCGTTCCTAGCAGAGGAGGCTGCTGCCATGGCAACCCAGCCATCCAGTGCTGAGAAAACTCACCATAGAGACGTGGGGAGAAAAATTCCACTGTTGGGTTTCCTAAGTAAAGGGGCTCAAAGGAAAGGGAGAAGGAGAATAAAGATCGGGGAGGGGGGAAAGGGATGATGTGACTGGAGTTGGGGCGCTTTCCCGGCTGATGGCTGAGGGCACCCTATACAAACATGGGTCCAGACACACAAACCCACAGAGAACAGATCAGAGGGGGCCTGGCTCTGTGAGACGCCATCTACATGCACTAACACCTTACCCGTGAGGTGCCCAGTCCAGAAGAGTGAAGACAGAAACACGCCTGCCACGCCTTTCTCCTTAATGAGATGCTCCCTCCAGACTCATAAGCAGAGAGTTCTCTGCTTATGATCAAAATGTGGACTGATCAAAATGTGGACTTTATCACTGAGAGCTTTTTCTATTATTTTCCGCTACTAGAAGATCATATTTGAAATAGTATCTTCTTTGAAAAGAGAGGAAATACATTCAATGGGATGTTCATATTGTCGGCATGTAAGTTTGTTTGGAAGCATCCTGCTTCCACCCAACATTGTGATATTGCTGTGAAGGAAGACACCAGGCCCACACACTCTTTAATAGAACAACAGACGGGGTGTTTGGTGATCCCTTCTAATTCTAGGGTCCCCCTTAGCATTGTCTGAAGCTCTGTCCTTTCTGAAATAGTTGAGTTCATTCTCCTCTGTTCTTTAAAACTCCCCTTCAGATCCCCTTTCTTCCTGTTTCTAAAGCAAGGCAGTGCCTTTTGCGTCATGAGCCCATGGCATCATTTCTGAAACACCCCAGCGTTCAGAAGCTGGAGCGCATAATGTCAAAATGGGGTGTTTAGTTCTCAGAACCAAAGCAAACACACACACAAATGTTCTCTCTGGGACCAACGTGGGAGACAGTTTCTAAAGGCCGACCACAAGCTGATTGTGTTTCTTGACAGTCCCCGTCTCTCAAAGGAACAAGCAAATTCCCCACGCCTTTCTATGTGCTTGACAACTCCCCAAAGCCAGCCAGGGCTGGGAGCTCACTTCAGATCCAAGCCAGAAAAGCCTGAGAGCAGGAGACAGCCCGCGCTTGGAGAACAGAGCACTGGAAACCACACAAAAACAGGAGGCACTTGTTTTTCAGAAAAAGCAGAGCAAAAACTTCTTTCGTTGTGTTAAATAATGTACAACAATGTCACATTTACCTTTGTCCCTCTGATGTCACTTTTGACACAAAGACTTTGTGACGTGCTTGCTCCCAAGCCCTGAATTTCAACGTGACCTTCGACAAATCTTTTGTTCATTTCTTTTCAACAGATATTTATTGGGCAAACTCTTCTAGATGCCAGAAACACAAAGACGAATATCCGCCTGGCCTCCTTTTGGAGAGTAATGGAGATAATGGTAGTCTCTTACATTTGCAGTCCACTTACAGTGTCCAAAGCACTTCACACACATCATCTAATTTAATCCTGGGGAATAGCCTGGCAGAGTGTAGATAAAACCTGGGCTGCAAGAAATGAGAGGCAGGAAGCCCTTGACAAAAGATGCCACCAGGGTTGGCGGATGGTATCCTTGATATTAACAACTTACTTTGCACTTAGGAAATTTAGGTGCTAAAAGTATGTGTTCTCTGGGTACCGAAGTGCAAGCCTGTCTGGGTATGGAAAGCCTCTCGGGAAATTAAATAAGTTATCCTTCAAAGAAATCTTTGAACGTGGGACACTTTATTCAGAAAGAAAATTGGCTTTCCTCTCAACAAAGACTGCAAAGAAGATATTTTCAAAGCAATGGCTTAATGAAGGAAAGAACACTGAACACGGAGTTGGGAAGTTAGTGGCCTGGTCCTACTCTGTGGCTTTTAGCAAATGAGGAAATTGGGCCAGATTATCTGTCAACTGCAGGTCCAAAATGTTGCATGATTGACTAGTTAGGTTTGCCATTTTAAATGTTTTTCAGCAGTTCCTGAAAACAAGTTGAGCAAAGACAGTTTTAGAAATTATGCAATGATTTCTACATACATGTGTACTTATTTAATTTCTAAGTGGTCTGGTGTCAAGGACTAAATAGCATTTTCTAGGACTTCTAATTTTGAGGTCCTCTATCACATGGACTGTAGGAAAGATAAGGATGAAATGCATGTTTCCTGGAACAAAATAGACATTTCATCAATATTTGCCTCATAAACACATGAAGACATGGATAAATAAATGAGGAACACATGGCCTTAGGGAGCAAAGAACAGCATTTTGTCCTGCGGACATCCTGGGGAATGCAAAAGGAGAAGTTCTGAGAAGTGTATCAAAGTATCTTGTGCTAAAACTAAAAGCCATGTAACCAGAAACAAAACAGTGCCTTGCGGGGAGGAGGGAAGGGTGGGTACATGTGTATAAGAAATTTAATTTTGCTACTTTAGTCCTACTAATGTTTCCTCAAGGTTAGCTTGGTGCTTTATTGTTGAGTAGTGAGTTGCCTGTGTTCTCTGATCCTAGATATTTGCATTTGGAAATGAAGTGCTCCCATTCTGACCCCATGCCAAGACAATTCTATGCAGATCCACACTTCAGATTTAAGTCTAGAATCCCAGCTTATAGCAAAGATATTTTTTGTCATTTTATGTCATCCCCTGCCATCAGATAAGCCACTTGTGGTCCTCTTGGCTCCTTGGCATTTGGCTTGTGAACTGTCGCACTGACAGGGCCCTCAAGGTTATGTCCACCCTGTATGTTGTGTAGGTGCAGCCTGAAGAACTGCCACCTCTAGACATCTCTCTCCCCAAAGAAGCCCTTGGCTTCGGCCATAGACGTCTGCCTACGGACCTTCCCGGGCCTCTGCTCTGCATGCAGCTGTGTCTCCTGGGGAAATGCGCTCATTCTTCTGGATCTTGTCAACTCCCTTCAAGTTACGGCATAAGCTTCTTGGTGGCTCTCTACAAACCACTGTCTACCCCCCACCCAACCCCAATACATGAGCTTCATCTAGCATTTACTTTTGCTGATAAAACTACTTATGGCAGTATCACTTTATGCATAAATTTTGTCTTTCCAAATAGGTTTAAAATGTGTAGAGTGCAAACTGTATTTAGCACACATCTATGTTCCTACAGTGACTAGTAAGGGTTAAGCAACCATTTGTTGATTGATGGTGATGACAAATTGAAATTATCATGGAATCATCACAGTTTCGGCATACAAAAATGAGTTGGGCGGCCATTGAGGATCTGGTCTCAGACATGTCTCTGCATCACTGAAAACCTGGACTTTTTTTGAGCTGTACCAGGTCCAAGGACACCAGTAACACCAATTCAGAACAACACCTGCCAGCTACAACCTTTTGGTCTCAAGGTGTCCCCTCAAAACCATGTAGTCATCTGGGGCCCCAACCAATTCTTACTTAACAAACATCCTTCGTGCCAACTCCAATTACAATTATTAATAGACAACTCATATAACTCACTATAACATTGCCATGTCTGTCTTTATAAGCCTCCTCCATTTTATAGTCTGGTGGATCATAATTCAGGTGATTTTAAATATCTATCTCCCGGCTAAAGTCCTAACAAACCCCAGAGAAACACCTTTTTATTTCAATTACATCTCTGCTTCTGAAATTTTGGTTAACAATGGATAATAAATACATCATAGGATGTATAATAAATACATTAAGGAAGTTCAGTTCAGTTGCTCAGTCGTGTCCGATGGCAGCCCACCAGGCTCCCCCGTCCCTGGGATCCTCCAGGCAAGAATACTGGAGTGGATTGCCATTTCCTTCTCCAATGTATGAAAGTGAAAAGTGAAAGTGAAGTCGCTCAGTCGTGTCCGACTCCTAGCGACCCCATGGACTGCAGCCTACCAGGCTCCTCCGTCCATGGGATTTTCCAGGCAAGAGTACTGGAGTGGGGTGCCATTGCCTTCTCCGGTTTAGTCGCTAAGTCATGACCAACTCTTTTGTGACCCCATGGACTATAGCCTGCCAGGCTCCTCTAGCCATCAGATTTCCCAGGAAAGAATACTGGATTGGGTAGAAATTTCCTTCTCCAGGGGATCTTCCCAAACAGAGGTCCAATCCCCATCTCCTGCATTGGAAAGGAGATTCTTTACCAAGATTCTCTGCCAGGGAAGCCCTTATACTTTAGTAATGGTAAGTTAAGCAATCAAGAAGAAATTATTTAAAGAGAAAAGCAGGAATAGAATTATCTCCTCACATGCACCATTGTTTAGTTAATACTTCTGCTCAGAAAAATAATTTGAATTATTCAATTTGGTATTAACTGATTTTTCCCTCTTAATGTTTCACTAAGAATCATGAGCTTTGAATATTTGTGAGACTAAGAGGAGGGATATAAAAAAGAAAGGAAAAGAGGGAATTTAATGATGGAAGATCCTCAAAGACTTGGGTTCCCCTCGCTGAACTGAGGAAATGACACTACTTGTATTTTCCTAACTTCAGAAAGAAAACAGGTGTGGGGTTTCTTACCCACGTGTTTTGTAAAACTGCATCACATTCCATGTGCTGAGTCATCTAAAGGTAGTCACTGGATCATTTCTTCTTCCACCCAAATCAGTTATTGACCAGGTATTGATGAGAGCCCAGCCAATTTAAAGCTGGGGGCTTAATTAACATAAATCTGTAAAAAAATCATTTCAGTGGCGTGGAGTGGCTACAAGGCTGAATTTCCTAAGAATTTCCTTTCACCTCGAAAGGCAATTTCGGGCCATTTTGGGTCTCAAATGCTCACTTTTTAAAATCGAAAGGTATCAAATCTAAGATCTCATTTATAAGAGAAAATGTGACCTTTCTCACTCAGTCTCAACAGAAATAGCCCCAGCTGATTTCACATTTCCTTAGTGAAATCACCTGTGTTTCAGAGCCCAATTATCACATGATCTCTTCTGATCGAAAGCATACTTTTACAGGGTGTTTGGATAGAATGACCTGAGTGGAACAGTTAAATTAAAATCACTGTCCTAGACTGAAACACAGAGTGCAACAGTGAGTCCCCATTTATGGGCACAAGTTTCTCTCTCCCGCCTGACTCTGTCTTTTTTGCTCCTTCTCTTCAATGATTTATTAAATAGTTTCAGTAGATCTAAAGGAATTAAGTCTACCAACAAATGAGATGCATAAATGACCATGAAATGTTAATATTGTAAATAGAAGAAGTTTTGAGGTTGGCAAAAACTTTCAGTGGTGACTGGAGCAATCCCTTTAAAGAATTACTATCAGTCAGTCTGAATAAGGCATGAGAACCTTATCATTTGGCTTGAGGGGTGCCTGAAGCTGGCCATCTTTGGCCTTCAAATAGCAGTCAGATCAGAACTGTAGTTTAACCTTTTAGTGCCTCACTGTCTAGCAGCCACCTTTTCACTCGGGGTGGTTCTACAAAAAACACAGAGCAATTCTCTGTGTAATTAAAGTTCCAGCTGCATGGATCTGCTCACTAGAAATTCAAAGAGTCCTAGAGACCTGTCTCATAGAGCCTTCTTGTTCCCACCGCCCTGACCCGCAATCCTCTTGTTTCCTCCGCTTTCCCACCCTTTCTGGTTTTTAATTCACCTCTGAAATTGTGACAGAAAAACTGTAAAATAATTAATAGACTCTCTTCCTAACTAAATCGGGTGCTCCTTGAAGGCATGTGTTATTTGTCTTAACACAGAGACTTAATAAATGTTGGCAGAATTAATGAAAGTTCCCTGTGCCCATAATGAAGGTGGCAAAAACATTATGTCCATGTGAATAAATTAAGTGTTTTAAAATCTTCAACCCAAATTGTGCTTAACCCATTCAGGGATAGATTTTATTCTTCAAAAAGATACCATAATAGTATTTATCCACATTTATGCCAAACAAGGACCATACATATTAATTCACAGATAGGTATCATCACTCTTAGCAAGTCAATAGCATACTGAAAGGGTAGGCAACTAGCAATTAATTTTCAGAGGGATAGTTAAAATCTTGGGCTGTGCAGGGAATACTCCGCAGGTTCCAATCCTGGCTTTCAATATTTATTGATGGTGTGAAAAGTAGGCTGAGTTTCTTCACCTTGATAGCAGGGTCCAGTATAGTCATGGAGTTGTTGGCTGAATTTTATGAGTGGCACCTATAAAGTATTCAGAGGGGTTTGTCCTCAGTAAGACTCCACAAGCTTGAGTCACCAGCCAGCTGCTCACAGTAACAAAACTACTCTTTCAAGCAGTGACACAAATTATGGGGTTTCAGACAGGGTAACTTTACCTTGTTTACATCATGGAAAAAGAATATGAAAATAACATCAAGAGATTGGTTCATACCTGATTGCCAATTCCCTACGAGCTTGATTTATCTACATAAAATAATATATTAATAAAGGGCTCGGCTGTTTCTACCAACACCCTGGCAAGGACAGATAAGAGATTTTTAGACCTCTTTTTGTGCAAAAGACACAGCCTTGTCCTGGTAGCTTAGTCAAAGACTTTTCTATGATAGGAGAATAAAGTCATGCTCACAGCCTGTAATAATAGCAGTGAGTCTCCTGTCCTGTTGGCTAATATACTAGTACTGTTTCAAGTGTTCAAAACATATGTCATTCATGTGATCACAACCATCTGCCAGAGATACAGGAGAAAGACAAGTGGAGTGAAACAGGGAGGTTTAGGAGGCTTTTCTTTTAAGAGGAATTGGTGGCAACAGTGAGATTGGAACCCAGGTATGTTGGCTCTTAACACCAAGCTCTTTTTAGTTTAACCTGAAATGTTTCTCTATGCACTACAGTTGATTTTCTAAAATGTGAATGCCTGGGGGGCCTGATCTATTTTCCCAAGGCCCCTCTACCATTCCCATGCACACCAAAGTTTGTGAGCCACTTCCCTACAGCGGCAACCCCCAGCCATTTTGGGCACCAAGGACTGGTTTCATGCAAGGCATTTTTTTTCCATGGACCGAGGTGGGGTGGCTGGGGGATGGTTTCGGGATGATTCAAGCGAATTACATATATTGTGCACTTTATTTCTATTATATCAGCTCCACCTCAGATCATCAGGCATTAGATCTCAGAGGTTGGGGACCCCTGTCCCAGAGTGAGGAAGCTAAAAATAACTAAATTATCTTATTCAGTTCTTATAATAGCTCCAAGATCTGTAATATTGTCATTTTAGATAAAAGAAACTGAGGCCCTAAAGGAATAATCAACTTTTCTGACATCATGGGTCAGTAAAAGAAAACTGAAACTCACACCTGTCTCCCTGGCTCGAGAGGCCCAGCTCCTAAACTTACTGCCTCTCAACACCCTCAAAAAGTGGGGTTTGAAAAAAAAAAAAAAGCAGGGTTTTACTAGAGAACTTTCCAACCAGCTTATCTATAATTTCTACCAGGCTGTTCCTTTTCTTTGCAAAAGACCTTCCCATTTAAAATGATGGCTATTATGTCTCCCCACTCTCATCATGTAATTTAGGGATGAGATGTTAAAATAATCAGTTTGACAATGGAGATCTGAGGTTTTCTAGAAAGTTATTTTAAAATACAAACAAAAAACCCCCTAATTCCAGTGGGATCCATGCTCCTATAGCCTAGGTCACTTGCTACACTCCTCCAAATTTGAAGAACACTTTTGGCCACTGATTGGCACTTATTTTCTAAGGGAATAAAAAGGTAATTGACTTCCATTTTCATAACTAGAACAAGCTCAAGGATGCAAAGAGAATTGTTTATATATAATTAAGCAAAGAGTTAAAATAAAGGCAAGGGCCTGAGTTAGCAGAAGAAACGACCAACGGAAGTCTTTACAGCTCTCTTTTGAAATACTTTTCAAAGAACAACAGGTACTTTGTCCTGGAATCTGTTGATGCTGATCACAGGCCAGGGTCTCTGCTTAAGGGGTTGCATATTTCATTTAATGTTGTTTCTCTCTCCATCAGTCTTACATTGGGGTCATTAAGTTTTCAGGCAGTCATGGGAACAGAACTGATTATAAACTTAAAAAGACAGCAGTTTGGTATTAAGTTGCTGTCAGAAGGCAAATAGGTCGTCATTTTTAAGGCTAGGATTGGGAACACTTATGGGGCCTTTTTTTCTCTAGCTCACACATCTGAAAATGACTTCCCTATTAAGAACTGATTTGAAGGGTCAGAATAGGAAGTGCCCTTTCCCATCTCCCTATCCTTGCTTTGCCTAAAAAAAGTTGGATCCGGAAAGAACAAGACAGAAGAAAGAAACCACCACAGCTCTGAGGGAAAAAAACCCTATACAATCTACTTAACTACACACTATCCATCCCCTTTGACTAATAATCATACATCATTATACTTTATCTATCTATCTATGTGAAATGGAGATTAACTGAGGCTGTCTTATCTTTGAAATAATTTTTAAGTCAGAGTGTATAAATTACTTCTTTTAAGCCTAATGGGCACATGAACATTAAACAGTAGCTCTATGAAAGTTGGACCATAAAGAAAGCTAAGCACTGATGAATTGATGCTTTTGAACTGTAGTGTTGGAGAAGATTCTTGAGAGTTCCTTAGACTGAAAGGAGATCAAACCAGTCAATCCTAAAGGAAATCAGTCCTGACTATTCACCGGAAGGACTGATGCTGAAGCTGAAGCTCCAAAACTTTGGCCCCCTGATGCGAAGAGCTGACTCATTGGAAAAGACCCTGATGCTGGGAAAGACTGAAGGGAGGAGGAGAAGGGGACGACAGAGGATGAGATGGTTGGATGGTATCACCAACTCAATGGACATGGGTTTGAGTAAACTCCGGGAGTTGGTGAAGGACAGGAAAGCCTTGGCGTGCTGCAGTTCATGGGGTCGCAAAGAGTCAGACATGACCTAGTGACTGAACAATAATAACAAATACTACATACTGGACATCTTTGCATTCTGTACCCTACATTTTTGTATTCCATGGCATGTGTGCAAAAGTGTGATTTTATCATTAGCACATTAGTTCGTAAGAAGGAAAACAAATGGAAAGATTAGGGAAACGAGATTAAGGTGGATCTGAGAAAAGCATAAGGATTTTTGTGAGGATGAGAAGGCCTTAGCACACAGAGGAAGAGGCACTTGGTTATCATGTGGACTTAGATTAGATGCCTCCTTTGATACCATTTAAGGTCAAGGTCCTGCTGAGAAAGAATCCCGGACCATTGTGCTTTGCTTTGCGAGTGCTCAGTCAGGGACAGCCACCTGGGAAACTGCTGTGTGTCAGGCTTCACAGTGTGGCCATGGGTGAGTTTTTCTAAAAGCCACCTTGGCTAAGGGCCACCAAACTCTGCTCCCATTCCTAAACCTCTAATACTGACATCTAACAGTAAAACTTTGTGGCATGGGATTGTGTAACTCATAATTCAATCCAGTCGAAAGGGAAAATGTTATTGCATGGGAACACTAAGAAAATGCAAAACATTCTTTAGTTTACATTTGTACTAATCAGAATGTATATGCATTAACAAAGGCACTGGATAGAAATTCAGAAATTAACTCTCTTGGGTAGTTATTCCACATGATGCTGATCCATCACCTGGATTGTTATCCTTCTTGCCCACAGAGTTAGCTAATTTTTTGACTAAGCCAATTTAATTATTTCGGCTGCATATATTCCTCTTCAGACTAATCGATGAAAACCCAGAAACTATCATTTTAAAGGTTAAACTGCTAAATGATTCACAACACAGACATTTCAAAACAATTTCTCTCTCCAGAACTCCTTCCTTTTTATTCTGTGGACATAATAACTGAAGTGAAATGCTATTTTTTTAAAAATGCAATTCTTTCACTTATGGAGAAAAAGGACACTAGAGTTATCATACACTCTCAAATGACTTAAGAAACAATGAAAAAAATCAGCAATTTCCAATGATTATACAATTTGAACTATAGGTTAAATAAACTATGTTTTGTTTCCAAAATAAAATAGAAAACCATGGATTAGGAAAAATATTTGCTTAATTACATATAGATGAGTAATTACATACACACACATGCAATCACATCCCACATATTTTAAGGAATTACTCAGTTAAAAAAAAAATTTAGACCTCAATGTGTAAAAAGCACACAGGCAGAAAGTCTACATTAAATTAGAGAAACAAGAATGGGTTACAAAAAGTGGAGTGTTTGGTTTTGCCATTTGTCCTTTCCAGCCCCTTTGGAAAGGTCTGCTCAGCCTATGAAAGCATCACCTAAATTCCTATAAAAACCTGGCATGGGTATATGAATTTATTTCAGGCTACTTGCTCTCTCACAGTTTGACCCACCAACTCTTGCTTCCATGGTCCCAATTTCTTCATTACATCTACTCTAAGGTAGTTCAGCATCTCATGCTTTGATATCTCCTCTTGGACACCCTACCCAAATTGGACCTGGCAAACGTTCCTTCAGATTCACATTCAGCCTCTGCTGTTGTACTGGAAAGGTGGAGGAGGGACTTTCTTGGCTGTTAATTTCCTGCATTGCCCTGGAGAAACTCATCAACAGTCAGAGAGACAGAGATCATGCAACTGTAATCAAAGGGATGCAGATGCACACCCAGGGGACAGTGTTTCATTTAAGAATTTGCCAAACTTTTCATTTGGTTACTCATCTTCTTAGTGTTGGTTGGAGACACCCAGGGATTGGGGATTAGCAACATTCATATCATGGTGCACTCTATCCAACTGTTTTAAAAGCTGGATGATGATACAGATCGAGTCATAAAGACAATCATATTCTGTGAGCCACTACTGGAGTTTATGCTATGTAAATCATTCAAAAGAAAAATATCCTGTGTACAATCATGCTCTTTGTACAGTTATTTAAAGTAATAAGAAAAAATCAATCTAGAAATCAGACTATAGGGAACAGTATGTTAATTATGCTAACTCAACCCAATGGAATATTACTTAGTCATCAAAAATAATCATTATACAATGATCATTCACTGTAACAATAAAAATGTTTATAATAAGAGACTAAGCACAAAAACCAAATAAGCATTTTAAGTTCAAATGACTACAACTATATAATGTGTGTGTGTACAATATATATTCCATAGAGCCTCATTAACCATAAATTTGTTTGCAAGTTTACCTACTCCCTAAAATATGTTTATCATCCCTATATCAATAATCACATTGCTTTCCTAGATATTTACAGGTATGTTCAGAGCAGTGAAAATGTTAGGTCATCTGCACATTCCCAGTTAAATTGGAACAAGGTAAAACTCTATCTTCTTGTTTTAGCTCTGACACTGAAAGGAGCATCCTTTTCACAATCTATTTAATGCCATTAAAAAAAAATCTTCTTTATTGGTGATTTCACTATTTAAAATGGCCTGCAGGGACAAGGCTAACGTGCTGTCTAGCATTCCTAACAGCAAGAAGGATGTGATGTACCTTACAGAGAAAAAAGTATGTGTGAAAGAAAAGTTGTATTCAAGCATGAGTTATAGTATGGTTGGCCATGAGTTCAACCATAATGGATCAACAATATATATAAAACAAGATGTCTTTAAACAGAAGCATGAAACAAGGCTATGTTTTGATCAGTTGATGAAAATGTCATGATCAGCAGGAACCTAACCTTGTATTTTCTCTAGGAACAATGATTCAGTATATGCTAGCTCAGTTTCTGTAGAACACAACTATCACTAATAAAAATTGACTTCATATACATACCTATGCATACATATCTATACAGGTATACATATCTGCCTATATACAAATATATATATATGCACACAATATAAGAGAATTAGTGTGTATAAATACACATATATGTAACTATGTGAGTTTAAGAATGGTTTAGTTTTTCTCTTAAAATTTTAAAAGTTCTTTATATTATTGCTTTTACCATGAAAACATTTAAAATGGACAAAAGCCAAAGAACCCCTGCTGACTGATAACAGAGTTCCCTAGTCACATGTACAGATCTCTTAGAATTGGTGCCTTGCAATCTCTGTCAAACAAAACAGGTTGGCCAGCATGTGTCCTTCATGCACATTTCCTGGACAAATCACCTGATCTCCCAATGTTTTAACTGGCTCTACTAAAAGGTAAAAATAATATGGGGCCCTGCATGAATGTGTACATTAAAATCTTGCAATAAGTTTCCCAGGGAGATACTCTGATTCACCTGTCACTGTGGTCTTCAGAGCATCTACTCTGAATGGTTACTTGGTGCTATGGACTGAGTTTTCCCTTCCAAAATTCATAAGTTGAAAACCTGACCCCCTAATAGGAGAGTATCAAAATGTAGGGCCTTTGGGAGGTGGTTATTATTAGACATAGCCATGACTGTGATACCCTCAAGATGGGATTAATGCTTTTATAAAAATGGGAGGCGACAAGGAGCCTCTCTCTCTTTCTCTTTCATTGGTACACTGTGTTCACATGCCAAGGAAGGCCATGTGCTTGTGAAGATATAACTAGGAAGAGAGCCCACACAGCAAGCTAACTATTCTGACCACCAGAGCCCTGCCCTTCAGACCAGTAGAAATGTGTTTGCTGTTAACGCCATCTGGTCTCCAGCATTCTCTTCTGTAGCCCAAGCTGCTTCATGCACTTGGGCTCAGTCCTCTTGCCACCTGGCTCCCCACTGGGTTCAAAGGACAGGGTGCTGGGCGTGGAGTCATCACAGGCTGGCCACCTCCTTCTAACAAAAGGCTCAGCTACTGTCAGCTGGTCGTCTCCAGGTGACTACCTTTCCGGGTCCAGGTAATCTCTCCTTCGCCCTGTTACCTCAGACCAACAGGTTATGAGGTCCTACACAATCCCTTGTGGTCTCCCTAAAGCCTACCTACATTTTTGTAAATAGTCCTTTAATTCAAATATGTTTCTCTTAAGTTCACCTATTTTCTTCCAAAACTCTGGCAGGATCTAACAAAACATAGGGATTGCTAAAAAGATTCTTTTTATAAAAGTATAATTCCAAACTTCATTTCTCTGATAAAGAGATTGAGACCCAAGAACTCCTAATCAACAGGTAACAATGTAACATCCTCAGGGTCACTGGAGTCATTACCACCGGGGTCACCAGGGACTTCCCTGCTGGTCTGGTAGTTAAGGGCTCACCTTCCATGCAGGGGACATAGGTTCCATCCCTGTTGGGGAGATAAGATCCCACATGCTGTGAAGTAACTAAGCCCAAACGCCACAGCTAGAGAGTCCGTGCAACCCCATGAAAGATCCCCCTGATGCAACTAAGACCCAACACAGCCAAATAAATAAGTAAATATTGGAAAAAAAAAAAAAAGCCAACAACAAAACAAAAAAGAAAAAAACGGGGTCACCATGGGGCAGTGGCTGTTTTATGGCCTATACCACTTGGCTTGTGATGACAATGACCATGTGATGGTAAGGAATGAAACCTCTTCTGGTCTGCCTAGAGTAAAACATTCATAAAACATTTTTATTCCCATACTCTATGAGCCAGCCCTTCCACAATCTCTGCTTCCATTTTTATTTCTGCCATGTCTTCTCCTCCCATCTTGGTTCCATTCACTGAAAAGTCTCCATTGTTCTAGGGGTCAGGAAACAAGGGCAGTGGGGGTGCTTGCTGAGAAGTGATTGCCTAGCAACCCATCTTCCTTCTTCCAAGGACAGAGGCTATTTGCATTTTGGGAAGAAAGTAAAAAGCTCCCCTTCTCCTGAGTCCCGGGGTAGGAATATCTTGCTGACCACTCCTCAAAGGAACCTTCCTTTCTCTGCGAACTCCCCCTGGGTGGCCTTTCTCTGCCTGTTGTGCTGTGTGCCCTCCCCTCGGGGTGGGCTCCACCTTCTGAGGGGCACCCAGAGCTGCTGAGGGCAATGAGTGCCTTCTGGCAGCACCAGGACAGGGCTCAGAACATCCTGATCTCATTCAAGTGGACTTTCCTTTCCCACACTACTCTTTCCTTTTGTAGCTTTCTTTCCTGGAAACCTGCCACACCTAGGGGATGTCTAGGCCTGCTGCTCTTAACCCTCAAGCTGCCAGTGAGTTCCCTGAACTCACTTAGGGGAAGCTGAAGCCAGCCGAGGCAGGGAAACAGGAGGGCTATAAACTTCACTGGGAAGCTATTAGCTGACCTACACGAGGCGGGGACCAAGGGAAGAGAGACTATTCTTTACATCATTGGGGAAACTGAACTGGGTTTATATATGGAAAAATCACTATTCCAAACTAGAGACCTCCTACAAAAACATCTCATCCTCCATTCTTCTGTCTCCATGGGGAAGAAAAAAAGGATGATCCTCTTAAAAGTGAAGTGTGAAGAGTGGTAAGACTGGAGCCCTCCCTGTTTTTTGCTTTAAAGAGATAAACAGAACTCTTGGGCTATCTGGCTTCAAGTTGGGCAAGAACTTCAATCTTTGGAAGCTCTGAATTGCCATCTTTAAAACTGAGATCTTTAAGAATTACATTAACAACTGTCGACAGTGTTTAACTCCAGTAGCGCAAGGCATGTACACTGGGGTGTACTATTTAAAGAAAACCATTGCATTACTGTATTCACCTTGGTTTCCTCTGCCCCTTTAGGGTATTCGTCTTGAGGAGAGGCCCTGGTTATCCACAGATAACCGACCTACAACCCTATAGAAGATACAGCTGGTGTTTTACCTTCCCAGGTAGCGCTGGTAATAAAAAACCCGCCTGACAAAGGAGACATAAGAGTCATGGGTTTGATCCCCGGGTCTGGAAGATCCTTGGAAGGAAGGCATTGCAGTCCACTCCAGCATTCTTGCCTGGACAGAGGAGAGTGGTGGGATATGGTCCATAGGCTCACAAAGAGTCGGACGTGACTGAAGCGACTTAGCACATACACACAAGAAGATGTTACCAGGTTTTAAAGAACTTGGCACTCCTTGACCATTTTATGTATTGAGTTGGCCAAGAAGTTTGTTCAGGTTTTTCTGTAAGATGTTACTGATATGCATGTGTATTTCCTTGTGTATATATAACCCAAGACAAAGAACCATGGAAGTCTATATATGGCTAATAAATAAATAAACTTTTTTGGCAACTATATGGGAACTCCTTCAAGAGAGAAACAGTAGAAGACTAATCCTCTTATCTGTAAGGTGAGGAGATAAATACAAAAGAAAATTCTGAATGATTCATGGGAGTTGGTCTATGAGCAGAGAAGAAAGAAACAATTGTTTTTTAAATATCACTAACCGAAAAATTTTATCTCCTGTGGTAAAACAGGCATGGCTTTGTTTTTATTTGCTATTTTTACCCGATTTTTTAATTCACTAAGAATGGATCTTAAGTCTTCTCTATGTAGAAAATATTTAGTTCAGTGGAACTGGGAATTGAGCTTTGAATTTTACAGCCAGAAGGACTATAGAAGTTACCTGACCCAAACAATATCATCATTTCACAATTGAGGCCCATACACTGAGGTCCAAGGAGGTTTGAATTTGCCCAAAGGACATGCAAGTCACACGGGTGGTTCCTAATGCACAGAAATCATTGCTCATGACACTTTAGGTTCATGTGACCACAGGCAGCTGACTTTATTAATGACAGGAGTAAAATGCTTGTTAGCAGGTCACTTTGTTTCACACTTGAAAGGGTTTTGAGGTATATATTTTTTTATGGGGATTAGAAATCTAGAATGCTAAAGCAAGGGGCTGAAATAGGCCACCATACTTCTATTCATTTCTCATTCATTCCAGTGGGAGCATTTTATTTTATTTTATTTTTTTTTTTTCCAGTGGGAGCATTTTAGGACACACGCTGTGTCCTACCAGTGCATGGGCAAGTAGAGAAGACAATTACAGCCAAGCATGTTCTTGGGTGGATGTTCTCTCTACTGAAAAATTGGTGAATCTGTCTTGAGAGTCTAGAGAATAGTGAAGCAGTCATCTGGTAAAAAGTTTAATCAAGCATTCTCTGAGTTTCTCTGATCTGCTTACCATTTCTTTCTCTCATTTTTTTTTTCTCTTTAACTACTGCCGTTGTGTTATTCACAGCTTCAAAACTGTGAACATTTGGGAATTCTCTCTCTGACATGGAGAACCTGTTGGTCATGGTCCTTACACCATTTAAATAATTGTGTCATAAGTATAATGAGATACTAAGCCTTTATATTAGTCCATGCACATGAAATCAATGCCTTTGAAAGCTCAGATGAAGTCTGGCAAGTTTGAAAGAAGCAAGAAGAGTGTAGACTGAGGGCTTACTGGAAAGTGTTGGGTAAATTGGAAAAATAGTTAATTCTGGAAACAGAGTGTTTCATAAATTTCTCCCTGTGAACAGAAGAACTTTATCTGTCTGTATCCTTTTTATTTGTGCTAAAATGATTTACATAAATGAGAGTATGGTAGCTAATTTTGATTGTAAGGATAAAAACCTTGAAATCTTTGAACTATAAAGGACTTTAGAAGTAATCTACTTCACAGAATCCACCAAACTAAGTAAAGTAAAAATGCATCATATCGGTATGAATTTATTTATAAACTTTCACATTAGTTACATTTATGTATTATAAATAAAACAAACAAACAAACAAACAAAAAAAAGAAATCAAAGTTTTGCTATTTTCCAGTGTGTTAAAATTGTATATACAACCCATCTGAGCATGTCGGTTTCCATTAGTTTTTATTAATGGTTATAATGTACTTAGTATTAATAGTTATGTTAATTGTTATAATACACATAAGCAGATGACATTTAAATATAGAACTCACCACTGAGACTCCTCCACAAAAGTCCCTGTTTTCCACAGAACACAGTTTACAAAACACTGAGCCCTTTCTACACCATCATGGAAGATGGAAAGCCTATGCTTGGATGCTTCACTCCAGTGACAAGGAACTCATCTCTTGGCAAGGTTGCCCACATCACAGCTCTCACTCTTAGGCACTTCCTCTTTACCCCGAGCCACATCCACTTCATGAGACTTTTACCCAGCAGCCCCCGTCCTGGCCTCTAGAACTACTGTCTTCATTGGCAGGGAGGAAGCAGCTACTGTGTTTATATCTAGGCCTTCCCTTCTCTCCCCCCAATACTCCCGATTCCCTCAACTCTCTCACCTATGGCCTGGCCCCGGCCTTCTTGATCACTCTCCTCGCAGTGATCTCTTGCTTTTTAGAGCAAGAAATATGTACCCAAGAAATACAGCTGGCTTAAAATGACATCCAACTCGACATGTACCAACTGAGTGCATGTTCTCTGCCCAGCCCCTCTGAAAACCAGGGCAGGGAATCACACCACTGACTGTCCAACCATACAGGTCAGAAATCTATTTCACATCCTTGACATTCCACGCTTTGCATTTTCCATACCCAATCCACCACTAAGTCCTGCAGTGTTGCCTTGTGAATAGCTTAATAACCTCTTTATTGGTTTTGTCTCCACTGTCATCACCCTCGACCACCATACATACCAGCCTGTCTTTCCTGAACTTCTGTAAGAACCTCTTAACCCATCTGCTTATAGCTGCTCTGGCTCTCCAGAGTTGCACTACCCAACATGCTTTCATATTGTGGTGCTGGAGAAGACTCTTAAGAGTTCCCTGGACAGCAAGGATATCAAACCAGTCAGTCCTTAAAGGGAATAAATCCCGAACATTCACTGGAAGGACTGATGCTGAAGCTGAAGCTCCAATACTTTGGCCACCTGATGCGAAGAGTCGACTCATTGGAAAAGACCCTGATGATGGGAAAGGCTGAGGGAAGGAGGAGAAGAGGGCAACAGAGGACGAGGTGGTTGGAAGGCATCATTGACTCAATGGACAAGAGTTTAAGCAAACTCTGAGAGACAGTGAAGGACAGGGAAGCCTGGGGTGCTGCAGTCCATGGGGTTGCAAAGAGTCAGACACGACTTAGCAACTAAACAACAGCAACATCTTGCTTAAAATTTTAGCAGCATCTTACTCTTTCATGATAATGAAAAATGGCTGACAAAGTCCTTTGTGACTCAGTTCTCTCTTCCTTTTTGATTCTCCATCTGGATTGGCACTTCACACTCTGTGTTTAGCACACTGGCCATCTTTTGTTTCCTTCATTATGCTCTGCTTCTCTTGCAACAGGCCTTCCTACCTGTTGTTTTCTCCCCACTGGGCTGTACTTTCCTCCTCTTTTGTCCTAGTAAACCCAACCTGCAGGATTCAGCTCAAAGATTCCTACCTCAGTCTTCCAAGAGGTCAGATCCCTTGTTACAGACAATTATAGCCTGCAGGACATCTGCTTCATGACACTCATCACAGCTCTTACTTACACATGTTCATTTGGTCCACCTGGCTCCCCAGGTGGACCATTAGCTTCACTAGGCTGAGATGTGTTTATTTTTGCTCACTTTTCCCCTCCTATGGCACATAAGGTGCTCCAAAATATTTGTTGAGTAAATTAACTATGCAATTCTTATTTTGATATTTGATATCTGGTTCTATCAAGGCAATTGACCTAAAGTATAGAAACACATGACATAAATATGATCAAGAACAATTTAAAACCCGAAGCAGATGAATAAATGGAGAACTCAAAGTTGTTTCTAAAAGAATGTGTGTCTCTGGGTATAGTTAAAGAATGTCCAGCTTATCCCTTGACAATATGAAGTCTGAGATTTATGTGGATAGTAGGAACTAGGGAAAAGGAAGAAGAAAAGATGATAAAGATGATAAAAGATGATAAAGAAAAGACGAACAAATGTTGACACAATTTTCAAAAGGGAGTGAAGAAGCAAGATTACAAAAACAACTTACAACCAAACATGACCTTTGTCCTGGATTGAATTTTAATGGAAACTATTAACATTTAAAAAGGGTTTGAACGCACTTGGAAAAAGAAGCGATGGTGATCAGGAGCAAGCGCAGGTTCATCAAGATTAGGTCATAGTAGGTGGTCGTCCCCTTTCTGTTAGGTGAACTACAGGATAGGGACAAGGGAGAATGAAGAGCATGAAGTATATTGATTTCATCAAGACTCTTGGCAAAGACCCCTGCAGTATCCTTGAGATATAAGGAAATATGGGCTGAAAAGTGAAGTCGCTCAGTCGTGTCCGACTCTTTGCGACCTCTACCAGGTTCTTCCATCCATGGGATTTTCCAGGCAAGAATACTGGAGTGGATTGCCATTTCCTTCTCCATGGGCTGAACTTGTGGATAGTTAAACATTGGTATGTGCCTGCCTAGTTTAACACTGCCCTGTCCAGGACTGATTCACTCCAATGCTCTTTAGCTCTGAGGGGTTCTCTTTAAATGTTCAAATATACTTAAAATAATGATAGCTGACACACAAAATACCCACTATGTGGTGGGTAAAATTTCAAGTGCATTTAATCCTTGCAACAGTAATTTGAAAAGGTATTATGGTCACTGCCATTTAACGATTGAAGAAATTGAGTGTAGAGAGGTTAAGGAGCATGTTCTATGTCACAGAGTTAGTCAGAGGTAGAATTGGAATTTTAACCTAGGCAGTCTGGCCCCAGAGTCTAAGTTCTGTATGCTACCCTAACCCCCACCACTACCTCCATGCTTCAGATGCTCTAGAATGCTCTCAGCCAAGACTCTACCGTATCTGACTGATGGTCATTCATGCACTGGTTTGTAATGTTCTAAAGTAGGACCTGTAATGTACAGACTCTCAAGGGATCCATGGGAAAAATTCAGAGGGTTCTGTAAGCCTGGTTTGCATCTAATTTTCACTAACCTAACAAAAGTTAGTATTTCCAATCCTTAATGTCAGCAGCAAACCACAGTACCGTCACCTATAAAAAGCAGATATTTTCATGTTACATGATTGTTGTTGCAGGTATCTCAACACATCATTTATGCTCATCACCTGTAAATTATAGGGGTTATTAGACCTGTCAACAGATCTCATTATTGAATATTTTAACAAAAACACTGGCATTATTATATTACATTTTAAACATGTTGTAACTGTACTGCAATGGAACGGCATACCTGTTTAGCCCCATGTATTTTATGTTATGCATTTAAAGCCTTCTTTGGGGAAGGAGTCCCTAGACTTCATCAGCTTGCTAAAGGGCAGAGGCTGCCCCATGCTGTCGAAGCCAAGTTTGCGCTACAGGGTGTGTGGCTTAGGCCATGATGATTTCCCTTCATGACATGTGTTTCATGCTCAAGCAAATAGTTATGACTAATCATGGCTGACAAAAGGTAAGCAAGTGATAGTTCTGGACCACAAAGAGAAAAAGGAAGCATATCACACAGAATATTAAAATGGGTTTTCTGCAGTGGCAGCTAAAGTTGTCTTTAAGGATACAGTAGAAGAAATACAGAGTACAAATCAACAGGCAGAAAGGATCAGGGAAGTCCTTTGACATTCTCAAAGACCTCATAAACATCACTCTAGCCTGGGAGGGCTGCCCAATAGAGTATAAAAAGTGGTTGTAAAACACTCATGGGAGGAATGTCATAAATCCAGGGGACAAGAATTGAAAGAGTGATGGCCAATGTATGTGCCCCTATGTCGACACCCTGAGACCACCCTATAAAGATCTGAAACAGTGCCCACATTTCTAGGAACCCATCCAAGTTTCTGGCATGTTTATCTAAGCATTTCTCCAAACATGGGCGATGGGGCCTAATATACGCCACAGGGTTTCCATATTGTTCCTGTTCATTGATTAGAAGAATAACTCACATACATACTCTCTACGCCTTCCACAGTGGCTTCATGACAGCACCAAGGAAGAGGCAGAACAAACTTCTTTGCCATTTCACTGAGATGGAAAGTAAGGTCAGAGAAGTGAAATGAGTTGCTCAGAGCCGCACACTGCATACATACTGCAGGCGAGGATGAAACCAGGTCTGCTGTTTGCTGGTTCCATGTTCCTTGGCATAGTAACCAGATTAGAAATCTGGAAAGAATCCAGATTCCTTCTTTGAGAAGTCAGACTAGCTATATCTGAAGCCCTTTAAAGCTGTGGTTCTGAAATTTAAAGTATGCATCCCCTTTTCTCCTATAGCCAATCAAGCTTGAGGAATCTGTCCTACAAAGTGAACCAGTGTCCTAGCTGGACCTGTACGGCCACTAAGGGCAGAACTCAGTGAATTCACCAGGCAACATGTCTCCACCTCCCACAAAGAAGACTGGGGAAGCTGGGCATGTGATGAGAGCACCAGGGAGGTTCAGAGTGGGAAGAACATGGCTTTTTCCTTCCAGTGCAGGGGTTCAAATGTCAGTTCTGCCACTTGGATGAGCTATGGGGTCTCAGGAAACTGACTTCACCTCTCCAAATATTACTCTGTTCGTCTGCATGTGGTTGAGAAGGTTATGTGTCAGGCTGAGATATAAAAAGAGGCCAGTGAATGATAGTCTTCCTTACAAGACCCAACATCAACCCTCCAAGATATTAGCAGGGGCCTTTTAGGGTCACAATTGTTTCCTACAAGGAAACCTAATGAGTTTTCCAGGAGAAATTCACTACTTGCTCTAAAAGAGCTGGGAAGAGTTCAAATACCTGAGGTGGCCACAAAAACAATAGCAAAATGCTGATGTGAGACTTAATTCACTGCTCAACTTCACCTTGGAGTAAAGTCTCCCTCTGTGCCCTAAAAACTGGAGCATCAATGACTATACTCTCACAAACGGTTTCTGTGCTCAAACGACTTCTGAGGCATGAGCCTCAAATCCTCCTCAGCCTCCTCTGCTGTATCCCCGTCATCAGCAACATGTGAATGAACCAAATTATCTCCAGGGCTGAGGGCGTGGGCCACATAGCTGGCTCCACCGTCAAAGGAGCCCGGCGTCATGTTCTCCACCCCCTTAGGAGGTGGCTACTGCTGTCGTAGGACTGTGAGGGAGGAAGGCAGCCTGGAAATGCCATGTAGGGAAGAAACTGTTCCATTTCAGCGTGAGGATTCTAAAATAGCTGCTAATAAAAAGCCTTCATACTGTGACACTTCAATACAGACACCCACAAGGATACCTTGACAAGCTGTTTGACTCCTCACAAGCTTTTTCTTGCTTTTCGTGCACAGGGCCCCCACCAGTCACCCACACAGACATACATCTATGCAGTGACAGAGAAGGCCAGCAGGGGTCTGCCTAGACTGTAGGACCAGCCGGGGAGCCCCGGTTCCCAGCAGGAGAGAGGCATCGCAGCTCTGATGTTGGCTTGTCCAGGTACCTGTCACAGCAATTTGAACCTGCTGCTTATTCTCTCTCTCTCCTTCTGTTGTCACTGACAATACTTAGCCAGACAATGAGTCAAGCTTACCTCCCGGGATGAGAGGGGAGGACATCAAGTGATATTCCATTTACCAATTCAGAAATGCCATGGTTCAGTGGATCTAGGCTCTGAAGATAAGGAGAGTAGAACATGACTCTATGATAGTGATTAAAATCTGAAGAGCTTCTCCCACTGGAAGTCCTAATGATCCATTAATTACTATAGCACTATCTCCATCAGGAAAATAATAGGTCAAGTCTGAAAGAAGTTTTAACAGCACTTATTCTATTTCTGAAGCTTGATAATTAAGATCTTTCATAAAATTACTATGTGCATCTTAGCATAGATGAGACCATATTACCTACTTTCTATAAATGCTGCTGAGCAGAAACCAGATGATTCTTATACTTGACTGTCCTTCGGACTCACCTAAGAAGCTTGTTAAAAGTATTAATTCCTAATTCTCATCTTCAGAGATGCTGGATTAGTATATCCAAGGTGAGACCCAGTAATCAATATTTTGAAGAAATCACTTTGAGTTATTCAGTGGCATGGTCAAGCTTGGGATGCGTGATAGCACTAGGTAAGGTCACCCTGCTATGCCTCTTTAGCATGAAAAGAACTTGAGAAGTTGTCTAACAGTTGGATATCCTAAAATAGGGTTTCCCCAGTGGCTTGGGGGTAAAGAATCCGCTGGAAATGCAAGAACAGCAGAAGACTCAGGTTTGACCCCTGGGTCAGGAAGTTCCCCTGGGGGAGGGTATGGGAACCCACTCCAGTATTCTTGCCTGGAGAATCCCATGGACAGAGAAGCCTAGCAGGCTACAGTCCATAGGGTCGCAGAGTCAGACATGACTGAAGCGACTTAGCATGCATATTCTAAAGCAAATTTATGTTTGAGAATTCTCTTACTGGAATTCAATTTGGAACTTGTTTTTATTAGGTAAGTAGAATTTTTCAGTTTTTATGCCTTTACTAGGTTCTCATGACCAGCAATTAATGACTACCAAGAGAAGCTGTTGTCACTCTGCAGAGATATACATCCTGGAGTTTTTAATGTCTTCGTATGTACACAGATTAGGTTAGGCTGTTGTAACAATCTCTTGTAATTTTATAATTCTTCAAATCTGGATCAATAGACGAAACAGGAATGTGAACTAACTGCCTGAGGACAGAATTCTAAGAAAGTTTTATGGAGAGTTGAGAGATAAAGTTAAATCATACTTGCACCTAGGACCTATTTCCACCCTGAAGTCCCACTATTATGGATAAATCTTTACTTCCAAAGACTTCAAGGGGAATGGTGTACAAGCTTTCTCAGACCTTCCTTTTAGGCAATTATCATAATCAATAAGAACCTAGAAAGAGCTCAGCGCTGTGCGAGGCATTACAGAGGTTAATGTTAGAAGCACATTCTACCTGAGAAGTACTTGTAATCAGGTCACCTAGTCTTGATTATAACTTCAGTCATCTGCAATAGTCTTTAAATTCAACACCACCTGCATCTGCTATTCTTTCTTTTTTTTAAATTATTTAAAATTTTAATTGGAGGCTAATTACTTTACAATATTGTGGTGGTTTTTGCCATACATTCACATGAATCAGCCATGGGTGTATATGTGTTTCCCATCCTGACCCTCCCTGCCACTTCCCTCCCCATCCCATCCCTCAGGGTCATCCCAGTGCACCAGTCCTGAGCACCCTGTCTCATGCATCGAACCTGGACTGGCGATTTATTTAACATACGATAATATACATGTTTCGATGCTACTCCCTCAAATCATCCCACCCTCGCCTTCTCCCACAGAGTCCAAAAGTCTGTTCTTTACATCTGTGTCTCTTTTGCTGTCTCGCATATAGGGTCATTGTTACCCTCTTTCTAAATTCCATCTATATGTGTTAATATACTGTATTGGTGTTTTTCTTTCTGACTTACTTTGCTCTGTATAATAACCTCCAGTTTCATCCACCTCATTAGAACTGATTCAAACACATTCTTTTTAACGGCTGAGTAATATTCCATTGTGTATATGTACCACAGCTTTCTTATCCGTTCGTCTGCTGATGGGCATCTAGGTTGCTTCCATGTCCTGGCTATTGTAAACAGTGCCAAGATGAACACTGGGGTACATGTGTCTCTTTCAATTCTGGTTTCCTCAGTGTGTATGCCCAGCAGTGGGATTGCTGGGTCATATGTCAGTTCTATTTCCAGTTTTTTTAAGGAATCACCACACTGTTCTCCATAGTGGCTGCACTAGTTTGCATTCCCAGCAACAGTGTAAGAGGGTTCCCTTTTCTCCACACCCTCTCCAGCATTTATTGTTTGTAGACTTTGATAGCAGCCATTCTGACTGGTGTGAGATGGTACCTCATCGTGGTTTTGATTTGCATTTTTCTGATAATGAGTGATGCTGAGCATCTTTTCATGTGTTTGTTAGCCATTTGTATGTCTTCTTTGGGGAAATGTATGTTTAGTTCTTCGGCCCATTTTTTGATTAGGTTGCTTATTTTTCTGGAATTGAGCTGCAGGAGTTGCTTGTATACTTTTGAGATTAATTCTTTGTCAGTTGCTTCATTCTTTCTTTAAGACTCAAGTCAAATTCTATTTCTCTCCCAGATTTCATCGCACATGCCAATAAAAATCAATTTATCTCTACACTTCACAACATGCCTAGCATTAGAGTGATTCATTATGGTTCTTCTCCCCAAGAGATTTGTGGTCTTCTTTAGGTAACAGAATACATCTCATTCAGAATCTACATTTTGGAGAGATATGACTAAAAATTATATATGCAATACCAAATTGGACAAATTCAGTCCTTATCCATCCAAGGTGTTCTGTCCCTGACCACAGGACAAAGACTGTGGGAAAATGTGAAAAGTGTGGAGTGTTATTAATATTCTGTTCACACAGCTTTTTCCAAAGCTTTCTTGAACTAGTTCACATTTTGAGTCTTGGGAATCTCTCAGAGGTAACAAGGAAGCTTAGATAATTTTCTCTTGCTCAACACTCACTGAAGATAGAGAAAATCTACTCTCTTGCGAAAGTAATAATCTTGTGTAGGCAGGAAAACTTTGATTGTAGAAGAAGTATTATGTAAATGTAAGTTACTTAATTAAAAAGAAAAAATCCTTCACAGGAAGTAGCTGATCTAAAGAGGTGGGAGAACTTGTTTTCTTTACTGGGGCTTACAAGTAGTTCGCTGATAGATTTTTTAATGACATATTAATCAACATTGAGAGATGGCAACTGTCTTCTACTTTTAGGCAAGGTGGAGCGACAGGGAAAAAATATACTGTCTCATCAGAAACAACCAAAAACTGACTTAAATATATACATGAAACAATTATTTTCAAAACACTAGATAACAGGCAATGAGAGATCATGATTCTTGAGAGGTTAGAAACAAACACAGTGAATCACATGGTTGCCAAAGTTAATTCATTCATTGGTGGAGCGCAGCACGCTCCTTGAGTTGAGGAGAAGGAGCTGAGAACCCGGAGAGATCAAGGTGACTAGAGTGGATAAGACACAAAACCAGAGAAGAGAGAGCTGCACACAGAAAACTCTGAGGATCTACAGAAGGTGCCTTCCAAGTATTCAGCTGAGTATTGATCATTGCATGCAAGTGAGGACACCCTCAGTGGCTGGGAAAGAACTACCCAAGAGGATCAGTGCCCACTGCTCACATAGGACCAGGGATACTGCCAGTTCCCATGAAGCAGAGTGAAAAATCTCATGATTCATGGGGAATTAGGTCGAGTGCCTAGTAGATCTTGCCTCAGCAATGGGGAATTATTAGTTCTAAAGAAAGCAGTGGTTTCGAAATGCCTAATAAATCGTACCAGCAACACACAAAGGGATCAAATAGTTTCAAGGCATTATAACCACATTTCAGAACAAAGCTCAAAAATATTTTTAGTAAGGCAAAATATCCAGCATACAGCAACATAAAATTCACAATGTCTGGCATCCAAAATCATAAGGCACACAAAGCTCTTGGAAAATATGATCCATGATAAGGAGAAAAATCAAACAATGAAAACGGATCCAGGACTACACACATGATAGAACTACAGGCAAACATACTGAAACCTTTATTACAAACTTATAAAACATAATTATAAGACTATAGTTTTATAATATAAACATTTAAATATAAATTTAATATACAAATATAAATTTAAATATAGAATGTTTATAATAAACATTTATTATAAAAGTTAACTAGAGGAATGGAAGATATAAGAAAATAGTCCAATGAATGAAAACCAGACACTGCAGAAGAAAAAATTATGGAAGTTGAAGGCAAAATAATAGAAATTATCCAAAATGAAACACACAAAGGAAAGAGAATCCGAAAATATAAAAAGAGCTCAGTGAACCACGAGGAAGCTTTAAGTAACATAACAAATGTGATATTGGAGCCCCTGCAAGTAAGTGAGAGCACAGAAGAAATATTTGAACAAATAATGGCCAAAAATATTCAAATTGATGAAAATTATAAGCCCACAAATCCAAGAAACCCAGTGAATTCAAGGGAAAATCTTTAAAGCAGCTTGAGGAAAAAGATGCATTATATACAGAGGAATAAAACTCTCCTATTGAAAAATGCCAGCAATTTTGTTTTCTAGCAGTTAATATGTGGCACTTCAATTTATTGTACTCAGCAAGCTTTAAGCTTTAAAGGCAGATGCTCATTGAGAGTAAAGAAACAGAGGCCATGATGGCACCTAAGGTGAGCATGGAATGGTTTCTTTGCTCTTCTCAAAGCCACTCACTTTGGCTTCCTTTTCACCTGTAGTACAATCACAGTTTATCTAGATCTTCAGAAAGCCATTGATCTCTGCTAGTAAGTTCAGTCCTTGGTCTTGGCCCACGTGTGGTCAGTGAGGTATAAGAAGGAGTCTTTGCAGAAGAGTTCTGGGAAAGAGTTACTTCCTGACGAAAGAAAGGTGTATAGGTAGAAATTATTTTTTCCCTGCAGCCATCCTGCCTCCTTTCTCCTCCAATTGCAGTTTTGACATGTTTGGAATTGAGGCAACCATCCTTGAGCCATGAATAAAAGACCAAGAAAATGTCATGTGCCAGTAAATTGCTCTGACGCTGGAAAGCTTCTGAACCCATTAGAAAACTGCCCACCTGTAAATTTCTTGTAGGGTGAACAAAAGCAACTCCCTATCTGCTTGGCCTACTGCTAGTAGCTAAATGCTAAGTGCATTCCCAACTAACTGATAGAAAAGGGAAATCAGATATTCAAACTTTTGTCTTTAGGATCACAGTTGGATGCTCTTTTCTCTGTATCATTGTTAGGTCTTTATTGTCAGTGTCCTTTTTAAGGGGCTCTGGTCTCAGTGATGCAAAGATATGGAATGTGACAGATATAAGACAGCTGAAGTCTAACTGCTTCCAGATGGGTAAAAATGGGAGAAAGTATCTACTGAAGATACTTCTCAGTACTTTGAAGAATCAGAACCCTTCTGGCCCAGGCAAGTCAATGGGCTATTGCCTACCATCCTTTCCAGCACACCTGAAAACACCAATTTCTGTATGTAGTACTTCTGTGTACAAAGAGGAAGGGCTCTTGATTTCAAGAATAAGAGACTCAGAAGACTAAAAAACAAGAGGATTTATCCCATCATCTGTTAAGAGGCTCCACTAGTTGGTAAATGGATGGAACCAGGGCTCTGGACAAGGCCAGCTCTTTTGCACAGACTTTGGCCACTTCCTATAGCCCTTCTGCAAAAGCCACAAGTCCCAGTAATAGATTAAAGGCTCTAAGGAGTTCTGTAGCAAGGAAATTATTGCTTACCTTAGTGATCATGGATCTCTTTTACTGGTGAAAGAGATGGATCAGCTAATGAATCTAGTTTGAGAAACACTGCACTAGACCAATCAAATACATAGAGCAGTGGAGTTCTGGGGAACTGTTGGGCAGGTCTATTTTCATAAGCTGCCAGAATGCAATCTGACATGTCACTTTCTGGCATAAAATCTCTCAGCAGCTTCCCACTGACAAAAGGACCAAGTCCAAAGAATTTGGCATTGAAACAGGCAGCTGTGAAGTCTGATAATAATGTGAATAGCCTACTTTTTTAGCCTCAAGGGTATGTAAAGGAGCCTCATTCCCAGGCCATGCATTATGATGTTTTCACACCATCTCTTTTCCTATGCTACCTCCTATGCCAAGAATTCCCCCCTCCCCTCATCGTCCACAGCCTTCTTGCCAATAGAGAAATTTCTGGTTCATATCTTAAATACCAGTTCAAATGTCTTGTCTTTGTGAACTTGACTATGATTTCCCAAAGCAGACTGGTAGCTTTCTTTCTAGGGTTCGCTATACATATTTCTATTGATATTTCAGCATCCATCACATTGTGTTCAGGTACTCAGTTGTGTCCAACTCTGTGATCCCATGGACTGGAGCCTGTAAGGCTCCTCTGTCCACTAACTTTTCCAGGCAAGAATTCTGAAGTGGGTTGCCACTTCCTACTCCAGGGGATCTTCCCAACCCCAGGATGGAACACACGTCTCTTGTGTCTCCTGCGTTGGCAGGTGGATTCTTTATCACTAGCGCCAGCTGGGAAGCCCCTTCCTCACACTGTGCTGTGTGTGCTCGGTCACTTCGGTCATGTCTGACTCTTTGTGATCATACGGACTGTAGCCCACCAGGCTCCTCTGTCCATGGGCTTCTCCAGGCAAGAATACTGGAGGGGATTGCCATGCCCTCCTCCAGGGGGAATCTTCCCAACCTAGAGATCAAACTCACATCTCCTACATTGCAGGCAGATTCTTTACTGCCGAGCCACCAGGGAAGCCATTATCACACGTCTAAAGACTGCCTTTATTATGTAGTATAGTATCTAGCACATGGCAGCTGCTTCATTAATGTGTGTTGAATGAATGAATAAACGGACACTCACACCCTGTTACAACTCCAAAGCATATGTGAAAGGTTTTTAGGGAGACTTGAATACAAATTGAGTTAATTTAGAATCTTAAAACAATTTATGCAAATCCACTTTAACATAGAATCAGCCTGAACTCAATGTTCTGATTCCTGTCCAACAGGCAGGTTCCTCTGAACTGTGCTTTTTCTATGTCACTCAAGGCACAAAATTAAAGATGATTTCATAGAATAAACAACCTCTTATGTTTCTGGGGCCACTTTAATCAAAAGAACCTAACCGGAAAGGTCTATAATTGTTTGTGTGAAAGTTAAGAGTCATCATGTGAGTATCTATTAAGGAGAAAAATAAGGAAATGGTATCTGTAAAAGAGAGTTAATGACATAGAGAACATTCTTTTTTCAGGAAGAAGATGTGTTGCCTTTTTAAATGAATGTTCTTTTAAGGGTTCTTGGCAAATATATCAGAGAAATTTGTCCACTATAGTGTTAATGAAAATAAGTTTCAGCTCTGGGCTTTCTATTGAAAATAAATTGTCTGAGATAAAGATGTCCCTGTATCTCTAGCTTTGCTTCCTGAAGGCAGTGCTCCTAGATCCAGCACTAGGCCTGTCTGCAAGTCTGAGTATCTTCAGTTTTCATCAATAGAGCTAAAAAGACACACTCATCAAGGCTTTGCTTTATATGTGTCCTGTTCAGCATACCTAGTCTGTGCCACGCACTCTGCCAGTTTGCACAGATACAAAGATAGATAAGATTTGTCCTCTCTCTGTTCTCATATCAACAAGAAGACACGAGCAGATTTCCATGATGCAAAATGCTCTGTGCTGTAATGCTTATTTCTAAGAAGTATTGAGGGATCACAGATTTGTCAGCCATTATTCTGCTTAGAGGAAGTCAGGGAAGTGGTGGAACTGAAGTTATCTCTTAGGAATCAGCAGTTATCACCAGGTAGACACAGTGCTGCTCCTCATAGTGGGGATTACCTGGCATTTTACACAGCACAATAAAAACATCTGTGGCATGAGTTAAGATCTACCTATCTACTCAACAATCTATCTACTCGTCTATCTATTTATCATCTACCTACCTATCTATTTAGAAATAGATTACACATTACAAGCAAATATTCCTTAAAAAACAAACACTTTTTTTTTTAAGACCAAGGTATGAAAATTAACCCTTGATTATTTTCATGTGCTTGTCCAGTTTTTAAATTACCTAAGCCTTCTCTCCTCTATGGTTCAGGACTTTATTTTCTAGTTTATCACCGTTTTTCCTCCCGGGTAGGCAGAGTAAGGGACAAAGTACCTAAAGTTCAAAACAGTTCTTTTTGCTACTTGTAATATCAGCTTATTTTAACAAAACTTGTCTTCCTTTCTCTATGCTGTTGATAAACTGTATTAAGCACTTGCAGACGATTTCCAGACTTGTTTATATCATTTTAACACTTTAGGATTCTCACCATGGCCTTTAACCAAGTTAGATTCACTTGCTTCTTTAAATGTCCACTATTAACAAGCTTTCTAATTCTGTTTCCTTGTATTTTCTTAAGTGAAAGATGAATTAAAGGATAGGATTGCTTACCCCTACCACCATAAAACTAAAATTCAAAGTGTTGTATAAGACTTAAAAGTGAGGATTTCATATCTTTGAGGCTCTGTACTCACCAATGGTCACCATTCATTTTAAAGGCATGTTGAAACCAAATCATGGAAAATACCAAAGCACACATTTAAAAAAATTCAGTGGATCCACTGAGGCATAGTAATGATCAAGTAGACTGAGATCCTAGGTCTCTGACAGGCAGAATGTGACAGAAATCTGGTTCAGATGCTTCCTAAATGCCAGGCTTCGCCAGTGGAGGGAAGGAATAAAAATGAAATGAAAGACTGGTACTGCAGAGCTGCTAATTAAAACAATTCAGAGAACATAAATGCTAGAGTAATTTTGGACCTGCCATACCAGGCTGGTTTCAATGCAAATGTAGTGTTCCGATTTCTTCCTTCTTTAGGAAGATATAATTAGCTCAGCTGCAACAGGGTGGAAGCTTTGAGGCAGCCGTTTCCTGGTGCTGCCAGCTCCCCCATGATGGAGGAACAGCTGCCACCCGCCCCTCCCGCCTTGGATCACACGAGCTGGGGCCACCCCGCACAGCAGCTCACAAGCCACCATGAGCAGAAGGCTCAGGCTGCCAGCGGGATTGGTTCTTGCTTAAAGATAAAGAACATGTAACTCCTTAATCCAGTTGACTCCATGCCCAAACAGCATCTTTCCATGGAAGATACCCTTGGTGAAGACAAAAGTCCTCCTCCACTACTGTGCAGGAAGGATATTAACAGTGGTGATGATGATAGCCCACATCAGCCATAGCAGTTCCCCACCTTGGAGTGTGAAGGCTTTTGAAAAAATTAAGAACAAAATAACTACAAAAATGTGCCCACAAATGAGCTGTAAGGAGAACAGATTCCCCAGCTTCCATGGCAGAAAAGATGAAGAGAAACCATGATGGGGACAGGTTTAACACTAAGCTTATGGATGATTCAACGGATGGGTAACTTACGTGAAAGCAAAAGTGTCCTGGGAGATAGCCACACAAAGTCATGCTGGACTCACATGCAGAAACAGAGCAACAGCTTCTACTTGTTCATTGGACAAACTCAAGAGAATGAACTCCATGGATAGGCTTTTGGTATTTGAATAAGCAAAGATATTCTACAAATGAGTTCTATGACAGTAAATACATTAATGGAACCAAAAAGTAGATCACCATTTGAAAATTTTAGAGATAGCAAAATGAAATTCATAATTTCTTATTTTTTCCAAAGTGAAGTCGCCCAGTTGTGTCCAACTTGTAGAGCGACCCCATGGACTGCAGCCTACCAGGCTCCTCCGTCCATGGGATTTTCCAGGCAAGAGTACTAGAGTGGGTTGCCATTGCCTTCTCCAGGGGATCTTCCTGACCCAGGAATCGAACCTGGGTCTCTTGCATTGTAGACAGATGCTTTACCATCTAAGCCAGCAGGGAAGTCATTTTTTCTAAGCTACTACTAAATCAGCCAGTTCTTAAGCTCATCATCCACTTTGTACCAAATCCTACCCGGCCCACCTGTCACAGAAGTCAAGGTAAGTCTGGTTCTTTCTCCTCATCCTCAATGGGAACAACAAACAACAAAGTGAACATATAAACCTTGCAGCTGCAACTGAGTAGGGACCATGGTGGGATGATTAAATCAATGTGGCACCTGAAGCACATTTCTTAATGACTGGGATAGTTCCGTGAAGAACATTAACAAATAAAGAAACTGGGAATCATTATTTCCTCCAATCTATTCAGAAGGAAATACTTCAAGAAAATGTCACTAAATGGAGGACTTTCTTTTTAACAAAATCAGAATATATGGTAGATGACAAATGACAGTGTTTTAAAATGAATAAATGACCAAGGCTAAATTCTCATGTCTATAATGATGGTCATTGCTTTGCTAGTATTTTTAAAGCTTTCTAAATTAAGATATAATTCTTCTACCATAATATTTACCCTTTTAAAGTACATGTTCAATGATTTTTATTATATTTACACACATACTAAACACCCATCACACTACACAATTATAGAACATTTTCATCACTCCAAAAAGAAATTCCATATCCAGAACCAGTCACTTCTCATTCTCCATTGTCCCCTAGCTTCTGGCAACAACTAATTCACCTCCCATTTTGTGGATTTCTCTATTCTGGATATTCCGTATAAATGGAATCATGTAGTATGTGACCTTTAGTGCTTGATTTCCTTCACTTAACCATAGTAATGTTTTCAAGGTTCATATTGTAGCATGAATCAGTACATCATTCCTTTTAATTAATGAATAATAGTCTATCATACGGATGATCACATTTTGTTTATCTGTTTACTATTTGATGGACACTTAAACTGTTTCCACTTTTGAGCTATTATGAATAATGCTGCTATCTCATTTGTGTACTTCTGTGTGTGTGTGTGTGCGTGTGTGTGTACATGTGGTTTTAATTCTCTTGGGTATATACCAAGGAGTAGAATTTCTGAGTTATATGATGACTCTCTGTTGTACATTTTGAGGAACTGCCAAACTATTTCTAAAGCAACTACACCATTTTACATTCCTACCAGCAATTTATGAGGGTTCCAATTTCTCCACATCCCTGTTAACACTTCTTATTGTCTGTTTTGCCCAGTGGCTGTGAAGGGGTACCTCATTGTGGTTTTGATTTACATTTCCCTAATGACTGATGATGTCGAGCATCATTTTATGTACTTATTGGCCATTTGTATATTTTCTTTGGGGGCACCGAAAGAAACTTAAATCTTTTACCTATTTTATAATTGGGTAATTTATCTTCATGTTGTTAAGTTTTTCAGTCGTTTTCTTCAGAATTATTTTTCTAGAGATTGTAGAAAAGGACACTGAGTCCCACCTCGTTCAGTCACAGCTTTGAGAATGAAGCATAGCTTTATTGATTTGGATAATGATAAAGTTGAAAATATTTACTGAGCACTTATTTTGTGCCAGACCACTCTGAAACCTTTATTAACTTACTGTGAAAGGGAGAGCCATTGCCAGGGCCACATGTTTCTTCCCTGGATGCTCATCAAGATCAGTAAAGATTATTTTAAAGGAAGAACCCATGTGTTCATTTGTCTCCTGGGACAGGGAAATGACCCCATCTCTCCACTTCCTGCCAAGGAAGCAGAGCTAACAGAACACACATCCATTGGCATGTAACCTCCTGCCAAGTTTTAGCTTTCTAGACCAAACTAGTCATCCCTAGACTTAGAACAGGTGCTTATCAAAATGCTTATCACAATGCTTATCAAAATGACAAAGGAAGAAACCCCACAAAACAATCCACAGAAGAATTTGCAGCTAGGCAATGGGTTCATTGTCTTAGACTAATTGTAGCAAAGTCAGCTCAGCTAAAAGGCAGACAATGAGGTGAGGGAGGCTGCAAGGAGGAGTACAGGAGACAAAAGGACGAGGTTCTTGCTCAAAGATAAGTCATGATGGGAGGAGCAAAGGCAAGGACAGGCATGTTCTTCACCAGGCCCAATCTAGTACGAAAGGTAGTTCAGTTATGGGTTTTATCTTTTTAGGTGATGTATTTCTAGAACACTTATTTCTTTTCTTCTCTACATCCTTCTGCCCTTAAAAATCAAACATGACAACAAGAAAAAAAATGGGGGGTTTGAGATGGTAGAACACGATCCCAAATCTTCACTTTCAATATCAGAACTTCCCAGTTTCCAGAAAAGAACCTTTTCTTTCATACCCGAGTTCTGAGATCTCAGTTAACAAATCTAATATTCCAAGGGGGTCAACTCCAGGTAATCAGTGGAGTTGCATCATTGAATACAATTCTAGCCATTAGCATGTTAAAGGGTGGAACCCCAGACAGACTGGCTAGGACAGAACCTCTTATGAAGATGGCCACCAACCAAGATGGTTCTCAGCGGGAATTTCCAACGTCTTAGGGTACCTTCATTTATGTGAACAAGTTCACCTAAAGTCAAACCTCGAACAAAAGGCTCCAGGCATAATTTCACAGGATCAAAACCAAACCTCTAAATCCTTTAGCTTTATGGCCTCCTAAAGTCCTCAGGCTTCCCCTGGCACAACTCTCATGTTGAAATCTTTCTCTTGATGATATCTAGAGAACCATGGAAAGGACAGGATGGTGTTGTGGGCTAAATTATGTCCTCCCCAGATTTATATGTAGAAGCTTTAGCCCCTAGTATCCCAGAATACTATTGTATTCTGAGATGGGCCTTTAAAGAGGTGATTAAGCTAAAATGAGGCCATTAGGGTGGGCTCTAAACCAGTCTGCCTGGCATTCTTATAAGAAGAAATTTAGACACAGAGAGAGACCCCAAAGATGTACGTGCACAAAGAAAAGACCATGTGAGGATGTACACAGCAAGAAGGCACAGACTGCAAGCCAAGGAGAGAAGCCTTAAAAGAAACCAACCCTACAGTCACCTTGACCTTGGA
Organism: Cervus canadensis; assembly: GCF_019320065.1. Lineage (NCBI taxonomy): Eukaryota > Metazoa > Chordata > Mammalia > Artiodactyla > Cervidae > Cervus > Cervus canadensis. The sequence goes on along the minus strand of NC_057415.1, from coordinate 11,844,473 downwards.
CTTCCAGCCTCCAGAGCTGTGAGAAAATCATCTGCTGTGCAAGCCACTGAGCCTGCAGTATTCTGTTGTGGCAGCCCTAGCACATGAATACAAGAGGTCCCCAGGGGAGGAGGGCCCTGGGGTCTCCTCAGGGGTATAGCCACTCACCCTGTAGTAGTCAGTGCTGTACACGTCCCGGGACATGCCAAAGTCCCCGATCTTCACTAGAAGGTTCTCGCCCACCAGGCAGTTCCGGGTGGCCAGGTCCCGGTGCACGAAGTGCTGCGAGGCCAGGTAGACCATGCCTGCAGCGATCTGCTGGGCGATGTGCAGCATCTGCGACTGCGTCAGCTCCGTCGGCGGGTTGCCCTCGGCCATCAGCACGGCATCTGGTCCATGAGCCCTGGGGAGGACACGAAAGGCCTCGTGGAACCTTGGCTCTTTGCCTTGAGGGGTCCTGTGCCCCTCATCAGCCTCTGGTGTGGGAGGATACTGCTTGCCTTAGCGAAATAGGAGGCAAGGACAATCCAGCCATAGTTTTACCTCCAAAGCGTCCAGAATACCTAGGCTTCATTTCCCAGAAAGTCTAACATTTCCAGGACCCCGTGGGCCTGAGCAGTGCTCCCTCAACATACAGACAGGTTCACCTTTTAGGGCTCTGGAACTACGCTGGGGTCAGGCACTGGCTAGATTCCAAAACCCTAGAAAACAGTGGGTGGCTGAAGCAAAAAACAAGTGAACAACAGCAACAAAAAAAATGCAAATTAAAATAAGACACTGGGGGAGAGTTTCACTCTCCTGGAGTCAGGGGTCATTGCACCCCAGCAGGAGCCCCACCACTCCCCCTCTCAGCCACGTCCTGCAGCAGAGGGCCCTCACCCAGGCTGGTTCCTCCAGAGTGCAGCTCTAATCTCCCCCACTTCACCCGTCCCATGGCCTGACATGGTTTCAAGCTACACTTGTCATCCTCAAGCCCAGCTCAGCAGAATAACTGAGCATCCTCATCCCAGGCATTCATTTCCAGTGAAAACTGCCATCTCCTTCAGCTCATCCCCATCCCTGATCTCCAGCTCCATCTGCACTGGCCGCCACAGAGGGCAGCTTTTTGAATCACAATACATTTATTCTCTCACTGGGGCAACTTTTATTCCCCATACTGTGTGGCGAGTGGTGAAGTATGGTACTGTTGTATATCTTCTTTATCTTCTGTCTTATCCAGTTTTTTCCCCAGCTGTGCTGCAGCTTAAGGCATCTGAACAGTGGCTTGTGCTTCAGGTAAGGGAGGGTCTCAGTCTTAGGATGCCACTGTTAACCCCTTACCTCCACCCCACATTCCCCAACTTGGAATCCTGCCTGGTGAGCTAAGACTGGAGTCACTGCCCTGACGGACTGAGGGAGCGCTGCAGGGCCAGGGGGAAAGGCTACTTTTGCTGCTGGACCTGCCAGGACAGTCTAAGGGCTTCTGCCTCCCGAAGGCAAACAAGGGAGAAGATCCTTCAGGACAGTTGGAAGCACTTCAAATAAACATGAAGTCGCTCAGTCAAGTCTGACTCTTTGTGACCCCATGGATTGTAGCCTACCAATGTTTCTCCATCCATGGGATTTTCCAGGCAAGAGTACTGGAGTGGGTTGCCATTTCCTTCTCCATCAAGTAAACATAGAAGATTCTAAACAAATTTTAAAGTGGGTGACCCCATCCACAGTGTTTCAGAGCTGTATCAGAGCCATAATAATCCAAGAACATCCAATTATCCAAGAACATCCAACTCGTTTTGCCCCTCCTCCTACAGGCCAGTCCCACAGCCCCTCCCACCATGGCTCCAGCCACAGTGGCTCCCAGAACACACTGTCACCAGATATTTTGTTCTTGCATTTTCAGAGAATAAGCACTGGACAGGGAGGTAGGGAATTGCCCAGCTCTGGCTGTGTCCAGCCCTGTGACCCGGGAAAGTCTTTTAGCAAGTCCAGTTTGTTGTTGCTGCTCTTCAGCTGTTCAGTCGTGTCTGACTCTTTGTGACCCCATGGATTGCAAGCACAAAAGGCTTCCCTGTCCTTCACCATCTCCTGAAGTTTGCTCACACTCATGTCATTGAGTCAATGATGCCCAATCTGTAATTTTCTCATTAGTCAAAAATCTAAAGGTCTGTTATGTTGGGTTATCATTTGATTTGGCTGTAGTTGCTAAGTTGTGTCTGACTCTTGTGACCCAATGGACCGTAGCCTGTCAGGCTCCTCTGTTCATGAGATTTCCTAGGCAAGAATACCAGAGTAGGTAGCCATTTGCTTCTCCAAGGGATCCTCCTGATCCAGGGATCAAACTTGGATCTCCTCCATTGCAGATGGATTCTTTACTGACTGAGCCACGGGGGCTGTCACTGAGGTTCCTCTTATCCGAAAACATCTGGATATATCCTGTCCTGTTTTTGTACAAGGCAAATCCTGACAGTTATTTCACCTCCATTCAAACTCCAGCCCTGACTGCCAATGGTCACACGGAGGAGAATACAGGAAAAGCCTTGGCTTTTTTCTACTGAGACTCTCTCACTGGAGTAAGAAGTCTTACAGTGCAGTGGCCAAGGTTCTAGGTTACCAGAAATGAATTTGATCTCCTTCTACCATGCTAGTTTTGACCTCAGTGGGTGCAGACATCTCTGGGCCTGCTTCCTCATTCTGTGAACTGGGGATACTGACTATACCTTCCTAATAAGATCACACTGACAGACAGAAGAGGCTTTAGACACTGCTTGTACGGTGCCTTGTGGATTTTCACTTGAAAGCCAGAGGGAAAGGCTTTGAAACCAAGTTTTCCTTAAAAAAAGAAACGGATGGTGATATGAAAATATGCATTATCCCCTGTGCATTTCTTTTTGTGGTTGGCCTGTGACGAGGCTCTCAGAACTGGCCCCATCCCCTCACTAAAGGTTACTCAAGCCCAATCCTTCCTAGCACTAACGGGGCAGGAGAAAGTGACAGTATTTTCACTCATCATAGGCAACACCAGGAAAGGGATCTAGAGATGCACACAAATTGTGAGAAATCCTGAAATACCCAGAAAATGTAAGCCAGGGTGAAATCGTCACAGATTCAGTTCGGAGAGTGGACTACTGTGACAACAGGTAATCTGTGGCTGAAATAAGGCTGTGTACCCTCTCACCGACGTGATGGACATGAATTTGAGTAGGCTCTGGGAGTTGGTGATGGACAGGGAAGCCTGGCGTGCTGCAGCCCATGGGGTCGAAAAGAGTTGGACGTGACCGAGTGACTGAACTGACTGACTGACTGACTGACCCTCTCTGATCACATGTGCGTGTGTACTCATGAGGTTGTGTGCAGGCATGCCGAATTGCTTCAGTCATTTCTAACTCTCTGCTACCCTATGGGCCATAGCCCTCCAGGCGCCTCTGTCCATGGGATTCTCCAGGCAAGAATACTGGAGTAAATGTTGTCCCCACAAACTTTCTTCTCTGACACATTTTCCTCTTTATTTTGCTTGATGGATCCATGACCCTGGGAGTTACACCTGCTGCATTGTGGCAGCACCTGGACTGCTCTGTCCTCCAGTTTCTACGGGCACTGGACAGAGCTTTCCACAGAATTAGCACTGGGCGCTTCACGGAGCCACTGGAAGTTGCAGGAACTGTAGGATTTAAGGAACAAGTCAATTGCCGAGAGAAAGTGGGCGGGGGAAAGGGTACTGCTCTGTTCAGAAATGGTACCCCATGGCTTGTACAGTCTGGATCATTTTGACCCTCTATAACCTCATGAATGGGGCTTCCTAGGTGGTAAATAATCCACCTGCCAACACAGGAGACCTAAGAGACATGGGCTCAATCCCTGGGTGGGGAAGATCCCCTGGAGGAGGGCATGGCAACCCACTCCAGTATTCTTGCCTGGAGAACCCCATGGACAGAGGAGCCTGGTGGGCTATGGTCCATAGGATAGCAGAGAGTTGGAAATGACTGAAACAATTTGGCACACCTGCACACAACCTCATGAATACACACGCACATGTGATAGGAGAGGGGACACAGCCTTATTTCAGCCCCAGAAATCCAGACTCCTCTAAGAATCTTTCTGTGACAGAGACTTTAGGAAAATAGAAAAAGTTAGAGGCCAGTGCAAAAGGCCACCTCTGTGTGTGCAAACCCCCCATCCTGCAGCAGTCCACTCCATAGGACCGGAAAGCAGGCGCTCTCCAGGGCCCCCTGCCCTATACCCCCTTCCCTGGGGGGTGGGGCAGGCTCCTGCATCATTGACCAGACATTTCTCCTGCTCTGTCCTGGGTATCTTGAGTAGAAAGTCCTGGTGTAAAAAGAGGGCAGGCAAGGCTTTTAAATAAGTTCTTAAGAGGAGTGCAAGCAAAGGTGACAACGCCTCTCTGCTTCACTCCACAGGGTACCCTGCAGCTCTTGGAAATAACAACATATTTCACCTCTTTCAGGAGAACATGCCTCAAGAGGGGAGAGCCCCTCTGGGCTTGGGAAGCAGGTAGCAGGGTCAGGCCCTAACATAAGGCCTGTTCCTGTTGGTCCTCAATGGCTTTGGGATGAATAAAAGGGGTGGGAGGATAACTCTAGACATCTGTCTTCACAGAGAAGTTCCAGTGACACTTGAGGACACAATTCATGGCAGCGTAAGGACATGGTTTCCTCCCAGAAGGAGAGGACAGACTGTAGTTCACAAGCACATCCTTGCACCTGAGAACCTGATTCTTGGCATAGAAAACCTTTTGCTCCCAGAATTCAGGAGGTTCTGAAATTGAGCAGAAGAGGTTTTCAACAACTCCCCACCTTGTACAAGCTGCCAAGGGAGAATCAGGTGCCTGCTCCTTCTGGAAGGCAGAGAGGAGAACTAGGGATGGAGCTGAGACTGAAGGAAGCAACACACACACACATACACACACACACGTGCACAGTCTGAGATCAGAGAGGCATTTACTTGAATCCAGGTGAGTACATTTGAATTTATTTTTCTACAGTTTGGGGAAAGCAAAGCATTTTAAAATAGGGACATAGCCTAGAACATGGGAATAGAAGGAAATTAATTCTCCTATAAGCAGCTAGATATCAATTAAATGCAGCTTCTTTCCTTTCTTTCACATTAGATGAGTCAAACTGTGTATAAGCTCCCACTGTCCTCTCTCCCACCACCTGTGTATGTGTATTCATGAGGCTAGAGATGGTCAATGATCCAGACTGTACAAGCCATGGGATGCCACTTCTAAACACACTAGTACTCTCTCCCCATTTCACTTGCTGTCAGCAATTGACTTATTCCTTAAATTCTACCTTTCCTGAACTTTCCAGTGGCTGCATGAAGCCACTGGTGCTGACTGTATTGGAAAGCTCTCTCCAGGGCCTGTAGAAACTGGAGGAAGACAGAGTAGTCTAAGTGCTGGTGTAACGCAAAAGGTGTCACTTTCCCAGGATTATGGATCCCTCAACCAAAATGAAGAGGAAAATGTGTCAGAGAAGAAGGGCTATGGGTGCAACATCTGTTGATTACCTGCCATCACAATGGGTTTCCCTGATGGCTCAGACAGTAAAGAACTTGCCTGGAATGCAGGAAATCTGGGCTTGATCCATGGGTCTGGAAGAGCCCCTGGAGAAGAAATGGCTATCCACTCCAGTACTCTTGCCTGGAGAATCACATGGACAGAGGAGCTTGGCAGGCTACAGTCCATGGGGTCGCAAGGAGTCAGACACGACTGAGCAGCTAACAATACATTAGCCTTTTCTAACATACAACATTAGCCATCACAATAGTCCTAACACCAGTCCATGAGATGGGTGTTATTATACCCCTTTTACAGGTAAGGAAACTGAGGCCGGTGGGGAGCATCTTCCTTATTTCTCTTAAGTTAAACTATCTACCAAGGAATCAAAGCTAACAATTGCTAATCTTTCAAAGATTAGTTACATTTTAAAGAAAACAACACATTAGAGCCAGATGTGTCTTTGAGAGGCTCTAACTCAGACCCACCTGAGGGTTGAGGTGATTGAGGCAAAGTGGGTTGGGGACCCACCCAAGGGCCTCAAGCAGCTGATGCAGAACAGGAGGGAGAACTGTGTCTTCCAGCCCTCACCACTGAGACTTCCTACTTTCCCCATTGTGTAAGATCTTAAATGTGTGGCTTCCATTTGCACATCTGCTTAATGTAAATAAAAACATCACTTGATTTCCTTCACCAAGGAGTATCGGGATCAACACACTTATTCTTGCCCCTGGTAGATGCAGGATAAGAAAACTCACTATGGGTTCCAGCAGGGTGACCACAACCATCCTCTATCTCCCTCATCAAACCCAGCCACCTTTCAGTTTACCTCACTGAGGTAGTTGGTGTATGAGTAGAAATCACTACTAGCAGGATTCAAGCTTCTGCTTGTTGAAAACATCCTACTGGCTTCTATGCGACGAGCTTTCTATTCATTCTAATTCAGCCTCATGCGTACCCTGCTGGCTCAGTAGTGTCATCAGAAGAGCTAAGAGACTTGCCCGAGGTCATTCAGCTAATACATGTCAGAGCTGAGATTCAACTCCAGCTCAGCATCCTGCCTGGATCATTAGTGTCCCCTCAAGAGACACTGCTCTGCGATGCCTTTCACTTTGTGAGGTATCTCTCACTTGCTGTATCTTGCAGCCCCTCCCAGGCCCCTGCACCCATTGCCCCAAGGAAGGGACCTGCCTGAGAACCTGCCACTGAAACCAGACCCAGTTTGGCCAGTGCTGGAAATCCAAGCGACAACCCTATTTAGCAACCCAACAACTCCCTTTTATCCACCATGCTTCCCCTTTCCTCATTTTACCACCTTCCAGTTTCTCCCTGACCACACAACCCTCAGGTGAAGCTGGCTATCTTTTCCTGACTTCAGGGACTTGACCTGAGTCCTAATCCTGAGTCTTCCCTAGACCTGTCCTTCCTTCTAGATGTTTCACTCTTTTGATGTGTTCTTTTCACTCAATCCTCTGACCTACTGACCTCCTGGTTCTGCTTTCTGACCTCAGAACAAAGTCCAAATGTCCATCTTTCCAGCCATGACTCCTCCTACCTCCTTGTCTAAACCTCCCCTCGCCCTGGTTTTTCGCATTGTCCGGTGTCTCCAAGACTCATCGCTCTCAGCAGCCCAAGCCTTTCCCTGTGACACCCGGGAGCCTGAGCCATTGGTGTTTCCTTTATCAGAACAACACTCCTCTTATCCACCAGGCAAACTCCTACAGATCCTAAGGCCCATCTCAGATGTACATGTCATGTACCATTTAATAAAGCAACACTCAATAAATGCAGGTGGGAATCATTAGTGTCACATTAGTAGAGTTTGTTGGTTCAGGAAAAGAAGCAATGCAGTGGACTTGGGTTCTTTTTCTGTGGCAGGCATTGGTGTTGTCACTGGGATAGGTGGTTCCAGAGAAAGGTCCCAGGGCCCCTTGGTCATTCCTGGGAACTTCTTGTCCTCACCCCCAGATCGTATGAAGCCTACCTCCCACCTGGCTCCCGGCGCCTCCCGTACCTGAGGAATTTGTTGAGGTCCCCATGCTTCATGTACTCGAAGACCATTATGAGCGGGTCGCCCTCCACGCAGACGCCATAGAACTTGACAATGTGCTCGTGTTGGAGGTTGGTTAGCAGCTCGGCCTCGCGGTGGAAGTCCTTGCGTGCATTATCGCTGGCATCCTTCAGCGTCTGAGGACCAGGGGCAGAGCAGAGAAACCAACACAGCTTAGACTGAGGGCATGAGAGGGAAGCTGTCAAGAAGGAACTATTCTAGGGGGCTTAAGGTTCCTGGATGGGAAGGACATTCATCTCATGTATCACACACTCAGGTATCAAAAAACTGAAAACAAATGGCCTAATTCCCGAGGAAAAAAATGTTTATATGAAGAACTGAGGAAAAGCTCCTTCTGCATACGCAAAGTTTTTACAGTTTATGAAGCAGGTCCATAGGTGTTCTCCATTAAGCGACTGACATGAACTTTTCTTTTTACAAGATGTTGAATATATTTCCTTGTGCTATACAGTCAGTCCTTGTTTATTTTATATATATTAAATAGTAGTGTATATCTCTTAAACCCAGATTCCCAGTTTATCCATCCCTCCTTCTTTCCTCTTTGGTAAACATAAGTTTGTTTTCTATGCCTGTGAGTCTATTTCTGTTTTGTAAATAAGTTCCTTTGTGTCATTTTTTAGATTCCACAAATATTTGCCTTTCTCTGTCTGATGGTATGATAATCTTTAGGTCCATCCATTTTGCTGCAAATGGCATTATTTTGTTCTTTTTGATGGCTGATTAATATTCCATTGTATATATGCACCACATTTTCTTTATTTATTCATCTGTTGATAGGCATTTAGGCTGTTTTCTTGACTGTTACGTCTTGGCTATTATGAAAAGTGCAGGTATAAACATTAAGCTGCACGTATCTTTTTTAATTAAAGTTTTCATCTTTTCTGGATATGTGTCATGAGTGGGATTGCTGGATCATACGGCAACTCTGTTTTTAGTTTTTTAAGGAACTTCCACACTGTCCTCTATAATGGCTGTACCAACTTACATTCTGACCAACAATGTAGGAGGGCTCCCTTTTTGCCACGTGCTCACCAGCATTCACTATTTGTAGACTTTCTGATGATGGCCACTCTGAGCAGTGTGAGGTGCGGCTGCTAAGATTTTTATCACCATCATTTTTAATGGTCCCAACCATCATCTCTCCCATTTGGGGGCCAGCTGGCTTCCCTGATAGCTCAGTTGGTAAAAAATCCTCCTGCAATGCAGGAGACCCTGGTTCGATACCTGGGTCAGGAAGATCCCCTGGAGAATGGATAGGTTACCTACTCCAGTATTCTTCCCTTGTGGCTCAGCTGGTACAGAATCTGCCTGCAATGCAGGAGACCTGGGTTCAATCCCTGGGTTGGGAAGATCCCCTGGAGAACAGAAAGGCTACTCACTCCAGTATTCTGGCCTGGAGAATTCCAGGGACTAGACAGTCCATGGGGTCGCAAAGAGTCGGACACGACTGAGCAACTTTCACTTTCACTTTTGCTTGTACCTTCTAGGCTGCCCTGTGCACCTCACCCCTACTCATATAAACTTTGTAAAACTTTATATTATGAAGATCTTTGGTAGAGAGAAGAACATAATAAACCCTCAGGTACCCACCTTCCAGCTTCAATGATGAAGACATCTCCAGTCTTTATTACGTAAGCTCTCCAAAAAGACTTCCCTAGCTTGTGCCCCACACACCGCTGGCTCAGGAAATGTCTGTGCCAGCGAGCTCATGAAGGCCAGTCCCGCTGCCACAAAAACCATGCCCAAGAGCATGCCAGACGGGCTCTGGTGCCTCTAATTTTCTGCTCACTCCATTCTGCCTCCCACCACAGTGTCACGACGGCACAACGAGCATTTGCTGATGCCACACACATGCTGAGTTCCTGTTCCATGCCAGTCCCTGACCAGAGTTGCAGCGGCATCAAGAAGATGTTGACCTAAATAGTGGCCTCAGACACTCATGAGCAAATAGGGTGATAGTCACAATTATAATTCAACCTCCAGACACAGTGCCTGAATGAACTGGCTCCCCTGCATCTTTATCCAGCTTAATCTCTTGACATGCCTGTCTTGCAACTTATGCTTCCACCTTATGAAATGTCTGGAGCTGCCCAAATGACACTGGCCACATTCCTCCTGCCCTGGCCGTGTTCATCTCTCTGCCTGGTATGCTGACTTGGCCGGGGTCACCGGTGTTGGAGGTTGAATAATACCCTGCCCCAAAGGTATCCACATTTTAGTCCCTGAATATGTTACCTTACATGGCAAAGGGGACTTTACAAATATGATTAGGTTAAGGATCTTGATGTGAGGAGATGACCCTAGGTTATCTGAATGGCTTCAATGTCATCACAAACAAGGATCCTTATAAGAGACAGGCAGGAGGTCTTCCCAATAATCATGTGTAGATGTGAGTGTTGGACCGTAAAGAAGGCTGAGTGCTGAAGAATTGATGCTTTTGAACTGTGGTGCTGGAGGAGACTCCTCAGAGTTCCTTGGACTGCAAGGAGATCCAACAATCCTAAAGGAAGTCAACACTGAATATTCATTGGAAGGACTGATGCTAAAGCTGAAGCTCCAGTATTTGGTCACCTGATGTGAAGAGCAACTCACTGGAAAAGACCCCGATTCTGGGGAAGATTAAAGGCAGGAGGATAAGGGGACGACAGAGGATGAGATGGCTGGATGGCATCACTGAATCAAGGGACATGAGTCTGAACAAACTCTAGGAGATGGTGAAGGACAGGGAAGCCTGGTGTGCTGCAGTCCATTGGGTCGCAAAGAGTCAGACATGACTTAGTGACTGAGCAACAACAAAGAGGAGCAAGACAGAGAAGCTATTAGGATAGAAGCAGAGATCAGAGAGGAGAGAAGATGCTCTGCTGCTGGCTTGGAAGAAGGAGGAAGAGGCCATGAGCCAAGGAATACGGGGAGCCTCTAAAATCCAGACAAGGGAAGGAAAAGAATTCTACCCTAGACCCTCCAGAGAGAGCCAGAGCATCTTGACTTTAACTCAGAAAGCCTAATTTCAGATACCTGCCCCCAAAACTATGAGAGAAATAATCTGCATTGTTTAGGCCACTGAGTTTGTAGTAATCTGTTATATCAGCCATAAGAATAAATAGACTACAACTACACCTGGTTAACACCCAGCCATCCTCCAAGACTAGGCTCTGGCCTTCACCTTCCTGAGAAGTGTTCACTGACACCTGCATTGTTGTCACATCCCTGTGGCCTGGCCTCCCAGGCTAGGTTGGACGACCCTCATAGGTACACCTCATCCCAACTCTATCAAACCACCGGCCATCATACACTCTAATTGCACGTTTATTTGCCTATCTGTGGTATAGATGGTGAGCTTCTTGACCCAGGGACTGTGTCTCCACCTCTACACTGCTGGCTCTGCATATAGCACCAGGCACACGGTGTATAGTCCTGAGGGGTTTGTGGAATGGGTGATAAAGGCCGTGAGGAGCAAACACTGGGAGCAAAAGAGGTCAGAGGGAAGCCCAAAGGACTCCTCCTGGGAGAGGTGGCATGTGACTCCCTTCTCCAAGGAGACTGCAGTAAGTCATGATCAAAGTTAGATGGCTGATGGGAACATCCAGATTCACTTAAGCAGACACTGGAACAGAACGAAAGCACTGCCATCCGCCAGGTGTGTCCTGAGTGCAGGCTCAGCACTGAGTCCTGGGTCCAAGCACTGTCGGGTACTTGGTGGTCGTGGTGTAGCTCACTGCCTTGAGTCTGATCTCCCCGTGTGGATGCATCTGACCTGGACAACGAATGGAGCTTGGGATATGCCACAGGTCAAGATCCCTGGAGAGAAGACTGAGATGCAGTTTGGTGGGCAAGACATGTATTAAGGTTGCTCTTGGGATTCATACCTGTGGGAGGAATTGGACAGAGAGTGAAGCTAAGCTGTGATGCAATCTAAGAGAAGCTCATCTGCCTTGCAGGACGAGCCTTCAGAGTGGTCCTGAGTTGGGCAAAGGGGGCTGGGCCTTTATAGCCCCTTAACAATCAGTCATTGGATGGGGGACACACCAGAAAGGGAATATGACCTTGAGGGGACTTGCTGAGTCCTCATAAGTTGCTGGCAGTCAAGGACTGTCTGTTGCAGCTTTCCCAGCAACTCGGGAAGCAAGTCCTTCATTCCCAGCGGGGCTGGGTGGTCTGTCATTGATTTTACAACACAATGAGTTTGCAAAATGCAATTGACCCCACCTAAGACTGCTCTCCAGACAGTACACTGAGAATACAAGGGCCTGCCTTGCATCAGCAACAGGAAATATGAGAGCAGCAAGATCACAGTCTTTTCTGTTATGACCTTTCCAGAAGCTAGCATTTTCATAAACTGCCTTTAGTAGGATTTGAAGCTTTCTTTCCAGTGACCTGACCTAAGGAGACAGAAATCATAGGTATACTTCTCATTAGACCAGACACAGTTGCTTCTTACGTCAAATTCTAGAGATCCTGGCGATGTCATTCCAAAAAAAAAAAAAAAAGTGTCTGGTGATGGGGTTCACTATTCTTACTCAAGAATGTGGTTTTCTGAGAAGTGTCCCTAAATGCACCACTGGTTCTGCCTGGAAAGTGAGCAGATTTGGGCCAGTGAGTGCTCAGAGAGGCCATAAAGCTGTGATAGAGCCGTTGCTACAGAAACTGCACATCTCTTCATATAATAACAAAATGAACAGTGACTGAAATTTGAGGCCTAGGGCTCTGCTCCCTTTCAGCCCAGAAAACTGGGCTCATACACATTCAAACTAATCTCCTCTCATCTCTGTTGCATTGCAAGTGTGAAGAACTTATCTTGGCGATTTGTTTAGCTTGGTTTCACCCATCGGCAAGTTCTTAGCTGTTTTTTTTTTTTTTTTTCAGTCCACCCACTGTTTTGTAGATGAGGTGAGTAGATGGACATGGAGGGATGTCCCTCATGTCCTTATCAGCTTTGGAGTCACAGAGAAAAACACACACAGAGCATTTCTTACACTCGGATTTCCATTATGATTTTGGTAAGTGTCCGTCTCCCCTACGTCCTTTGACAGAAGTGTGTTGTGTTCACCCAATTCATCACTGGCCGCCTATCTCAGTGTCTGGCAACTTAAAGAACCCCTGAACCATGAGGTCTGTGCAAACTAGAGATTTAAGAGCACTGGGAAGGGATGGAAAGTGATTGGTCGTCTGGAAAGACAGAGCATGAGCCCAAGGAAGGAACAGAAATGAAGGGAGCATCTGGAAGAGAAAGCAGGTAGTGGGGTGCAAGGTTGAGAGGACAGCCCAAAGCACTTTCTCCTGGACAGCTGGCCCCAAAGTTTGTGTAGATTTTAACACTGGTGATACCCATAGGGGAGTAGTTCTAGCTTCACATCAAAAGATCCAGGTCCAAACCTTGGCTCTGCTCTGGACCTCTCTGAACTCTGGCTTTCTCTTCTTTAGGGTAAGGAAGGGGTGACAATGTCATCTCCTTCACAGGCTGCCTGGGAAGACTAGGTGAGATAGTCTAAGCTGAAATACCTCCCCAGCTCCCTGGTACAGATATTTGGGAGATTCGAACTTGAAACTCCAACCAATTTGCATTCAATTTGCTCATGCTAAGTAAGATCTTAGAAGGCCAAAAGATGCATGGATAAAGCATGGGGCCTGTCCAAGGCATGAAAGTGCCTCTGAGACTGCCTTGTTCCCTCCAGAAATCCCTTGAAGCCTGTGGAGCTTTCTCAGAGATCCAGTCTCTTTACGCAGTCTGCTCTGAGTTGCTGAGATGGTTCATTTCTAAGGCCTTGGTCCATGTTTAACCATAAATTGGAGAAGGCAACTAAGACTTTTAGGTCATTATCAAAAAGCATGAACACATTCTGCAGGTAAACATTCTTCTCAAGTTTCAGCTATGTAATATTGGCTCAAGAATGTTAGATTGTGTGTGTGTGTGTGTGTGTGTGTGTTAGAGAGAGAGAGAGAGATGAAGGGATGTCAGACAGCAGGGCAGAGTGGGAAGGAAGACAGGATTTTCTTGTGTTGGGGGCACCAAACTGAAAGACTTAACAAACATTTCATATTTCCATTCCCCAAAGCAAAATCCTACGAGAAGAGACTCACTCTCAGTGCAAAACTGTGCTTAAAAACTGTGCTTCAGTACTATTTCTGAATTTAAGAAAGGAGATCTCACTATTCATGGGACAAATGTATTTAACAAATCTGGCTTCATCCTATGTATGTGCCCATCCATTTTTACATGTCAAGTTCTTTTGCTAAATTATGATCCAATTCTATTTTAAGAGATTCAGAAAATATGGCGGTAACGAGTTGGGCAAAATCATCTTCTGAATTTGGCACTCGAAGGACAGAATTTTTCTAAGGATGGAACCATAGCCAGACAGCAATCAGAAGCTGGAAAAATCCTGCTATCAACCCTATTTATAAATTTCATCTCTGTTTTAGCACCATGGCTGATTGTCATTTTACTCAATTAAGGGTGGCTTGGCTAGTTCCCTAAGTCCCCTGGCAATGGACACAGGGTGGCAGCTTCCCTCACTGACAGTCCCTTCCACTTAAGTTTCATTTTGACAGGCGTATTTGCCCCATCATTGAACACTGCTATTTTCTTACTCCTAGCATCTGCTTTGTAGCTTCATTTCATCTTATTCCTGGTGAATTTCCTGACACTCTAAAGATGCCATCCTTTCAGAAGACATTCTCAAGGGAGAAGACTTATCCAGAGCTTCAGTGAGTTACTGCCTGGTGTTCACATTGATTCAGAGTTGGAAGAGTGGATTAAAATGAAATAAACTCAAGTACAGGACTGAAGTGAAGGTAAAATAGGAGAAAAAAACAAAGGAAGATTAACATTCATCTGAAATGCCTCCACAGAATATTAAGGCTAATGGGAAGCTAGTAGGAGAAGCCAGAGGACTTATTTGAAATCATTGGTGTGACTGGATGCTGTGGAACATGACAAATGATTGTGCGTTCAAAGTATAGGTGGTTTAGGAGTTGTTGTTTGGTTGCCAACTCATGTCCAACTGTTTGCAACCTCATGGACTGTAGCATACCAGGCTTCCTGTACCTCATCATCTCCGGAGTTTGCCCAAGTTCATGTCCATTGAATCAGTGATGCCATCCACCCATCTCATCCTCTGTCATCCTCTGCTTCTTCTGCCTTCAATCTTTCCCAGCGTCAGGGTTTTTTCCAGTGACACAAGGTAAAATAAAGACTGTATCCTTTTTAACATGCTGATCTTATGGCCTGGCATGCTGTGGTTCACAGGGTCGCAAAGAGTCGGACACGACTGAGCAACTGAAATGAGCTGAACTGAACTGATACATTTTAGAGAGCAGAGAAACAGAGTTAAGGTGAACGATTAAAAAAAGAGATTATTATGGCAAAACCTTATTATGCACCATGCGTGCCACTGTGCTTAAAGCATAAAAGGCAATAAACTCTCCTACGAGGCAACCAGTATCTGTGAGAATTGTTGTCAACGTGCCTAAGTGTTTCTGGGTCAAGATCTGTTTCTAACTGAGACTGTTTACTCTTCTGATATCTTCCAGATCTGCATTGTCCAAAATGGTAGCCAACAGCTACATGTGGTCAGTGATAATCTGAAATATTGCTGGTCCAAACTGAGATGTGCTGCTGCAAGTATAAAATACAGATTTCAGATTTTGAAAACTTGGTATGCATAAAATATCTCATTAATATTTTTAGATTCACAGTATGTTGAAATGAAAACATTTTAGGTATGTTGAGTTAAATAAAATACATTAATGAAATTAGCTTCATCTGCATGTTTACACTTTTTAATGTGCAGACTAGGAAATTTTAAAACACAAACAGTTTGTGGTTTGCTTTTGTGACTCACGTTGTACTTCTACTGGACAGATCCATTCTATAAAATCCACCTTAATAGGCTGTTAATGGGTCAATTTGCTTTGGGGGAATATAATGCTAAACTGAAATAGCGTTAAGACAGACACCCTCCTCATAAGGTTCCTTACAGGCAATGGTTACTCAAGCATTTAGAAGGAGATGGTGAAGGACAGGGAAGCCTGGCATGCTGCAATCCATGGGTCACAAAGAGTTGGACACAATTGAACAACTGAACAACAACAATAGCCGCAAGCCTATATGATCCTTCTAACTTATAGGCTTATCTCTGAAGAAAAGTAGATGAAGCTTCTAACCAATTCTTACAAAAGTGAAAATTTGAGGAGTATATTTTAATAAATTCAGAGATAGAAAGAGCTTGATAGGAATAAAATCTTAGAAACTAAGTTGAGGGTAGTAACTGCCTCCTAACATTCCTAGAAATGTAAAAGCTAATTAGATGACTGAATAAAAACAATAATGATCACACACACACCCCCAGATAGTGCTCACTGTACTAGAAACCAACACTCTGTGTAAATTAACTCAATGATATGTAACCGGCCCTTGCAAGGATTTTAAATATATACCAAGTGGCCGTCTCAAATACAAGATTCATAGCCAGGGTGTTGATTGCTGCTATGTTTATTTTCACAACCATGCTCTCATGGTTCCAACTCTAACAAGTCAAACCTCTAATGGGAATCATGAGGTTAATTTCTAATTCACATACTTTAAGTACTTGTAGAATTTGGGGAATAAGATTGATGGTTTGTGTGGCATATTATATCAAGTTGCATATTACAAATGCTAATCTTTGAAAGACAGGAAACTAACTCACAGCAATTATCATATTAGAGAAATATTGACTCAAAAGAAAGAATCAGAAGTTGGCCTCCGATATGGACAATTGCAAGATACTTACAGGCTTTAAGTACACCAGCATTCAATTGACTGAGATAATTCCACTGGAGAGAAAAGAGCTGGTGGGTCACTGTGGACCCTGATTCGACTCTGAGATGGGCTGTCATGTTAAAGTCAATTAAAAAGTAGCCCATCTACCACAATGCATATTTTCCAGAGATGCGGCGGAGGAGTAAAATGAATACCCCATCTATGTTTGGTATCAGATGAGTCTTCCTTAGAGTGGAACGTACTGCTTGGTTTCAGCATTTCTGAAAAGATGTATGTAAATTGGAGAAAAGCCAAGACAAAAAAGGGTTAAGGAGACAAATGAACAAGACAAAAAACAGATCTCCCATCAAAGGTTAAAAGTTGAAGTTACTGGGGAAGGGACATTGATGAAGCAACTTAATAACTGAGGCCCAAGTGACTTCAGTACAAGAGGGATTCTGACACAGGAAATGTTAATGTGTGAGCACATGTGAGTGTGCACACATACACACACAGACACACGAGCACATATACATGCACACACTCACCAAGAAAGAATGCACTTCCACTACAAGAAGATAGAGATCTATTAAGCAATGTCCAGACAATAAGATGATTATGCCTTTTAGCAAGTCACTATTAAAAGTTTTACAATTTGTTATCAGAAACTTATAAAGATGTAATTGATAGTATTTTCTGCAACATTATATTCTGTTAAGGAATATAAACTGTCTTTTAAGGGCAACACTGGCAAATATTCTCTTAACTACTTTAATCTTGTCATCAATTTCTATTTGTGGGAAAGGAATTTCACATACTAAAGTAAATTAAGAAGAGGAGAGGGGCACAGGAAGAGGGAGGAATGGGTGAGAGACTTCACAAATGATCAAGATGTGAGAACAGAAGGATGACTCTTCCTAAAAATTAAAACGAGGAAGGAAAGAAGAAAGACAAGAAGGAGGAAAGGAAGGAAGGAAGAGAAGAAGGGAGAAAGAAAATAGCCATCTGGTTTAGAAATAAACTTGTGTGGGTGGGTAAAGTACTTGAATTGATGAACTCTTGACACTCTTTCTCATCTATAGACTGTTTCCCTGTTCCGGAACCTGTGGTTCTGGAAAGCGGATCTTTTCAAGCTCTTCTGCTGCCCTTACAAATATTTTAAGACCACTGGCTTTCGTTGCTTCTGGCCTATAAGTGGTCTCGTCTGTGTCCCGTGACCACACTGGACGCTTGGACTGCAGGTAGGTGCTTGGCAGGAACACTGAGTGGAATAACCGGACACAACGAATTTCCTTCTGAAGGAGTCTGAAGGTGAGTTATAGAGACCATGGGAGCAGCAGCTGGCAGGAGGCAGCAGCCCAGGCCAGGGGGCAGAGAGCGGGGAGATAGCTGTGCCACGCCAGCAGGGAAGCCTGGAGGCGAGACCTAGTGCCTCCTGCAAGGATAACGAAGGGACTGCCCTAAGGGCCAGCTCAGACCCCAGTGAGCTTCTAGATCCCAACTGCTCTACTCAGAGTGAGGTCCTGCAAGTCCTATTTGAGTTGGTCATCTTTCAGTTTTTCCTGTCAGATCTCCCTTCCCCGTCTTCTCACTTAGCAGCTCTAACATTCCTTCAGGGAACAAACGCCTCCCTACATTTGGTCAACATGTGTGAGGAGAGCTGACCTCATCTCCCATTTGCAGGGATAGGCATGTGACCCAGGCCTGGATAATCAGAACATTCTATTCCCTTGGCTGGAGGGCCTGGTGAAACAACTCAAGATAAACCAATAGAAGTTGGCCCTTTGACTTGTGCATAATTGTTGGGAAAGAGGAGTTCTCTATTGGGCTGTGAGGATGGCTGCATGTAAACCCAGGGCAGTTGTTGCTGAATCTTTACCACAGTACGCGGAGAACCTGCCCAAGAATGCAGTCAGCATAGAAGAAAGCAGAGCCGAGAGATGGTGAGAGAGAAAGAGAGAGAGAGAGGGAATTGCTGATGCCATGGAGCTAGCTATGCCTGAAGCTGGGGCACCTACAGCAAGGTTTTCCAGTAGTTTGGGCAAATAAATTCCCTTTTCTGCTTAAACCAGCTTGAGTTGGGTTTCCAATGAACATTATACTGCTCTTATTATCAAAGCTGATTGAGATATTTTGCTTGCATCCCCTCACGAGACCAAAGCACTCACTCTGGAATTTTCTTTATTTCCACCTATTCCCTTGAATTGCATTTCTACTTGGGAAAATAAGAAAATCTCTCTTATCATCATATGCAATTGAGCAAAACTACCCACTCCTTTGTATTACCTCATACATCATGTTGGATTTCCTCAATGTGGTTTATAGGGCATGTGTAGGATTCAGTACATGAAAATATGATGCACAGTGAGCCTGGGGCTGATGTGGAGGTCTGAGTTTTAGTCCTTGGTCTGACATTAAGAGATCTTGTTTAAGCTATGTGACTTTGGATTGCTCATTTATTTTCTCTGAGCCCCTCTTCTGTTTCCTCAATGGCAAAAAAGTATGAGTTAAACTAAAGAATTTCAATAATAGTTCTATATTCTGCATAGTGATTCAGTTATTTCTAAAATGACTTCTCATTAGATTACATCATATATACACATACATATACATATACTATAGTTAGTTAGTTAGTTAGTTAAGTCGCTCAGTCGTGTCCGACTCTTTGCGACCCCATGGACTGTAGCCCACCAGGCTCTTCTGTGCATGGGATTCTCCAGGCAAGAATGCTGGAGTGGATTGCCTTTGCCTTCTCCAGGGGATCTTCCCAACCCAGGGATCGAACCCAGGTCTCCCGCATTGCAGGCAGACACTTTAACTTCTGAGCCACCAGGGAAGCCCATACTATACACACATATAAATAACTGATCAAATCATTTCCCTACTTGGAAGTGCCACCTGCCAACTCTTTACTTTTTCAAAAGTCCATCCATCCATCCAGCAAGCATTTATTGCCTGCTACTACATACTAGGCAATGTGCTAAAAGGCATGATTCCTATCCTCAAGAATATGCCACTCTACTGGAGAAGGTAGACACATGTTGTTGATTAAATATACCCACAAACACATGTACTGATTAACAGCCTTAACAAATGCTCTTAAGGACAGGTACAGATGCCTTAATAACATGGAACTGGGAGGTCTGACCTAGACCAGGAAGAAGCAAGGGGAAGTCTCCTTGAAGGGGTAACTTGAGATGAGAGTTGATGGGTGAGGGGAGCTGCATGGCTCCTATGCTGGGCTGGGCCCCCAGGCATGGGCATGGCCATGGTGTGTTAGATGCTACATGAGCTGGCTCCTGGTAATGTGCCACAGAGTGTATCAGTCAACTTTGCCAAAACCCTTGCATCATTTCCTCTGCTGTTGACAAGCAAATATTTAGCAATATGAAAAGAAAAAGCCCTTCATTAGATACTAAAGAAAGTGCCTGCTGAGCTCGGATATCACTATTTCACGCCAAGTCTTCTTATGCAGCAAATCTATGACTCGTTTTAACTCACACCTCAAGGAAGTCACCCGACTTCTCTCTGGATTTGTCATTTATAAAACATGAGACGTGGGTTATAGATATGATTCCTAAGGCCTCTCTTGTGTTCAGCACTTTATGTTTCTAGGAATACACCTGAGTTAGCAGAGAGGGGGAAGAGAGGCCATGAATCCTACAAAGCCCACTTGTGGCTATATTTAAAAAAATGAAAATTAGTGCACATTCACAGCACAAGGAAATGTTGTAGGAATTGTAGCTATTGAAAAGCAAATTGGATGGAGCCAAAAATAGTTAATGCATCCACAGTTAATGCAGAGAAACTGCAATGAAGTGTTTCCTTGGCAATTGAGTTACTTAAAGATAAAGGAACTTATTTTGATCAAAGACTGGTTTCTATGCATCTCATTTTCTCTATGGGTTCTCCAGGTGTCTTTCAGTGGGAAGGCACAAATCCATTTCACTAAGAAACAAAGGTCATCCAAAAATATCAAGAAAAGGGCAACCCGACTGAATCCAAACAAGCAGATACTCTAATGGGAGAGGCTGGCTCAGGCCCTAAACCCTTGAGGGGCCTCCACAAGCCTAGGCTAACTCCCATCTTAAACTGACTTCTGCAGATCCCTCAAGCTCTTTAGTCATTTAGAACAAGCAGCGTCAAAATTTACAGGAACCTGACATCTGTCAGTCTGAATGCAAAACCTTGGATTTCAAACCAGTCAGCTTCTTCTAGAGAAGGAAAGAGGACAATAGCTGCTATTTCTTAGCATGCATAATCAATGCTGCAGGGGTTGCTAGGCAACGGGCAGGAAGGCTGTCAAACATCCCTGGGTGCCTCCAATGGAAGAGGAGCAGCCCCGGCAGCCACTCCTCAGAGGTGACAGGCTATGGAGGCCCTGGAGGCCACATTCAGTTCCTTTTTTAAAAAATTCCTTTATTGTGGTCAGGAAGGCACCACAGACATTTTCCTCCCAGACTTATCAGATAGTCTTTGAATACACATACAATTGGCCCACATGCCTAAAAATGAGCAGATCAGGCTGGCAAGAGGCAGCTCCACGAAATGTCCATGTGTTATTCTGATCCCATTCATCCCAGGGCCCAAGAAAAACTGGACCTGTTTCTTGTGTGGCTATAGCCTCTAGATCCCAGACAGTTATAATGGGCCCCCGCCCCGCCAAAGCTTGAAATCATTGTGGCAAAGGTAAGCAAAGCCTCTGATTTCCACAAAAGGCCACACTGGAGGTCAGGGAGATGAGATTTCTTTGGTGTGCGACCTTGAAGTTGAAATGACTTTTTAAGCTGTAGGTATTTTGTTCTCACTACTTGAGACAAAGGGACAAATTTTCTTTGTTTTCTTTTTCAGCAGTTTTGATTAAAGAGCAAACACTCCTCGAGGGTTGTTAATCTGCAAACAATTATTTGGCAAAGCTAGGAGGTTCATGGGGACTGGGGCCTGGGTCTGGGTTGAACATGGGATGAGGATTTAAAGAAGCCTCACCAACAGTAGTGAGGGGAAGCATGCTGTGGGCAGGACCACTGGCTGAACATTGCTGACACCTGCTAATCCTTCATCTTTACTAGATTGAGCTCTGAAATCCTGTTTAGCATGCATTTGGAAGGAAAAGTGATGTCTGAGTTAAAGGTGCCTTGGATTTAGCTGTGTAGCACTGGTTCCTTAAGGACACTGCAAGAAGTACAGAGGAGCAAGCACAGAATCAGAAATAACAGGAACATGAAAGGCGATGCCTGCTGAGAAATTTTGAGTCTATTTCTATCAAGCTGAAGGCTTTCCACGTGGCACTAATGGTAAAGAACCCACCTGCCAATGCAGGAGACATAAGAGATGTGGGTTCGATTCCTGGGTCGGGAAGATCCCCTGGAGGAGGGCATGGCAACCCACTCTAGTATTCTCCCAAGAGAATCCCATGGACAGAGGAGCCTGGCGGGCTACAGTCCATGGGATCGCAAAGAGTCGGACACGACCTGAAGCAGCTGAGTACACACTACCACGCTGAGGCCTCTCAGCTATCCCTACACTATCCTCTAGGCTTCCCTCATCCCCTACGACTTTCTCACATTCAAAGATTTCACCTTGTGACCTCATGAAGCAAACAGATCCCTGGATGGCCTCCAAACATCAGTGGGAGACATGGCCCAGACCTTGGCCCCAGGGTCCCCATTGTCCTTGTCTATGACACATGCAAGACTGGGGTTACATGTTCCCAGAATGTCTTGCAGCTCTATCCCTGTGTCAGGCTCTGAATCTCCAAAAATAGAGGCACCTTTTGGTCCCATTTTTCCAAAGGGGGAAAAAAAAGATAACAGCAGAAGAAAGCGAAGACTGCAGATATAACACTGCCAAATGTTCTGAACATTTTGTGCTTTAAAAAACTAACAAACTTTTTGAGTAAATGAAAGAAAAGAGGAAGCCATCTCAGCAGCAGGAATTAAACATCCTCAGGGTCCCTGCAGGATTCTCCTTTTACCCCGCTCACCCCGCTTGACCTTGATTCTCTCCCGCATCTCCCTTCCCCTCTTCTCTCCTCTGTCTCACGACCCCCTCCCCTTGCCTATCTTAGCAAGATGATGTTTATTTCATAGATATTACATTTCTCATCCCTAGAAAGGCCTGTCCTTTATTCACCCCCAAAGTATAGCTTTTTAGGAGCCTTTCCTGAGAGTTTAAGTGTATCTGAGCCACTCGGTTATGATGGCAAGGAAAGCAGATGCATGGTGTTTCATTAGGATGAACTGTAACAGAAACTGTGTTTAGTCTGCAGGTTGGGAAAGTTCAAGAATCATTTTATTTCTCTCCTCGGTTACCCATTACACATATTTTGAAGTATTTTAAGGCTAAGTACAACCGTAATGGAATCCATAACTCTTTTAAAAAATGAAAAGTTCCTCAGTACCATTTTTCTAGATTCCCTTATATATGCATCAGTATACAATATTTTTCTCATTTAGACTTATTTCACTCTGTATAATAGGATGAACTGAGGTTCATCCACCTCAGTTCAATTTGCAGGGCAGGTATAGAGAAGAAGACATAGAAAACAGACTTGTGGACACAATGAGGGAAGGAGAGGGTGAGACAGCTTCGAGAGTAGCACTGGAAGATATACAGTACCACATGCAAAATAGATAACTGGTGGTAAGTTTCTGTGTTAACACAGGGAACTCA
Organism: Cervus canadensis; assembly: GCF_019320065.1. Classification (NCBI taxonomy): domain Eukaryota; kingdom Metazoa; phylum Chordata; class Mammalia; order Artiodactyla; family Cervidae; genus Cervus; species Cervus canadensis. Next base: position 11,821,517 of record NC_057415.1, on the reverse strand, counting down.
GCTCAGCGCACTGTGGCAATCTAGAGGGGTGGGATGGGGTGGGGATGGGAGAAATGTTCAAGAGGGAGGGGACATATACATACTTATGGCTAATTCACGTAGTTGTATGGCAGAAACCAGCACAACTTTGTAAAGCAATTATCCTCCAACTAAAAATGACTAAAAGTTAAAGCATTAAAAGACCAGAACAATAAACAAATAAAACACATCCATCAACTCACAAAGAAAGTTGTCCCGGTTATACTGAGGAAATAAATGCCATTTGTACAAATACTTTGTGTTTGGCCAAACAAACAAATAAAAACCAAAACTCAGTCATCTTACGTTAGGTCACGAAGTTACATTTTATTACCTGTCACGTACTTGTTCATTTGGCCCTTAATTCATGTTATAAACATATGCCTCTCTTAAGGGTTTTACATTAAATTGTAACTTGGTGATTTTTAAAAACATTTTGACAGTGCATATATAAAAGATACGCTAATATTTTTTGTGCTATTTGTGTTGATCCTTGTGATTTAGAGGGCCCAGTGGAAATTTCAGCCCTTTCAATAACGTTTATCTTATTGAAGATGCTGCTGCTGCTAAGTTGCTTCAGTTGTGTCCGACCCTGTGTGACCCCATAAACGGCAGCCCACCAGGCTCCCCCGTCCCTGGGATTCTCCAGGCAAGAACACTGGAGTGGGTTGCCATTTCCTTCTCCAATGCATGAGAGTGAAAAGTGAAAGTGAAGTCGCTCAGTCGTGTTTGACTCTTTGCAACCCCATGGACTGTAGCCATCAGGCTCCTCTGTCCGTGGGATTTTCCAGGCAAGAGTACTGGAGTGGGTTGCCATTTCCTTCTCCATATTGAAGATGAGGTCTCCTTTAAAAAAATTATTGTAATTTAAAATATATGCATTTATTATTTTATTCTATTTTCCATGCCATGCGGCATGTGTGATCTCAGGTCCCTGACCAGGGATCGAACCTGCATCCTCTGCAGTGGACGCATGGAGCCTTACAACCGCTGGACTGCCAGGGGACTCCTCAGGTCTCCTCTTTAGAGTTTATGGAGAAATGGTTATGACAAAAGACATTCAGACTTCTGTATTTCAATAAAATCTTGTGTCTCCTAGGGCGGTAAGATCCAACCCCCAGAGACGTTCCCCTTCCAGATGCCATGTCTGGGGCCTTGGAGACATTTGGAAGGGACAAAGTAAGTAAAACAAAACTTCTCGGCAGAACTGAGGCTGAGAGAGGGAAGTGAAGGCCACTGTCCTTTCCAGGTCTCCTGAACATGAGACAAGCTCCAGCTGAACTTGGACATGCTCCGAGCAATCTGAGGAGACAGCGAAGTCTCCAAGTTTGGTGGGTTGAATCATGTTTGACCCCACTGACTTCTGTCCAGAGTTCAGTAAACACTGACTGGGGAGAGTAGCTCAGAGATATCCACCGCCTGCAGGCTGGAAAGATGTTCCTGAGCAGAAACCATCGTCCCTGTGCCCCAAACATCCTTCCCACTGTCCATCACTTTAAAGTCCATCACTTTAAGTGTCCATCACTTAAAGGAATTTGGACACATCCACTATGGCAGATGTACTTTGCTCCTGAAAAGGCCACTGCAATAAAATAAAATAAAGCAACACTTCCACACATAAGTAGTGACCATGAGTAATGAGACATTCTGGAGTGTTCGCTTACCTTCACGGCCACCAAGATCTTGTCCTGCTCAGGACAGAGGTTATAGCATTCAGCGAGGAAAACTTTTCCAAAGGCTCCTTCACCTAGCTCCCTTTTCAAGACAATGTTGTGTCGCTTGATGTGCTGAACAACTGTAAGACAAACACAGAATGAAATTGGAATCGAGGCAGCCAGAGCTGAAGGAAGGCAAAGGGCAGGAGTCGGCAGGCTGCATCCTGAGCTCACAGACCTAGAGTCTCTCCTCTGCACATAGAAAACTGGAGGGTAAACTTAGCATCCATCCTCAAGGTCCACCCAAAGGGCTTCCAGGCAGTTGGTGGTTTAGGCTTGCTGTCCAGAATGGAATCACTGTTTTTGATAGAACCAAAGGAATCACTTAGTTGTTGACTGCAAAACATCATTCATGAGCTTTATGAACTAAGAAAGGGGAGAATTGAGAAGGGGATGGATATGAATGGCAGTTCTCTCACAAGCCAGACGCTTTGCATATATTCATCAGTTATGTCTAGTGGGAAAGGCAGAGAGCTAGCGAGGAAGCCCTAAGCCTTCGTTAAGCCCCTTCAGACTATTGAGGGAGACATGCTTAGAGGGCACGAAAGGAAAATGCAAGATCTGTGCATTCCTGGTGCAGGCTGTGTCCTCACCTCACTTTTTGCTTCCTCACATGGTGGGCTCCATAGTTAAGTTTTGGTGACTTCTTCTGTCTAGACCAGAAATGTCTAGCCCATTGTGCTAAAGGCTGGCTTCCTTAGCTCCTTTCTAAGAGCAGGTCCTAGCCTTGGCTGTCCAAAGCCAAGAAGAGACATGTACAGAAGCATCAGGGGAAGGGGGACTGTTTATTCCTCTCATCCAGAGCTGAGCTGGCCCATGCCACTCATCCATCACCTTCCTGGAGGAGGCAGAAGGTGGTCCAAAGGTGGTTCTTGGGGAGCCCAGTAGTGCACAGTGGGAGGCAAGTGAATGATTCTCAGGCCAGAGTTGGTGGAGAAGCCCGAAAAGAGACTCTGCAGAGGATAGAGGACTCCACAGTGTGAGCTTGGGCCTCGTCAACCAGCACATCAAGTGTTGGATCCCTGAGCCCAGGGCTTTCACTGAGTCACTGCCACAAGGCTTTTCTGAACTTCTCATCCCTGAGTGGCAGACTGAAAAAAGAGACTGTGAGTCCCTCTAGAGCTTGGAATGTGCAGTCAACAACATTCTCTCATTGGACTCTTAGAAGCATTCTTTCCTACATTTTATACATGGGGAAACTGAGTCTGCAGGAATTTGAATGATTCATAGTGTGGGAATGGAGGAGTTGGGATGTGAACTCAGGTTTGTCTGAATCCAGAGTCTGTAATTTTTCTTCTACACCAGAAAGTTCTTTTTCAATTGTAAGTTATGCTAAGTGTGATGAGAGAAAGGGAAGTATGTAAGAGAGTAAAAAGTAAAAATAAACTCCCAGCTTCCTCTCTGCTTAGTTCAGCAGCCAGTTCAAATTATCAAAAGTTCCAAAGAAAATACAAAGCTTATCTCTACAGTTTTATTAATGATAATAACATGAATACCCATGAAGTCACCCTTCCATTAAGAAATAGAACATCACTAGTACTTTTGAAGCACCATTGTATTCTTTCTGGATTGTACCCATTTCCTACTCACCTCCCAGTGATAATCACTATCCTGAATTTTGTGTTAATCATTTCCCTTGTTGGTTTGCTACCACTGACATCTCCCCAATGAGAGACTGTTGCCTGTTTTGAAGCTAATAAATGGAATCATATTACATGCATCCTTCCCTGTCTGACATCTGTCTCTCAACATTGTTCTTAAGACTAAATTAACACTGTGTGTAGTAGTAGTAATTCTTTTGCTTTTACTTTGTAATATTATGTGGAAGGACTGTAACACCATTTATTTACCTCTGCTAGGTTGATGGATATGATATATACAGTTTCTTCTTAGATACAACTTGATATAAAATGCAAGTGGTGATTAAGGTTTTGCTTTAATAGGATTTCCCCCCTGATAATTCATGTGGTTTGGAGCTATGGCTGCTTCCATGGGCCTCTGGGAACTCAGGGTGATAAAAATCAAAAGGTCTTTTATGAGCAACATTATTAATGAATCTAAGAATGTATATTAATTTCTCATGCTCCAGCAGCAATGCCTGAATTTAAGAGGGGAAAGATGTGTTCATTAGGAAGAGTGCCCATATAAAGAGATGAATGTAATTCTTGCAGAGAATTAGCTGCCCTATTTAAATCTAATATTTAACTCCAAGGTTGTCATATGTTCATTGAGAATTAAATTGCCACTTGATTTACTTTACACTCTAACCAGATCAAGGCTAGTATTTAACTTTCTTTTTCTGCATTTGATTTACACTTTTCTTGCCTCCCTCCTCCCCTCTCTCCTTTCTTTCTCCTTCTTTCCCTCCTTTTCCTTTCCTCCCTCTCTCCCCATCCCTCCCTCTCTCTCTCTCTTTCATTCCAAGCAGTAAAAAAAGCTGATGGGAAATAACTTTCTAAAGCTCTGATGAGGCCACAATTTCATCATCTTCCAAGCTAAAATTGATGAGACCAGTTTTACCACACTGACCTTGAAGGCAGTAGCCATATCTTTTAAGAAATGGGCTATTTTGCATTAATTTGCTTTGCTATGTTTGGGATATAGTAGATTACATGAATGGTGGCCTTTTGCCAATGGACTCCCTCTAAATAGAAGGAATTCCTCTTTTCTAAGGCTGGAAGCCATTGAGGGCACAGGTAACAAGCTTTAGTGTGTATTTGCACTTCTGCCAGGGTCTCGTAGTGCTCTGCACACAGCTGGTGCTATCCAAATATTTGTTGGAAAATGTGCCAAGTGATAATAGAAACAGCAGACAAATACTGTTCAGTTTTATTATTTCAGTTAACTGACAATAATCCTACTGAGTGTGCAGGCATTAAAGAAGCCCAATTCTCCAAGATCTCAGGAGTAGGAAGAACAACTAGTCTGAAGCTATCACATACTTGAGCTAAGAATTTCTTCCCATTCTCCTCCAGGAGAGCATTGAAACATATCCCAAACTGCCTCATTGCCCATTTCCCTCAATCACCAAAGGAAATCCTTGGTACTCTCTCAGACCATCCCTCTTTATCCAGCCTCAAACTGCCAAATTGCTCATAAGTGCCCCAAGCAGAGCCAATGCTAACCCCTTTGCCTCCCTCACAAGTCCTTCCATCAGTTCTTCTGGGCAAAATGCTGATCATCCAGTAGGCCCCTGTATCCTAAATCTCTCCTTAAACTTCTCTTTACCCCCTCAGCTCCAATAAAACCGTGGCTTTGCTGAGGATGGGCTTCTCTGATGGCTCAGCAGTAAAGAATATGCCTGCCAATGCAGGAGATGCAGGTCAGGAAGATTTGATCCCTGGGTCAGGAAGATCCCCTAGAGAAGGAAATGACTGCCCACTCAGGTATTCTTGCCTGGGAAATCCCACGGACAGAGGAGACCAGCAGACTACAGTTCCATGGGGTCGCAAAAGAGTCAGATACAAAACGACTTAGCAACTAAAACACCACCGCTGCGAGGTGCCCGAGGACACCCATGACGTCCCCCTCCAGCCCTCTTGAATGAAAGCCATCCCCACCCTTCACTCCCAGGTATGTCAAGGCCTTTGTGCATGATGTCTGACCATGACCCAACCCCCCCACCACACCATCTCCTGCTAGAGCCCCAACCAGTTGGAAGCATCTGCCTTAGGGAGCCATCAGCCTGTAGCACGTTGGGCCGCTTACTATGACGTCTTGGCTGCCCCACTCACTCACTGAGCTCCTTGCTCACATTTTCCCTCTCTCCCTCCTGATACCAGCATTCTAAGAGCCCGAGGCACAGAGGAGTGAAGTATTAATAGTTTGCCCAAGTTGTACAAACACTCAGCTGCCATTTGTCTTGTGTCTTTCAGCAAAGCAGCTAAGAGGAAAGACATTGGGAAGTTTTGTTTGGCTGTTTGCATGGCATTTAGCTGACTTTTTCTTGGGACTAAGACTTTCTTTTTAAAATTTTATGTTATTATTATTATTATTATTATTTGGTGCAGGGCAAGCTGCGCTCATGTAGGATCTTAGTTCCCTGGCTGGGGATCGAACTTGAAGTGTGGAGTCCTAATCATTGGACCACCAGGGAAGTCGCAAGACTTTCTTAATGAAAAAAGCAATGCCCTGGTCTCTATTTTAGACAATCTCACTGTGGACCGGTGCTTTGAATAACACTGCCTTAAAGGGCCCTAGGAACATTTGGGTTCATTTTATACAAAGTATCCTTGGTCAAGTGAGTCTAAGTGAAAGTCACTTAGTTGTGCCTGACTCTGCAACCCTATGGATTGTAGCCCACCAGGCTCCTCTGTCCATGGAATTCTTTAGGCAAGAATACTGGAGTGGGTTGCCATTCCCTTCTCCAGGGGATCTTCCCAACCCAGGGATTGAACCCGGATCTCCTGCACTGCAGGTGGATTCTTTACCATCTGAGCCACCAGGGAAGCCCAAAGATTCCATGATAAATAAGCTATCAGGTAAGCATGTTAAAATTTTTTACATTCTTTATTTCTTAGGTCAGTCAAAGCTCTGCTTTTAATTTTGGAGACTCCAGTAAAACCACCTCAAACCCAATATGAATAACTAACAAAAATAAATAAATGAAAAGCCCAGACTCTACCATAAATAGCTTCTTAGATTTGAAGGGAAAAAACTCAAGACAATAGTTGATTTCTTTACATAAACTTTTTATAAAAAGTACCTTTTTAAAATTCACCTTGCCAAAGATAGGAGTACCCAGAAGAGGTGTGTGTGGTGTAGGGGCCACCAAACTCCTGTGGTCTGCAGACTGATCTATGTATGTTCATATAGTCAAAACAAAGGGTGTGATTAGATTACTGTGCAAATAGATCTACTCTGTGGAATCAGGGAGAAATTGATGACCAGAAGTAATAATTGAGATGAGGGACTAAAAATTGTGGATGTCTTTATTATTAATGGAATTTTCCAGGGTGGAAATTCACTGCACTTGGGCATTTGCTTCCTAAGTACCAGAACTGAATGGATTTCTAGTTTTGTATTAGCATCACATTACAGCCACTGAAAAATGCATTTTGTCACAAAGAAGTTTCAGTAGTTGGTGGAGATGCTTGTAGTTTCAGATGGTTTAAATAAAATTTCTAGTATCAATTTCTCCCAGAAGTAAATAGCCTCTATAAACATGCAGGCTATAGTTCAACCCAGGTCTATATTTATTACTACTAAATCTAAAAGTAACAAAACAAACAAATAAATATCACTCCACCCATTTAAGGTTGAAATAGGAAACATATCCTCTCATTTCCTCAGTAATAGAGTTTCACAGAGAACCTTGTCCCCCTGGACATAGTCTACTCATCACATGGACCTTAAATGGAGACATTCATGGAGTCTTTAATATACGCCAACTACTCCACAGTTAAAAGAAAAGACAACTTATATTTGTGAGTAGGACTGTATAAATAATATACCCCAGAAAATAATGTTCTGTATTAGGAGGAATCTCTATGTTTCCCTACAAACCTAAATGTATGGCCTGCCTCAGCAGTTCCAGTGCAAAGGAACAGATGCTGTGATGGAAACAGAAGTTAAAGATCATTGAGACCAACTCCCTCATGTGTGACAGCTGGCCAGTGAGTCTCAGAGAGATGAAGTGACTTTCTCTGGGCCACACAGCTAGAAAGCGACCAAGTTAGAATGCAGATCCCCTAACTCTCAGGAGAGTGACCTTGTACTCTGTAACACAAGCCCCTATTTGAGACTGCATGCAATGAGCATTCCCTGCCAGTAAAGTGAAAACAGGTATATCATTCAGTTAATTATCTCTTCAACTAGAAATACTTGAAACATTCACATTTATCATCTGAAATGGATCAAGCATCTCATAATGAAAAATATCATTACAAAATGGCCAATAAACATAAAATATGAGTGCAAAAAGTAGGCTGCCAAAGCTATGAAAACTGCTTGAGATTGATTTTAAATGCAAGTAACAAAAATTATTTACTAAATATCTTAATGTCTATATCATAAGGAGCATATTGAAACAGGTTAAATCATCCACCTTGAAAAAAGTTAATTTATATGAAAGATAGGAACTATGGTTTTGAATTTCATCTATATTTTTATTATTAAGATATAAATTCAGACGATATTGAAAATAAATGTGATTAAGACAAGAGATGTAAAACACACCAGGACAAGACAAAGCCAAATATTCATAAATAACATTAATGATGAAATAAAACATGTAACAATACTGAGCCATTCTTAAGCACTTTTCAGCAAAAAATCCCAATGTGCATTACCATCGATTAATTTTCATATCCCTCTGAATGAGGTCAATAGTCACATTTATTTTGCAGATGACACTACAATTAATTGACTAACTTGTGGTCATAGAGCAATCCACTTATCCTTTTCCAAGTGCAATTTCCAATGAAACAAGGAAATAGGAAGGAAAGAGAGAGACCCTAATATTAAGGTTCTGCTATTAAGGGCCTGGAAATGTGCTGGGAGGCTTACAAGGGTTATCAATCTTCACAGCAATCCAGTAGGGCATCCTTATCTCCACTTTCAGATTAAAGTAACAAGAAGGGGATCACATGTGCTAAATAACTCGTCTGAATTGATGCTGAAGCTGAAAATCCCAATACTTTGGCCACCTGATGTGAAGAGCTGACTCATTTGAAAAGGCCCTAATGCTGGGAAAAATTGAAGGCAGGAGGAGAAGGGGATGACAGAGGATGAGATGGTTGGATGGCATCATTGACTCAATGGACATGAGTTTGGGTAAACTCTGGGACTTGGTGATGGACAGGAAGGCCTGGCGTGCTGCGTCCATGGGTTCGCAAAGAGTCGGACATGACTGAGCAACTGAACTGAACTAAACTGAATTTGTGTTATACAATTGGTAACAGGCAGAGTTTAAATTCTTTCCACTACAACACTCTATCTTTCCTTGGCCTTCTTACAGCAGACAAAGTGAAAGAGAAAGTGAGCTTGAATTTGCCCACCTAGGGAATCATGGGTCTACATTTATCACTTTAGTTCGACAAACCTTTATTAAGCATGTACTATAGCCTGGGCTTCCTTGGTGGCTCAGATGACAAAGAATTTGCCTGCAATGCAGGAGACACAGGGTTGATCTTTGGGTCAGGAAGATCCCCTGGAGAAAGGAATGGCTACCCATTCCAGTATTCTTAGGGCTCCCCAGGTGGCACCAGTGGTAAAGAACCCACCTGGCTGGCAGTGCAGGAGACATAAGAGATGTGGGTTCGATCCCTGGGTCGGGAAGATTCCCTGAAGGAGGGCATGGCTATCTACTCCACTATTCTTGCCTGGAGAATCCCATGGACAGAGGAGCCTGGCGGGTTACAGTCCATGGGGTCACAGGAGAGTTGGATATGACTAAAGCGATTTCAGGTACTTTATGTGATCATGCAAGGAAAAAGAAAAATAAGAACTCAAGTCAGAGAAAACAGAAAAGAAGGCTAAAACAAGATAAGTAGAAATGTAGATGTGCAGATTCTAAGGTTCCACATAGCTATTAAAATTGCCATAACTCGACTCTTGAGTTTCCTGGCAGCAGAAGCCAAGAGGGAAACATAATAATTTATAAAATTTTGACTACTCATAAGTAAGAGCACAGAAATTCCTATGATAAGTAAGATTCTTCATGGAATTTAGTTTTGAAAGGAATACATCAAATGGATTTTACATTGGAAACCAATGTCCTTAACAACATCTGTAGTGTAAATAGTGAGCTTCCTAAGAATATTTCTTATGGCAGAGCTCAATAAGGAAAAAACATATGACACAAAAACCACCCTCAGTCAAACTCTATACAGGGAGTCCAGAGTGCTTATCATCACAATGGCATAAAAATCAATGTCTATGGGCTTACTCAGGAATGCTTTGGGGATGGGGTTAAAGAAGAGATGTAATTTTCCACACCCACTGCTGGGCATAGAACATATTAGGCAATCAATACTATTTTATGAATAAATAATAACATGAACATGCAAAAATAGATGAGTGATTGAACAAGAAATGAGCATGGTAGAGATGAGGGCACTTAAGGAGGGGGAAGAGAAAAAGCAAGGATGAGGAGAAGGAAAAAGCCCACAGTGGTATTTAAGAAGTTGTGATTTGTACTATTTTTTCCTAAAGAGAAAGAGCAGACAATATGTAGCAAAAGGAGGATGAGGTTGGATCACAGAGGACTTTGAAGTCCTTATTAACAAGTCCAGACTCTTGGACAAATGACTTCAACTGCTTTTTGCCTTCATTTTGTAGTCTTTAAATAAGAGTTTAGATTAAACAGTACTTTAGGTCTGCTTCAGCACACGCATGTCCCATAATCAGTGAATCCTTGGATTTGTTTTATATGTAAGTCTTATCTAGAAGACTTTTGAGCATGGAAGAAAAGTGACAGGAACTAACGGTTCTTGCAGTAGTCCAACTAGAGGCAAAGGGGCAAGTTTAGGAGTCACGACAGACCTCCCTCTCACAGAGGCCCATGCTGAGCTGAAAGGCGGGCTCCGTCCAGCCACTCATCCATCCTTCCTCTCTAGTTTCCTGTCCAAGAAATGCACACAGCTCAGGGTGACAGACCACGGGGAGGCTGAGATCAAGTCTGTGACCCCAAACGGGACAGATGAAGTCACCAAGGTCTAATCCTGATCTTTTCAGGGACAGACAGAAAACAAGGAGCTTTAGAACAAGATCAAAGTGGATACATGAGAGAGGCAGGAGAAGGGGCCAAGGACGAGCATGAGCGAGCAGAAGGCAGACTGCTGGGGCCGGGGAGTAAGTGAGAGGTTAGGAAGCAGAGGTGGTGAGCGTGGACTGCACAAGCGGAGGGTTGGGGCAGGGACAGACAGGTGGGTCTAGGGATGACATGGTGACTCTCAGGGGTGGGTACTTGGGGGATTTTGAAGAGGGAGAGATTTGAGGGTGTTTGTAAGTTAAGGAGAATATGCGTGCTCAGTCACTCAGTTGTGTCTGACTCTTCGCGGCCCCATGGACTGCAGCCTGCCAGGCTCTTCTGCCCACAGGATTCTCCAGGCAAGAATACTGGATAGGTTGTCATTTCCTCATTTCCAGGGGACTTGCTCAACCCAGGGATCGAACTCTTGTCTCTTGCGTCTCCTGCATTGGCAGGCAGGTTCTTTACCACTAGTACCACCTGGGAAGCCCCAAGGAGAACAGTAGAAAGTAACAAATTAAATAGGCACCACAAAAAATAAATAAATAAATAGGCACCACAAATAGGAAGGAAGGGGGAAAAAAGGAGAGAAGGAAGGAAAAGAAAACTAGCGGGACAGATGACTGGGGAAGTCACTGAGAATCCAATAAGACGGATGAAGCAGAAAAATTCAGAAAGAGAGAGGAACGGTTTTGAGTGAATCACCTTCTAAAAGGGCCTCGGCTTTGATGCTGGACCACTGAAGGAGGAAGTGGACTTTCAGGGATCCCCAAGAGGTCCAGTGGGGCCCTTTGGGCTAAGCCGTACACTGGGTCTAGTGATGGACAAAACAGACTCTTCTAAGGTGAGTTTGCCTTGCTGGGAGTGCACCAGGTACCTACTTGGATGCCCCTTATGACATCCAATGGCAGCAAAGGACCTTTTCCTCCTAAATCAAATTTTAACACCATGTGTTGAATGAGTACAGAGCAGCTATGGGGGTAAAGGTAAGATTGGGTTTAGTCTAACCTGAAATTCACATTAGACAAAAGACTTGAGTTTTTTGAAATTAAAATACTCAAAACTTCTTGTAGAAAACAGCCAGAGAGGGGGAAAACCCCAGAAATCTTTCAAGCTGTTAGACTAAAGGGAACACCACACTTCAAAATACACATACGGCACATCCTTCGCTTTGACAGCCCCTAACAGCCAAAATTATATCTGTTCTACACTCTGGCATGTGGTAGAGTTGGATTGATTTGCCCTGACAGCCCTCCCTGCTGGAACAATACTTGTCAGTCAGCCCCAGCAATGTTTGTATTTTCAAGAATAATTATGCAGAGTGATTGTACAAGATTCTGGCAGGTGGGCCAGACAGGCTTATCTGCCTACTTCTCTAAACTTGTGTCCCTAAGTCCTAATGCTCTACCTGCTTCTGAGGATGGAAAGCACCCCTTTAATGCCCTCCTTCCCCTTCCCAAGCTGTGCATTATCTTCCATTTGAGGGGTCTATTCTGATGTCTGTTTTATCATTTGGGATCCTCCATTCTATGCTCTCCAAACAGAAACCTTCCTTTCTTCAATAATTTCATGTAAATCCATGGCTGATTCATGTCAATGTATGGCAAAAACCACTACAATATTGTAAAGTAATTAGCCTCCAACTAATAAAAATAAATGGAAAAAAATAATAATAATAATTTCAACTGGTAGCCACTATATTTTCCTAATTGACACTTTCAAGTTAGCTGGCCTTTACCAATGTACTTCTGAATGAAAGCTCCACTGTGAAAGACATGTTCCATCTTTGGTGGGGTTAATTCACATATCACACACACACACACACACACACACACACACACACACACACCAGTGTGCATTCAGTGGCCTTCCTATTCTATGTCTTAATTGTAACAGTTTATCCGATCTTAAATATATTGAATATCTTCTCTGTGCACATACTCTAGTAAGGGTAAGAGAAATGCAGATACAATGATAATGTGGTCAGAATGTGATAAACAGAGATGACAGGGGTCAAACAAGTGTTCTGAAAGTGGGGCCATTCAGTAAAGGTTCCTTGGAGTCATTGAGCAAATTCTAGAAAAGCAAGTTATTCTCCATGAGGAAAGCTCTGAATGCAAGAGAATGGGGCAAGCACTTAGCCTAAGAAACAGTGGGAGCCAGTGAGCACTTCATGAGTTCTGGGATTCCTTGCCAGCTTCCCAGGCTGCTTCCCATGGCTGTAGACCTGCCTCAATTCCACAGAAAGGCAATGGTTAGTAGGGCTGATGATACGTGATGAATGAAAAGGAAAGGATCACAGACAACGTTTTTGGGCGCATCCCAAGTGTTTTCCATCTTTGGTTTGGTTACTATACAACTAGTATTCCAAACAGAGTACTATGTTATTTCCTCTTCAATATGATTATTGGAAAACTTGTATTTTTAAAGGTAGGGCTAATTTTGTTTTCCTTAAAGGATTTTGCAATACTTTCAGCATCTTTCACTCCAACATACTTTTTTTTTTTTTCTTTCTCATTTCACCATTTAAGCTTCTATGTGTAAAGAATTGTGTTTGATGCTGGGGAAGGTTCAAGGGTGAATAAGGGCAAGAGGAAGCCAGGCTGATGGTCATTAATTGCACATCTGCTGCATACGAGATGTTATGTCAAGCCTTGGGCATACAATTTCTTATTCAGACATCCTGCTGGACCTAAGAAGAGACATTACTATCTTCATTTGGAGGTTGGGAGAAATAAGTCTTGGAGATGTTAAGCAATTTGCCCAAAGCCCTGCAGCTGGGAAGTGGGCAAGGCAAGTTAGAACTGTCTTCAAAACCAGGCAGTCTCTCCCAATAGAACACAAATATTTCCCCTAAAGGAACTGTAGTCTAATAGAGAGACGAGACAGAAAGTACACAGATAACAGTTGTACAAGGAAGAGTGTAAAACTCACAATGACAGATGTTTGAAATACAGTGTTGTGACTTGTGCATGCTTAGAAGAAAAAGTAAGTTCTTTAAATACAGGGTATAGGGTTGTAGGATGTGCCATTTGAATTTTCCCCTGTAAGTTGAAAGGGCTTGAAATGTTGGTTAGAAAAAAGAGTGTTGTTGAGTAATGAATTAAGACATCTCCAAATTGCCAGAATGTCACTGAATTGCTCATGTACTAGATATTCATATTAAGGCATATCCATGTTAAAATCCAAAATCTGAAATCTATTTAGATTGAACCAAATGAATTTTTCATTTTTGCAGGCCCAAATGAGACAAACATTAGGTATTTCATGTGACTTATTGTTAGGTTGTATCTTTACAAACAGAAACTCTGAAAGTTAGAAAGGAGCTCATATCTTTTAATGTTCAGAAAGGAAAGTAATACTTGCACATGATAAAAAACCAAGAGCATTAAGAAAAAAGTTGTACCCTTCCATACTCCTCCCTGTCCTTGGTCTTACTGTCTTGGGAAATCAATATAACACAATTTGGATTTTGGTTTTCTAGGGGTGATTGCCATAACTCTAATTAATAAGCTATTGTTTTCCCAATTTAAGACTTCTTTATTGATTCTCCACTTTATTAGAGGAGGATTTTGCTCACACTACCTCCCATTCAGTCCAATAATTAACTGCTGTATTAATTTTTAGCTCTTCTATTGATTATCTATCATACTATACCTCCATTTCAGCCAGTATCCTGACACTCTTCTGTATATAAGGCATATATATGGGCATATTAGCACCCCTATCTTCTCTCTACCCCATTCACACATTGGGGTTTATTCTTTGAGCTTGGTCTTTACTACAACTGTGCCAGTATTATTGTCATGTACATTCCATTCACAATATGGTACAATTAAGGCTTTTATGGTTCTAAAACTTGAACTGCAATAAACAACATTTATGTTAATATGATGGTGAAGAATCCACCTGAAATGCTGGAGACTCAGGTTCAATCCCTGGGTAGGGAAGATCCCCTGGAGAAGGGAACGGCAACCCATTCCAGTTTTCTTGCCTAGGAAACCTTGTAGACAGAGGAGCCTGGAGGGCTACAGTCCATGGGGTCACAAAGAGTCGGACACGACTGAGAGACTAACACTTCACTTCATGTAATTGTGACCAGCTTAATACTCTACATTACAAGGGTAAGTGAGTGCTGGGTCTACGTTTGTTTTTCATGACTAATGCCATGTAGAGAACTTCTGAGCCACTTGAAGAAGGATGTTCACAGCAGCAAGATCAAAAGACTTCTCTCTTCTAAGCATGTAGATTGTTATAGCATCAAATTCAAACAGACAGATTTTTCATTTCTCCTGCTGGTACTTAGCACACCTCTCAGATGGAAGTCTATAGTACTTCTTCAACACTGGGAGGTCATTTTTGGTTTTTTCTTTGATAATTTTCTCCTACCATTTTTCACAGTTCTCATTATTATCTGGAAATCTTAATAATCACATTCCATTTCTCCTGATACAATTGAATTGTGTGAATTCTCTCTCATGAATTAGTTCTTTTTCTCTTCTTGTCTAGCACTGTCTGCCTCTGCCTTTTTACTCTTTATTCTGGAAGAATTTCTTTTATATCTTTCATACCTATGATTGAAACTTCCATTTCTGCCATCATAGATTTAATTTGTATGAGTTCCTTATCTTATAATTCCTTTTCCTAGCTATCCCATTTTGATTTATGTGTATAAAATCTCAAATCAGAGGACATTTTCTCTTCTTTATAATTTTCTTCCACTCAAAAAATTTCTGTACCTTCCAAGGTCAGTTTTTCTCTCAGATCTTCTCTTTCAGTTGCTATTGTCCTCACATGTAGAGTGGATCTTGAATCTTATTTATATTGAAGAAAGAAAGTCTGGGTAGCTAATAAGGATTTCCTGGGTTATTTGGTCAGTATTGCCAATTTCAGAAGTTTAGTTAAGAATTGGATCATTAGATAAGAATGCCTTGCTTTAGGATGAATAGGCAGACAATGGACCATTTGGCTAGAGTATAAACAGGTCAGAGTAAAGAGAACAGTACTCTGGAGTTCTAATACCCATGCTACTACCAGGGTTTATCCTCTATGACAATCTGGCAATTTCTGCACAGAAGTGTTTTAGATTCTTTTTTTGTATGAAGATAAATATCCACTTCTCTGCCCAATTGGAGATGGGAGTGTATCCCTCTCAGGCAGCTGTCCCTTCCTTGTTTTAAGCCCTTTCTCACTCTTTCCCTTCTGCTGAACCTGCTGCACTTGCTAGTCCCAAGCCTGGAGCCACTCCAGCTTCCCCCAAACAGGGCACCCTTGCCTCAACTTCAGATCCCCATGGCATATCCTGAGCTGAAGATCCCTCCTCTTTGCTTCATGGATCAGCATGGCAACCACGCTCCATCTATTTCCCAGAAATCTAATGAAAAATCTCAGCCGTTATAGCCCCGCCTCTCCTTCACTTCATTGTTATGATAAAGGGCAAACAGATCCATTGCAGTCAGCAATCTATGCAGACTGTCTTCAGTACCTTACTAGGGAAGTTCTCCTTGGAGTCTCCATGCAGATGGAATGTTCTCAAGGGCTCAACCCAGGGTGCCTAAGGCCCTTAAATAACCTATTTATTTCACAGATGAGGACAGCAAGGCACAGTAAAAGCGCTAATTTCCCAGAGCTTAGCCAGGACCCAAAACCATTTGCTTGACCTCAAATCCAGTGCCATTTTCATTATACCCTGGTCCCTCTCATCATAGACATTTATCAACCAAACACAGCCCATAGTTCAAAAGTGTAAGGACAGAGGAAGGCAGGGAAGATAAGGACTGCATGAAGTCAGCAGAATACGGCTATAGCCTGTCCCCAGAAGTCAAATCACTCTTCCTCTGCAGCGACCAGATTTATCTCTTGTGTCCTCTGCCTATTTACACTCTCCATCTTCGATGAGCTGCAAAACCTGGGGTGTGAACTCACATCAAGAAGCACTGTGTTGAAGGCAGTTTATGAACTGAAGGCAGATTTATAATGTGATCGTCATGGTGCTTGGGTTCCATTCCACTCTGTCTTAGGATAAGAACATGTTCTGCATGCTTCTGTCAGCTGGAATACTTCCAAACTTTGCAGTCAACGCTACAAATTCAGTTTTCAGAGGGTTGTTATAAAAAATGCAGAGCTAAGTCATGTTACCTAATTGCACTGCTTTAGAGAAGAGAGGACCATCCCTGCCCACTGAACATGGGGTCCTGTTGGGGATCCTATATTGGGACAGACTAGTCTGGCTCTTGCTCTGGTTCCCCAAGTTTATAATTAAGTCCTTTATAGACACTGCCTTCTCCTGAGAAAGTTTCAGTGCAACTATCACAAAGGAAACTACTTATGTTGCATGATTAAAAATTCTGTTGTTAAATGTTAATAACCACTTACAGCTGCAATTAGTATGATCTAACATATTAAGATGACATCAAATATTCAGAGTAGATTACATCAAATTCATTCAAGAAAATGATGGGATCAACAAGGGATTAATTTCTTAAATATACAAACAGCTCAGTCAGTTCAGTGTCAGAAAAACAAACAACACAACCAACAAATGGTCAGAACAACTAAATAGACATTTCTCCAAAGAAGATATACAGATGACTAACAGGCACATGAAAAGATGCTCAACATCACTAATTATTAGAGAAAAGAAAATCAAAACTACAGTGAAGTATCACCTCACACCTGTTAAAATGACTGTTATCAAAAAGTCTACAAGTAATAAATGCTAGAGAAGGTGTGGAGAAAAGGGAACTCTCCTACATTGCTGGTGGGAATGTAAATTGGTACAGCCACTACAGAGAACAGAATAAAATTTCTTTAAGAAACTAAAAATAGAGCTATGATATGACCCATCCATCCCTCTCTTGGACATATATCTGGAAAAAGAGGAAAACTAATTCAAAAAGATGCATGAGCTCTGAAGTTCACAGCAGTGCTAATAAAATATCAAAGACATAGAAGACACATGGATAGAAAAGATGTGGTATATACCTATAATGGAATACTACTCAGTCATAAAAAGAAGGAAATAATGCTATTTGCAGCAATACAGATAAACCTAGACATTATCATACTAAGTGAAATCAGTTGGAGAAAAACAAATATAATTTGATATCACTTATACATGGAATCTAAAAAAAAAAGATATGTGACCTTATTTATAAAACAGAAATAGACTCATAGAGAAAACAAATCTAAGGTTACCAAAGGAGAAAGGGGTGGGGGATAAATTGGGAGTCTGGGATTAATAGATACACACCACTATATATAAAATAAACAAGGAATTACTATACTCAATATCTTATAATAATACCTGTAATGGAATAGAATTTTAAAAAGAATATATACATATACATATGTATATATCTATCTATATATATAATATACATACATCTGAAACTAACACAACATTGTAAATCCACTGTATTTCAATAAAAAATAAGATAACAGAAAATAAAAAATAAGCCATTGTTAAATTTTATGGTATACTGAAGTTGAGGCAGTAATCAGCTGATGACAATTTGTTCCTATGGGTGTGGCTAAATGATGTCAGCCCTGGGTGGAAGCCTAGGGCTGAGTGGACAAGCCTCCAGGTAGAACTTGATTCCTCAGGAGGAATGAAATCTGCATGGGTCCTAACTGAGAGTTAGGACCTAACATGGGACTCAGGTCACTTATGTGATCCAGGTTCTTCTACCACAAAATACTTGAGGGAACCAACAGGATTTAGAAGGAACAATAAAATATTCTTAGATTTTAAGATGAATATGCACATGATTGCAGTGAACTGAACAGGAGTGAGAACCATACAAGTCCAGATGAAACCACCAGAGCCACGAGGGAACCAGTGGAGGCCCAGGAGGAAAATGTCCATTGAGGAAGAAAAGTGAGAAATAAGGCGGAAAGCACCCCATGGCAGGGGCCAGGCTGGTGGTGGGGAAGCAGTGAGTGAAAATGACCCCAGTTTGCAGGCAGGGTTTAAGAGGCAGAAAGGAAGCCTCAGTCCAACTGTTGCTGTAACTAACTACATGCGTGTGTGCATGCATGCTCAGTCGTGTCCGACTCTTTGTGACCCCATGGACTGTAATCCGCCAGGCTCCTCTGTCCATGGGATTTCCCAGGCAAGAATACTGGAGTGGGCTGGTATTTCCTACTTCAGGGGATCTTCCTGACTCAGGGATCAAACCCGCATCTCCTGCAGCTTCTGCTGCATTGGCAGGTGAATTCTCTACTGCTGAGCCAGTTGGGAAACTGACTAACTACATAAGTTACAGCAATTCACTTAATGTATCTGTCCAACTTCCATTTCTCTCCTCCTGCTGTAAAATGAGAATAGAAGTCCCTGACCCTTGCATCCTAGCAAGGATAAAAAGGTATTCTAAATACAAGGCACTAAGAAAAGTAAAATGTACTATAAATGTTACATGGTATGACCACTGCTACTGAGCAATCTGGTGCTCAAGATTAAGAGTGCTTTACAGGTGTATTTTTTGGGGTTCAATTCAACATTAACTATTACAGACAAACTATAATACTAATGGGGCCTTCTGCTCCAGAGCACTTTAAGGCTTACGAAGTACTCTGACATGTTATTTTATGTGAGCATGGAAAAAGCTCTGTGGAATGGGCTATGAACACTTTCCTGAGTTTCATTTCACAGCTAAGGAAGCAGAGGGTCAGAGAGGTTGAGGGGCTCATCCAAGGTTACACAGCTGGACAGTTATAGAACCAGAACCCAAGCTTGACCTTTCCATTCCAAGTTCAGTGTTCTTCACACCAGAGTGGCATAGTGGCATTCTGGAGACCACGAATCACAAAAGTAAAAAAAATCATGCTGGAGATAAGACTTGTAGATAAGATGTTAAGATCAATGTAAAACACTAGTGCAAATATAGTGCCAAACATTTGTCTACTCGAAGGATATGAACTCAAGAAAGGAGAAGTTAATGTGAATGGTGATTACAGGAAAAGCTTCACATTTTAAGAAAAGCTCTGGGTTTTCATGTGAAAAATGGATTTCTTAGAATAGTTGGAAATAAAGGAGAAGAAGCAAAAGCATGAAGTCAGGATGGTGAGACTAAAATTGCCGTGTTTAATCAGGGGTGTAGTAAGAGGTGGTGGGAGAGAAGTTTCAACAGAAGCCTTGATAGGTTAAATGGAACCAGATCATAGAGCCCAAAGGTTAGATGAGGAGGTCTAGCTTTAATTCCATAAGCAGAATCTAGGTTCCTGAACAAGGGAGTGGTATTATATATGCGGTATGTTGAAAAAGACCCTGATGCTGGCAAAGACTGAAGGCAAAAGGAGAAGAGGGCGGCAGAGGATGAGATGGTTAGATAACATCACCGACTCAGTGGACATGAATCTGAGCAAACTCTGGGAGATGGTGAAGGACAGGAAGTCTGGCAGGCTGCCGTCCACGAGGTCACAAAGAGTCAGACACGACCTAGCGACTGAACAACCACAGAAACATACTGTCTGGTAGGATTATGCACAGTGTATCAAACTCACCCAGAAGCACAGAGAGTAGCTAGGAGATCATTGCCTTAACAACAACATACTCATGAAGTCCCTGGGCCACAGCAGTGGCAATGAAAATAAAGGGAAAGCTACAAATCTCAAGAGTCAAGTCACTGGATAATCAGAGCGAGAGAATTACTCACTCAACTCACTCAACTGCCATACTCCACATGACTCTCAGAAACATAAATAGCTTTCTTAATCATATTTTCCCTTAACCATGCTGCCAAATTAAGTGATCCAGAGCTGCCAAAGAAAAAAGTTCATTAAAAATCACTGGAATTTGTCAAAAACGTTCTTTAATTCATCCCTTGGTCTTCTATCCAGGAAGATTTCTCAGAAGTGAAATGACTATATATATACAGGCGCAAACACCACTGTGGTCACCTTCAGACGTTCCCAATGCCCTTAATTACGGACCCATGTCATATGAATCTTGTATCTAATGTCAAAACATATTGTCAAGTGTCCCTTTTCACTGGACCCATTTAAGCTCTGAGGGGGTGAAGTGAAGATGGGGAGAAGAAGCTGACGCAAAGAAGCCTCAAATATGAAGCATAGGAGGAGGAGAAGGACAGGAAGATGCAGACCAGTATGGTACTGTGGATGGACAGCCTGGATCTTAATAGCTTGGTTGTCGGGACCAGTCCAAGCTCAGCACTTCAGTCTGCCTTTCCAGCACTCATTATCTGAACCTTGCCCCAAAGCAAAACAGGCTAAAGGTTGAAATTAGCCCCCTTTCTTGTTTGGCTGGTGGGTTCATAGACATGGTCTGATTTGAACAGCTTCCATTTCCTAAGTGAATTTTAACAAAGACATACTTTCCCTTTAAATTTCAACAGCTCTGCGGTGTTTTCCATTCCCTCTTCATTTCAGCATGTATGCACCACACACACAGACACAGACACACACAGACACACACACAGACACACACACACAGACACACACACACAGACACACGCACACACAGACACACACACAGACACATGCATAGACACACACACACAGACACACACAGACACAGACACACACAGACACACACACACAGACACACACACACAGAGACACACACACACAGACACACACACACACAGACACACACACAGACACATACACACAGACACACAGACACACACACACACAGACACACACACACAGACAGACACACACACACACAGACACACACACAGACACACACACACAGACACACACAGACATACACACACACACACAGACACACGCACAGACACACACACACAGACAGACACACACACACAGACAGACACACACATAGACACACACACAGACACACACGCACACACACAGACACACACACACACAGACACACACACAGACAGACACACACACAGACACACAGACAGACACACACACAGACACACGCACAGACACACACACACAGACACACACACACAGACAGACACACACACACACACAGACACACACACAGACACACACACAGACACACACAGACATACACACACACACAGACACACGCACAGACACACACACACAGACAGACACACACACACAGACAGACACACACATAGACACACACACAGACACACACGCACACACACAGACACACACACAGACAGACACACACACACAGACACACAGACAGACACACACACACAGACAGACACACACACAGACACACGCACAGACACACACACACAGACACACACACACAGACACACACACACACCTTGCACGCTGCACTGATAGCTGCCTGCCAGTCAATGAAGTCACGTTCCTCTGTCATGAGGATGTGTGAAATCAGCCATCTCCCAGGAGGTGGGCAGAGGCACGCACGATGCAATCAATGTAAACGGGGAATTTTCTGTCTCCTGAGCCTGTTTTGTTGGCTCATTGAGCGGAGGAGTGAACAAGCTTCCTTGGGTGCAGAACTGTACTTAGGAAAAACCTTTTCTTTTTATTGCCATTATATGTGATAATGACTTCATGAAAGTGTCACCTTTAGATTCACACTGGCTGGATGAAGCAGGCTCCCTGCTCTCAGAAAAATCCCACAGAACTGACCTCTTTTTCTCACGAAGACGTCAACAGCGATATACAACCCACACTCCACAGCCAGGCAGACCAGGGTCCCTCCAATGGCCCCAAGGCTGGGGACAAGCTCCATCACTGCCAGGATAGCTTCAGCACCTCAGAGCATCTCCCTCAGAGCTGATGATCACAGTGCCCCATGCCAGACAGTCATCACTGCTGCCAAGGAACTGTCAGCCCAGGCACTCCTCTGGCTGCACACGTATTCATGGGTCATTCCAATACAAAGACCTCCCTCCCAGACTCCAGCAGCCCAGAAATGGATGACTTAAACCAAGTACTGCAGAGCTTAATTGTATTATTCCACAGGGATTTTGTACTCCATGGAAAGAACTTATGAAAGACAGATGTCTATTTTTGGGTTAAACAAGCTTACATAATGCCTGATGGTGTGCAAAAAATGATTTGTCTTGTCTCACCTGACATTGTTAGACTACCTCCAAAGGACTTCCCTGCCCCCAGAGTTAAACCACTATTCAAAATAAACCAAAGCCAACAATTAGGCTTCCTTGTTTAAATAAGAAATGTACAGAGGGAGGAGAGTTCCAGGACACTGGGAGAGGGTGAGACCCTGGATGGCTAATTAACAGGACAGGGAAGGGAGTGTGACAGTCTCACACACAGTGGGCTGGCAGCCCTAACTAATTAGTAACAAATAATTTTACAGTAAGAGCAAGAACACATGTATTATGTTCTATAAAAGCTTAATAGATGTCACTATAAATCACTCCCATCTCTCCCCTGAAATTGAACTTGCAAGCAGGCCGCCTTGAAATCTTCAGGAATGAACAATGCAGAGCTGCCTGTTATCTCTTGTATCTCAATACGAAAGCAAGATTGCTTTTTTTCTGCCACTGGGCCCTTGACACATCTCAGCTGTTGTAACTGAGGTAGCATCAGTAACCTCTGTGGTACCCCAGCCCTGAACCAATTCTGATTATGGAAGGCAAGACATGATCAGCCAGAGTTCCTGGTAGGATCTCAGATCCATGGTGTTGCTCTGCATTGGATATCTGGTGTTTCCAGAAGGAACTTCCTGCCTGAGATATAGAACAGATTCCTTCATCTATGTCTCCTCCTCCTGACTGGAATTACCTGTGTGGAACATTATGTTGAGATGATGGGGCTTTGGGGAAAGAGTGCCATAAGCAACTAGTAATGTCTGCTAGGCACTGGAATTAGAAGCGCTGTTGGTTTTCATTTTCCACCATTAAAAAAAAAGGTAAAATACATATAACACAAAATTTATCATTTTTAATGTGTATGTTTCAGTTTCAGTAAACACATCATAATTCTGTGCAACTATCACTACTATCTGGTGATTCCCAGGTGGCTCAGGGGGAAAGAACGTGACTGCCAATACTAGAGATGCAGGTTCTATCCCTGGGTCAGGAAGATTCCTTGGAGAAGGAAATGGTAACCCACTCTAGTATCCCTGCCTGGAAAATCCCATGGACAGAGGAGCCTGGCGGGCTCTAGTCCACGGGGTTGCAAAGAGTCAGACACGACTTAGCAACTGAACAAGAACAAATCATTACTATCTACTATCTAGTTTTCAGAATTTTTCCATCACCCCTAATGGAAACCCTGAACCTGTTAAGCACTCACTTCCTATTCCCTGCTGTACCTCAGCCCCCGGCAACTACTGATCTGTTTTCTGTCTCTATAGATTTGCCTATCCTGGATATTTCAGGTGTGGGGAATCACACAATCTGTGCCTTTGTGCCTGGCATCTTTTCACTTAATGTTTCCAAGGGTCACCGTGTTGTAGCAGGTGTGAGTGCTGTTGTTCTGATCACCCTGACTAGTCCTGTCAAGATCCTAGACCATCGTTCTCCTTCAGTTTCCTAAATAGCATCTCAGTTCCCTTTGGATTCAAGAACCCACTATGAAACCCAGGCAGGTCTTTCTAGGCCTTTGTGTCAAACAGTTGACCTTCATTCTCATCCTCCCAGGCACGTGGTGCAACCCTACTCTCAGAGGGCAGAGTAACTGAAACCAGCCCTCCGCTGCTTGTTCCACAACTATTGCTGCCATGCTCACCAACCAGACTGCCTTTCCTGGGAACGGAAGCAGACTTGACCCCTTCTTCAGAGCCCTGTACCTTGCTTATTCATGACTGAGAGATTTCAAAAGCTAGACTTTAGCCAGGTGAGTTCCCTCAGTCTTGAATGTGACCTTTGCTTCCAGGAAGACAGAATAGATATACTTTTCTCAATGTTTCCCACTAAGTACCACTAAAAATCTTTAACAATATACATAAAGCACATATAAGAAAACTCTAAAAGGTGGAGAGAAGAAGTAATAATTGAAACTTCCCAAATCTAGGAAAGACATAAATCTAAAGATTCAAGAAGCATCCAAGCACACGAGCACTCCAAAAATATACTCTCTTTCTTCTTTTCATTCCTGTATGCTTCAGTCAGAAGAGGAAATGCTTTAGGAATGGATAGAGTGAGAAAGTTGAGGAAACACTGGTATTACTTGAGATGAGCTGGGGCTGTGTACGCACGCTAAGTTGCTTCAGTAATGTCCTACTCTGTGTGACCCTGTGGACTGTAGCCCGCCAGGCTCCTCTGTCCATGGGACTCTCCAAGCAAGAATACTGGAGTGGTTGCCATGCCTTCCTCCAGGGGATCTTCCCGATTCAGGGATCAAAACTGCTGCTGAGGGGAACCCAAAAGGGTGACATGAAGTATTTCTTTCTTTCTAAGTATAGCCAAATAATGATTAATGTGTGTGTGAGTTAGTTGTGTTCGACTCTTTGCGACCCCTTGGGCTGTAGCCTGCCAGGCTCCTCTGTGCCTGGAATTCTCCAGGCAAGAGTACTTGAAGGGGTTGCCATGCCCTTCTCCCGGGGATCTTCTCAACCCAGGGATCAAACCTGGGTTTCCTGCATTGCAGGCAGATTCTTTACCATCTGAGCCACCAGGGAAGTGATAATTATTAATACATTTATTTAATTCCCCTTAAATGAACCAAGTATCCCTCTTCCATGGATAAGCGGTATTATATACTGCCTTTCCTTTGTATTTCTCTAAATAGCACAATAAAAACATTCCCCTGAAAAAAAAGTTAACCCCAAACAGGATAAACCCAAAGAAATACACACTATGAAGATTAGAGTCAAACTTATGAAAACTAAAGACAAAGAAAAAATGTTGAGTGTACTGAGAGAAATGACACCTTATGTATAAGGGAAAAACTATTTCAATGCAGTGGATTTCTCATATGAAACCATGGAGACCAGAAGAAAGTAGCCTGACCTTATCCAAGTGATCAAAGATAACTGTCAACTCAGAATCTTACATCCAGTGAAAATATTCTTCAGGAGTAAGAAAAGAAAACAAATCATTAGTAAATACAATATATTTTCCTTCTATTTTTGAGTTTTCTCATGTATGTTTGGTGGATGAAGCAAAAATTATAACATTGTTTTACTATTAATGTATATAGAAAAAATAATGAAGACAATTTTAAGTTACAAAGGGGAGTAACAGTTCTACATTTCATTTGAACTGGTAAAATGTCAAAAGAGTAGACTATGATAAATTATGTTAATATAATACCAAGAGCAAGCACTAAGGTATGCAAAAGGACACACTTAAAAATGCTATAGATACATTAAAATGCAATTATAAAAAATGTTCAACTAACCCGAGGAAATCAGGAAGAAGAAACAAAGAGAAATAAAGGCAGCAACAAAAGAGAACAAACAGAAAAAAAAAATTTAAATGAGAGATTTAAACCCTAAGATATCAATAATAACATTAAATGGGAGGATCTAAATAAGCCAATTAAAAGATAGAAATTCATATATGAATTAATGATACATACACAACTATATTACATCTATAAGAAAGTCACTTAAATATAACAGTATAGGCAAGCTGAAAATAAAAGGATGAATGGAAAATGATCATGGAAGCATCAATCAAAAGAAATCATAAATGGTTATATTTATATCACTTAAACTAAACTTTAGAGCAAAGAGAATTACCAGAGACAGAAGGAGATACTAGATAATTGATATGAGTCAATCAACTAAAAATACACACCAATCCTAAATGTGAATGCACCAAAAAATATGTAAAAAAAAGTGAGATCACTTAAAACAGAAGCAGACAAATCCACAAATAAAATTGGAGACTTCAATATCTTTTAATAACTGGTAAAACTACTCAACAGAAAAATCAGCTAGGATGAAGAAGACCTTTCACAGCATCATCCTTTAGGATTTGAAATAGCTCAACTGGAATTCCATCATGTCCACTAGCTATGTTCATAGTGATGCTTCCTAAGGTCCACTTGACTTCACATTCCAGGATGTCTGGCTCTAGGTGAGTGATCATACCAAAGTGATCACCTGGGTTGTGAAGATCTTTTCTGTTTAATTCTTCTGTGTATTCTTGCCACCTCTTCTTAATATCTTCTGCTTCTGTTAGGTCCATACCATTTCCACCCTTTATTGTGCCCATCTTTGCAACACATGTTCCCACCTGACCTGCCACTTGAGAAATCTGTATGCAGGTCAGGAAGGAACAGTTAGAACTGGACACAGAACAACAGACTGGTTCCAAATAGGAAAAGGAGTACGTCAAGGCTGTATAATGTCACCCTGCTTATTTAACTTATATGCAGGGTACATCATGAGAAACTCTGGACTGGATGAAGCACAAGCTGGAATCAAGATTGCCAGGAGAAATATCAATAACCTCAGATATGCAGATGATATTACCCTTATGACAGAAAGTGAAGAAGAACTAAAGAGCCTCTTGTTGAAAGTGAAAGAGGAGAGTGAAAAAGTTGGCTTAGAACTCAACGTTCAGAAAATTAAGATCATGGCATCTGGTCCCATCACTTCATGGCAAATAGATGGGGAAACAGTGGAAACAGTGACAGACTTTATTTTTCTGGGCTCCAAAATCACTCCAGATGGCGACTTCAGCCATGAAATTAAAAGATGCTTACTCCTTGGAAGAAAAGCTATAACCAACCTAGACAGCATATTAAAAAGCAGAGACATCACTTTGCCAACAAGGTCCATCTAGTCAAAGCTATGGTTTTTCCAGTGATCATGTATGGATGTGAGAGTTGGACTATAAAGAAAGCTGAGCACCAAAGAATTGATGCTTTTGAACTGTGGTGTTGGAGAAGAATCTTGAGAGTCCCTTGGACTACAAAGAGATCCAACCAGTCCATCCTAAAGGAAATCAGTCCTGAATATTCATTGGAAGGACTGATGCTGAAGCTGAAACTCCAATACTTTGGCCACCTGATGTGAAGAACTGACTCATTTGAAAAGACCCTGATGCTGGGAAAGATTGAAGATGGGAGTAGAAGGAGATGACAGAGGATGAGATGGTTAGATGGCATCACTGACTCAATGGACATGAGTTTGAGTAAGCTCTGGGAGTTGGTGATGGACAGGGAGGCCTGGCGTGCTGTGGTTCATGAGGTCGCAAAAAGTCAGACATGACTGAGTGACTGAACTGAACTGAAGAAGACCTGAAAACACCATTAATCAACAGAATCTAAATGACATTGATAAGACATCCAATTCAACAACTGTCCAAGTACCTATAGAATATACACAACATAGAACATATCAAACAAATAGCAACAAATGTAAATGAACTAAAATCAAGTAGTGTGTGTTCTCTGACCACAATGGAGTCAAAATAGGACTGTAACAGAATGATTATAGTAAAATAATACACACATGAAATTAAACAGCACGTCTAAATAATCCAAGAATCAAAAAGGAAGTTTCAAGGTAAATTTTTAAAAGTACTTTGAACTGAATGAAAATGAAAACATATTAAAATTTGTAGATGCTGAGAAGAAAATCTGGAGCACAAATTCTTACATTAGGAAGAAAAAACCTCAAATCAGTAATCTAAGCTCCTGCCACAAGAAACTAGAAGAAGCACAAAATATTAAATAAACACAAAACAAGCAAGGAAATTTTAGAAGATAAGAGCAGAAATCAATGAAGAAAACAAAAACCTTAAAAAAAAAACAGTGAACCAAAAAGTTGTTTCTTCAAAAAGATCAATAAAATTCGCAAGTCCCTGGCAAGACTGACAAAGAAAATAAGAAAGAAGACTCAACAAAATCAGGAATGAAACATTATAGATGCTACAGACATTGAAAGGATAATAATAAGATACTACGTACAACTCTACACACATAAGACCAACAAATTGAATGAAATGAAATAATTCTTTGAAAAGCAGAAACTACCATAACTCACCTAAAATAAGATAGATGATTTGAATAGCTCTATAATTTTTAAGATTTAAAAACTCTCTAAAAGGAAATTTCCAATTCTAGATAGCTCTGTTGGAGACTTCTAAAAAATATTTAAAGATTTAATGTCAATTCCACACAATTTCTTAAAAAAAATTAGATGAGGAGGGAGTATTTCTAAATTCATTTTTAAAGCTAGCATTACCTTGATATCAAAACCAGATGAAGACTGTACAAAAAAGAAGATGATAATCAAATATCTCTCATGAGTATAGATGTTAAAAATTTTGACAAAACATTAGCAAATAGAATTTTGTGATACATGAAAAGAATTATACACCATGACCAAGTGAGATTTATTTCTGAGATGGAAAATTAGTTCAATACTCAAAAGCCAATCAATTCAATCTACCATACTAACAAGCTCAAGAAGAAAACTCACATTACCTTATCCACTGATGAAGCAAAAGCATTTGACAGTATTCAACACTGGTTTTGGACAAACACTCTCAAAACACTGAGAATAGAGGGAAACTTCATGAACTTAATATGCACATACGCAAAAAATCCCTACAGATAACATTATACTTAATGGTAAAAGCCAATGCATTCCCCTCAAGATCAGAACAAGGTGAGATGTCAATTCTCATCCTTCTTATTCAACACAGTATTAGAAGTTCTATCTAGTTCAATAAAGCAAAAAAGGATACAAGCATGCAGATGAGAAAGGAAGAAACGAAATGTCATGGCAGTCTATATAGACAATTACAAAAAATATATTAAAAAAAATCTTATCTAAAATAAATGAGTTCAGCAAGGTTGCAGGATACAAAATAAACATGAAATCAATTTTGTTTCTATAAGCTAACAATGAACATGTGGACACCAAAATTAAAAATTCAATACCATCTTAAATTGCTCCAAAAATACGAAATACTTCGATGAAATGTAACATAATTTGTTTAGGACATGCATGTTGAAAACTACAATGCTGATGAAAGAAGACAAAGATTTAAGTAAATAGAGAATTACACCATGCTCAAAAGCCTTTGGAGGCAGCAAGGCCCTGTTGACATTCATTTCAGGCTTTTGGCCTCCAGAAATGTGACAGAATATATTTCTGTTCTTGGAAACCACCAGGTTTGTGGTAATTTTTCATGGCAGCTGTAGGAAACTAATACAATAGCATTTCAACAAGAGGTGGTCATGCAATTACACATCATTGGGCAAAGAAACTGATCAAAGTCTCATCCATTATACAAAAACTGACTAAAAATTAATTAAGCTTAAATATCTAACATAAAGCTATATAACTTTTTTGAAAAAAACAAACATGGGTGACAATATTCAGGATTTAGGGCTAGGCAAAGCACTCCTAAATTTGACTTCAGAAGCATGATACATAACAGGAAAAATTAATAAGCTGGACTTAATCAAAATTTAAAACTTTTACTAATGGTTCTGTTAAGGGGATGGAAAGACCTGAAATACACTAGGAGGAAATATTTGCAACCTTCTATCTGGCAAAGTATCTAGAATACATAAATAATTTTCAGAACTCAATTGTTAAAATGCAACAAAAAATCCAATTACAAGATGGACATGAAAAGTATCTAGAAATGGCATGGCAGAAAATGACAAGAAAAGATATTCAAAATAATTAGCTGCTAGGGAAATGCAAGGTAAAACCACAATGAGATATCATTGCCTACCTATCAGAAAGGCTAAAAGAGAGATCATAACAACATCAAATGCTGACAAGGGTGAAGAAATGGGTCACTCATACATAGCTTATGGGCGTGTAAAATGGTACAGCCATTCTGGAAAAAGTTTTGACAGTTTCTTAAAAAAAAAAAAAAGATAAATATGCAACTATATACCACCCAACAATTGTAACTCTGGGCATTAATTCTAGAGGAATGAAAACTTACATTCACACATTGTGAAAGTGTAAGTGTTAGTCGCTCAGTTCTGTCCGACTTTTTGCAACCCCATGGACTGTAGTTCACCACGCTCCTCTGTCCATGGAATTTTCCAGGCAAGAATACTGGAGTGGGTATTCCCTTCCCCATAAGATCCTCCTGACCCAGGGATCAAACCTGGGTCTCCCACATTGCAGGCAGATCCTTTACTGTCTGTCCCACCAAGGAAGCACCTGTGTACACACAGTGTACACAAATATTTATAGTAGCTTTCTCCACAATAGCCCTAAACTGGAAACAACCCACATGTCTTTCAATAGGTATATGATTAAACATATACCTATATATGTATATATGTATACATATGCTGCTGCTGCTGCTAAGTCACGTCAGTCGTGTCCGACTCTGTGTGACCCCATAGATGGTAGCCCACCAGACTCCCATCCCTGGGACTCTCCAGGCAAGAATACTGGAGTGGGTTGCCATTTCCTTCTCCAGTATATGAAAGTGAAAAGTGAAAGTGAAGTCGCTCAGTCGTACCCAACTCTTTCATACATATATACATATGTATATATGTGTATATATATATATACATATATAACATATACCTATACATGATTAAACATATACCATATACATGATTAAATCATATACCAATAGGTATATGATTAAACTGTGATATGTCTATACAATGGAATACAGTAGAGAAGTAAAGTAGAAGTCACTCAGTTGTGTCCGACTCTTTGCAACCCCATGGACTGTAATGCACCAGGCTCTTCTGTCCATGGAATTCTCCAGAGAAGAATACTGGAGTGGGTTGCTATTCCTTTCTCCAGGGGATCTTCCTGAATGGAATACAACTTAGCAATAAATGGAAACTAGTTGTTGATACACACAAAAACCTGAATGGTTTTCTGGAGAATTAGGCTGAATGAGAAAAAAAAAAAAGAGAGAGAGAGAGAAACTTCAAAAGATTGTATCTTTTATGACTCCATTTACATAACATTTTCGAAATGAAAAAATTATAGAATTAGAAGATTAGTGGTTGCCAAAGGATTACGGATGGGAGAGAAAAGTCAGGAAAAAGAAGAGAATGTAGCTATAAAAGGGGAACATAAGGAATCCCGGTGGTGATGGAGAGGCTCTGCATCTTGACTGTATCCTTGGCTACATCCCAATTGTGATATTGTCCTATAATTTTACAAGATATTATCATGGCAGGAAACTGAGGAAAAGATACATGGAATTGCTCTGTATTATTTCTTACAATTGCACGTGAATCTACAATTATCTCAAAGCGAAAAATTTAATTTAAAAATGTCAGAGACATGCCTTGTGCCATCAGGTAAGTTTTAAATATGGACAAAGCACATTACTTGCTTGTGCAGAACAGTTTGCCACTAAAAGCTACCATTCATTATGAACAATTATGGCTTTGGTCCCACCTGCATCATAAGTGAGCTCCTTGAGGGCCTGACTCATGTATTATTTATCCATAAATACCCAACAGTGCATAGAAAGCACCCTGCTATGTAATAAGTGCTCAATAAATGCTTGTTGACAATACTTTTATCAGTAATGCTTTGAGTATGTGAGCATGTGTATGGTGCACAGTTAAAACATTAATTGCTGCAAATGAGGAAGACATTAAAGAAATGCGTCATGGAGCAAATGAATGCCATCGTTAAAAAAGCAATTAGATCCTTTGTTTTTAAACTAGGGTTCTGTTTATTTTTCTTTGTTTTTGTCAGATTACAAATATAATTGATGTTCATTGCAGGAAAGTTTTAAAGTCTAGAAAAGTGAAAAGACCTTTCACTATACTGTTTTAATGATTGGATGAGTTACTTATTTGACATGCTGCATTTCCAAAGTAGTTCACCTCCATTTTCTTGTTCATTGAATCATCCCTTTATCAGACTTGAGTTGCTGTGCTGTACTTGGTCGCTAGTCATATCTGACTCTTTGCGGATGGACTGTAGCCCACCAGGCTCCTCTGTCCATGGGAATTCTCCAGGCAACCCACCGGGGTGGGCTGCCGTGCCCTCCTCCAGGGGATCTTACCAACCACCAGGAAAGCCCAAGAATACTGGAGTGGGTAGCATATCCCTTCTCCAGGGAATCTTCCTGACCCAGGAATCAAGCCCAGGGTCTCCTGCATTGCAGGTGGATTCTTTACCAACTGAGCTCAGACTTATGTTGAGGACTTGCCAAGGGCAGTCATGCATACCCAGAGGTAAATGTGCCCCTCTGTGTTTTCCTACAAATAAAATGAACTCAGTTGTTTGGAGGGTCCAGCCAAAGGACCCTATTTCTCTTTTCTTGTGGTTAGTATCAGAAAAGCCTGTTCCGTATATCTTGGTATCTTCAAGGGACAGTGCTTCCTTGTTAATGATAAATACAGTTGAGAATTTGCCCAGCAGTAAAGGTTTCCAGAAGATAACTCCAGGAGACATCTCCAGGCCAGGCACCACAATCAATAGAGAAGGCATGAACCAGCCAAAGGCTATCAATTGGCCTTGAATAAGAGATTGGGAGTTCAGAAACTGTAAACGTGGGCAAGATCCTGAAAGTAATCGAATGTATCCGAAACAGAACAAAGCAAAACAACTCAGAACAGGGTGCTAGGATACATAATCATGCTATATTTACATCAAATCCATATTCCTGGAAAAACTAGGAAAAGAAAAGTAAGCAAGAACCTTTACAGGGAAAAAAGTAATTACCTCCAAAGACAACCAGGCAAATTCCGTTACTTTATCAAGAGAAATACATTATTTTCCTCCCCTGATATTTGTTGCTGGTATAAGTTTTATCTACTAACCTGAGATGAATTAAGTAAAACTTTTGGAATTTTTGCTAATCAGGTACAAAAAATTTGTGTGCTAGTGTTTGTTCCACGTTTTGAAAGGGAAGTAAACTAATTCAGAGTGTGTTTCTGTTTATTTATTGCTCCTGTTAATAATAATGGAGAATCAAAGAACCCAGATGTTTACAAAAATACTTAATGGGATGCTAAATGCAACATGCTTTTCAGTTCATTTTCTGAAAATGTTCTTTTGCTATGGAAATGGTTTGCAACTTATCTTGATGAGACCCATTCTTCCCAGGTGAAGACCTTCTAACTGGGTTCACCATATTGTCTCACCTTTCATAGATAATGATCTAGTTGAAACCTGCATTAGAATCAGTCCTACTAGCTATGAACAGAGTGGTAGGTGTCAAGGTCACATTCAACACCACTTACTATTAGTGGTGCATGTGTGTTAAATCTCTTCAGGCATGTCCAAGTCTTTGTGGACCTGTCTGTGGACTGTAGCCCACTAGGCTCCTCTGTCCATGGGATTCTTCAGGCAAGAAGACTGGAGTGGGATACCATGCCCTACTCCAGGGTATCTTCCTGACCCAGGGATCAAACTCATATCTCTTAAGATGACTATCACAGCTGACTGTGCTGTTTCTACATGTAACCCTCTTCCTTTGTCTCTAAAAATTCTTGCTCACTGACTGTCAGAGGGGGGAGTCAGCCTTTGGAAGGGTGTCTACCACCCTCCCCCTGCCCTACCCTCCTTGACAACATTCAAAATAAAGCAGACTTTCTTTCCTTTCCATAAACCTTGCCTCTTTAATGGCTTTTCAGCAGTAAGCAGCTGGACCTCACTTTCAGTTACAGTATGACTTACTAATGAGCTAAAACATGCAGTTTGAAAAGCATTGGTTTAAAAGACAATTTAGTAAAAACACTGTCCTCTTATCCCCTCTAGTATTCTATCCTGTACCATGCAGGAGAAACAGAAAATTTCAATGTTCTTTAATTATGTCCAGCACATTTATTTTTACTGTGATAGATTACACATAACATAAAATTTAGCATCTTCACCACTTCTAAGTGTACAGTTCATGGGCCTTAAGTACATTCACACTATTGTGCAACTATCACCACCATCCATCTCCAAACTCATTTTTGAAAAACTGAAACTCTGTTTCATTAAAGAAAAACTCCCCACTCGCCTCACCCCCAGCCCTTGGTAGCCATTCTATGTCTGCTCTCTATGGATTTGATTACTATAGGTGCCTCATTTAAGTGGAATCATGCAGTGTTTGCCCTTTGAGGCTAGATTATTTCACTTAGCATGATGTCTCTAAAGTTTATCCA
Source organism: Cervus canadensis (assembly GCF_019320065.1). Taxonomy (NCBI): domain Eukaryota; kingdom Metazoa; phylum Chordata; class Mammalia; order Artiodactyla; family Cervidae; genus Cervus; species Cervus canadensis. Next base: position 11,787,161 of record NC_057415.1, on the reverse strand, counting down.
TGTTGGAGCATATGTCAGATTTCTCTTCTTTTTTAACGCTGAGTAATGTATACGGTCTTCCCTGGTGGCTCAGATGGTAAAGAATCTGCCTGAAATTTGGGAAACTTGTGTTCACTTCCTGGGTCAGGACAATCCCCTGGAGAAAGGAAGGGCAACCCACTCCAGTATCCTTGCCTGGAGAATCCTATGGACAGAGGAGCCTGGTGGGCTACAGTCCATAGGCTCAAACAGAGTTGGACACGACTGAACCACTAACACTTTTACTTTCCTTTCATTTCACTTAGCATAATGTCCTTAAAGTTTATCCATGTTGCAGCACATGTCAGATTTCCCTTCTTTTTTTAAGTCTGACTATTGCATACTTTGTATGAACACACCACATTTTGTTTGTCCATTCATCCACCCATCGATACTGTGCCTTGTGCTTTTATAGCCTTGCTTCTGTGTCCATATCATTTCCTGAACACTCCTAGTTTCTATCACCGCACCCCTAAGACACACACAGACACACCCTTCCAACATCCCACCATGGAGTGGGTATGGGGATAACAGTACTACTTGGTATCTCACTTGAGGAAACTTGGCTTCCTGCCACATCTCCACCAGCTTCCTTCTTCCCCTTCGAGGGACCATATGACGTACTCTCCCTTGTTCCCTACTTGGATCATATTTCCACAGTAAAGCTAACTACACTAACAAATCCTTTCTCATGAGTATGTAAACCATCTCAAGCCCTGAGTACCACATTTCACCTAAGGCTCCACAGTCATAACAATGTCATCTCACCATCCACCTTTCTTCTCTCCTTTTTTTAAAGGAAAAACAAATCCATAGTGCTCTTCAGGGTTGACAAGCCTAAGTGAGGCTACAAACATTGGTATGGGAGACAAAAAAAGCCAGAGACTTATAAACTAAAATGGAGATGTTTTCTATTTACTTAAATACTTGGCTTTAAACGGCATTACTTTCCACTGTTTTTCATGGCAAAGTTAGAGATCTGACTGTGAGAGAAATAGGCTTATTCGAGCTAGCCTCATAGTCTAACACCATGTATGAAATTGTTTCTGTCAGAGTAGTGTATTCAAAACACTGGCTTTATATTCAGCCAGCATATGTAATAGAAGAAAAAAAATCTCCTCTCTCTTCACAGAATACCTTGTGATTTAAAGTGATAACTCTAACTTTTCATCTCTGATATCAAAAGGGAGACAGAATTTGCAAACATTCACAGAAAATTCAGATGCCCTTTTAGCAATTAGTTTCCACTTTCTTAACTATATTTTCTCAAACTACAGTTGTTATGCAAGGATAAAATATAAGGGAAGTGGAGGATAGCAGAAAATGCCATCCAGAGAAGGGGTATGAAGAGGAGATAAAGCAAAGCATGTGATAAAACCATAAGGTGGAAGCCATACCTAGAGAATAAATGGCTGCCTTGCTGAGAACATATTAAAATTCAAAGGTATTTATAAAGATTAAAAATTAAGGTTGGCTGGAGTTATTCAGCTAGGCAAGTTCTCTGCAAATTCCATTAATAATTAAACCTTTTATACCAATCCATGTGATTCCTAGAGGAATGCATTAAAGACATGGTGTGTCCTCTGCCCAAGGTTAGGCAGGAAGCCAATTCAGTGATGAGGATTAGAATTCATGAATTCTCAGTTCAGAACACCATGTGCCTAGCATACATGGTAGAAGAAAATAACCTATAATAAATTCTGATTAAGAAAGGGAGTCCAGAGAAGAAGGTGTTTCGAAGTAAGGTCATTTCCATAGGTAAGCTGTTTTGCAGCACCTATCAGATTTTGGTTTCACTTCTCTTTGGCATTATAGCACTGTTCATTGAGTCACTCATTTTTGAACAGTCTGTAGCAGCTTATTGTAATAGCTAGAGCACCTGCTTAGTAATACTCTAGGCAGGAAGCTCTACAGATTCATTGATGATGTATCCCCCTGTTTCAGTACAAAGTCCACAGTCTTTCAGTAAAATCTCCTAGGTCAGGTCACATCCTTACTGTGTTCTGGAAGGAGCACAGGATAGGAAGGAAGAAGGAAAGAATGAAAGAAAAAAGAAAGAAAGTAGGAAGAAAAGAAGGAAGGAAAACAAACTAATGAATGAACTAATGGAGGTAGGACTGAGAGAAGGAAAGATTTTCCTGACTACTGAGAGTATACTGCTTTTTCTTTTTTTTAATTTAATTAATTACTTTTAATTGGAGGGCAATTGCTTTACAATATTGTGTCCCATCAAAAGAACATGATACATTGAGATCAAAGACTTCATCCAATTTAAGGTAGAGTCAGTATTTTAGTGTTGGAATGACTGTAACATGGGAATTGGGAAAGATGATAAAGTCGTAAGAATATGATTAGCTACAGTCTGTTTGCAAATTATCAGCTCAAAATTATATCTCTAGTTTATCCCATAGCTTTCACCTCAAAGTCACCACTGGTCACAACATTGATCCTGCTGCTGCTGCTGCTTTCCAAAAAAACTTTACCCAGGGGCCCTTGCTTATACTTATTGGCCAGAACAGCATCACATCTGTAGCTGCAAGAGAGTCAAAAGAGCCAGTTAATAAACCTTTCAGCAATAAAGGAAATATTCTATCCACGCTCTCCTATGTCCTAGCCATTTGAAATAAGGAACTGAAATTTTAATTTTATTTTATCTTAATTAACTCAACCTTAAATAACTATGTGTATAGATTTTTAGCTGGCAATTCCAATAGAATGGGAAAATCCCCTTGTCTTCAAGTTACCTGGTGACTGCGATGAGATGGGCTGGGATGAGGTAAGGGATGAAGCATCACGAGATAATTTATTTGTAAACATGTGAAACCATGCTGTGCTTAGTCACTCAGTCGTGTCTGACTCTTTTTTCAGCCCCATGGACTGCAGACCATCAGGCTCCTCTGTCCATGGAAATTTTCCAGGCAAAATACTGGAGTGGGATGCCATTTCCTCCCCCAGGAAACCATGCTAGGAGCTTGATAATTATTGTTGCACTGGGGGTTCACAGAAGTTAAGAGAGTTTTATTGTACTCATTTTACAGAAGAAAGAACTATGGCTTGGTTTGAATAACATGGCTCTAAAAATGTAGAGTTAATAGGAACAGTGTTGAGTCTTGAACAGGAAAGCCCATGCCGTTTTCACTGTCACAGAGAAGTCACAGGGACCAGCAAGGACAAAGCAGGATTCTTAGGCGAGGTAGGCAAAGCTGGAACAGGGGGGAGGTAGCAGCTGTTTTTGACAGGAATACCCTTTTGTCATCCCTACCCTTCTATTACTAAGCCTGTGGATTAATTTGCCTAATTCCCTTCTCCCCATAATAATCTAAAATTTAAATATTAAACAAAATTAAACCAATGATACTCATTGTTTATACAAATTCAGTTCTAAAATTACTGAAAACAGAAAACAAAGAGCACCCCAAATCTCACCCCAAAACTTCTCATCTCTCTTTGCCTTGAACTACTATGAAATAGAACACAGATTCACCCTAATCCCAGGTTCCCAAAGAATACACATGGATCCTTTGAGCTGTTCAAAGAACATACAAGAAATTTTTAAAGTTTCCTGCCTCCTCATTAGTGGGAAAAAGACAAAGCTCCTTACTAATAGTTTTATGGTAGTCTTTAGATTAAACTCTTACTAGGCAAAGATACAAAGCAACATTGCATCACCGATTCAGTGGACATGAACTTGGGCAAACTCCAGGAGATGGTGAGGGACAGGGCAGCCTGGCAGGCTGTAGTCTATGGGGTCATGAAGAGTCGGACGTGACGATGACTGAACAACTGCAGCATGTATCTTTACTTCAAAGGAAAGGTGAGTGTCTGGGCATTGTGAGCAGCGGGGTTATGACTGAGACATGGGTGGATCTGGGGCTTTTCAGAAGCCAGCAGAGGGGAAAGGGGAGCCAAGACCCAGGGGTGAGCCACATTCTCCAGAACCACCATTACTATTGCATTTTAGATACAACCATAATATTTTGAATAAAGCAGGGTTATAAATAGACAGACGAAAACACTTATGCTGTTATGCTCTTCATAATAATTTGGGGGTTCTTGTATAAGTATTAGTATGGCTCAGTCTTGCTTATTTTATAGGGTTCAGAACATTGTTGAAATTTTTATAATTGTTAAAATTATAAAAGAGCTTATAGTAATTTATATTTGTCCCTTCATTTTGGGGGTCCTATCTGTAAGTTAATTGTTGGGAAAAACCTTAATTAAATGTGTAACCTGTGATTGTGTGTTTTCTTTTTTAAAACTGCCATTCTGTTTACAATGTTCCTCTTAGTAATTTTATTTCTAGGTTAAAATGTATGTTGTTCATCAGCACAAATGGCTCCTCCCTCCTGTTACGTACTCACTCATCTTTTGGTCAATGTGCTGCTTCCTCATGCTTGAAAAAAAAGTGTTTGCACTTAAATCGATGGCCGTCTTTGGCTGTTAAAAACTCCTTAGCTGAAGATTTGAGGAAATGAATTTTAAGCGGATCAGTTAAATGAGGACTTTGCATTATGATTTTATGCAGGTTGCCCTCTGTTATCTTAGAAGAGCTGAGGAGGCTTCCTTTCTGATTCAATGATTGGAGAAGATGATATTAAAGATCCAATCCCTGGAAAAGTTGACAATTTATCATTAAACTCACACCTGCAAATATATGTAAATATATTTTTTAAATAGCACTGTTGGATCCTCTCAAAGAATGCCTCTGAAATGCAGCTGCTGTGGCTGACTTCAGCGTTGCTCGCTCTAGAATTATCAACCCTCGGAGCCACAGATCATGTACAAAGTTAAAAAGAAACCATGGAAGCCAAGCTTTCACTGTGCCCATGGAATTCTTAGGACTCTTTGTGGTGGTTCCAGATTTAAGGATGAAAATGTCAAGAATATCCTTTCTTCATGATCCTCAACCCAATGAACATACCCCAAAACAGAATCTTTCACACACCCTGAACCTCAGGAGGGTAAGAGAAGGGCAGTATCAGAACCCTAGTCAGAAACAGGAAGACTGACTTCTCATCCCCTCTCTGCTATTTATTAGCTATGAGATACTGAATTAGTCCCATACCCTTACAATGGTTTTCTTATGTTTTAACTAAAGAGGTAGAACTACATGACCTTTAAGATCTAACATTTTGAATGTGACTGTGGCTATAGAGACACCAGCACTTCCTTTCCTTGATATGAATGAAATCTAATTTCCATCAAGAGAAGCATTTGGTACTGTGTCTCATAGGTAAAATGGAGCAACGAGATATCTGGTTTGCTTGAGATGTCCCCAAACTGAGTTGCTCCCTTATTATGGCCTCCTTCCTTTGTATCCACCCTGATGGGTATTATTACATCAGGTCTCTCCTTGGATTTTCTAACTGGCCCTAAAATACAGGCCAGGCAGGGAGGTTTTTTCCATAGACCAAGGAACTAAGAATTTGAGGAGCTTAGCATCCACACAACAGGGGACTGGACTCCCGGTCTGTGGGCTCATGTACTATAGTGTTGCTGTGTTCTTTGTCCAGACACATTCCCAGTCTTCACTGTCCTCTCTGTCCCTAACTCTATCTCTGTTCCTTCCTTTCTCCTTTCTTTTCTCTATGACTCAAAATAAGCAATAGAAATAGAAATGCTTATGTAAATAGTATAGAGTAGTTCGGCATGTTATTTGCACAACTGGTTCAAATTCCTGACCTACGTTCAAATATGTTACTCAAACAATGCCCTTTTGAAAGACCTAAATAGACATCTCTCCAAAGGAGACCTACAGTTGGCCAACAGGAACATGAAAAGATGTTCAATATCACTGATTACTAGTGAAATGCAAATCAAACCCACAGTGAGGTATCACCTTGCACCAGTCAGAATGGCCATATTAAAAATATTTACAAATAAATAAATGCTGGAGAGGGTGTGGAGGAAAGGGAACCCTCCTATACTGTTGTGGGGAATAGAAGTTGGGTGCAGCCATTATGGAGAACAGTATGGAGGTTCCTTAAAAAAACCTAAAAATAGAGCTACCATATGATCCAACAATCCCACACTTGAGCAAATATCTTGACAAGATGAAAACTCTCATTCAAATATATTCATGCACCTCAGTATTCAAAGAAACACCATTTGCAATAACCAAGACATGGAAACAGCCCAAGTGCCCATCAACAGATGACTGGTTTAAGAAAATTAGGTGTGTGTGTGTATATATATATATATACACACACAATGGAATATTATTGAGCCATAAGAAAGAGTGAATAATATCATTTGAAACAACATAGATAGACCTGGAGAATGTCATACTAAGTGAAGTAAGTCAGACAGAGAGAAACAAATGTTATATGCTATATATTATACTATATATATATGGCATATATTATTTGCTATATGAAGAATTAAAAAATAATATAAATGAATATGTACACAAAATAGAAATGGACTCAAAAGCATAAAAAACAAATTATGGTTACCAAAGGGGAAAGAGAGGAGGGGAGGGATAATTTGGGAGTATAGTATTAACAGATACAATCTACTATTTTATAGAATAGATAAACAATAAGATGCTACTGTATAGCACAGGGAACTGTATTCAATATCATGCAATAACCTATAATGGAAAATGATCTGAAAAATAAATTGATACATAACTGAATCCCTTTGCTGTACGCTTGAAACTAACCTAATGTTATAAATTGACTCTACTTCAGTAAAAAGAAAACAATGCCCTTTCGGCTCTCCATGATATAGTCCCAGGGATGGGAACATCAGACAGAGGACGGAGGCCTCACAGCTGGAAGGGGAAGCGACCTCCCAACTTGCCTGAGAGAGGAAAAACAACCAGATCCTAATGACTGACACAACTGTTAAACATTCTCTTTGTATTGAAGGTACATATTTAAAACTCACATAGAAAACACATTTATGATTTCCAGTGGAGGAGGGATAAATTAGGAGGATGGGATTAACATATACACATTGCTATATATAAAATAGATAACCATCAGGGGCCTACTATAAAAAAAAACATGAAAACAAAAGCATTGCTACCATCCATGCCTGGAGTCCTATGCACACCCCCTTCAGATATTTTAGGCACACATCTCCTGTAATTGCCTGAAATACATGTTCAGTTTTTGATGGGGAGTTACTGTAGAATTAGATAAGAGAAAGAATAAAATCTCTAAGTCATTAGAATTTTCTGAAAAATCAATACTCTTGATTGTCTTTAATAGAACCATACTTAGCATTTCTCAGTGCAGTGAGACAAGCATCCATGATGGCATATTTCCAAAGGAATTATTAAGGCATCAGTTTTGAGAATCCTCACCCTCCCCAATTTCAGCACTCAGATCACTCAAAAAAGGGCACATTTGTACTACCCCAGACTCTGCTGGCACTATAGATGAGTATCTTGGTAAAGCAAGCCTTCATTCAGAAATAAACTGAATGAAAACAATAGAAAAGCTTTTTCCACAGTAACTTTAAAGCCACTGTATAATTCTTCAAGTCTGAGTGTGTATATAGCAAAAATAAGGTCCTTCTGTCCAGTCAGAAATATCTACTTCATCTAAATACATTGTTCTCAGCCACAGGCAGACCCGATTTTTTATATCACAGTGTCACTTGGAAAATCACAAGTAATTACAGACACAGCCCAGAGATATTGTGGGTTTAGGTCCAGACTGCCGCAATAAGGTGAATATCACAATAAAGTGACTTGCATAATTTTTTGTTTGTTTCCCAGTGCATGTAAAAGTTGTTTCCTCTCTACTGTAGTCTGTTAAGTGTGCAATAGCATTTTGTCTAAAAAACAATGTACATGCCTCCATTAAAAATACTTTATTGCTAAAAAAAAATGATAATCATCCTCTGAGCCTTCAGTAAGTCACACTGACCACAAATTATCATAACAAATACAATAGTGAAAAGTGTGAAATTATGTGAGCAAATGCTGCTGGGAAAATGGTGCCAACAGAATTGTTCAACACAGGGTTGCCCCTCTTCACTTTGTTAAAAAAATGAGAGAGGGAGAAAACATAGTATCTTTGAAGCAGAATAAAGTGAAGTGCAATAAAATGAGATGCGCCTGCTGTAAGGAGGAGACAGTTTTCTGAGGAAGCAATGGCACCAAGGATATCAGCTGTGAGACAGAAGCAGGCTCCTGCAAGCCCAGGGGCCAGACATATCCAAGCCACTATTTTGTGACTTTAGCAAATCTCCTCACTATCTCTCAAATGGTAAAGAATCTGCCTGCAGTGCAAAAGACCGGGGTTCGATCCCTGGATCAGGAAGATCCCCTGGAGAAGAGAATGGCTACCCACCCCAGTATTCTTGCCTGGAGAATTCCATGGACAGAGGAGCCTGGTGGGCTACAGTCCATGGGGTCACAAAGAGTCAGACACAACTGAGCGACTGATGCTTTCACACTTTCTTTCACAGTCATTTCCCACTAATACATCAGAAGTTGTAGCATTTCCATCAAAGATGAATCTGTCTTACAAAGGGGGCTTTCAAAACCAGTTATGGATGTCATGGAAAGAATCAACAGTAGCAGACAGAAGCCCTCATCTCTGTCTGATCTATAGGCTTTTCTGCCTCTGGGTTTCCTTACAAGTCAAAAGGAGCACCGCACACAAGAGAACGGGTCTGGCTTTCTACCCACCGCAGGGCTAGGCTACAGTTGCCATGGTTACAAAGACAAGGACATCCCTGGTCTTCCCCGCACAAGCCTTTTCAGTTGCCATTTAGTACATCTTCTTCATATCCCTGTGTGACAGGAATGAAATCCATCACTGTCCCAGCTAACGTGGGGGACAACCACCCTGTGAGAAATGGGATACAAGTGCCCCCAAGAAGTGACTTAGGGGGTGTGGTGAAAGGCTTGCTGCTGCGTCCCATCCTTCTGGGTCCTAAGGCACTGACTACACACCTAACAGGCATTATTCTCAGCTTCACACTGTTTTTGTCCAGGGACAGGACTAGAGGACTAGCACCCAAGGGACTCCTGTGCCTGATTAGGTGAATGACGGTGGTGACTGGTGTTAGAGGCTCCAGAGCAGAAGTCAGAACCACAGCATAAAGAATGTCACAGCAGTACCCACAGCTCGGGGTCCCAGAGGATATAGGGCCTCAGTTCAGTTCAGTTCAGTTGCTCAGTTGTGTCTGACTCTTTGAGACCCCATGGCTTCCCTGTCCATCACCAACTCCCAGAGCTTGCTCAAACTCATGTCCACTGAGTCAGTGATGCCATCTAACCATCTCATTCTCTGTCGTCCCCTTCTCCTCCTGCCTTCAATCTTTCCTAGCATTAGGGTCTTTTCCAATGAGTCACTTCTTCACATCAGGGGGCCAAAGTATTGGAGCTTCAGCTTCAGCTTCAGCATCATTCCTTCCAATGAATATTATGGATTGATTTCCTTTAGGATTGACTGGTTTGATCTCCTGGCATAGTGGTTAAGAACTCGGGCTCAGAAGGAGACCTCTGGAGGGCTAGTCTAGCTCTTCCATTGGCCAGGTGTCTATCCAGGAGAAGTCACAGCACCTCCCCACCCCCCCCCCGAGGTTTGCTTGCCTCCTATGTGGAATGTGGATAATGGGGTTAGTAATAGTGGCATTTCTTGCTTAGATCTGTGACCATGACTCCAGGAAAAGCCAGACAAGTAGCTCTAAGAAAGAAGGTGGCCCACTCACCCCCCACAGGATACCCATTTCTCCTGCTCCTAACTTCCAGCTACTGTCATGGAATTCACCAGGGCTTCTTGACTCTTCACCAACCCATGTCCTCTCACCTATCCTAGTTAGCATCCTCCCCATCCTTCTCACCAGGAGCCACTGCTAGAGAAAGGCAGAAGAACAAGAGTTTTGCCACCTGAGACATCTTGATGTGGGGGCTTTGAGATATCTCATGATTAAATTTTAAAATGTATGGTAGGAGGTCATTTATGTAAAAGTGTAGTCAAAAGGAATGGGTTAAAAAGGGTATTTTTAAAAAAATCAATTTCTTTTAAAAAAGCAGACCCTTCAAATGCACTTGTTCTTGGTCAGTTTCCTTTCAGAGATGTGTTAGAGGAATCCTATAGGACATGAAATCTCTTTAGAGACATACCACAGAGGTCTAACGTGAAATTACTTCTTTCTTTCCAATTTCGGGGGATTTCACAAGTCATCAGAATTGGGTTAGTTTGGGGGAAGAAAATATGAGTTTTCAATTCCCATCACTGCAGACTCCGTCCATCCAACATCTTACTGAGCACTTCTGCGGTGCCAGACAGTGTTTTAGGTACTGAGGGTGCAACAGTGGGTAAAGGAAACTTTACCCTTGTGTAAGGGGTGAGGAAAATCCCTACCCTTGTGGGGTTTACATTCTTGGCACAGTGCCTGATGCATGGACGCATGCATGTACTTTCACCCTAACAACCAGATCATCCTGCTAGATCTAAAGTGGTTCTATAATTTCTTTAACAAGTGGAGCCATGTATATAACTAAAGTTGTTATGTTCAGAAAAAAATGTTTAAAGCAACAGATCTTGAATTGTTTCACAGAAAACCGGTCAACAGAACAACAACAAAACAAGACAGAGAGAGAGTGGCTTGCTCAAATGCGGGCAACCTAAGAATACTAGAAGCGCTGTTTAAACATCAACATAGAGACTTCCCTGGTGGTCCTGTGGTTACGACTTCACCTTCCAATGCAGGGTGCTAAAGATCCTGATCAAGGAGCTAAGATCCCATTTGCCTCCAGCCAAAAACCAAAGCATAAAACAGAAGCGAAATTATAATAAATTCAATAAAGACTTTAAAAAACTGGTCCACATCCCAAAAAAACCTTTTAAAAAAGAAAGAAATTAATATAGACAGAGAAAACAATCTTATGGTGACCAAAGGGGAAGGTGGCAGGGGGGTATAAATTAAGAGTTTGGGATTAATGCATATACACTACTACATACAAAATAGATAACTAACAAGGAACTACTGAACATAACAGGGAACTATACTCAATATTTTTTAATAACCTATAAAGGGAAAAGAATCTGAAAAAGAACATCTATAAAGCTGAATCACTTTGCTGTATACGACATTGTAAATAACTATATTTCAATGAAAAAAAATTTTTTAAGAAATTAACATAGGCCTCTGAAAGAGAACAATATATCACACTCTTTAAAAATCTTACTGGATGAGTTTAAGATACTCGGAGCACCACTCACCCTTTATTATTAGATAATAATTCTCCAAACGGACTAAAGTAAGCAAACAAGCCCCTTATTCAAACAAGCTTCTCCAGAAGGGAGAGGGGAAAGGGGAGCACAGGAAACCTGGCAAAGACCAGCCTTCACAGTGCTCCGATCCTTCTCTGCAATACTCTATCGATTGGCTCACACTCCCCAAAGATCTGAAACATTTTATAACCAAGACCATAATTGAATGCCATCAGGGGTTCATGGGGACTTCCCTCTTTAACATTTAAAGAGGCGATAAGCACTAATTTAAAAGCCATAAACCTGACCAAGAAGCCAAGGCAGTCCCACAGATGGATCCTGCCCTTCCGATCCCTGCTTCTTAATGGTGGCCACAAACACCTGGCCACTGGCTCCAGGGACATGCGGAGTGAGTTCCCCATCGCTCCTCTAGGGTTTGACAATCTGGCTGCCGAGACAGGCCGACAAGCAGGAGAAGGAAAGGGAGCTGCTTGGGAAGAATCATTTCCAGGGAAAAGCAATTTATAAAGCCTTCCATCAAAAACTGCTGACGGGACAGGTAGTGGATCAGATGTGCTAGGAACCTCCCAACCTCTCCACTGCTAAATTCACATCCAGGCAACATCCCTGGCTTCAGAGAAAGGGGAAGTCTCTGTACCAACATCACTGCTTAAACATTAGAGCTGGAAAGTTGCAGAATATGTCCTTAACATTTAAGACATTAAGAAAAGTTTAAAGTCCACGGAGCCTCTTGTCTTTCTTTTTATCTTACGGCCAATATACTGCACCTCCCCACCCTTCACTTCCTCCCCTGTCCTGAGTTTGGTAAGCTGTACACATTGTTGCCCCAGGTTGTCTTAAGATCTAAGCATTATATTTTCCCCATTATTCTTGGTGGTTTAGTCTCTCAGTCGTGTCCGACTCTTTGTGACCCCATGGACTGTACCCTGCCAGGCTCCCCTGTCCATGGGATTCTCCAGGCAAGAATAGCAGAGTGAGTTGCCATTTTCTTCCCCAGGGGATCTTGCTGACCCAGGGATCAAAGCCAAGTCTCTTGCCTTGGCAGGCGGATTCTTTACCACTGAGTCACTTGGGAAGCCCATAGATCTGTATATTTTCCTGCAGTTTTATTGCAGCCATGCCAAGTTGCCAATGCATTATCTTCTCTGATGCCCGTCCAATTTCCTTCTCTCTATTAAGTTTTGTCTGCAGCTAATTAGAGGAAAGGTTTATGAATTGTGTCCCAGTCTTGTATGGTTTTTTTGAAGTCATCATAGACAATATTATAGATGATTGATTGTATCTGTTGTTTTGAGATGCATATGGCACTTTATTAATTTGATGTCTGTCATCACTCATGTTTCCATGTATTTGTAGATTAGGCTTCATGGTAGGATTTTTGGAGAGGAACGGTTTCTTGAGTGATAATTTTACATGAACACCATATTTCCAGACTGGAAAACTCAAGGAAGCTTCTTGCTCTCGGCCAGCCTTAAGCAAGGCACGCTGAAGTTCAGATAGGGTATTTCAGGGGAGGTGGGGGTAGACAGGGAATCTTCCTGTTATTTGCTGACTGATCCATGTAATGAGATAGAACAGTAAGTTGGGACAACTAAACTGCAATAATCCCCTTAAAATTGCTCCACTTTGCCTTCGTTCAGCAACCAATGACCTATTAAAGTACAAAGCTAAATAAAATCATCTGTTAGTAGAGATAAGCGTGATTGCTACTAGTCTGGTTATACAAACTGTTCCCCATTAAATTAAGCATGTGAGATGCAAAACAAAGAGAACCAGCTCACAGTGGGCATGTGTTCAAGGCATTGTAGCAGCAGCTTTCTCAGAGTAATGTGGGTGCACAGCGCAATCTACTAAAACTTCTCTGAGTATGGGGTCTGACTAGTGCATACGATTTCCAGGCACCTGTAAGACTTTTCATTTATCCGAATAACAGTGAACATCCTCACTTGGGAACCTACTTGCTTCACAGCCTGGCCCTCTGGACTTCATAGCCTAATGATACCTCCTTGCAGCACTCGGTTGGAGAGGCCTCCTGGGGTGAACTTCATCTGGGTTGCCCTTTCTTTGTTACTGTATGTACCTCATTTATCTTGGAAAGTAGAGGGACCTGTTTCTTGTCATCGAAAGAGCCCTGTGGGCTTGGAAAAGCCTCAAAGATAACATCAGCTCCCCATGCAGCTCTTTTCCCTACACTGGAGGCAGATCCGGCGGCGTCTTGCCTGGTTAGCCAAGAATCTTCACCCTGCTCAGGAGATATACATCGTTCTCCTCCTGGATTGCTCTGCAGGCCTTGAAGCAAAGTCCTTCCTCCTTCATCTCAGGGAACAACCAGAATAAAGCCAATAATACAGGTCTGATTGATAGACACAAAGGCAGACCCCTAATAAACACAGCCAGGTCTGGAGTTCATGTGGTCTGTGTGTGCATCCCCAGCCCTCTGATGGCTGTCACGTGCCTACCTGCACGTCCTCATCCACTTTGTCATCAAGAAGCTGCTGCTGCTGCTGCAGGCTTGAAGGGGCCAAAATCAGCACACAGGGTCGACTGGCCACAAATTGCTGAACAGCCAAGGATGACTCCTGGAGCAAGAATCCCTGCTTCTCTATGAGGCAGCAAATGGAGCCATAGCTCTCAGAGCACAAAGAATTACACTTTCACAATTTAAGATTTTTGAAGTATTAGACAAAGAAGCCCACTTCTCATCCAGAAGACATGTTGTATAGTTTCATTAATAAAAGGCTCTAGAATAGGCAAAATGAATCTAAGCCTTAAAAAATCAGAACAATGATTGTTTCTGATGAGGGGGTGGAAGGGATTGACTGGCAAGACACAGGAGGAAAGTTTATAGGGTGATAGTAAGGCTCTGGGTCTTGATAGGGGTTTGGCCACACAGGAGTAGGCATTTGTCAAAGCTCATTGAATAGGACATTTAGGACTAGGGTAATTCATTACATAAAAGTTTCATCTCAAAGAAATTAGGAGAGAAAGAAAGAAGGAGAAAGAGGAAGAGAAGAAAGAACAGATGGAAGGAAGGAATAAAGGAAAGGAGAGAGGGAGGAAAGGAGGAAGACAGGCAGGGAGAGAAAAAGAGAGACAGACCATAAATAAATATTGAACTCTAACTTTTGTTTGCTGATGTGTTTAGGGTTGAGGTGTCCTGTTGTCTGCAGCTTACTTTGAAATACTTCTAAAAATGCACGGATAGATGATAAAGAGGTCTTCATTGGAGAATCCAGATGGGTTTAGGGATGCTCACTGAACCATTCTTGAATCCTTTTGTTAATAAAATACAGGTAATGGAAGGAAGAAATCCAATTCTACTCTTTAGAAGTCAAGTTTCAGAGTTGGTAATTTGGGGGATATGGCAAGGGAGCCTCTCACCCAGAAAGAAGGCCAAGACATGAGAGGCAAGGCTATCACAAACAATGGCGGTGCACACAGCTCTTCCTGGACATTGCATGGATTCTGTTGCTCGGGGCCTCTCTCTCTCTCTCAGCTCTGCAGGGCTGTAATATACAATTCTGCTTGGCAGCAGAGTTCAGATAACTTAAACAAGAAAAATGTCCTTTGGATAATTTGCAGACTTTGACCTGAAATAAGGGCAGATGCATTTAGATATATGATTTGTTTTCTGGCTGCTGCGCTATTTCAAAGTATCCTTGTTGCTGCTTGTGATGGAAAACGCCCCCACCATCAAGGAAATGAATCAGACTGGGTTACTAAAACCTTACCCTTCAGCTCTCCTGCCTAATATCCATCTTACTATCATATTGACCTAAGTTCACCTCTTTAAAAAAATTCTTTTAGTGTGATACATGCTGTAAAGAATTTTTTTTCTTTTTTTTAAAGCAGACTATATTGGCTGAGCCAAACAAATTAAGTTACATCCCTGGACACCTTAACAAAACAGGGTCCTTTTAAAATTTCTATAAATTCTAATTTATAACTCTCAATTCTAAGGACTAAAGAATGAGAACAAAGATATGAACATCAATAAAAATGACTGGTATTTGCTTTGGGATTCAGTCCTAGATAAGTGAGATAAATACATGAACCAACCATCTAGTGTCTCCTAGATGTATCCCACTTTCCTCCCAGATTAGCCCTCCCACTAAATTCCAAGACCCAACCAGACAGACAGCTGAGAAAAGAAGAAAAACCTGGAACTCGTTTTCCTAAATGGCATGTCCATGGTAGTGTGTCAAGGTTAAGTAAAATCAGAGTAAATATTACCATAACTCCCATAAGAGTTCATTTTACTTGACTATCCAGGGAATATATTTTTATACTAAAATATAACACATATATTCTGGGACAGTATGCAGAATTCCCATATTGTAGTAGACTGTTACTTTGGTGGCCTCAACACACTCTGACTCCTTATTGTCGTGTTCTTATGTGAGCTCCTGACTTTGAATCCAGACCAGCTCTAGGATCTGATTTAACCAATAGAGTGCAGTGAAAGCAAGACTCTGCTGGTTCTAGACCTTAACACTTAAGGCCTTTCAGCTTTCAACGCTGTGCTTTTAAAAAAAAGTTTGACTACCTTGTTCGAGAAAGCACAAGCATCCATGTGCAGAAGTCCACGTGGAGGGGAACTGAGTGTCTTGACTGACAATCCTAGCTGAATTCCCAGCCAGCTATCACACAACTTGCTGCTGTGTGCAACAGACCATTGTGGACCTTCTTGAAGTCCAAGCCAACACTGTATGAAGTAGAAAACCTCCTGGTCAACCCACAAGACTATGAGAATTAATCCATTGTTCTTGTTTTAAGCCGATAAATTTGGGGGCAGTTTGTTACTCAGAATTAGATAACCAAAGCTTATGTTTAAAAATAAAATTTGTGATTTCAATGAAATGTTAGAATTGAAAAAGGCATCTTACTTAGAATTATCCCCTGAGACCTCTATCTACCAGTGAAGGTAGTTCAGTGAAGATGATCAAGAAGCATTTCCTCAAAATGCAATTCATGAGAAGATGAGAGATCCCCTAGATTCAGGTGTATTTCCTAGTTATTATATGATCGAGAGGAACCGAATGTCCAATGCCTTTGGTAAATGATCAGAGATAAGCATTTTTTAATCCTGCCTGTTCATACCAAGGTGATTGTTAATGGGATCATTTCAAGACATTATGAAGGCAGGAGCCTCGTTTATATCAGGCATTCTCTTCTAGTTCTCTTATCATTCCTCTCTCAAATTACTGTTCTCCTAAGAGCCTCTAGCCACATGGCCAGTTGCAACTAATCCTAGACCGGGAGAAAAGATCAGGAAAGTCTGGTCTATGTCTGTTACACCCAGGATAAAGAACCTAAAGCTACGGCTAAGAAAGGGACTCTCACTCCACCAGTGCATCAAATGGACCCTTCATAGCAAGACCTTTAACACCTCCCAGCCAGATTAAATCTCTGAATTAACATAAAGAAGCCATGGCCCAGGTCAGGACCCATCACATGAGGGCAGTAGGGGTCATAGTCATTAGCAGCGATCAGTCACACCCTTGGACTTTATGCAGAGCACATGGTTGGAGCCTGAGCAATGGGAACCTGAAGTGACCCAAGTTGAGGAAGAAAAGAACAGGAGACACAGGAGAATATCTATTGACCACAATGAGCCATGCATTAATGCACTGCAAATCAGTGAAGGTGATTCGGTGAACCAGAGCAGGTGGGTATCACTATCTACATTTGTGCATACTGCGATGATGTTGACAAAGTACTTAGAATAGCAGTTGGCTCTTAATAAATACCCCAAGGCATAGCCATGAGTATTTTTTATTGTGTAGTTAATATCATTTTACAGAGTGGAAACTGAGGCTTATTATGGTTATGTGACGTGTCCAAGGCCACACAAAAGCAACTGCGTGGGGCCAGGATTAAAGCCTCAATCTGCCTGATGTCACTATCTCCATACTCGGAATAAGGATGGTGTTGTAAGGAAAGTAGTTTCCTCCTGGCAATGGCTGAAAAAGTGACACCTTTAGACTATGCCCCAATGATATGGTAAAGTTATGTGGAAATTCAAAATACAAAAATTTGGAGGGGTTCTGTTAAAAGCATTGAGGATATTTTAGAATGACATGAAGGGGAAAATTTCTTAAAAGATGTATTTTTAAAAAGTCATTACTTTCAGTAATTACAAATGAAGAAAGTTCATCTATGAGGCAATTAACTAATAGATAAAGGCTGAGCTTTGCAAGGATTTCAACCAAAGCAGATTTTGTAACCCATGATTTGTCGCGATAATACACTCAATCTTCTACTATTATGGTTGGACGTCTGGGGTCAGGTCAATTTCACAGTGCGTGACACTCTAAGGATGAAGCCCCACCCCCTGGGAATTTTCCTAGGGTCCATGCCCAGGTGCTTGGTGATGAGTGCTTGGAGACAGAAGTCTTCAGGTGCTCTGAGGTGGGAGAAGCTGGGTTTTCATCTTTTCTCTGCCACTTTCTCCTGAGACTTCAAGTCTTACTTAAACTCTCCAAGTCTCATTCGTCTTATCCCTAAGAAATTGCCTGAGTCTGAACTTTATCTGAGATAATGTACGTGGAAACAGTTCAAGGTAAGTCTCAAAAAATTTCCTTTCCTCACCCCTTTCCAGAACTGGTTAAGTTCCTCTCTAACATCTAAACCCAAGAATAACATTTTCTTCTTCTTTCTTTGCCCTGACTGACTTTAGTTTGCCTTGTTAACTACTTGGAAATTAATGAGGCAGAATTTATTTTGTTTTCTGTTCTACTCTGTGGTTTGTCAAGAAGCCATGTACCTTAAAAAATGGGTTTTGTCTCTTCTTGTAAAATTAATTTGAATCTTAAGCAAATAGGACACAAAATAAGATCATGTGTCCTTCTTTTTCCCCATTATATCAAGAAAATAATTTGCCACCTCCAGTAACATTAATAAATGATCTTTCCCTTAAGGGAAAAAAAAAAAAGTGTAAACTCAGTCCTTTTGTCTAATCCCAATGTAAGAGATTCTTCTACTGGGGGTCCAAGCCAGAAAGCTGAAATCTAGATAACAAAGCAAAGCTAAGAATGGACGCTGCCATCTTGCTGGAGATGGTTATCTAACATCCTAAGAGGCAGTGACTAGCAACAGCCAGAAGGAGAAACAGCATCTGGGGCCACACACAGGACTCCAGCTTTTACATCACTGATATATTTGGTCCGGCGATGGAAAGAACGCTCAGAATAGTCAAGATGCAGGGAGGCTGCCATTTTTGTTTTTGGATATAAAATAATTTTCTTCCTGAATCTCAAATAATTTGACTCCAAGGCTTTACCAGCTGTCATTAAAGATGCTAGTATCATTTTTTAATTCCTTTGACAGAAGGAAAACAGCTCCTCAAGGGGGGTACTTAATTTCGTGCTAGTCACTTGATGATGAATAGGTCTCTAGGTCTTTGGCAGCTGTTGGCCAGATTCACACCACCAGGGGAGGATGCAGGATGATGGTAGATAAGCTCAAGTCAATCCCTAAAAGTTCCCTTGCCTTGAAAAACTCACTTAGGGAAAGCACCCGGCTTAAGGGGATGAGAAGAAAAAAGCAACACACACATTTGGTTACAAAACACCAGTTTTGGCCTTTGCAAGAACCTCTTCCATTTCCTGAAATATGATCCATTATCCTAAAATAAAATGTGTGACGAAATGACACAAGTCATTGATTTTTTTTTTCCCCCTTGGATGAACCACATACCTTCCGCCCAAGCAAAATTTATTCTCAGGAACAGCGTCCAAACCCACGCGGAATCTTAATCTTTTGTTCAAACCCCACATACGTTTTACCCTCAGTAAGTTTAGGTAGAAACTGATAGCTAATGCTTTTCATTAAGCCAGTCAAGAAAAACTGCTTACCGGGTTTTACTCCTTCATCAGCCTAACTAATTACACCCATTCACTGTTCCTTTCAGACAGAGATTTCAAATTCCGACTCTCAAAGACTCACACCACCCAAGAGACATCTGCTTCCTGGCTCACTCTGTCTCCTTTTTATATTACCCAGTGAAAAATACTCGGTGGCCCAGAAAATGCCAGTTAAGCAAAACCTGGAAGTGAGAACTTCCAGGTTTCAAGCTGGTGAAGGGTCAGGTCAAGGAGAAGGTGTTGAGATAAAGGTCATGGGAGATGGTGAGATGGAAGACAGAATGGAATCTTCTCAGTCAACACACTCAAGGAAAAGCATTCAGCCTCCAGATTTCAGTGACCAGGCTCAGATACCTCTGCATGGTGACAAAATGAATATAATGTGCACATGTTCCTGAGGCCAAGTTGGCCTGAAACACTCTGAGGCACAAAGTTGGAGCGAGGGCTCCAAGGAGGACAAAAGCATGAGGTTTGAGTGATAATAACTAAGGCTGAACTTGAACGCCAAGCCTAGATAGTTTTCAGGTAGCAATTCCATTTCTCCAAACCATTAAATGTGGGATATTTTGGAGATTTGGGAACCAACAGCTCCACAAACTTGGGAAACAACTTCCCATTCACAGTCCAAACTAAGATCCCATGGATCCCCTAAATTCAAACTAGGGGAGGGAAGGAGTAGAAGTTTGGGATTAGCAAATGCAAACTATTATATATAGGATGAATAAACAACACGGTCCTACTGTGTAGCACAGGGAACTATATTCGATATCCTGTGACAAACCATAATAGAAAAGAATATGAAAAAGAATACACACACACACACACATATATATATATATATAAAACTGAGTCATTTTGCTGTACAGAAGAAATTAACACAACATTGTAAATCAACTTTAATAAAATCAACTTCAATAAAACTTTTTTAGAAAATAAAAAATATAGAAAAGCTTAAAAAAAGAAAATATGGGGGTACAACTTCAACCTTATAAAGTATAACCTTAACTTTCTAAGTAAAGTTCTTTGTTTGGGAACTGCGTTAAATGAGTCCACACCAAATTCTTCATAGTAGTCACAAAGATCTACAAAATCATAGTGTTGAGCTAAAGAATGAAAATCGATTTCCCCTGTGCAGTGTATTCTGAGTTCTTTGAAGATGTGATCTTTCTGGCTAAATAATCTATTGGTAGAAACAATGTAAAGAAGCAGAGCATCTTCAGAATTGCTGTTGGAAAACTATTTTGAACACTGGGTTTACAAAACCTCATAGGAAATAGGTCCTCCTGACGCCTCTTTCTTCTAAAGCTGCCCAAGCTGACTCTTGTTTATGCTTTCAGCTTAGGGCTTTCATAAGTGCATGACATAGTGCTTCTCTAGATTATTAAAAGCAAATAAATAAATAACTTCTACTACAAGTTCATTTCACGTACTCAATTTATTACAGCATAAAGAACACCAGATGTGGTTCACATTTATATTGCATCTTTAATAATAAATATCTAGGGGTACTGAGATTGCGCATATGTGATAGCCTTACTTCACAAAGCTGTGTAATAGCTGGAGATCATGTTTTGAGGGCCTGATCTCACTATTTAGAACTTGGTTCTTTTTCAATGATTTGTCACTTGAATCTCATTTTGAAGGGATTATCAGAATACAGGCTTCTGGCCTTTCAATTTTAAATTAGTGAGGTCATATTTTAAAGGCTTAGTAATTTTTGATCAACGAATCACAGATTTCTGAATCGAGTAGCTTGAACGGGTGATAGTAATCATCTCTACTTCAGAGAGTTATAAAGTACTGGTTAGTCCAGGGGCACATCTCAGGCTAGCCAATGGCCTATTTCTTTCCACTCTCTTTGGCTAAACTAAGAAGCAAGAGAAGAGCCTTTTCCCATTAGTTTCCTTACCTCTCAACCACATCCAGGATATATTTTATACACTGCATATTTAGCTTTGTGGCATTAGTTTTTACGTTTAATGTTTTGAGAAGGCACTTCGATTCTGAGAAACACAAATAATAGCGTCATTGCAAAATACCCTATTTGCACTGAAATATAATAAATAAAGAAAATGTTTAAAATCACTCTTCCTGGCACTATCCACCATGTAATCAGTGTTAAGTGTCTGTGATCAATTGTGCCTAACAAATTGCTCAAGCACCATAAGCATTATGAAAAGACCACAGTTTTATTAAACACTGGAAATTGTATTTTTCCCAGTGGTTTTACTGTAAGATAATGAACTCCCTGTGAGTGGCGGCAGAGATGCAAATTCAATTTTTCACAAGACTCACAAATACCATGATATATTATGCTGGTGGAGACACGGTCTCTGTCTAGACGAAATGAAAAAATTGCCTCGGATTTAGTAAATGTGTATAATTAAGAAAATATGAACAGCTAATCATCAATATTGCATGCATGTCTGTATCTCCAATCTTGTTTTTTTAATTTTAAATTCTAGTTGAAAGCTGAGCCACTTCTTCTGGGTTTCAGGTTTCACTTTTCAAAGAGACGATTGATATTGATGAAACCAGAAGGCACTCTAATCAGGCCCCAAAAATGTACTAACTTTTCCTTAAATTTTTCTTTCAACCGAGTGGCATGCCTGGGTTTTAATTTATAAGAGCAGGCTTTATTACACAAATAAGCAGACACTGTCTGGGGGGACAAAATTGAAGCAGCTCTGATAGTTTTATTAATTTATTTGATTTACTTCTGGTTTCCCTTACCCAATCTTATTTATGTCAAAGTAAGTTGAAGCAGAATTCATTATGTAGTGAAATCCAATTTGAACACTTTTTATTGGGACATGGTGATTCAATCATTTCTCTCCTTAAATCCTATTATCTCTTCTCACATTATTTTGTACAGATCAAATCACATAAGATGAAATTCCAAAAGAAACTTAAGATGTTCTGGACAGGGATGAAATAATATCTGAATAATTCCTTATACTATGAATACTATTATACCACAGTTAACATTCTTATCATTTTTCATTCTAGTAGCATATTTTCACTGAAGAAAATTAACTGAGTTAGCAAACTTTCTTAAGTAAACTTTTGAAGCAATATTAGTTTCTAATTGATTTGATGTAGTATTATCAGAAGTGCTGAATTTAATCT
This sequence comes from Cervus canadensis, assembly GCF_019320065.1. Classification (NCBI taxonomy): domain Eukaryota; kingdom Metazoa; phylum Chordata; class Mammalia; order Artiodactyla; family Cervidae; genus Cervus; species Cervus canadensis. Next base: position 11,764,945 of record NC_057415.1, on the reverse strand, counting down.
GACCCTGTTTGGGCATTTTGACACTTGGTTTATTATGTGTAATAAAAATTTGCCTAATTACTACCAAATCTTTTCCTCTTTAAATAGTAGAGTTTAGGAATTCTCAAATTTTGGTAACTTTATAAAATGTTTGTGAAGAACTATTTATCTCCCTGTGTCATTGTGTCAGGTATATTGTTAGTATGTCGGGACTCCTCAAGTCATAAATGAATCTAGTTACCAAAGTCCACTTCCTTGTTAATTATTTAGAGTCCTTTTCTCATGGAAACACTGAAGTTATACATAGAATGACAAGACTATCCCCTAAATGCCTTTTAAACACCTGTGCCACCATACCATACCTTCCAAATCACAGTTTCTTTGTTTTAACCCATCATGAGTGAAATTATTTCCATCTTTAGAGACCTGTAAAAGCTCTATGCAGACCAGAGAGGGTAGCCAAATCCAGCAATTCAAATGAAAATGTTGCCTAACTTCTACTCCTAACAGAATCAGAGGGGAATTTAACTGGTTAGCCATGTCAGATGCCTGGTGAAATACAGATGTATTTTTCCCCCCAAAACTACAGTCAGATTACAAGTACAACAATCATATATGTGCATTCATGTGTTCCTTCAGTAATTCACCACATGTTTATTGTGCAAAGTCCTGGACACTGTTTTAGGAGCCAGAGATGCCAAAGCACTTGTGTGTCCACTGAACAGCCTGTGATTGAAAACTTACAAAATTGTCATTAAGTCTTTCCATCTGCAATTTTCAATATCACTCAGTGACTACTGCCACTCAATTCCTCGGTGAGACATGACTTCCTGAGTAAACACATTAATCATCCAATATATGACTATACATGCTGAACCTAATCTGAACTTGCATCCTCAGCACCTCCCTACACCACCCCATCCTAGAGTTTTCTTTGTTAAAGATTCCAGATAGTATTATTAGCCAGAGATTTGTTTAATTTCATTTCCTTAGGAAATTTTCCATATTGGCAAATGGGAGATACACGTAAAATACACATAATGCTTATTCCAGGGTAAGCAAAAGACTCATCAAATTCTCTTTGGAAATATTTCAACTCTGCTTCTCCGATGCCTCATCCTCTTTAGTCTCTCCAGCCGCTCTTGGGCTGCACTTCCATAAACGCTAAAGGGCTGCCCAAGCTTTGAAGGTTTGTGCTGACATAAGCATGGAGGTTCAGGGGGCCTAGAAATCTCCAACAAACAATAGTTTGATTGTATCATTATTTGTTATGATGGCCTCTGAATGGCAATTGAATAATTCATACCCCAAACTCTGCTCTTTTCTAAGTTTTTTTTTATTTATTCATTTTTAATTGCAGTATAATTGCTTTACAATTCTATGTTATTTTCTTCTAAGTTTTTTTTTTTTTAAGATAATTAGGAAAGTAAACAGTGGGTCAGAAAGAATTTATTCATTTTGGCTCACCTCACCGTTCTCATTCACCTGCCGTCATCATGCACAGTGAAGAGTTGCTATGTGATGTTTTGGGGAAGCATGTACTATTCTACCTAATAGGAGACAAACATGAGATCATACACACAAATCTGTGGGAGCAGATACACCCATGATAAAGTGGATACCTTAAAATAACAGCTCCTCGATGTCCCCTGACCTTATTGAATGTCCAGATGAATGCTCTTCTCATGGAAAAAAATGCCACTCATCAAAGTGATTCATGGTTTTTAAAAAGACTCCTTAAAGGCTAAATATGTACAAGAATCTTGACCCCTTTCAAATAGGCAATTTGGAAATATGGATCTTTGCATGGAAAATGAAAAAAAAAATGAGTCATAGAGGATGAACCAGAAATGTGATTCGTCTGCCCTACAAAATGTTCACACATGGCTGGCACCAAAATTGGCTGTCTGTAGAATGGTCATCGAGAAGGCAATATTAGCCTGTGTCTTCTTGGTCTTCCTGGAGCAGGGTAACCTGGGAAGGCACTGTGGGTGCCTTGACACTTGCAACATTGCTTTATAAAGCTCAGTAAAAGTGTGCACTTCAACCGGCTCCTAGAACTCTTGGCACTCTGAACTCTGTCTTTGGAGAAACAGACATCAAGTTCACCTAGGAAAAGTGATGTGCTTATCTTGGAGGAGGGCTTCCCTGGTGGCTCAGAGGTTAAAGCGTCTGCCTCCAATGCAGGGGACCCAGGTTCGATCCCTGGGTTGGGAAGATCCCCTGGAGAAGGAATGGTAACCCATTCCACTATTCTTGCCTGGAAAATCCCATGGACGGAGGAGCCTGGTAGGCTATAGTCCATGGGGTTGCAAAGGGTCAGACACGACTGAGCGACTTCACTTCACTTCACTTGTCTTGGAGGAATGAAGGTGTTCAAGAAAGAGTCAAAGATCTATGATATATGATTCTTTTCCTAGGATTTTCTGAAATAAGACAAAAAAAGGCAAACTTTTTAGAGTGTGCTGAGCTAGGGGAAGGCTTCCCAGGTGGTGCTAGCAGTAAAGAACCCTCTGCCAATGCAGGAGATGTAAAAGATGTGGGTTCAATCCCTGGGTCAGGAAGATTCCCTGGAGAAGGACATGGCAACCCACTCCAGTTTTCTTGCCTGGAAAATCCTGTGGACAGAGGAACCTGGTGGGCTACAGTCCATGGGGTCGCAGAGTCGGATATGACTGAAGCAACTTAGCATGCATGCACGCATGGACGGGGTGGGGGAAGCAGGATTTAACGTGATTTTAACTAGCAAAAAATAAAAGTAAGGGTTTATTATTATTTATTTATTATTCATGATTATTTCGTATTTCTAGTAATGACTCCATCAAGAAGACCTACCTGCTGCCCCAGTGGGCTCTGCTAACCTTACATTAGAGAATGGGCCTGGGGTCAGTCTACCACTGGCTTCTTTCTCCTCTAACAATAAGCTCACTATCTGCCATCTGGCACTTCCCTGCCTGTGTGTTTGAAGGTTAACACACTCAGCTTACCTTGATCAGCTCACATGAAAGGTACAACACCAACAGTACACTTCCTCTTGCAGAGTTTGAAAATTGCTCTCCATTATTTTTGGAAAAGGTCAGCAGGAACCCCCAGCTGGAAAGAGCCCCAGACTTAAAGGGGGCCAACTGGGGACTGAACAGAAACTCTCCCACATTAGGACTGTAATTTGGGTTCATTATTTCCCCTCCTAGCCTCTCTGAGCCTCAGTTTTCTCATCTATTAAACAGAGTAATAATATCTATCCTGCGGCGCTGACAGGGTTTCATTTGTTTTTTATGTGAAAATGCAACTTGTAAGGCTGGGCACATAAAAGGCATTCGATATTGGTTGCTTAAGATAATCAAAAAGGCACACATTACAAAAGGGGCTCGTGGCATTAAGGAATAGGCTGAGTGAAACTGAAGTATTTAAAATCTCAAAAGGTATATCTCGAATTTATCAAATCTCATACTAAAATTCCAAATGTGGGAAAATGAAGCAATATCTATTATCTAAATTTCACTTTTATTTTAAAATTTTATCCAGTTTTTTTCTAGATTAATTCTCAACTTTGCTAAGAAGATCTCCTGACCCTCCTCTCCTTTCTGCCTTTTTAAAAGAATCTTTCTCATTCTGTCTTTTCTTTTTCTCTCCTTCTCTTTCTTTTCTCTCTCTCTCTCTTTTTGGCAGTCTTGTTCATTTCCTCACTCTGGAGAGTCACATATGAAAAAAAGTCCATCAGAAGATGAGAGTGCCTGTCTGTGCAGATATTTCAGCAGACAGCACTGGACGGTTAGTGCTGGGGATGCTGAAGCTGGCTGATTCAGAGGAATGCATCTCCAGGGACAGAGGAGATGTGGGGAGGGAGAACAATTAGGTCAGGAATGCAGGAAAGAAGAGAAGCCTGAAAGCTAATCAGCCCAGCAGCTAATGTACACAAAATGGCATTTTGCAAAGACCAGAGATTTACACAAGATCCTGGCCAGGAGTCTTGAGTCTAGGGCTGAGTTAAAGTGAGCAGAGTGAGATTCTTGCCCTGTGCAAAAAATTTAAGGGAATACCCCAGATTCAGTCATTAACATGAATAATGTTTTTTATTCTCCATTATTTATTATCACTTTTTCAGTGAGTTGATGTACAGTATCATATAAGTTTAGGTGTACAATATAGTAATTCACAATTTTTAAAGATTATATTCCATTCATAGTTAGTATAAAATATACTAAAATATTAAAGCATTACAATTAATGTCTTAATGCCATGTTTTTAAAAATTAAACATTAAAAAAACAGTTGTGAAGGAAAAATATGAAAATTTAAAAGCCAGGATTTGACCTTGGATTTGTAGCACTCACCCTAATCCCTGCTTTCTCAAGTCTGTCTATTAAGAATTTTGAAATTTTCTTCATAGGTTTTTCATTAATTTTTGTCTTTTAAAATATTGCATTCAAATGAGATTTATCTCGACGGCTGATATTGTTTGGTGCTCCTTTAAATTCTGCACTTTAATTGAGGGCCTCACCCATATTACCCTAATGCTGGCTCTGCCAGGTACAGTGGGGGCTGTCTGAAAGCCCAGAGGAGCTGCTTGGAGCTAAATGGGAGTCAATGGAGACAACTTCTTGGATACTGTTGGTGGTGCTTTTAGGAATCCCAACACTGAACTAAATTCTCAAGTTTATGTAAGAATAACTATTAGTTGGTGATAAAAAGTAGGCAACGGACACCACAAATCTGACACTCTTGTCTTTATTGGCGTAAGAGTTTGGCTCTGAATGATTAACTACATCACAAATTCCAATGCAACAGATATCATTTCCATCAACAAGCCTCTACAGTAAAGATTTCCAAGCTCCATTATCATTCATACATATGCGGGACAAGCCCTGGAGGTTCTGAACATAGTAAAAGAACGCAGATCATGTTTCAGGCCCACTCTCTTCAAACATAAGAGAGGGAAATAAAGGTAAGCAACACGTAGCAATCAGCAGAGTCCCCTCCCTACCCCACCTCCGCAGACCCTGGTGCAGCATCAGAGGGCACAGCAGCTGAGATCAGCACTGCCAGGCAGCAGGCAGGAGCCCAGCCAGCAGTAAGAGGCTCATTGCTTGTTGTGGAGAAGCAGGAAGACTTTCGAGACAGGACCACACTAACACTCAGACTGGGTGCCCCTTAGCTGAAGTGTCTCCTTGGGGAACATCATCAATGCGAATTCACACAAGCCCCCTCTTTCCAAAAGTGGGCATAAGGTATGAGGACCACATGGATTCATCCCCAGTCCTACAACCCCTCCCTAGCTTGGCCCGCACACAGAAGCTTGACCCTCGATAACACAGAGCTCTTCTAAGAGAACAAAAGAGGGCCCCCTGGGATGTCAACACCAAGGACCATACTCACATATCAGCGATCAGACCCCAATCTGGCTAAGATTCACTTTAATTTAAAACTTGGGATTCAATGTGCAGGAAACAGCAGAGTATACACAAACTCAGAGAAGACACATCTTTCAGGAAGTGAGTGATACAGTTATTCTTGGCCATCAACTTCCTCAAAGTCTAGGAGCTCAGGAATCTAAGGCAGAGCTCCTCGTCACCAAAGTCTTCCTAGTTTTCCTCTTCGGAGGCCAATGCTAATAAAGGTCTAGGTAGGGCTCAAGGCAAACTAAAATCTTGTATGTACCCAAGGAAATTTTAGTCAAAATAAAGGTTCTTAAGAGTGAGAAAAATATCCTAAAAATGACAACACTTGGGAAAGAAGAAAATGGCCCTCTTTAAATAAGGGTTAAGAAGCGACACAGAAGCACAACTGCTTCTCTGGATATCAGATAATGGCATTAATTGAACTAGGAATAAGGGTGAAATGTCACCATTAGCATCATGGTTCCTGAACCTTTTCTCATACATAGAGAAAAGGAGGGAGGGTGATAGAATGATATGAACAAAGGAATTTATATTTATGGGCCAGAGGAAGTAAAGCCAGGATAGAGACAATGTGAGGCCAGTTAGTTCAGCTGGCCGGGTACTCTATTAATAGAAAGTAGGAATTTGTCCCTGGGTAACAGTTTCTCTCTGTTCATTAGCAACAGACTGAAGGCCAACCCACTAGTTAAAGCAAACTCTTTTCAGGAACAAGGGTGGAGATGAGTATTGGGCATGAGAGCATAAATGAATCTGAAAATCCATCCTTCTTTCAGGAAAACATGTCGGGTGACCACTCAGTGGTGCAGAGATATCATGTAATCTCCTGTAATGAAGGCATTCCATAACATGGAGACCAGCTCTTTTAATATAATTAGATAGTGTGGGATTGTATCCTGTCCCCCCTGTATCAACCACTTATTGGAACGTTAGGAATATGGCACTTAGTCTAAATGCCATCATTATCTAATAATCACTTGGGTTCCACTTTAATGCACCCAGAAGGTCAATGGCATGGTTAAATAAATGTGCTAAATAATAACAGCAGGGTAAAAAGAATGTTGATGTCTACCTATATTCATAGCATGTACAGGAACTGATGAAAATAATAGAGAAACTAGACGTTAGATTATTGTTTTCTTTCTAGAATTCCCCTTTGGTTCCCCACTCCCTTTGGTTCAACACTGAACAAATCTAACTTCTTACATATCATAGGAATCTATGTATTCTGGAATTACTTTTAGAACCTATCAACTTTAATAGGGCTCTGCAAAATACCAACTCTGAAATACTCTAGTATGTCACACTGCTGATAGAGGTCCTCTGTCCAGAACCCCAGCTTAGGCCTTGATGCTTGAGACATTAGAAGAGGAAGCCTTTCATGAGAAGACTCCTGAGGAAATCTCATGAAGAGGATTACTGGGCCACTGACTGCATCAAGTTTAGGTAAGGCAGGATGTCTAAGGAGAGACTCCAGTTTATCAGAGGTCCTTGCACAGCCCAGGAATCCTGGGAAGAAGAAAAGGCATCTCTACATAGTGGAAAGCAAATCAGATGTAACCAGCCTGACCCTTTCAGATCCAGGACTCCTGGCTCTCTGAAAGGAGCTAGCCTGTCAGGGTGAAGAACTAGGAGGCAGAAAGTGATCATCTGCTCCAGTTGAGCAGCCAGCTACATCTGGAGTCATGCAGAGAGCTGATCCTAAACTGAGGCACTCAGGCTTCCTTGGCAAATGAGGGAGCCTTTTGCTCCCCAAGTCCTCTCAGCCTACAGCTTAAGGTTTGTCTCCTCTGTGACACTCACCCTGAAAAAGCTGAGCTCCTCTGGATTAAGGGTCACTCGAAACCTGACCTGCCAAGGTCAGCCCAGCCCACCTCTGTCTTAACTCCTATGTTGCTGCTGTTCAGTCACTAAATCACATCCAACCCTTTGTGACCCTGTGGACTGCAGCATGCCAGGCTCCTCTCTCTGCCACTATCTCTGGATTTTGCTCAAATCCATGTCTACTGAGTCAGTGATACTATTTAACCATCTCATCCTCTGCTGTCCCCTTCACCTTCTGCCCCCAGTTTTTCCCAGCATCAGGGTCTTTTCCAGTGAGTGAGCTCTTCATATCAGGTGATACTCCTACGTATAACCAAGCAAATATAAGATCTGACACCAGCAATGATACACCCAGTGAGCTTCCTACAGACTTTCCAACACAATTCACCCAAGACAGCCCATTACTGCAGAGATATGAACAAAGCCCAGTACAAATAAAGGCCAGGGTTCAAGAGGTTAGACTTTATATCATGGGAGGTTAAAAGGACAGTCACAAGATGACAAAGTTTGATATCCAAATGATATTATCAGTAGTTATCTCTGTTAGAATTATAGGTAAGTTTTTATTCCATCTTTGTTTCTTATGTTTTCCAAATTTCCTACTATAACTTATATTATTTATTTTTAAAGAATTGCATTTTAGGGACTCTGAAGGCATTTTGGTGAATGAAGACTTAATTAAGTCTTGCCTGTCTTACTAGCAGAAATCAATCATCAGAGCTATGCCAACTAGGGAGATCAATCCATTATGATTTGCCCAAGACTGTCCTGTTTTAAAAGAACCTCCACAACCCTGGTTGTGAGGGGGGGGAGGTACAGTTACTGTGATACTTACATGTCCTTATCCTTTGGATCACAAATGCTACCTTCTAATTTTTACGTCCCTGAGGGAGCTCAGGCATTCAGAAATACACAGTATCTTCTCAGCCAAAGGAAGTGGGCTCAGACAGCGAGCCCCATGAACACTCTGGGCTGCTGTCTCCATCTCAAGAGGCTGCTTTACTCCTAGAAGCTAAGCCTGAAGAGGGAGATTGCCTTTTGTGGTTGGCTGTCAGGTTGAAATGAGAAGTAGATCTCTCTCCAATTCTTTCCTGGCCATGGTATGGAGCAAATTCATCTTACATACTTCAGGAGAAATATCCACTATCAAGGGGCTTCCCAGGTGGAGCTAGTGGTAAAAAAAAAAATCCACCTGCCAATGCAGGAGATGTAAGAGACACGGGTTCCACCCCTGGGTTGGGAAGATCCCCTGGAAGAGGGCATGGCAACCCACTGCAGTATTCTTGCCTGGAGAATCCTATGGACAGAAGAGCCTGGCAGGCTACGGTCCATAGGGTCTCAAAGAGTCTAACATGACTGAAGCGACTCAGCATGCACACACTCACCAATTACCAAGACAAAGAGCAAACAAAGAAACTGCAACATAGTGAAGGAAGGGCAGCATGGCTGTGCCTCAGAAGGAGAGCTGGCATGATGACAAATCTGAGAAGAAGCCCAGCCATCGTGGCTTACCCTTTCTAGCTGGCAGAATTAGCTGAGACAGAGAAAATCTGCACTTCACAAAGAGAAAGCCTGCACTCTGTTACATTAGCTGCCATGAAGGATTGAGCTATGAGCAAGTATCACATCCAAGAAAAACTCCCCTTCTGTCATCTCTACTTAACCACAGGGAGCACTCAAGTGTTCAAAGCATCTGGGTAACAGGAGCTCCCCAGCAACATAAGGGGCTCCTCTGCATATGTGTTTGCTGAGCTGGTTCTAGTCCCCAATCTGCTGGCATATATGAGAGTGACCAACCGGAAACCAAAATGGTGGTGCATTTGATTAGATTCATCCTGCTGGTATCCCTCTCCAGTTGGGCTGAGCTTTGGAAAATATCCGGAACAAACACTGTAGGATCCTGCATGTGCTGGGATGCTTCTAGCACATCAGTGATGATTTGGCGAAATTGAACTGAACTGTCTGGTGTGTGAGGGGGTGCATAATTTCCTCTTGATTGGCCAATGATGTGGAAGTAAAATCAGAATATCACTGTGAGTGTCTCTGTGACCTAAATCCATAATCGTTTTTTTCCTTTTTTAGCCATTAACTGTAAGATGGATTGTTTTCTCTAAGAGGTCTAGGTATCCTATAATTGGGTGATATTTCTTTTTTGATAACAAGTCATATCACCCAGGGGTCAAATGCTAATAGAATGAAGTCTCTTATTTTACATAGTCATAAATGTGCTTGAATTTTCTTCTCAGAGGGGTTTTTTAACATGTCTTACATTGTACATGTAATTATGCAGCATGTATTTATTTCCTTTCTACAAGGAAATTCAAGTTGCTTTTTTTAAACATTATTTGCTAGCTTCTTACCATCTCCTCTGGAGTTGAAAGGAGAATATAGTATCAAGCTGTTATAGCTAGCAATGGGAAACTATGGCACCAAGAGACAGAATTGGATTGGGACTTTACAGAGTCTATGAGCAGTGTGCCATGAAGACCCCCATGAGATAGGTTGTCAGCCCACTGTGCCATAAATGAAGCAATTTCTAAGGATCCTAAAATAACTGCATTCTCTTGTCCCTAACACTCATGCTGGGCAAAATAGACCTAGGTTATTTTTAAAGTGCAGGCCATAGCCTTCAAAGGGATATAAACAGTTCCCAAAGCAGCTATCTTTTGGCCAATTAAATACTTAGAAGCAAAGGTACTTTTGAAAGACAAAATTAGTAGGCAAAGGACATAATAAAGTGCTAAAGCAATTGTTTCTGCCTGTTTTTAAACCCTATAAAATGGACCATCATAATGGACCATGGGCACAGATTGCACTGAAGTTTGAAGATGACCTCCAATAACTCTCAACCCTTGATCTGATGAGCTCCTGGGGTCTTGGATATACTTCAGAACTTTTGCTCAGGTGTACTCAAAGTAATGTTACAAATATGTTCAAAACCTCTGCAGTTCTCTGAAAAATACCACTTCCATTACCTCCCCTGGCTGGTAACACAATGACAGTGTAGGTATGGCAGCTAAGAGAAGCAAGAGGGGTGCCCTGCATGATCTTTTCAGCTACTGTTAAAACACTCCCTCCCTTTATTATGTTTTATTTCCTTAGTCTTTGCTGGTCTATGAATCTGTGCATATCTACATAGTTGCCTAATAAGCATGTAACCAATGGGAAAACACACACACACACACAAACATATACACACACGTAAACTCTAATGCTTAGAGGAGCATGGCACACCCTGCAGGAAATCAATCAATGTCCATTTCATTGGAAATGAAATCAAAATGGGGAAAATTCGGGATTCCTTATCTGCATCTTCCACAGAGAGTTAATTACTAGCCCTAGATACACATAGAGGGCATGCGCTGTGAGAACAAACACATACAGTACATATTTAGAGACAATTCTCATTTAATGAAGACCCTCCACCTAGGATTCTAGCTAATTTATAAGGCTGCTCTAGGAAAGACACAATTCTAGAGATGTCAACAAGTCTAAATGGCATTTGCTTTTCCTGCAGGGGAAGCTATAACGCATTCCCACCCTTCAAAAGAACCCAAGATTGATGATTCAGGGGTTTTGTTGGGTACAGTGGGTTTTCTTTCTTTTTTGTTTTTCCAGTTCAGAAGGTGTGTTTCCATTGTACCCTGTCAAAAATGTTCTTAGCAGACAAGGAGAGGACAGTAGCACAGCTGCCCTTGAGCCAAGTTGGTCAGTCCTACTAGGAAACAACCCCATGTGGTCAGATGACATGGTTTTCAGACACGTCTACACAGACTAGTTGAATTAAAGACCAACTGCAGCCTTGATGTCGCTGAGCTCCTCAGCTCCATCTTGCCATCCTGATTGATCGAGGAGATGGGTCTATAGTTAAAGTGGCATAGCACTCTGAGGGCTTAGTCATTAGAGCACACTGCTTTCTCTCGGGAAGGCAACTTCTTGCTTGGCTAGGTTTTGGAAGCTAAGGAGTGACGTCAAGATGTTGTCTGGCCAGAATTTGCAGATAACCATAGAACTCTTCTCCTCCATCAGGCATGGATTTAGCCTCCTTTAGTTCCTGCAGTGACACAGGAGCCTCCAAATACCAAATTATTATCAGGCGGTCTTGGGGGAACCTCTGGGCCCTGCAATAAAGTAGACAGACTTGCTATTGGAAAGTGCTCGGGAGCAATTCAGCCTTGTTCAGATTGTTCTAAAATCCTGCAAACCACCTCTAGATTTTGAAAACCTCTCATAGCTCCTGAGAGTGAAAAAGTACTTTGGGGGATATAATTTAGCATCATCCTTCACTCAAATAATCTTACACAACATTTAAAGAAACATGGTTTAATCGTGATTTTTGGTTCACTTGTTGTTTTGGTTTTAGAACAAAGTTACACAAGCAGGGAGGCTGTGTCACTTTGGACAAGCTACTTCTGAGCTTGTAAAATCTGTAAAATCAACTGTTTTTATTCATTGATCTTTAAAGCCATAAACAGTTGGTGTATTGTGGACCAAATATGATTTGTGCTAATGTATTTTGTTGGTCCCACTCATTGTTTTAAATCTTGGAGAAATCACATAAAAAAAAAAAAAAAAGCCTGCTCTCTGGAAAATTTGGAATATCTGGTAATACCAGGCCCATGTTCCATCATGATCTTCACCACAGCAGGTCATCTTTCTGATCCAGCCTGTTTCTCATATTGACCCTATAAGTCACTGGGGTTTAGGATGCTTGCTCTAAGCTATCCTAACCTTGTGCTTTGTAATTACACAGCGTCTTTCAACACTGGACTCTCTAAGAAGACTGCATGTGGGCAAGGAACAAGCCATCATTATCACCCAATTTCCAATTCTTAATATTATAGGAATATTGTGGGTAGTCAATAAATGTGTGATGAATTGAACTTCACTTTCTACATTAGATTCTTACAATTCAGTGAAATACAATGGGATCACTGTTTGTAAGATCATACACGTATTCTAAAGCCAAAATCTTTGAATAGCAGAAAGCTTTAGGAAAGAGAAGTAAATGTGCTGGTTTGTGACCCAAGCCTCTGATGGGTCCATCAGAGACTGTATGTTTCATATGATATGTTGCTTTAAGCATATGAGGAAAGTTCCACACTTTTTCTGAGAGCTTCTTAAATTTGTTTTTCAGATGTAACCTATCCAACTCCTTGGAAGAGCCCCTCTTTAAAGGTTAGCTGTGAAAATATTTGAAGGGAATAAGCTAACTGAAAGCTAAGCTACCAAAATTTCGTGGGCCTACAGTGACAAACCCCTCTCCTTCTCTATGTCAGATCTATGCATTTTGAATATTTTAATTTTTGAATGACTACAATTAGGACCTTCAAAGAAAAGATTCTTTGTTAAAGGCTTTTTTTCTGCTAAAATTCTATCTAAATCTACTTAAACTGGTTAATACGTAAAAAAGTCATCTGACATTAAAAAATCTATGTAGGTAAGTTTAATAACAATAGACCCAATGAAAAAGTTTCAATGTAAAAGGTCATTTATACTTGTTACAAGTCTGTTAGTAATTAATATTTCAGTAATATATAGCCATATCTGGTCAACATCTGGCCCACATCAGAGGCAAATAGTGTCCCATGCTATACTGAAGTAGTTCAATGGGTATAGTTTCTGCCCTCTAGGAGCTTACAATCTAACCTGATTTTAATCAAGACTACAGAAACATATACCAGAGTGGAAACACCCAGGGCTTCACAAAAGGTGACAGACACATTCAGGATAAAGGAAAAAAAAATATGGGGTAAAAAATGACATTTAAGAAAAGGTAAAGAGAGAAGAGAAGTAAATTGCTTCTTCATTCCCATTTCTTTGAAAAAGAATTTATGGAAGATGTGTTATTTTAAGTGTTCTTAACATCATGAAAGAGCATATGGCTTGATGCTTGAAAGAAAGAAAATTTCTGCTAGTATAAGATGCTAAGTGATTGAGAACACTGAACCAGTCAGGATGGCTGAGTGAAGGACTAGAGTTTATAAGGAAAAACCAATGGTCTGGACACCTCTGGTAGAGGACAGAAGCTGAAGAGAAGCTGCCAGTCTCCTCAACTGTCTTCCAGTTCCTTTCAAATGGGAGTGGTATAGAGTGGTTGAACCATAAAACCAAAACTCCTTAAAATTACCAAAATGTCTAATCAAAAACCTCTGTAAAAACCTGCATGGATGCTAGACTAAGGAAATAACCTTTAGAAATTTTCTTGTGGGATTTTGAAGGAAAGAAAGCACATTTAGAAAGAACCACAGACTCAGAAGCCATCTAGCCTATTTGATTCTATAGCATATGTTTGTTTGTTTGTTTCCTTGATCATTGGTTCATTTTCTCTTATTAGGCTTGTTGGACTAATGCTACCTGCTTGATTATTTAGCTTTAACTTTTCTCCATGGACAAAAGCAAATTTTTGAGTACAGTTTAATTTTAGTCAACCTCAACTATAACAGCCTCTGGTTAACTGAAGTATATTATATAGTCTGGTACTGGTAGTGGTGACAAGGGGGGCTCAAAATACTCTGTTCCTAGTGATGACAATCAAAATGATGACAGATTCTCTCATTACAGTATCTTACATTGCTTTATCATTTCACTGTTACGCATGCAGGACATTTCAAGAACTGTTAGGGGACGCTTATCTCAACAAAGAATGCACATTGTAAGCAAGGCCTCCACACATCTTGTTTACACCATAATTATAATATTAGAATTAATAATATCTTGATTTCAAATAATACCTTTTATTCCAAGGAGCTCAGTATTCTTCATATATGCTATTCTATTTATCTTGTCATATTACAAATTCAACTGAAATCTGTGGTAGGGTCTCACATATTACAAGATTATAATACTGTTCTTCCTAGTGATTAAATTCAAATTCAAATCCATTATTAAACATACCTCAGGAAATATTTGAATGAACAGGAGGAAATTACAGATGTTTGTTTATATTTAAAAAATACTCACTGCTAAATCCCCTTATCCATGAGAGTTCTCAGTCCCCAAAAAAGACTGACTTTTGGGGAAAGTCAGTCCCCAAAATCTAACCTTGAAATAGTCCTACCTTACCTGAGACAGGTAAGAGCAGGAGAAGAGTATTTAAGATGGGGTAAGAACATGCAAACAGACAAAAAGATACCCACTTGTCAGCGCCAGGGAACCTAGGGGACCTTAGCCACCTGATAGTCTGACCCTCAGAGTCCCTTATTCGTGTTTAAGGGAAGGCCTATAGTTCCGATGACATAAGCCTGTTTGTTCACTGTGGTTTTATTTCTTGTTGTCCTTCAGGCTTTGTTCTGTTCTTTGTATTTGAGCAGTGGCTCAGAAAATAGGATAAGTCTCCAAGAAAGATTTAAGCTCTCCAATAGAGGCTAATGTGTTCATCTGGTTCTGAGAAACATGATTCAGTGTAGGCATACCTGTTGTGAAGTCCCTTTGTTATTGTGATATCACAGTAAGTCTCATGATAAGAACTAAGACTGAACAACAACAACAAAAAAACACAGAGCTACTTAAATTGATACCACCTGTGTGCAACACAGACCATTCCTGACAACCATCGGTGTATTATTTTAAAGACTTTCAATAAACCATATTTGAATCCCACCAATTGCTTATCTTCTGTAACTGATGTATGTGCATTCTAATGACACTTCTGGTTTCTGTCTCTATCTTTTTCAAGATAAGCATGCCTTAATTCCAAGTTCATGTTGACAAATGGTTTTGGAAAATGGATCCCAAGAGAAGTCAGTTCTGCCCACAGTTCCAATCCCAGCAGGGGACACACCCTAAGAATGCTATAATCAACAAACTAAATGATCTATTCCACGGGCTCAAAGCCTCAAGAATCCTTAAGACATTTCACTTCACCCTCCCCTCAATCATCCTTGTCAGGGACCCTGATAAACATGCTGTGAGATATAGCTATGAAGCAAATGGGCCAGTAAGTATAAACAGCTGTACTTACATGTGTCTGGCTTGAGCTGACTGTTGGTAATGCCAAAGTACTGGGGATTTTCAATGACAGGAATCTTGGTCATTCCAATAATGACAGCATCAGGGCCGCCCTCTGAAGACGACGGGGTGTTACTCCCATTGGAGATGTGATGGAGTGGGCTGGCAGAGTCGTCATCATTGCTGATAACTGAGGCTGGGCCTGAAGTTGGAAAAACATATATTCTCTTATAATTCTTCATGGTTTTGTTGAGCTATAATTCATATATATAAAATTCACACTTTTAAAGTATACAATCCAATAGGCTTTAACATATTCAAAGAGTTGTAAAACCATCAGTATAATCTAATTTTAGGACATTTTTATCATTTCAGTTAGCAGTCACTCCCCATTCTCCCCACTTCCAGCCCTAGGCAATAATGAATTTACTTTGTATCTATATAGATTTACCTATTGTGGACACTTCATATAAACGAGGTCATATAATATGTGATGTTTTGGGACCAGCTTCCTTCATTTAGTGTAACATTTTAAAAGTTGATTCACATTATAGCATCATTACTTTATACCTTTTTATAGACAAATAGAATTCTATTGTATGGATATGTCATATTTAAATTTTTGGCTGTTATGAATAATGTGGCTATGAGCATTCATGTACAAGTTTTTGTGTGGACATGTTTTCATTTCTCTTGGGTGGAATCGCTGGGTCATGGCAACCCACTTCAGTATTCTTGCCTAGAGAATCCCCATGGACAGAGGAGCCTGGCAGGCTGCAGTCCATGGGGTTGCAAAGAGTTGGACATTACTGAGAGACTAAGCATGCACACACAGTAGCTTCATGGTTAAGGTTTTGAGGAACTGCAAAACTATTTTCCATATTTTATAGCCCCACCAGCAATGTATCAGGGTTTCAATTTCTTTACTTCCTTTTCCTGTAATTTGATATGAAGCTTTCCTCTCTGTTCTCTGAAAATCTTTAGAACACTCATTGAAACTCCCAGCATGAATCTAGGATTCCTGTTGTACAGTGTACTGAAAGATGACCTCTGAGTTCAAAGATCGGATCCTTTCTCCACTCTTTGGACAGGCACTTACCTTTCTGTACCTCTGCATCCACTTACATGTGTAAAA
Source organism: Cervus canadensis (assembly GCF_019320065.1). NCBI lineage: Eukaryota > Metazoa > Chordata > Mammalia > Artiodactyla > Cervidae > Cervus > Cervus canadensis. The sequence continues at coordinate 11,748,662 of NC_057415.1, read as the reverse complement.
TGTGCAAAATGATATCTTTTTGTTACTTTAATAGGCTTTGAATGAAACTTCTGATGAAAATTTGCTTCATATGTATAAATTACTAAAACAAACTTACAACTGGTCAACTAAAATTGCATTGGACTGTTCTATTACTATGTTCACTTTCTCAAAGACTACACCATTTTTGCCTACAAGATACTTCCACAGCAATAATGGATCAGTCCAATAGCAAAGTTCCGTGCTTTGCCTTTAGCTATAATATTATTTGTAAAGCAATTACTTGCATATCTATATTAAAACAATAACCATAACATTTTTTCATACCAGATTTGAACTTTACAATCCAAAATCTCAGAATGTATATGTCTATAAATATGTTCTACTGTGTCTTATGTAAACAATTCATCCATTGACCACTAAACCCATAATGTTTGCAACCAAAACACATTTCCAAAGATAAAGGTCTACATTCATTAAAAACTTCATAACAATTAAAATCTCATGGGTTCTTAATAGACACACCCTACAGGAAAAGTAGACAAAGTCCCCTAGACATATAGTACATGTTTCTGTAGTATATTGAATAGGTACAAGGTCCCAAAAAAGGCTCCCAGTGGCCAGGGCTACTATAATAAGCTAAGAGAAATATAGGAAGAAAAGGATATGGAGGAAAGACAAAGAGAAGACTAAATCCAATGTGCAGCCAAGACAAATGTGTGGTAGGGAAATGAAAGCCTGAATGCCTATTTCCTGAGCAAGGCCATGTGTGTCCATCCAACCCCCAGGATGTCTCAGCACCTCCATGCAATCTCTACCTTCTCCTTCACATTTAACATTTTATGTAAGAAGCACAGCAATTCTAGAAACAAAAGCTGTTGCATCATACATTTTTGAATACCCTCTGAAATATCACAGCAATCCATCCCCAACCCCCAAAATCCATTTTCTCTCTTATATGGGGATTATTACTGTTTAGAGGGATAACAATTGGACATTCCCCAGCTAGCTGTCTTAAACTATGTAGAAGGCAGCCAACTGCTATTACAGGTAATTTTTAAAAGCATTCTCTCATGGGGATGTGTATTTAAGTTGCCTTTAATGATACACTCTGGCTTACTTCTGCAAGCAAGTTATCACACAGCCAATTTAGAAGCCACCGAACACTCAAGCCGAGGGAAGCTCACCGGTTGTGCTCATCTTGAGCCTCGCTCACTGGTGTTTGTAAACAGTGGAAATTCTGCCAAGAATAGCTATACAAACAAGTTCTTTCTAATATCCTTAACCATCCCTGTTTTATGATTTGCTTTCTGACAGGCCCCTATCACCTAGAGCTTAAACCCAGAGGTGGAAAATGGAAATGCGCTACGCTAAGGTTTCTGCATCTTGTCAATAAGACCTTCCCCTACGGGCTTCCTTGCTCCAGTCCTGGCTCAGCTGTCCCCTCCTTCGAGGTTAGCAAAGCATGCTACTACCCGACCTCCCCGGGAAGAGTGCGGGGAAGGCATTTCTCAGCAGATTCCAGGCTGCACATTTACCCCAGAAATGCAAGAGCTGTCATGTTCAGACACTCCACATGCTGTCAGAAGGCCAGCAATATTTGCTTCTGAATTCCCTGCAACAATTAGAAACGCACTGATCCCAGTTGCTTTGTCTCTGATTCTCTTTTGGCCCAGGGCAGGCTATCCACATTCCCATAGCATTCAATCATTTTGGAGGAGGTTGATACTTAGAAGACAATGTTGAAATTCCTCCAGGAATTCAGGCTCTGAAGCATCTGCCATGTACATAGCAGAGCCTTACTTAAAGAGTTCAACCAAGGGACTTGCTCTCCGCTTCTCGCCCATCACCAAAGAACACCCTTTCCTTCCCCCGCCTTGCTAAGTAAAACCCCCAGCTCTGAGGTAACAGATCCCAAGGGAACGGGCTCTCTGTTTGGAGGGAAATTTTTTGAGCACAGAAATGGTATAAAGCACCAGAGATAATTTTTCAAAAGCCTTTTCACTTTGCCAGAAGGTCACTGTTGACAAATCTGAGCAACATATAAACCTCAACAATTTATCAAGTGGCATGTTAATTCAAGTGCTGTTTGTTTCATTATTGATGTTCCAAATCCTGGAAGATTGATACGGCTGGCAAGGCTGCAGAGTTTCAGCCATTTTTCTATGAACATTTTGATCTAATGGAGCACAGCAAAGTCGGGAAGGGGAAAGCTCTCGGGGGAGACGATGAATGTCTATATAATTTGACAGCAGCCTGTCTGTGCATATCATGGATGTCTCGTTGTGTGTCTGCGCACGTGGAAGAAACCCTGAGAAAAGGCAGACAGAAGAAGAATCGGGGGCACATCACAGCATGTGAGAAATTCATAGGAGGACTTGAAAAGATGTCTTATAATATTAATAAGAAGCTTTAAATTGCTGGGTATGTGCAGCTTGCTGAGTTTGGGGTAGATAATTCTAATTACTGAGCTGACAAATAGGAGCTATGCCTGGAAACATTTTTAGCCGATTTTGATTTTACTGTGTCTCACATACAAGGAGGCATTTTTCTTTTCCCAGAGCTGCTCAGTAATATATCTGGCATACATGACTTTACAGACATTGTTAAGACTGGCTGAGACCTTTTTGCCCTAGTAAGAATCGATGTAGGTCATCTGGAGAAGCAGTTTCCTTTTGTCAAGGCCAACATGATTTCGAGGAGAGAAACAGATTATTGTTAATCAGATAGCCATATCAACCATGTCTTTTGTTTTCTGCATTCTGCTGCTTCAACATCTGGGGCCTTGGTGATGGAGGAGGGACTGCCAATTCCTAGAGATAATAAAGTGCTTGCCTACAAAAGTATGTTTCATATACAACATACATGTGGTTAGCTGACCTATCCACAGTCTATGCCCCCAAACCACATTCCTTATCAGGCTGTCACACTCCAGGCCACTACCCACCTGCCCCATTACCCCAGAGCCATGTATCAGACAACTAGGGACGGTCCCTATACCCCAGAGCCCATTGCCCTTACTCAACCCAGCCAATCCTATCCTGCTTACCCTGCCTCACCCATTCCTTTCTGCAGAAACCATAGTAGAGGCTCTTGTCTATGTTTTACCCTCACTCCCTCTGCTTCCTGATGGGCCCCGTGCCCCCTTCAGCATCATGGTCCCCACCATGGCGTGGTGTGCCCTCTTCTCTTGGGATCTATGAGTAACAAACTACATTTTCAGTGGCAATCATCTCCTGACTATGGTGTCAACGCACCTGAATAATAACAAAACCTACAAAGCACAGCACCTCTGATGAGCTGTAGCTGAAAGAACAATTCTGAAGGATTCCCTCTGCGGTAGCCTGAAAGGATGAAGCCCGGTTTTTGAAGCTTACAGGGAATAAGCACCTCTCTGCAGAACAAACTGGCCTGGAAAACATTCACACGGTTGCAGTGATTTGCTGTTTAGTGGAGGAGAGACCTCATCTCACAGCATTGTTGTGGGAGAGTTTATCACTCAATTCCCCTCTTCAACACAACCACAGACAGAGTGAGCACAAAGCCTTGGAAAGGGCACCTTCAAGATTGCACAGGCAGACAGCCTTCTCTCCGCTATCTTGGCAATATCTTGGCAAATCACCTACGATCAGCTGGATCTGAAATTTGCCCCAGGTCATTGCAGACAAGTCCTGAGCTGGTTGTACTTAATGTTCCAACTTTGCTACATTCCACCTTCTCTTTGCTGGTTAAGAGCTTTAGTTATTGGAATTCCTGGGGCAAGTTAAGGGTCAGGATGACATCCAACATCAGGTCCCCTCTGGCTCAGTGTCTGCCACGTCTGGGCCCAGCGAGTGCGATATTTTGGATCACTGGACAGACAGTGAGAAAGATTATCCTTTAGGAAAGTTCTGCTATCAGGCTCGACAAGGGAAAGGAGACAGGTTTCTTTGTATGAATGGGATGAACACGCAATAGGTGGATGGTTTAGAACTAGAACACTGACCCTGGTATGCTTCCCCTATTTTACAATTTTCCCTATAACCAACTTTGCTACCAAAATAAATGCCAACCAACAGATAGTCAAGATGGGGCCAGATCTTGGAAATACACAGGCAAGATGTAAAGACAGTGTTTTTTCATGCCTTCTAAGCAATTCCTGTTCATTGTCTCTGTACCCATAGAAAATACTGAACAAATTAGAGGCCCTGGGAGATCACACCTGATTCCAATCCTAGTGATGAGATACATTATCTGCACTCATTTGGTAGCTACAAACTCTGCTTTTCAATTGCCGGCACATAGTCTGAATGCGAGGAGCAGAATGCAATCAAGCACAAATCATAGCGTCTGGACGTTAGAGTCTTGCTTTGAAAGAGAAGTGGTCATAAATGAACAGCTGATTTCCCAATTCAGAAATTTATTACATGTTGGCCAATGGAAGAAAGTTAAGATCCAAGCTTGCCCAGACTTGAATATTCAGCCAACTGTTTGCTATACGTGGAGTATAGTCTCATTTTATTCCCTTAACCTTTAAAATGCAGCCACAAGCTAGATCTGGACCACAGTTCACACTTCCTCATAGGATAAAACAAGTTGCTGTCAAAAATACAAAACCATCTACTGAAGTCAATTTTCCTTTTCTGGAAAATTCTAGACCTCTTGCTTCAGCAAAACAAAATTTGGGATCACAGAAAAAGAATCAAGGGCCAAGAAGTATTAATAAAGAGAGTCAAAGCAGTTTCATCCTAAATTAAACAACACAAACTCATTACTTATCCAAAGAAGTAGGAACTACTTACCAACACCTTGTCTTGATTTTACTTTCCCAAATCCAAACCATGAGAAATCTGAAAACCACAACAAAACATAAAATAAACTTCGAAAGGGAAGCGTAAACCAGAGGCATTCAGCCCTATCCCTAGTGAAATAACAAACCCCCAAAAAGCTCCACTGGGGACTAAAGCTTCCCCTCAAACACCTGGAAACAAACCCTTGGGTTTTTGTGTAAAGATTTATTTCTCGTCCTGAGAGCAGGGAGGTTGGGATCAGATAAGAGGCGGCAAGAGCCTGTCTTCACGAAAAATGGCCAAAATCCAGGGTTCAAGGCACTGAGCAGATTTTCCTCCTCACTGTCTCTCTCTCCCCTAAGTATCAAATCATCAAACAGGGAAGCAGGGGTGAAAACAACACAGTGCATTTGACAAACGCACCCTGGTTCGCAACCATGGACATGTGGGGAAATAATCAAAGAAAACAAATCTTTTCTGGAGCAAAGACAAGCAGTACAAAAAAGGAACATGAAATCCCATGGGAGAACTGACACTCAGGCTGGATGGGGATTCAAGAGGAAGAAAGAGGATCACGATTCTACATGGATTCCACAACCGGCTTGCTGTGTGATGGTGGGCAGCTCCCAACAGCTTCACACCTCTTTGTAGCACAAGACTCCCAAGGCAGGTGAGGGGAAAGGTCTGCCAAATGTTTGGAGGTCCTCAGTGAAAAAACCCACAGTGAAATTCCTGTTTGCTTCCTGGGCCCTACTGTTCCTTTCTAGGTAATTTCCCCTGGGTTCAAAGTAAATTCAGCACAGCAGGGAAATCTCTGGATAAGAGGCCAATAAAGGGTTTGTTGTTGTTCAGTCACTAAGTCGTGTCTGACTCTGAGATCCCATGGACTGTAGCATGCCAACCTCCCTGTTCCAAATTTACCCAAGGTAATGGAGCCCCAGGTATGCCTAATAAAGAGAATGGAGCCCAAATAAGTAGCAACTGTGTTTCTCAGCTCCTTAGATCTGCAGTGATTTTTACAGGCAGCTAGGATAAAAGGCTGG